>NC_042617.1:468599128-469799128 GCF_901001135.1 Rhinatrema bivittatum
GTTCAGATTCTTTTTGTTAAGTGGTCCCATATCTCTATAGTTTCCTTTCCATTGGAAAAGATTTATTTAGGTATTATTATTATTATTAGGCATTTTACTTCCTGCTTATTCTGTTTCATTGTAAACCGGTTTGATATGCATTTTATGCAGGAAAATCGGTATAAAAAAACTAAAAATAAAAATAAATACATAATTATTATATTTCAGGTATTTAAATATCTGTATCTTAACTCTCCTACCTCTCCTGTCCTCTAAGGTATACATGTTCAGATCCTAAGTCTTCTTTAAATCTTTTGGTGCATACCCCACACCATTTTGGTTGCCTTTCTGTACATCACCTTTAGCCTACCCCTATCCTTTTACAGCTGCAGTTTCTAGAAGTGTTCAGGGATGGTAAATTTTAAATATGTGCGCAGCCAAACATGTGCTCGTGTTCGTTAGTCTACACCCAGGTATGCGCCCATTTTATAACCTGCATGCATATATGCATGTAGGTTATAAAATAGCCAAACACATACACATGTTCATGCAAGTTTAAGTGGACACGTGCCTATGCACGCAAATGCCATTTTCACTGCGTAAGTGGGGGGATTTTGAAAGATACACGAGCCAACACCATTACCAGTTTTACAAGTTCATTCCCAGTTTTCCCAGGTAAGGAATTGGACTTCCAAATCCCACTAGTATAATTGCCTCCATTCTTCCCTGTTAGCCCTGACCTTTAAAACCCTGCTGATGTTTTTACTTTGTTTTTGTTTTAAGACTTACATGCCTTCCATAGCAGAAGTAACTTAAAAGGCTGTGACCTCAGTGCATGCCTATGCATGTAAGTATTTACACATAAATTTCAAGGTGAAATCTAGGAATGCCCATGTCCCACACAGACCAGAACCTGTCCCCACCCATTTTTCAGAATTTTCATTTGTGTGTGTAGTGGGAGATACACATGTACATGGGCAGCTTTTAAAATCTGCTTAGTGCATATTGGCCTGACTTGTGCATGTATTTCCCAGTTTTGGTACACACTGGGCTTTTAAAATTCACCTTTAAGTGAGACCTCATCTATGACCTGTATAAGGACATTATCAACATTTTTCTACTGTTATTTCTCTCTCTATGTAATTAGCATCTATCTGGCTTTAGCCACTGCCTTGTTACACTGTTTTGCTACCTTGAGATTAGACCCCCATCTCCTGATCAGTGCACATCAGCATACCTCCCCCCCCCCCCCCCCTTTGTGTGCAGCTCCTTTGGATTTTTGTACCACTGATACCTGTCTTTGCACTTTTTTGTATTGAATCTTAAAGCCTTCAACCAGTCCTCAAGCTTTCTTAGGTTACTTCACATTCTGTCTATTTCCTCAATTGTATCCACTCTGTTGCATTTCTTAGTGTCATCTGCAAAAAAGACAAACATTTACTTCTAACTCTTCTGCAATATCACTCACAAAGATATTGAACAGAACCAGCCCAGGAACCGATTCCTGAGGCAATCCATTATTCACCTCCCTCTCCTCTGTGCAAATTTAGTTTACTACAAGCTGGTACCAGCTACCTCGTCGTCGAACCTACCCCCAAACTGATTAGTTTATTCATGAGCCTCCTATGTGGAACAACACCAAATGCTTTGGTGAAGTCCAAGTAAAGCACATGTAGTTCATACCCTTAATCTAATTCTCTAGTTACCTAACCAATTCATTCAAATTTGAGCTTAAACAATATGAGTGTAATTTTGCAATATTGGAACAGAATTATACAGGAAATACATATATAAGTTTTCAAAGTAGACTTACATGCATAAATCTGCTTTGAAAATTATCCCAACAAATGTACCCAAACATATTTACATCTGCCATTTGATGCATATACATACTGAGAACATTTGCATGCATAGTTTTGGAATTCCAAAATTCCTCCAACTCCATACCCACGAATGCCTCCACTGAGTTTGGATAAACTAAGTGTGAAGAGGACATATATGTGTATGATTATCTACATATTAGGCTGGCAAATGTTCTGTGCATAAAAACTGTTTTGCCCGTATAAGTATCTTTGAAAATTAACCTTTGTATTGCCAACAGATATTTGGCAAAAATTCAAATAAAACTAATTGCATCCAGTGTTATAAAACCATCCCTGCAGAGATGCATATTTCAGAAGTATTTTAGAAACTCTGATTAATTTAGAATGTCACTCACATCAACTTGTGCAATACATTATCAGTCTTATTTCAGTGTGATGAGTCTCATTCCTTTCCTGAAATGCATCCCCTGGAAGACATCATGAACATGGAGGAACTATGCTGAACGTGCTCAGACTCTGATGTCACCAAGAAGGCAGCCAAGAACCTTTGCCCATGTGCCAATCCAAAATACACTTCTTTTTTGCCTTTATACATGTAGTTTGGAGCACTCAGCTATATAGGAATAAATTAAAAACAGAAGAATTTCAAATTAAAAAAAGGAAATCAGTTAATCAACATGCCACAAATAATGTTACATTACAGATCAAAGTATAGCAATAAAAAACTATGTTAACATATTTTACAAAAGAATAAAAAGTCTTACTGGTTTAATCTCATAGGCTATTTTTAGTTACCTTTTCTCCCATCTGAAAAGGATTGAATATCTAATATTTCCATCAGAAAACATCACGTCTTCTTTGCTAATGTCAGAAATGAATTGTCCACTCAATTTCTTGTATAATAGAATATATTAACTCTTTTATACAAATATGGTCGCTGTTCCATGATACTTAGCCAGATAAGTAGTGACTTTATCCAGTTAAGTGGCACTTGCAGAATAACTGGCTACATTAAGCAGTTGCCTCTAAGCCAGATAAGTACTTATCTATCTAATTAGATAGCGGATAACTCATGGGTGGGATGCGGGGGATCATGGAGCAGCAACTTATCACTCAACGCACAATAATGCTCTGGAATTTGTTGCCAGAGGATGAGGTTAGTGCAGTTAGTGTAGCTGGGTTCAAAAAAGGTTTGGATAAGATCTTGGAGAAGTCCATTAATGGATATTAATCAAGTTTAGTTAGGGAATAGCCACTGCTAATAATTACATCAGTAGCATGGGATCTTCTTAGTGTTTGGGAAATTGCCGGGTTCTTGTGGCCTGGTTTGGCCTCTGTTGGAACAGGATGCTGGGCTTGATGGACCCTTGGTCTGACCAAGCATGGCAATTTCTTATGTTCTTAACTTAGCTGGATAAATGCTGATATTTGGACTTATCTGGCTAACACAGTTATTCTTTATTCTGCGATGTGCTGGTATCGCGTATGATATGGCCTAATCGCACGTGATAAGGCCCTACCGCACATGATATTGGCCGCATCACGATGGTATTATTCTAATTAGGGGAAGGGGAGGAGATTGGGTGGGGTTTGGGCAGAGTTTTCTCACAGGACAAGCAGGATGGTAGTCCTCACATATGGGTGACATCACAGGATGGAGCCCAATCACGGAACACTTTTGTCAAAGTTTCTAGAACTTTGACTGGCACCTACTGGGCATGCCCAGAATGGCACTAAACCTGCAGCCAGCAGGGGTCCCTCTTCAGTCTTCTTTTTTCCGCGCAGCAGTAACCACGTGGGTTAAGGAGCTCCACAAAGATTCCTGACAGGAATTTTCCTCACGGAATTACTAAAATCTTTCATACTCCACAGGGGTCCCTCCTTTGAATTTTGACTCCGCAGGACTCCGGTAAGTTTTTTACTCAGTTTCAATCGATTCCTGTTGAATTTGGTCCTGGTGGCCTACTGGCCATCGAACATACCATGGCTAAATTTTTCAAAGGCCATGGCATCGGGGTTCCATCGGTGCCCGGACTGTACTCGCACCATGTCCATTACAGACCCACATAAAGTCTGTGTAATATGTCTCGGGTGCGAGCATGGTGTCCTGACTTGCACCAAATGTGCCTTAATGACAACAAAAGGTCGCAAGGCCAGAATGGAGAAAATGGAACTTCTCTTCCATTCTCAAACTCGATGCCGTCCATTGCATCGACGTCATCTGAACCGGCACCGTCCACTTCGCGCTAGTATTGGCGACTGGCTGGTGACCAGCGTCGATGACTTCTCGGCCTTCAACTACCTCTGCACCCCCTCAGGACCAAGGGGATCATAGAGAGAAACATCAGCAACGACACCACGTCTCAGACCATCGAGGAAGGAAAATCTTCAAACTCGCCATCGTCCGAGCCGCCATCTAAGAAACCCTGTCCAAAAAAAGCAACCACCCTTTCTGAGACCGGGTCACTGAGGCGACCCTCACCCGGATGGGTATCGGGAACTGTGACTCCACCTTTAACGGTGGTCCCTCCAACTATGCCTCTGCCTCCTTCCTGCCTTCCAGAGCTGGGGCTGCTTGCTCCAGGTCTCCGTGAAGAACTGGACCGGATGGTTCAGGAGGCCATCGATAAGGTGATGCACAGACTCCAAGTTCCTCTGACACCGAAACCGGTGCCGATTGTGGAACCAACCACCGATCTGATTCCAGCAGCACTGGCACTGCTGCTCTCGAAGATGGAAGTGCTTATAGTCGCTTTTCCACCAATGGATCCTGGGTCACAATGGCTCCGGTGCCCTCCCCGCTTACCCTTTCATCGGGAGGGGAAACACCGTTCCGCATTCCTCCATCGGGAGTCCTGCCGATGCCGCAACCATCGATGCCGATGCGCCCATCAGCACCACCGATCCATCCATCGATGCCCTTGATGCCTGCACCGGTGTCCTCAATGCCTTCATCAGTGCCTCCAGCACTTCCCGTGATGCCTTTGGAGCCTAGACTGGGACCGTCAGGAATACCATCGTCCCATCCTTCCCAGTCTCCTAGAGGGGCAGGTCCTGATCCCTATGACACCTGGACCGACGATTCTTCTCAAGACACCGATGACTTGCCATCGCCACCTTCTCCTACTGAAAGCAGGAAGCATTCTCCTCCAGAGGACCTATCCTTCATAAACTTTGTGAAGGAAATGTCTGAATCGGTTCCCTTCCAATTGCAGACTGAACAAGATGACAGACATCCAAATGGCAGATGAAATTTAATGTGGATAAGTGCAAGGTGATGAATATAGGGAAAAATAACCCATGCTATAATTACACAATGTTGGGTTCCATATTAGGTGCTACAACCCAAGAAAGAGATCTAGGTGTCATAGTGGATAACACATTGAAATTGTCGGTTCAGTGTGCTGCGGCAGTCAAAAAAGCAAACAGAATGTTGGGAATTATTAGAAAGGGAATGGTGAATAAAACGGAAAATGTCATAATGCCTCTGTATCGCTCCATGGTGAGACCGCACCTTGAATACTGTGTACAATTCTGGTCGCCGCATCTCAAAAAAGATATAATTGCGATGGAGAAGGTACAGAGAAGGGCTACCAAAATGATAAGGGGAATGGAACAACTCCCCTATGAGGAAAGACTAAAGAGGTTAGGACTTTTCAGCTTGGAGAAGAGACGACAGAGGGGGGATATGATAGAGGTGTTTAAAATCATGAGAGGTCTAGAACGGGTAGATGTGAATCGGTTATTTACTCTTTCGGATAGTAGAAAGACTAGGCAGCACTCCATGAAGTTAGCATGTGGCACATTTAAAACTAATCGGAGAAGTTCTTTTTTACTCAACGCGCAATTAAACTCTGGAATTTGTTGCCAGAGGATATGGTTAGTGCAGTTAGTATAGCTATGTTTAAAAAAGGATTGGATAAGTTCTTGGAGGAGAAGTCCATTACCTGCTATTAAGTTCACTTAGAGAATAGCCACTGCCATTAGCAATGGTAACATGGACTAGACTTAGTTTTTGGGTACTTGCCAGGTTCTTATGGCCTGGATTGGCCACTGTTGGAAACAGGATGCTGGGCTCGATGGACCCTTGGTCTGACCCAGTATGGCATTTTCTTATGTTCTTATGTTCTTATGACATCAAATGATGGAGCTGTTACAATTTCTGGATGCTCCCAATGAAATAACCTCCATCCCTATTCACCAGGTTCTTTTAGATCTCTTCTAAAAGAACTGGGAACACCCTGGTTCTGTTGCTCCAGTCAACAGAAAAGCTGATACAACTTATTTGGTCCAGTCAGCCCCAGGTTTCCAGAAACCTCAGCTGGTTCACCAATCTGTGGTTGTAGAATCTGCCCAACAAAGGGCAAAAAGATTTTCAAAACCCACTCTTCCTTTCCCCCAGGTAAGGAACAGAAATTCCTGGATGCCATTGGCCGACGTGTCTTCCAGGGATCGATGCTTATTTGTCGGATTGCCTCCTCCCAGCTATATATGACCCAGTACAACAGGGTCTTATTCAAGCAGATACAGGACTTTGCAGTCCCTGCCTCAGCAATTCCAAGAACAACTTCTAACCCTAGTGCACAAGGGTTTTGAGGCAGGGAAGCATGAAATAAGATCTTCTTATGACATCTTTGATACCGCCTCCAGGGTATCTGCAACTGCTATTTTGGCAAGAAGATGGGCCTGGCTTAAGTCTTCGGACTTGCGCCCTGAAGTACAAGACAGATTATCTGATCTGCCCTGCATAGGAGACAATCTGTCTGGGAAACAGATTCAGCGGACTGTGGCGGAACTCAAGGACCATCAGCTCTCTGAGTATTCCTCCAAACAGCCTTTCAGGAAGGATACTAAAAAGTCATTCTTCCATCCAAAGAAGTCCTATCCACCAGAGTCTAGGACCCGTTCCATGAGGCCTTTCCAAAAGGCCCAGTCTTGTCAACCTCGTAAAAAAACAAACAAACTGCAAGCAACTCCTCAGCCGGGCCCTGCTTCCGGTTTTTGACTCCTGCATAGAAAGCAGCAGCCAGTTTCCACTGCCTCAAATACCAGTGGGAGGTCAATTGTGCCATTTCAACAACAGGTGGCACACAATCACCTCAGACCAGTGGGTTCTTACCATAATCTCTCAAGGTTATTGCCTGAACTTTCTCTCCATTCCACTGGACTCCCCACCTGCCAGCGTGGGGAACATCCAACCACTCACTACTCCTGGAGCAGGAGGTCTCCCTCCTCCTCCAGTCCAGAGCAATAGAACTAGTACCTTACTCTCAACAAGGCCTAGGATTCTATTCCCAATATTTTCTAATCCCCAAAAGATCGGGAGGCGTTCGTCCAATTCTGGACCTATGTGCCCTCAACAAGTACCTCCAATGAGAAAAGTTCAAGATGGTAACCTTGGGTTCCCTCCTCCCTCTTCTGCAAAGAGGAGACTGGCTCTGCTCTCTCGATCTCCAAGATGCGTACATGCACATTGTGATAAATCCATCTCATCGCAGGTTCCTGAGATTTCTAGTAGGCCTCAAGCACTATCAATACCGAGTGCTCCCATTCCGCCTAGCATCTGCACCACGAGTCTTCACCAAGTGCCTCGTAGTAGTAGCAGCCTTTCTCAGGACTCAAGGTGTTCACGTCTACCCCTATCTAGATGATTGGTTGATCAGGGCTCCTACTCAGCAAGCTGCTCTGTCATCCCTATGTTTTACTTTACACAATCTGATTTCGCTAGGATTTCTCATCAACTATGCAAATCCTGCTTAGTCCCATCTCAAACTTTATGATTCATAGGGGCAGACTTGGACACCTTGCAGGCAAAGGCATTTCTGCCTCGACAGCGAGCTCTCATTCTCATCTCTCTCGCACACCAGCTACAGTCTCAGCAATGCACGACTGCACACCACTTCCTCAACCTACTGGGACACATGGCGTCCTCATTACAGGTTACCCCAATGGTCCACTTGGCCATGAGAGTCATGCAGTTGACTCTAAGGTCACAATGGACTCAGTCCATCCAACCTCTATCGACCACTGTCCACATCACCGACTCACTTTGTCAGTCTCTAGCCTGGTGGCAAAATCAGATCAGTCTCCTCTGAGGCCTGCTCTTCCAGGCTCCAGACCCTCAAATAATTCTAACCTCGGCTGGGGAGCCCATGTGGCCGATTTGCAAACACAAGGAACTTGGTCTCCAGAGGAAGCCAAACACCAAATCAATTTCCTGGAGCTTCGAGCAATTAGATATGCTCTCAGAGTATTTCAGGATCGCCTTTCCAATCAGGTCATCCTGATTCAGACAGACAACCAGGTGGCCATGTGGTACATCAACAAGCAGGGAGGGACGGGCTCCTTCCTACTGTGTCAGGAAGCTGCGCAGATAAAGGCGGAGGCCCTCTCCCACTCAATGTACCTCAGGCCCACCTATTTGTTGGGAGCGGACAATGTGTTGGTGGACTACCTAAGTCGCGCTTTCCATCCCATGAGTGGTCCCTCAACCCCTCAGTAGCGGATGCAATAGTCCAACGTTGGGGGTCATCCTTGCATAGACCTCTTTGCGTCACCTTAAAACCGCAAGGTAGAGAACTTTTGCTCTCTCACTCACAGCCAACAGTCACAGCCAAGAGATGCGTTCTCCCTCTCATAGGCAACCGGTCTCTTATATGCAATCCATCCACTTCCACTTCTCTCGAAGACTCTCATGAAGTTACATCAGGACAAGGGACGCATGATCCTGATAGCACCTCATTGGCCTTGCCAAGTGTGGTTTCCAATACTTCAGGATCTCTCCATTCACAGGCACATTCCCTTGGGAATGGACCGCTTTTGATCTCTCAGAACGTCGGATGCTTCGCCACCCCAATCTTCAAGCTTTGTCCATGACGGCCTGGATGTTGAAAGGTTAATTCTTCAGCCACTTAACCTTTCGGAGTCAGTTTCCCGTGTCCTGATTACTTCCCGGAAGCCTCCCACAAGAAAGTCTTACCTCTACAAATGGAACAGGTTTAAGTCATGGTGTTCTTCTCAATCCCTTGATACCTTTACCTGTTCCACCATGAAGTTTCTAGACTATCTCTGGCATTTGTCATAATCAGGTCTAAAAACTTCCTCCATAAGAATGCATGTCAGTGTGGTGGTCGCCTTCCATAAAGGTGTTGGGGATGTTCCTATTTCAGTACAACCCCTTGTAGCACATTTTCTGAATGGCTTGCTTCACCTCAAGCCTCCACTATGCCCTCTGGCCCCTTCTTGGGACCTCAGTCTGGTTTTGGGTTGGCTCAAGAAACCACCATTCGAGCCTCTCCAATCCTGTGATCTTCGCTATCTCACATGGAAAGTGATTTTTCTTTTGGCAATCACATCTGCTCGAAGAGTTAGTGAGTTACAGGCCCTAATTACCTAGCCGCCTTTCACTAAACTTCTGCAGGACCGGGCAGTACTTCACACTCACCCTAAGTTCTTACCTAAGATAGTATCAGAATTTCACATTAATCAATCCATTATACTACCTACCTTCTTTCCCAGGCCTCACTCCAATCCAGGAGAACAGGCTCTGCATACCCTTGACTGTAAACAGGCTCTAGCCTTCTATCTAGACCATACAGCTGCTCACAGGAAAACCACTCAATTGTCTCTTTCCATTCCATCAAATTGGGGCAGCCTGTGGGTAAGCAGACTCTCTTCTCCTGGTTAGCGGACTGGATATCCTTTTGCTATCAGCAAGCAGGCATTCCACTTCAAACTGTGTTAAAGCATACTCTGTGAGGGCCATGGCGACTTCAGTAGCACATCTACGCTTGGTGCTGCTTCCTGACATTTGCAGGGCTGCTACCTGGAGTTCTCTCCATACCTTTACAGCCCATTATTGCTTAGACAAGGCCGGAAGACAAGATTCCATCTTCGGCTAGTCTGTCTTGCGCAACCTTTTTCAACTTGATGTACCAACACCCTTCCACCTGCCCGTTAGGGTTCAGGATGCCGTCTACCAAATTCCACCCCAGTCCTTCTGCCTATTGCACATCTTGGGTACATTTGGTGCATTTCTCGGACATCCTCAGCTCGGTACTCACCCATATGTGAGGACTACCATCCTGCTTGTCCTGTGAGAAAGCAAATGTTGCTTACCTGTCACAGGTGTTCTCACAGGACAGCAGGATGTTAGGACTCACGAATCCCGCCTGCTGCCCCGCGGTGTTGGGTTCGTTATGTTTTCTTATTTTATTTTTCGGCACTTCCTGTTGCTTTAAACAAGACTGAAGAGGGACCCCTGCTGGCTGCAGGTTTAGTGCCATGCTGGGCATGCCCAGTAGGTGCCAGTCAAAGTTCTAGAAACTTTGAAAAAAGTGTTCTGTGATTGGGCTCCATCCTGTGATGTCACCCTATGTGAGGACTAACATCCTGATGTCCTGTGAGAACACCTGTTATAGGTAAGCAACATTTGCTATCTCCCGGCAGCGCTGTGGGCAATCATGTTTTTCAAATCAACACCGGCAGCACCACAGGAAATAACTGCACCTTTTCCCGTGGCACTATGGGGGCGATAGTGTGCGGCAAGGCCACACCATGGCGGGTGAAACAGCACTGCTGCAGTGTGGCCAACTGCCCACTATCACCCCTTTTTTTTCATGCCTCATCATTCTGCTTTAAATATATAATAATATATAATATATAATAAAATAATATATATAAATATGTAATAATATATAATATATATATAATATAGCAGAATGATGAATCTAGGGGTACGTTTGGTGGATAAGTTAGACCTGCTCAATAGCAGTTCTAAAGTTACCTGGGTAAGAGTTACCCGGCTAAATAGTGCTTTCTGCGGGGATATTCAGCAGCATAGACATACTGCTCAATATCCTTATATTTTAGTCAGATAAATCTAATCCAGCTAACATAGTTTACATGTTCAGTTTTGAATATTGAGGCCAAACTAAATAAACTAGCAAAATTCATTATGGGGATAATTTATAGACTGGTCACAAATTTTGCATTAATTTCAAAGTGAAAGTATGCACAGGAAAGCTGCCAATGAAAACTGCCAACACAAATACACATCTGCTTAATTGTGAGGGTAGTTCTTCTGAGAAAAATTACACAAATACTTTTAAAAATTCAAAAGTATGCATTTAAGTGCAAACCCCTCCCCAACCCTGCCCTAGGAATGCCTTCCTCTTCTGCGGTCACAAGCACACACATACGTTTACTTGCAAATAGAGTGGACAATTTTCTAAAAGCCCACTTTAATAGTTAAAGCCCTACTTTAACTGTAGAAATAACTTTAAAATATTACTCATGTTTCTGAGTTTATTTACTTATATTCAGTTTGGTATCTACTAACTGCATTTGAGAAATATTCAACTCTAGATGTAATGTTCAACACTAGATATAGATTTGATCATTAACAGCTTCTCTTTTTGGGGTCTTGTGAGATAAGGTGGGTAGGTTGGGGTTGTACCTTCCTTTCAGTACCTTATGATCGAGCAAGTCACAAGTCCTGTATAAATAAATATATAAAAAGGCAACTTTTGAATATTAGAATTTAAAACAAAAAAGAATATTAAAAATAAAACAATACAAATACAAAGCTTGTTTTCTTACATTTTGTTTCTCTCTTTATGATTTGTGCATAAATGTCTTAGACTGTTCATTTGACTAGGTGACAGCATAACAAATTCAAAAAAACAAATTTTTAAATAAACTGTTCCAGCTCTCTAGTGTTTTAGTTTCAGCAAATCTTTTTTTTTTTTTTGTCTTTCTTCATGTTTGAGAGGTTAAAAACAGTGGAGGCTTAACAGTAGGGCTCCAGGAAATAAATTTCCAAAATCTGTCTTTTCCATTTTCTACCAATTCTTTATCCACTCCCCCATGTATTAGATCTTGGCAACAGTCTTAGCTTAAGTAGAGGCTTGAAATGTGGAACTTTTTCAAAACTTTCGGAAGATCCAAGTGAATTATTGTATGTTATCAACTTTGCCTGTAACCTTCTAAAATATCAAGTCAGCCAAGATCTTCCCCTACTAAATCACTTTATTATCTCTACTAGGTTAGTACAATAAAATCATTATTTTAATCTTCATCTTGAATATGATTCCAATTATTTTTCTCTCTTGATAAAAGTACCATATTGAAAGTCTAGTGTGCATTTTTTAATGGATTTCTTTTTCATCACAACCCTGTTCATTTGTTTTTCATTTTGTATTCCCTTACTATTTATAAATTTGTGCTGATGGTCACATTTGTGTTTCATTTTCCTCAAGTATTATAAGAATTAGAAATAAACCAAAACCACTTGAATAGATACAAACACTATCAGACAAGGTATTTTCATTTATTTAGGGAAGGCTGAAGTTTTATTTTTCTCAAGATTCTCAAAAGCTGACATTCCCTTGTTTATTCAGCTAGAGGATACAAAAATCCCCATCTACAATCAAGTCCACAATCTAGGAGTAATGTTTGGGACCGAATTCATTAAAATTTATGGTTAAGAACATAAGAAATTTCCATGCTGGGTTAGACAAAGGGTCCATCAAGCCCTATATCCTGTTTCCAACAGAGGCCAAAACAGGCCACAAGAACCTGGCAACATACATAGGAACATAGTCATTATGGTAGAAAAGGACCAAAATGGTCCATCTAGTCTGCTCAACAAGTTTCCCAAGGTAGTAACTGCCGCTCCTTGCAGGTTACCCCTATATTTCTGTTAAGGGTAGTAACTGATGCTCAGTGCAGGTTACCCCCAAGCTTTTTTATTTATTCCCATCCTCTAACCTTTAGGGATCCACAGTGTTTATCCCATGCTCCTTTGAAATCCTTCACAGTTTTATTCTTCACCATTTCCTCCGGAAGGGCATTCCAGGCATCCAACAACCTCTCAGTGAAGAAATATATCCTGACATTGGAACTAAGTCTTCCCTGGAGTTTCAAATCATGACCCCTAGTTCTACTAAATTGTTTCCAATACCACACCCCAGATGCATGGCTCTGCATTTCTTGGCATTGAATCCCAGCTGCCATATCTTTGACCACTCTTCCAGCTTCCTTAATTCCTGTCTCATGTGGGGGGGGGGGGGGGGGGAGGAGCCAAGATGGCGGCTTAACCAGGGCCACAGCTCTGCTCGCTTGGAAAGATGTCCTCTAAGAGTTTCCTTTCCTTACTTGAGAAATGCCTGCGAAGAGAAAGGGGAAGATAAGAACCTATCCCTCGGCTCCCCAAACTTTACCTGGGCAGTTAATGATCCAGCAGTGTGCAGGTTCAGCACTCCATGTGGGGGCTAGAGCTCTGGCTGCTGCGGCGTGTGAAGGAGGACCTACCATGACTTCAGAGGAGGTGTTGTTGAGCCCCAAGGATGATCGTGAGCCACCAGCGGTGCGGGTGACCTCTGTGTTGGGCCCCACGAGGAGCCTCGAAGGGGAAGTCCCCCCATTGGAGATCGAGGGAGCAGTTCTGCAGGTTGCACCCACGCTCACATCCTCTCTGATCAAGAGTGAAAATGCCATAATACCTGCACCAGTAGCCACAAGTTTCCAAGTGTTGAATGGAGTTTTCCAGATATCACTTTACCAAGTTTTGTAACAGCATATAGCTTGGAAAAACCTGCTATAGTAACCCTAGATTCACTATGGGAACTAATTTTGTCTATGGGAAAAATGTTTCAAACTGTTCATTGAAGATTAATTCATTGTCTCAGCAAGTGGACTCTTTAGTCAAGTTTAATGAAAATCAGAAAAAGGAAATTTCAGAAAAGATTAAGAATATGGAAGAAGAAATACAACATGTGAAAAGAGTTCAATCTACAATTACTCAGGACTGCTCTGCCCTGAGTAAGAAAGTGGAATTCATTGAAAACACTTTAAGACACTTTAATTTGCGAATTTTGAATGTCCCCAAGGGTGGTAGGAGAGGTTCCTAGAATTACTATCAGAAGATATTTCCTGTAAGTATTGGGCTTTACAAATGAATCCGCTCTCCCTCTGGATAAAGTCTACTTTCTACCATATCACTCTGGTGTTCAACTTCAGAATTCTTCATTGGACTTAATCTTTCAGAATATTTAGAGTCATCTAATTTTGAAATAACAGAGAGAGCTATATTATTGATATCTCTATATACTGAAAATGACTTTAGTTGTTTAAAGAAAAGTTATTTTAGGAATTCTAATGCATTATTCATGGGTCAAAAAATCAGGATTTTTCCTGATTTAACAAAAACTACCCAAGAGAGAAGGAAGGGTTTTTCTAGCCTTAAGACAGGATACTTTAATTATTGGTGCTACCTTCTTCTAAGATTCCCGTGCAAATGCATTGTAAAATATAATAGAGAGATTTACTTCATACCAGAACGGCTTAAAAGCTTCATATTCTAAAATGGTTATTTCAATCTGGTAACACCTAAACACTTGAGATCATCTTGTATTGATAGAGTAGTGCTGTAAGCTAAGCCATTTCTATTTTTTTTCCTCTGAGTTTTCTTTACTCCTAAAATTGCTGATACCCTCCCCCTTCAGGGTATGTGATCTAATGGGTATTGTAAATAAAAATATGTTACCGAATGTGGTTATCCTTTGTTAAATTGTTGTATTTGATACCATATTTCCTCACAAAGTGGATACTTTGTATGATTGCTGTAAAATGAATAAACAATAAATTTAAAAAAAAATCCTGTCTCATTCTCTGTACTCCTTCAGGTGTTTCCACTCTTTTGCAGATCTTAGTATCATCCGCAAATAGACAAACTTTATCTTCTATCCCTTCCGCAATGTCTCTCATGAACATGTTGAACAGAACTGGCCCCAACCCTGATCCCTGTGGCACTCCACTTAACACCATTCTCTCTTCAGAGCAGGTTCCATTTACCATCACACATTATCATCTAGCCGTCAACCAGTTTGTAATCCATGCCAACACCTTGGAGCTGACTCCCAAGTTTCTCATTTTGTTGATGAGTCTTCTATGTGGGACTGTATCAAAAGCTTTATTAAAATCAAAGTAAATTACATCGAGCGCTCTTCCCTGAACCAGTTCTCTAGTAACCCAGTCAAAGAATCATTTAGATTCATCTGACAGGACCTTCCCCTGGTGAATCCATGCTGCTTCTGATCGAGCAACCCACCGGATTGTAGATAGTTTACTATGCTTTCCTTCAGCAGAGTCTCCATTAATTTTCCCACCATCAAGGTGATGCTAACTGGCCTGTAGTTTCCAGCCTCTGATCCCACTCTTGTGAAGCGGGACCACCACAGCTCTTCTCCAGTGTTATGACTGTCGCTGCCTGACGTCTCCACTCCTCCCACCTTACCTTTTTTGTGACTCCTCCCGCGGTTGATGGACGTCTGGCTGCCGCGGCATCTTCATGCCATCCTCTCCGGCGTTCCCGGTCCGCTTGGGTGCTGCATCCACCATGTTGTCCAGGTACCATAGGGCGTGTGCGCCGCATGGCCCTGCTTCTTATTCTCTCTTTGGCGTGAACCTCAGGGGCGTCCCCCTGTGATGACGTCACGCATCCCGGATACAAAAGCCTACACTTTTTGCTAGCTAATCGAGTTAGCAAGGGGGATCTCCTTATGGATGGGATTCGCTCTCTGTACCTAGCTACTCTGCCTCTCCAACTTTGGACTTTATCCTAATGGGGTACCCGCTCCTCGGGGGCCTCTCTCATTTCTTTCAGGTCGCTATCAGGAACCGGTACTCGCTCCTCGAGGGCCCATGTTCCCTGACTCGCTGCCTGAACTTATCGCTTCTGCTTGGAAGAAACCGCTGCCTACATCATCAGTGAGTTACCAACTTTATTCCTCAGAGCTGTTCCCTGGAACCAGGTACTCGCTCCTCGAGGGCCTGCCTCTATTCCAGCTTCTGTGTTACCTTCCGGGAGAAACCGCTGTGTGAGTAACTTTACCAACGAGGCTCTATACCAGAACTCTGTGTATGCTCCACTGTACTCACTATCTCAGTTTCCTCCACTACAGCACAGCCATAGAGGGAATCACTGTTCCAGTATCATGAGGAACCCTAAGCCCAGCCGGGCTTCATCTCTACTCACTACTGCCACCTTTGGTGGTTTCTCAACTCTGTCTAATAAAAGATATAACTCTGTGTTGTGTGTCCCAAAGCTGAGCCTGACCTGTAGCCCCTCTCGGGACTTCCCCCCGTGGGCGTGGTCAGTTGCCATTGTGTCCAAGGGTCCACCCAAAGCCTTACAAACAATAACAGATTGCTAACTCCATGGATCCGGCACAGCTCAATGCCCTGCAGGCCATTCCGGGCCTGGCCCTGCGCATTTCTGAACAGCAAGATGCATTGGAGAAACTCACTTCAGTTTCATCAGCTGCACGCACAGAAGACCCAAGGCGCTACTTCCAGTAATGAAGGTCAGTTACCTGAAGTAACTTTAAAGACTACTGTACCGCTGGCTGCTCCAGTTCGTTTCTCGGAGAGATTCAGAGAACCAGGGGCTTTCTAAACCAGTGCTGCATGCATTTTGCATTACAGCCTTCTCACTTCCCCAGCTTTTGCCAAGACTACTTACATTCTATCTTATCTTGATGGAAGGGCCTTGTCTTGGGCCTCTACACTGTGGAACTCAAGGATCCTATTTTGCAGGATATTGACGGATTTTTGGACTTATTTAAATCCATTTTTGGCGATCCTGCCCGAGTGACCATTGCCGGTTCTGCTCTGGTGGACCTGAAGCAAGGCAATTGACATCTGGCTGATTTTGCGATAGAGTTCAAGACTCTTGCTACAGAACTCTGCTGGGACCCCAAATGCCTGAAAACTCTTCTTCAGAGGCCTGGATACTCGCTTGAAAGACGAGCTGGCCGTGTGAAACACCTGACTGCTGGATGAACTAGTGGCTTTGGCTACTAGAATCGACCACCGGCTTCGTGATAAGGTGAAAGAACTCCGGCCTAATAGATGATAATAGAAGGAGGCTAGTGCTAAACCTGCACCTCGGATGGTTCCAGTAATTCCTGTTGCCAGTGGAGATGAACCGATGCAAATTGGTCGCAGTAATTTAACTTCTAAAGAGAAGACTTCGGAAGAGGTGGTCTGTGTATGTATTGTGGACAGGCTGGTCACGATGTCCCAACATGCCCAATTCGTCCGGGAAAGGACGGGCCTAAGTCCTGCAGGAGGACTGTTCTTAGGCCTTACTACGCCCTCTCCTCCGCTCTCTTCCCAGTCTCCTTGATCTGCGGACCGTCTGAGTTTCAAACTCTTGCCCTGGTGGATTCAGGGGCAGGAGGCAACTTTATGCCTAGTGGAACATTTGAGGATTCCCCTCGTCACTTTGAAGGTTCCACTACTCCTATCTTCCATCCATGGGGAGCCCTTACCGGGTGACGTGACTTGCCAAACCGAACCGGTAATCTTCGCACCGGAGCTCTCCATACAGAGTCAATTCCCTTCTTTGGTAGAGAAGGCCATGCACCCTATCATCCTGGGGTTACCCTGGTTGCAGTCGCACCAACCCCAATTCGACTGGGCTTCCTTGGAACTCTCCCGCTGGGGCCCAGGTTGTCATGGAAAGTGCCTTAAGGAGATTGCTCCTGTCATCTGCATGCCTACAACTCCAGTGATGCCGGGACTGCCGCCTCAATACATCTTTTAGTGATGTGTTTTCCAAAGAAGCTGCTGACATTCTTCCTCCGCATAGGTCCTATGACTGTGCCATAAGACTGAAACCCAATACTGAACTCCTAAAGGACGTGTCTATCCACTCTCAGTGATTGAGAACAAGGCTATGTCTGAATACATCGAGGAGAATTTACAGAAGGGGTTTATTAGACCATCAAAGTCTCCAGCCGGCAGGCTTCTTCTTTGTGGGAAGAAGGATGGTACCTGACAGCCTTGTATCGATTACCGAGGTCTGAACGGATCACGATTAAAGACTGCTACCCCCTGCCTTTAATCTCAGAGCTGTTTGACCGGCTTCAGCGGGGCCAAAATATTCTCAAAACTTGACCTGAAGGGGGCCTACAACTTAGTTCACATTTGCAGTGGCGACGAATGGAAAACAGCCTTCAACACTCGAGACGGCCATTTTGAGTACTTAGCAATGCCCTTCGGCCTGTGCAATGCACCCGCTGTATTTCAGAACATGATGAACGACATCTTGCGGGACCTGTTGTACAAGAGTGTAGTGGTATACCTGGATGATATCCTGATATTTTCTCAGGATTTGCCCACTCATCAAGAGGATGTCAAGCAAGTACTATGCCGACTCTGTGAACACCGGCTTTACGCCAAACTATCCAAGTGCGGATTTCATAAAGACTTGTGCCTTTTCTTGGCTATATCGTGTCTAAAGAAGGCTTCCAGATGGACCATCAAAAACTAGAGAGTATTAAAAATTGGTCCCAACCTACCACCCTGAAGGCCCCGAGACGATTTTTGTTTACCAACTATTATAGAAGCTTTATAAAGAACTACTCTTCTTTAACAGTGCCCTTGACCGCAATGACCCACAAGGGTGCCAATGCTTCAAAATGGTCTGCGGAGGCCATTTCCGCTTTTGACACAAGCTGGTTCCTTTTCCAAGGAACCATGCTTGCATCATCCTGACCCCAACAAGCCATTCATCGTAGAAGTTTACGCTTCGGATGTCGTGTGGGGCTGTATTGGGCCAAACTGGAGACTCCAAATCCTTACGTCCCTGCTCTTTCTTCTCATGATGTTTCTCCCTGGCAGAGAAGAACTATGGGATCAGAGATAAAGAGCTCTTGGTTCTGAAGTCTCATTCCCCATAGTTGCCATAGATCATCTTTACTCAGCATTTTTGCACAAGTTGCAACACTTTTAACAGATAATCCAAATCTATTATTTTCAAATAAACAACATTGCAATAGTCAAAATGACTAAGTACTAATGCCTGTACCACAAGCTTGTAATCATCTGTACCTAAAATTTGTTTTAATGGCCTAAGCAATTGAAGCTTATAAAATGCTGCACATGTGACTTTGTTGACTTGAGATTTTAAAGATCAAGAAAGAATTATCACCCTCAAATGTTGTACTTCCTCTTTTATCTGTACATCACAATTACTACAATTAATATGCACATTTATATCAACCAAATCTTTACCTATTCATAAAATTGTAGTTTTACCACAATTTAGAATGAGTCTATTACTAACCATCCATTCCTGAATTTTTAACAAAAAGACATCAGCTTTTTACCAGAATCTCACCTGGGACTCTACTTGGATTAGAAAATTGTACATCATCAGCATATGGCTTAAATATTAAGCCTAGAGATGACAAAACCATTTCTAAATGATCAATGTACACATTAAATAGAGCAGCAGATAACACTGACCCCCTAGAGAACTCCAGAATCACAAGAATACGATTCAGAGTCTCAATCTTTAAGACATACTTGATGAATCTGTTTTCCAGAAATGAATGAAACCAATTCAAAACTGTACCTCCAATTTCCATATTCTGCAAATGTACTAAAAATAAATCATGGCACATTGTATCAAATGCAGAAGCCATATCAAGCTACACTAATAGTCCAGATTTGCAGCTCTCTAGAGTACAATGTAATTCATCCAATAAAGGCAATAATAATGTCTCTGGGCTATGATTCTTATGAAAACCAAATTGCTCTTCATATAAAACATTAGTCTCTATTAAAAAATAATCAAATTATTTAAGAACTTACTTTTATAAGATCTTATTCATAGAACATAGGTTTGAAATTGGATGGTAATTTGCTAATGGCTCAGAAGAAACTAAGAAATCCTCGTGGACTGGATGTACAATGGCTTGCTTCAGTTGCACGGAGCTACATCAATACTCCGAGAAAATATTAACAATCTTTACTATACATTCAACTATCTTGCCTATTTTATTTCTAAGTATCTGCAAAAGAATATGGATCAAAACTATAGACAGTTGTTATAATATGCAAAATAACATCCTTTAACCCAACAGCAGATAGGGGAGAAAAATGATCCCATTTAATTACCACATCAATCCTGGAGGTGACATTTTAAAGGAGGTTGATTTTGTAATTGTTTCAGATTACTCTAAAAAATTTAGCTAATTCCACACAACCTGGCCGTTTAACCTCTTTTTTTTTTTTTTCTACTTTATCTAGAGGTTTCAAGTCTGCCTTGGACCTGCTGTACGGGAACTGCCTTGGACCTGCTGTACGGGAACTGCAAATGTGTCAGGATGGACAGAGGTCGAGGACAGGCGATGGTACTGGAACAAGACTTGAAGACTGAAGACACAATCAGATGAGGACTCTTGTAGACATGTTCAGACGATACCTGAATACATAAGAACATAAGAAATTTCCATGCTGGGTCAGACCAAGGGTCCATCAAGCCCAGCATCCTGTTTCCAACGAGGCCAAACCAGGCCAAAAGAACCTGGCAATTAAGAACACTAAGAAGATCCCATGTTACTGATACAATTAATAGCAGTGGCTATTCCCTAAGTAAACTTGATTAATAGCCATTATTGGACTTTTCCTCCAAGAACGTATCCAAACCTTTTTGAACCCAGCTACACTAACTGCACTAACCACATCCTCTGGCAACAAATTCCAGAGCTTAATTGTGCTTTGAGTGAAAAAGAATTTTCTCCGATTAGTCTTAAATGTGCTACTTGCTAACTTCATTGACTGCCCCCAGTCCTTCTATTATCCGAAAGTGTAAATATACCCAATTCACATCTACTCATTCAAGACCACTCATTATTTTAAAGACCTCTATCATATCCCCTCTCAGTTGTCTCTTCTCCAAGCTGAAAAGCCCTAACCTCTTCAGTCTTTCCCCATAGGGGAGCTGTTCCATCCCCTTTATCATTTTGGTTGCCCTTCTCTGTAACTTCTCCATCACAACTAAATATTTTTTGAGATGCGGTGTCCAGACCTGTACACAGTATTCAAGGTGCGGTCTCACCATGGAGCGATACAGAGGCATTATGACATTTTCCATTTTATTTATTTATTTTTATTTATTTGTGTTTTTCTATACCGGCATTCACGGAAGTTCGTATCATGTCGGTTTACATAAAACAAGGGGTGAGCAATACATTATAACGTACATAGCTAAAACGTAAGAGTATACATTACAAAAGTATAACAAGTGCATAGAAGAAAAGTTACAATAAAAGGGGTTATTCTAACTGGGATTAGAGTTAGAGGAGAGATAAAAAGTTTAACAAGAAGTAAACATTGTAGTGATTGGTTGGTTTTATTAACCATTCCCTTCCTAATAATTCCTAGCATTCTGTTTGCTTTTTTGATTGCTGCAGCACACTGAGCCAATTTTAAAATATTAGCCACTATGATGCCTAGATCTTTTTCGTGGGTGGTAGCTCCTAATATAGAACCTAACATCATTTAATTACAGCAAGGGTTACTTTTCCCTATATGCAACACCTTGCACTTGTCCACATTAAATTTCATCTGCCACTTGGATGCCCAATCTTCCAGTCTTGCAAGGTCCTCTTGTAATGTATCACAATCTGCTTGTGATTTAACTACTTTGAATAATTTTGTATCATCTGCAAATTTGATAACCTCACTCATTGTATTCCTTTCCAGATCATTTATATATATACAAGCCGTAAAGCCCGTTAAAACGGGTTACATCCCTGTCTCTCACCTCCCCTCATTCTCTCTCCCCTCACTCTTCACCACCCCCCTCCCCCCCCACTCCTCTCCACCCTCCCTCTCCTCTCACTCAGTCCCCCCCTCTCCCTCACTCCCCTCCTCTCCCTCACTCCCTCCCACTCAGTCCCCCCTCTCCCTCCCTCCCACTCACTCAGTCCCCCCTCTCCCTCCCACTCACTCAGTCCCCCTCTCCCTCCCTCCACTCAGTCCCTCCCTTCACCCACCTCCATTTCCTCCCGGCGCCGTAAGCGCGACTTCCCCAACCCTCACCCGGCTCCATTAACTCCTCCCGCTCCTGCCGGCAGATCTCGGGGGGGTGTCACTCCCGCGTGCGCGCAGTGACCCCCCCGAGATCTGCCGGCAGATCTGGGGAGAGAAGCACGGCGCCGCTGCGCTTCTCCTCCCGCTCCTGCCGGCAGATCTCGGGGGGGGGGGCGCGGGAGTGACACCCCCCCCCCGAGATCTGCCGGCAGATCTGGGGAGGAGAAGCCGGCGCCGCTGCTTCTCCTCCCGCTCCTGCGGCCCCACCGCCATTTTTTTTTTCTGACCGACGTCCTTGCCCGCACATGCGCAGTAGAGCTGCGCTCTACTGCGCATTTGCGGGCCGTCGGTCACAGGCCATTTATAAGGTAGATTGAAAAGCACTGGTCCAAGTACAGATCCCTGAGGCACTCCACTGTTTACACTTTTCCACTGAGAAAATTGACCATTTAATCCTACTCTCTGTTTTCTGTCTTTTAACCAGTTTGTATTCCACAAAAGGCATCGCCTCCTATCCCATCACTTTTTAGTTTTCTTAGAAGCCTCTTATGAGGGACTTTGTCATATGCCTTCTGAAAATCCAAATACACTACATCTACCGGTTCACCTTTATCCACATGTTTATTAACCCCTTCAAAAAATGAAGCAGATTTGTTAGGTAAGACTTCCCTTGGGTAAATCCATGTTGACTGTATTCCATTAAACCATGTCTCTCTATATGCTCTACGATTTTTATCTTGAAAATAGTTTCCACTATTTTTCCTTGCACTGAAGTCAGGCTCACTGGTCTGTAGTTACCCGGATCGCCCCTGGAGACCTTTTTAAATATTGGGTTTACATTGGCCACCCTCCAGTCTTCAGGTACAATGGATGATTTTAATGATAGATCACAAATTTTAACTAATAGATCAGAAATTTCATTTTTGAGTTCCTTCAGTACCCTAGGATGCATACCATCTGGTCCAGGTGATTTGCAACTCTTTAGTTTGCCAATCTGGCCTACTTGATGATACTTGAAGACAGGGTCAGACGATACTTGGTAAAGTTGAGGCAAGGGTGAAAGAAGAACATCAGGAAATTGATGAAGATACTTGATGAATGATAGACGACAGAAGAGTTAAAACTCACTATGATTAGGAATCTGGCTAAGGCTCGTAGCAGCAACCATCCTGGACTGAGCTTCAGGGATTCGGTGTGATCGACACAGGCCAACCTGAAGAAGTGACGGCTTCAGACCCAGCGCAGAAGATGAATCAGAAGGTTGTACCGAAGAAAAAGAGATGATGGCCCACTAGGAGGTAAATCCAGAACCAGGACATCCAGTGTGAAGGCTTCCCTGAAGAAGGAGCCAAAAAAGGTCTGAACGCTTGACAGCAAAAGATCTGAAGATGAGGAAGTCATAGGAATCTGAAGACAAGGACCTCTATACATGAAGATGTCTGGAACGTCAGGACATCTGGACTTCAACCCCCAGGGCACTCAGTCAAGAGCATTGTGGAGGTGTTGAGAGAACTGGAGAACGAGACATTTGAAATATCTGGACATCTGGACCTCGGACCCCCAGGTCATTCAACCAAGAGCATCAAGGAGGCTCTGAGAGGCAGAACAACTGGACAACGGACTGCAGGAGAGACAAGACATCAGAATGCGAGGACTTCAGGAAGATCTAAAGGTGAGGACATCAGGAGGCTCGGATGTTGAAGGCACCTGAAGACAAGGACATGGGATCCGACGAGAGACCAGAACATGGAACAAAAATGCAGACGAAGGATCAGGAACCACAAATGAAGACAAGGGAATTCCCATGAAGAACAGAGTGCTGTTCTTCATGGGAATTTGTAGGGCTGAAGAGGAAACACTCAAGATGACATCACTAGGAGGAGCCAGAAGGACTGGCCCTTTAAATCCGGAGGAGAGACGAGATCCCATGTCTAAGGAGGCAGGACCAGGGACAGCAGCCATGTTATGAAGAGGAAGCTGAAGCGGCTCTAGGCCGTGAAACCAGGCCTGGCGTCTGCAGCTCCCTACCAGAAAGGAGGAAGGCTTCAGGGCGGCCTCCCCACATGGGAGGAAGCTGAGGGTGGCTCCATGCCGTGCTGGAAAACGGAAGATAATGGTGGCCTGCGGGCCGCATGGGAATGTCGTCTGCAGCTTCCTGGCTGCAGGGTGGAAAAGCGACATTGGCGGCTCCTGCAGAGAAGATGGAACAATGGCGGTGGTTCCAGGCCGCAACAGCGGCGGTGAGCTACGGCGGCCTCTGGGTTGCATGGAGGCACGGCGGCAAAGCCCACCGTGTGGGAGCTGAATGTGGGCAGTCTCTGGACCACAGAGGAAAGAGGATGGCGCCTCTTTGCCACATAGCACAAGCAGAGCAGGCTATTTGACGGCAAGACAAAAGTGAGAGGCTGCTCACGGGCCTACCGAGAGCAGAATTGTAACAATTACAAATGATGTCTGTCATTTACAGCAGCTACTCATGCCATTTTCCAACCATTAATACTGAGGCCTCTCACTTTGAGCTATGGCATGCCATTAACAATGAGGCCTACCACTTACAGCTATACACATATCTTCCAATCATTTACTCTGAAGCCTGTCACTTACAGGTGCATCATGGCATGTTCCAACCATTACCAGTGAGGCCTGTCACTTACCCCTATGACATGCTATTTTCTAACCCTAACTACTGAGGCCTGTCACATACAGCTATGGCATGCCATGTTCAAACTATTCTACTGAGGCCCTAGCCATGGAATGCAATAAAACGTATTGAAACACTCTTCAGTATGTTAAGTCCATTCTTCGTCTATGGTATTCACATTTTTGCCATTTCCTGCTCTTGCCACTGCTATCCATTCTTTTGCAGACCTGTGGCACCACTTCATGAACCATAACTGATTTCATTACCCACTGTACTGCGCATTTGGGTTCCTTCCTACTCCCTAGTTATGATATGCATGGCTTACTCCGTGACACAAACATATCCTACTGGATTGGTGGATCAACCAGGTGCAGACATACTTTGATAGGGAGTCATCCACCCTCTCTATGTCTCTCTGTGTCCTCCAACAGGGCAACTGATATCTCCCTTGCCATTCTGCCTTAATGCTATGCCCATCATCCTACACTTTCAGATCCTTGTGCCGCTTAGCCTTGCTACCATGCACATATTTTACACCTAGATATTCTTAACTTATTTCTACCTGTATCTTCCTGGCATACTCCAGCTCTTACACTTTTGAAGACATCTTGCCAATCTGCGATGCTGGTGTGCACCTCCCCCTTGCTTTTGAATTCTTTATCTTGATACCACTCTTTCTGATTCTTGGTAACTTTATCTGTACCTTGAGAATTGTTCTGCCACATTTTCTGCTTCATTCCCCCTTCATGTTGCCTTAGGTTCCTGATGCCACTTTTGATGCCACTTTGCCTCTCGTGATGTCATCAACAGTTCATGACACTATTGCTGGGCAGCCATCCTCTTTTTAAACTTTGAAGTGTTCTTCCTCCTCTTACTGCTTCTTTGCTTCAGTTACATTGCATTAGAGAACTTCTGCCAATCCTGTAAGCCTCGTACCCCTTTGCAGATCCTTAGGCTAATTTATGAATTTATGCAACTTTTTTGATGCCACTTTCTCATTTTCTAAAATACCATGCGGCTCTTTCCCCCTTTTGATTATTTCTTCTCCCAAGTTTCACTACAATTGATATAAAATTCTCTATTCTAGACTGTAAAAATTCTCCCATATGTTTTAATTGAAAACAAATGGAACTAATGAAACAAATACATGAAAAAAAATGTTGTATTGAGAAACTAATGAAATAAATATGGGTCCCAATGAAATGAATGAATGAACTGAAATTAATTTTTTGTTTTGTACATCCCTAATGAATTGTCCAAAAGATTACTGATTAAAGTATTTTAACTTGTATGGCACAAGGAAAAAGATAACTTTACAGAAAAGATATCAATATCTTCAATAACTTGCATAAAAAAATCATCCACCGGCTTATTCACCCTTAGCAACTTCCTTCTAGCTATTAGCATGCACTCGTTATGTAAATGAGGTCACACAATGAGCTTCTAAGCTCATAACCTACTATGCATAAAAGTTATTAACTATCTTACAGCCTCAAAGTCATTACGTTATTACTTGTGCATGATGGCTGAAAAAGGGCAACTCACTGAGGCTGCATGTCAGGTTCAGTGCTCTTGCCTCTTCAGCAACAACCACTTGCCTGACACAAGTCTGCTGGTTACAGCCCCCTTCCCTAATCTCTGACATATGGAGAAAGCACATGCAGGTCTCTGTGTGGAGCAGCACAGAACCTGCATCAGTTTACAGTGCTGAAAAAAATCCTCTGTGTGTGTGTGGGGATGAGGAAGGGAGGATAGAGTAGTCATGGAGCGCAATTCATGAAGAAATGGGTCCAAGAAAGTTTGGTGGGTCTAAGTGGCCTTGTTACAATCAGCTTAAGTTTGAATTGTGAACTTCAGGGGATGGACAGGGCAAGGCAGAGATGGGTAGAATAGGGCTGGGTAAAATTAAAAATGTAAAATGTATAAAACATCTTTCTTCAAGCCAAATATCTAATCCTAAAAACTAGGGATGTACCCGGATTTATCTAGTTAAAGTTAGCTGCCCAAGTCTGGGGTAGTCAGACTGTGGGATTTTAAATTTCACAGTTTGTTTAGCCGGACAAACCACTTTCAATATAGATTTCATAGTGAACATAAATAAAGCACAACCATTCGTTCAATGTAAGTTACTACAACCTTGATTGTTAAAAACTATGTTAAAAATACAAATAAAATAACATAAACTCTCCAAAATCAAATAATCAAAATTACTTTTGTTTTTACCTTTGTCTGTCATCTGCCTGTGTCTCACCATCTCCTGGCTTACCAGCCCTCTGTAGCTATTTGTCTCCCCTCTGTCTGTGGAGTTTCCTTGCCCTCTAAAGCTGTCTCTAAAGCACCAGAGGATTCCTGAGCTAGGGAAAGAAACTGTCTGGGTCCTCTGGAACCATCATCTCCCCAAGGGTTCAGCTGTGTTGCTAAGTATCAGGATAGAAAAAACAGCTCTGCCTTTCAAAACAAGTCTGGCCTCTGACAGAAGGAAAAACATTTGTCTGCAGTTAGGGACTAACAGAAAGAAAAAAAAGATTATGGAATTGTTAAAGCACAAAAGAGACAACTAGAAGCTATACAGTTTGCTAGAAGTTTCCTTCTTTGATTACTATAGCTTGAAGAAGAAAGATAAAGATAATTGGACAGACAACGAAAGGCACAGATTGAGATGGCAGCAGGAAAACTTCTCATCTAAAATAGAGCACTTTTCAACTGCTCACTTTAGTGCAAAGTCTATGCATCAGATTTTAAAGGGAAAGTACAGGAATACCTTCACCTTAAATTGCAGTGAGTCAAGTTTGCGTAGGCACTTTCACCTGCTTTGTGTGCGGGTAGAACTTTGCTTGAATAGTCCATGCATAGGTTTGAAAATGCCATCCACACGTATATTCTGTTTCCTCTTAAACATTCCTCACTTCCCCAGGAACACCTCCTCTCGAAGCAACTAAAAGTGCATCCATTTTTGAAAAATGTGTAGACTTTTAGCTGCATTGAAGGTTTGCAATTTTCAGACAGCTGATTGTACCCAGATAAATTTACCCACCCTCTTAAGCACTAAGGCTATGAAATCACAGTCAGGCTGATGCAATATTGATGTGCTAAAAATGTGCATCCAAACTGGATGCACTTTTTTTAATGCATGCACAATCACCTCTCCTGGGTGCTTTAAGCGATAGGCAAATGAGCCACTGTGCTAAGAAGGACACGTTAGGGATACATTGTGCATCCCTAATGCATCCATGACATTGGATGCATTAGGGATAAGACCTATAAGAGAAGCGTACCTATAAGAGAAGACATTGGATGCATTAGGGATAAGACCTATAAGATAAGCGTACAAAGACCTATAAAAGAAGCGTACAAAGGCACCCTGCAAGTTCCCCCAACAAAAGCCACGCGACTTTCATCCACCAAAGAACGAGCATTCTCTACAGCGGGTCCAACCATCTGGAACAATATGCCCACTGACCTCAGACTAGAACCTTGCCCTCGAACTTTCCGAAAAATACTTAAGACCTGGCTCTTCCTCCAGGCCTTCCCCTAACTTTCTAAGCCATTAATTGTCAACCAGACAGGACTCTGCTTTACCAGCTAATGCCTCGCCATGTTTAGACATTATAATTAAGCCGCCATTTCTTTTGTTTCATTGCCTTCTCTAGTTCTCCTCAGTTACACTGTCCTTTACCTCTGACTAGCCTAGCCCTAAGTTATCTACCCTGTTATATGTAACTTCCGCTTCAAGTGAATTGTTTTTGTTTAAGTTATACCCTTGTTACATGTAAACTGATCTGATATGAAATTTTTCATGAAGGTCGGTATAGAAAAATGTTAAATAAATAATAAATAAATAAATTGGGCACCCAGAAGAAGTGGCTGTGTTGCAGGTTAGGAAAACAGACGTTCAATTTTACACCACAGCAAATTCAGCCCAAGACTATATTCCTCCAAAAGAGGAAGGGAAGCCACAAGATCAAACATCCTGAAGAATAAAAATGTCCAAGAAGAAAAAAAAAGAACATGATTAAACATGATATGCTAAGAAGTAACCCAGAGCTGCTAATTGTAGATCACTTTCAGCACAGCAATGACAAGCTAAAAACCAACTTCATATTCTAAACATAGGATACAGAGGCCTGGCACAACACTTTGCCAGGATAAGCTGTCCCAGAGAAGAGACAACAGCACAGGTCCACAGATGAGCATACACATACATGATGACGACAACACTGAAAAAATTAAACACTTTACTTGTACACCTCAGCAGCAGCAAACCACGTTCTCACAGCAAACTGTCCCTGCTCTGATAATGCAATGACAACTGAAGAAAGGATTGAACAAAGTGAAAATAACTAATCCTGATAACTCACCACAAGATACAGCAGCACCTATACAAGAAGTGAAGGAAAGAAAGGAAGCCCAACCCGCAGCAGAAAAGTCAAGGAATTATTAGAAATCTAGGAGGTATTGCCTGGCTCCTCTAGAGATGGACGTTGCGGAATTGAGAGGACAATTTTCAAAGCCATTTCCCTGGGCCAAAAAGCAATTTTTTCCAGTGAAAATGGGAATTTTGAAAATTGCCCTCCCTCAATGTAAGAAAATGTCTCACATTCTATAATCAATCACACAACAACCCACACATCAACTGGTGTATTCCAGTACACACCACTGTAAACAACCAAAAAATAAACCGTGTACTAGTTTTAAATTTAATATAGCACCTATGACGCCGAACAACTTATGTAAGACCCTCTATTCACGGGCAGACATTTTATGTGTACAGCTCGTTTTTCATAGGGGTCACTATTACTTTAATCATGGTAGTCCATAAACTCAATTTTTCGTTTTTTAAAGTTTTTTTCAAAGACAATTTCCAAACAGAATAAAAACCGGGTACTTATCCGCACTGAAAAGGTCCCAGGTAACCCGACATGGCCATGTTTCGGACCGCTGTCCTGCTTCAGGGGAAAAGGAGGAAACCAATTCAGATAATAGTCGAAAATATCTTCTTCTTACGGCGTATCCGCTCTGTGCTGATCCTTTTGTCAAGAGCGGGCTGCGTTTCATCAATAAGGAATCTTTTGCCCTCTGGAGGTCACCAGACATGTGGGAGCTGTGATATGTGTGCGCAGACCCTTACAGGAGAACAATGGCAGGCGCCTCATTCGGGGGTGGTGATCCGCCATGAGAGATTGACTACTTGTGATTCAATGGGTGTGATTTACGTCATACAATGTCCCTGTAGCCTGGTTTATGTTGGCCGTACGAAGAGAAAAATCCGCACACGGCTTATTGAACACAGGAGTTGTATCAAGACATTGAAATTGGCGGCCCCTCTAGTGCAACATTGTGTGAATAAACATCATCAATTCACGGATCTGCGGTGGTCCATTCTGGAACAAGTGGAGCAAAACCCTAGAGGAGGAGATATACAGGCTGCATTAAACCGCCGGGAACACTTTTGGATTTTTCACCTCAATACTGTGGACCCCAATGGATTAAATGAGAGAATTAATTGGTATTCTCTCATCTGATTGTCTGAAGACCTGTGTCACTTTCTAAGATTTACGATTCCTATTGTATTAAGGGCTATCAGAAAAATGGTATAGCAGAATTAGATATCATGGATGATGGTTAAGGATTTATGCCTGTAATAATTTGGAAGAGCTACTAAAAAATCTGATATCCCAGATTTCGATATTAGTCTATTTTGATGGATGACAGATAACTACTTAAATATGCATGTATTGCCGTGAATGTCTATTCAGCAATTGTTTTGCAACGAATAATATGGATTTCCGGGAGAGGACGTGATTGAGAACGCGATTCTTACCAGCATGCAATCAGAGTGGACGTGATGGAGAACTACTTCCCAAGGGACGCATGGTGCCGAAATCGGAGAGGTTGAGATGGTGATTTAAGCGTTGTGTAGGCAATATGAGCCCCGGTTGTATATAATGTTGTGGATTGTGGGTTCAGAGATTGAATTTACTGTCTGATTACACGGAGAGAGACTCGTGAGATTTCAGCGCTTTGTTGTGAGGACGTGACAGGGAACTACCACCCATCACCGGAAGAGGAGTTACCAAGCGCTGTTACAGTATAAATAGTTTCCGGTTGTCGCCCTTGTTTAAACACAGCGGGTTGAACGCAGCCCGCTCTTGACAAAAGGATCGGCACAGAGCGGATACGCCGTAAGAAGAAGAGATTTTCGACTATTATCTGAATTGGTTTCCTCCTTTTCCCCTGAAGCAGGACAGCGGTCCGAAACATGGCCATGTCGGGTTACCTGGGACCTTTTCAGTGCGGATAAGTACCCGGTTTTTATTCACATTCTATAATGCCAGCAATTGTGCCAAACTAATTGGAGCCTTCCTCACGGAGGACAAGGATGGACTATGCAACAACGTGTATAGTTTTGTGTAATGAAACTATGGGTGAGTTCTAATGGAAAAATTAACCACAGGCTCAAATCTCTGCAGGAATTTTTTTTTTAGAAGGCAATAATCAAAGCAGAGCTAAGTTTATAGTTTAGCTTTCATTATTGATGCAAACCCCATGGGTAAAAAGTAAGGAGGAGGCTGGAAATTACAAGCCAGTTTGACATTGATGTGAATAACTGAATGTCATCACTGTTGAAACAGAGAATATTGTAATTTCTGGAATCCAATGGATTAAAAATCCAAGACATCATGGTTTTACCTCAGGTACAATAGATCTTATCAGACAAATCTGATCAATTTCTTTAACATGGTGACCAGAGAGTTGAAGCAGGGGTGAGCACTAGATGTAAGTTACTGTGCTTGGATTTAGTAAGGCCTTTGACTTGGTTCCACATAGGTGACTTTTAAATGAACTGAGTGCCCTTAGTATGGGCCCTAAAATGACTGAGAGGATTAGAAACTGGTTGAGTAGGTGGCAATAAAGTATAGTGATAAATGTAGTTCACTCTGAGGAGTGAGGTATTACTAGTGGTGTGTCACCAGCTATATTCAATAGAGATGTGCATAGTTTTGCACTTTTGTTTCGGGCTTTGTTTTTGGGGAACAGCGGGAAACTTCGTTTTTCCCGCGGCTCGTGGTTTTTTTTTTTGTGGGCCCCCGATTTTAATACTAGTGCGCACTAACAGGAGTTAGTGCATGCTAATGGGTTGCCCCCAAACCATGCCGAATAAAGCAAATCGGAAGGCGGTCCCACAACGCAGCGATCTGCAGTATTATTTGTTCTTTGACAGATCGCTGCGTTGTAAGTTTTATTGCAACAATCAATACACAGATTGATATATTGACTCTTACTGTGGTGAGAGTATGTTTACAGCATAAAGCCCCTGATGCAGCCTTGTTGGCGAAACTCAGTTCGAGTCGGGCACCTCTAATAAAATCTTCCACGGTGTAAGGTAGTCCCTTTGTTTTTTTTGCCATCTCTAATATTCAACATTTTTGTAAGTGATATTACAGAAGGGCTGTATGGAAAGGTTGGCCTTTTTATGGACGATACCAAAATTTGCAATAGTGTGGATACCCAGGAAGGTGTGTAAAACATGAGGAGGGATCTAGCAAAGCTTAAGGAATGGTTTTGAATCTGGCAACTACCATTTGCTTTTAATATGTGCAGTGCTGGGGCTCATTTAACACAAGATACAATATTTTAAATGTCTCTCATTATCCCTGTGTTAGAGCATTTACTGTGCAAACATGTCTAGCATTTTTTGGCATAACTTTCTTGGAGTGCAAGTCTCCCCTCCCCTTATTGTCCCTACCTTGTGCCCATGTGTGTATATGTATATCTCTGTGTGTTTATGTATAACTGCAATGTTTGATTTCTATGCTTTGGATATTGTTTACTTTTTCATTCAAAAGAAAGGGCAAAAGAGACTTGGGGGATTTTCATTTATTAAGACAATGGTTAAAAATTAATGAGGCTATAAGCTCGACAATAACAATTTAAGATTTAAAAGCAGGTCAAAAAGGTGGATTTTTATTATGGGATTTAAATAAGGCAAGAGAGGGAGCATGACACAGCTGCTCAGGAAGGTAACTCCAAGCATATGGTGCTGCCAGGTGAAAAGCACAGAGTCAGGAATTAGCAGTAGAGGGAAAGGGCATAGTTTGTACGAATTGCCTGATGAGTGGAGAGCACGAGGAAGAGTGTATTTATTTATTTATTATATTCCACCTTTCAAAGCAAATAACATTCAGGTACTGTAGGTATTTCCCTGACCTAGAGGCTTACAAGCTAAGGGCCTGTGATTCATCAAGGTGTTTTCCCATAGATACAGAATAGGGGAAAAGCCTTAGTAAATCAGGCCCTTAGCCTGATTCAATGTCAGAAGGAGCAGCAATAAGATTTGAAATCTGGCTTTACTTGTCCATAGCCCACTGCTTTACCCACTAGGCTAGTGAAGGGTTTTATAGTGCAGTAAGAGAAGCTTGAACCGTCTGCGGGAATGGATAGGGAGCCAATGCAGTGACGAGAAGAGGGGCCATATGGGTGTAATGACTTTGGTGAAAGACAAATCATGCAGCTGAATTTTGGATAGATTATAGTGGAGAGAGATGGCTCACTGGGAGACCTGTGAGAAGTAGGTTGCAATAGTCTAAGCGAGAGGTGATGAGAGAGTAGGTAACAGTTCTGCCAGTGTGTTCAGAAAGGAAGGAATGGATTTTGGTGATGTTCTAGAGAAAGAAACAGCACAATTTGGCAGTGTTTTTAAAATGTATAGAGAAGATGAGAGAGGAGTCAAAGATGACTCCAAGTTTATGGGCTGAGAAGAGTGGGAGAAGTACAGTGTTATCCACAGAAATAGAGAAAGGAGTTAGAGGGGAACTGGGCTTAGGATGCTGCTCCTGTGTTCCTTGAGAAATGTCAGTGGTGATTCCTCTCTTTGTCTTTCTTAGGGTCTGACAATATAAGGCTTTTTCCCATTCTGTGACTATTGGAAAAAGCTTAGAGAATCAGGCTCTTAGTTACATTGTACATCTTCTGTACATCCCATTTTTCATTCTTTCATGCTTTTAAGAATATCTGAATATTTTCCTAAGTCTTTAATCTCCCCTGACTATGCAGAGTATGCAGCAGCATCTCCATGGAGTTGATGATGTTCTGCATCTCACATATGCCACAAAAGGATGCATGAGTTTGCTCTGGAGTTTAAAAGATATATAGTTCCTTTCTGCTGTGCACCTGTTGCTTTTTCTGCTGTCTTTGAGGTATCTAGAATGACTACCCTTTTGTATTTCTTTCATCTACTAGACTAAATTTGATCATAGTTTGCCTCTTTGAGCAACATAGGAAGAAGGAGGCTGCCTGAAAATAGAGGGAGGACCCGTACTCCCATCCCACCTTGAGGCTCTTGAAGTCCAGCATCATCCTTCTAGCATACCCTCTGGGATGTAGAAAATATGTTAAAGTGTTTTGGTATATTTTGTTTTTTTGTTGAATCTTGATATCGTCATGTTCTTTTTTCTAGGAATAATGATGTTGGAATATGAAAGATGAATCTGAGAGCAGGAATATGAGTGAATGGGTAGAAAGTAGGTCCTGATAGAATATTCTTGGAAGAATCATTGTGAGAACAAGGTATGAATGTGGTGGGTATAGTAGGATATCTAGGATAATAAGCTAAGGAGATGTGCAATTGACAAGGTTTAGTAAATATGTTTTTCAACAGATAAGTGTTGTGATGTTCAATGGCCATCATAGTACTATACCTTTAAAAACAGCCAGAAATGACTACAAATGGAACTTTTTTCACATTTTGTAAGATAAATATTTCCCATTCCATTTAATGGAATGGAAAACAGAAAACAAGTAGTGTGACAGAGTTCAGCTCCCATAATTTTTAAGGAGTGAAAATAAAATAAAAATATATTTTCGTTCTACAGCATGACCTCCTCCTGCTCTCAGCTGGAATAAATAAATATTTGGGCTAGAAACCCTGAGAAATTGAAGAATTAGTACATATCTAGGCAGGTCAATAAGCCATAGAGGAGAAGTGGAGACAGAGAGAAGCTTGATCATGGAAGTATAGGTGAGTAATAAACAACAAAAGTCATTTTTATAAATATTTAGCCATCCACAGTGGCTGGTATCAATTATAACTTCATTTGCCTTATGCTTAATAATAGGCTGACAGATAGTTTGCTTATATTTTTGCCTTTTTTTTTTCTTTTTTGAATGCAAATAAAATGCACTTATCTTCCTCAGTGGCAACAATTTCCCACTGTTGCCACAGCACAAGATAAAATAAATGCAATTTATTTGCATTCAAGAAAAAAAGCAAAAAATAAAGAAAAAATAAATAATCTGTTGGCCTATTGTTAAGCATAAGGCAAATGAAGGTAAAATTGTTACCGGAGAGAGCCTATTATGACTGGCCACTGTCGATGCCTAATATTTATGAAAAGGGACTTTTGTTGTTCATTCCTTAGTCAATCTTGTCCTTATTTCACCTTTGATTATTTAAGTATAGGTGAGCACCATTTCCTTTTCCATTTCCATTTATTTGGGCCCTTGGGAATTAATTTTTGAGTTTAAAAATACCAAAATAGGACACAAATATTCCCTTTTACAACAGTTGATATTCGGGAAAACCTGACATTCGATTGTTCTTTGGCCTCCTGGAGGCCAAAAATGTTGGAGGCGGATCAAATCCTTTGTTGTCAGTCTTTCTAATTCTGTGGTATTTGCTAACTAAACAAATGGAAAGGGAACAATAGCTCCTCACTATTTATCCAAGTTTACTTTTGCAGTGCTGGAGTATATTAATCATAACCTGATGTCATAGGGTTTCTATATCCAAACCATTCATTTTTATTCCAAAGAGTTCTCAACAAATTTTGCACTCTAAAAATAAAGGAAAAAAAAACCCCAAAATATATTGATGTATCGGTTTGCAGCTGTAGCACTGATTTGGCTGTAGAAAATGGGATAGTTGCCTTTATTCTCTATCAGTCCTTTCACTGCCACACTCTGTCATATTGGCTACTAATAAAGTAATGTTAGTATCAGGAAGATTCAGATATTCTATGAACCATAATACTGATTCCTTTTGCAATTTGGTAGGAGTCTCTAAACTACTCACTTATGCCTTCTGCTTTTCCAAAGATCTTGTTCTGGCATCAGTGCAGCCCTCCAAAGTTAACAATAATAAAAATGTGTATTTCTTCTTCAATCTAAACAAAATTCTGTTATGATTTACAGATATAACATAACACTTCAAAAACATACTATAAATGTAAATACTACATGAGTGAAAGGTTGTATATATTGGCTTGAGTACTGCATGCCATCTTCCAGAGGGCAAGGGAAAAGAGACATTACCTTTATTATTTTTATCACCCAATAAATTGGATAAATTGAAAAACTGAAAATCAAACAAGTTGCTCAAAATGCTATGCAAGTTAGCCAATGATCTGCATCATGATTAAACACTATGAGGTCCATATTCAAAGGCATTTAGCCAGAAAACTTGTGAGTTATCTGACTAAATGACTACTTTTGAATATTAGAACACTTATCTGGTTACATTTTAGCAGGATAAATCAATTATCCGAATAAATTAAGCAAGATGAAAAAGAGGCATCACAGAGCAGAGCTAGTTATCCAGCTAACTAGCTGACTTTAGCTGTATCAGCTAGGTTGGCCAGATAATATTAGGCCTGCCTCAAAGCAGTCACAAAGTTTATCTGCTGAGTGCTGCCAGATAACTTAAGACATAACCGGCTATATTCATGGCCATACTGTAAATAAATTGTCTTGCATAGGCCTGTAGCCCAATCACAACTCCCCTCACCCAAAGTCACACATATGAGTCCTGCTTTGCAGAGCTTTCCTCCCCAAAGCTTACCAAGTAACCAATATAACTTAAAAAAAATCAGTGTCGTTTTGCCAGTCTATCCCCCTTTATCCATTGCCCCTTCCTCAGTTAGGCAATTCTGACAGCCATGCCTCCTCCCTTCTTTCTCCTTACCCTTCATTTCTCCTCTCATCTCTCCCTTTAACCCCCCATACCCCACCTCTTACCCTCTCACCCACCTTGTTCCTTGGAAGAGTGCTTTCTGGTCATGGGATTGCTGTATGCTCATATGGTAATTGTGGCAGCTTCCAGAGTTGCTTTAAGAGCAATTCTTCTAAAAACAACTCCATGGATGTGAGAAGGGCCACAAAGCCTGCCATTCCCCATGGAATTAACTGTCCCTCTGTTGCTGTGGGAGACAAGGGTACTGAATTCCACTAGGTTAAGTCTGGAAAGTGACCAGCCAGATGCCCCACAGCAGTGGTGCATATCAACTCCTTCACAAATCTACTTCCTGGTTCCTTACCTCCCTCCCCACATTGATGATACTGTAAAAAGAAAAGGAGAATGGGAGCACATCAGGCCATGTCCTCCTCCTTTGTTGCCCAGTCCTGACTGGTTCCTTGAACCATGTGGCTGTACATTGTTCTGTGTAATTGAAAGCAGCAGAAGGAGGATGTGGCCCAATGTTCTCTCTCTCTCTCTCTCTCTCCTTTGATTCTTGCTACGGTGATTATTGCCAGTGGGAAATGGATTAGAAAATAATTTGGGGAAGGGAGTTGTTATGGATAGGCTGAGAGCATATGAGAAAGAGGGGCTTTGAGATGGGGATGTTATTGATGGCATGAGAAATAGAATAAGAGTTATGATATTTGGAGAGCTAGGTTTAAAGTGGTGTGTGATGGATGGATGGGAGCATCATGGGACTAGAAATTGGATGGCTGTGTGATAAAGGACTGGGGAGATGGGTTATGTGTTAAAGGAAGACTGGTGGATAAGGATTTGTGTGAAAGAGTAGGTGGGGATGGGTATATGTGTAGTATGGGCACATGGGAAGGGAAAAATAAAGGAAACAGGGGTAGAGAAAAAAGAAAAGAAGTACAGGAGTGGAAGGGTGATAGAGAGATAAAAGGTAGAGGGCCAGGAGTGGGAAGAGAGAAAGAGGGGGCTGGAATGTGAAGGAGAGCAGGGCTTGAGTCAGGAAAGGGACACTTCCTTCTCTTCACCCTTTTCCCGCTGCAAGATCTCAGGATCATCCTCCCTTCCTGTTATCTTTCCTCCATCCCCATCATCCTTCTTTCCCTTCTCCATCCCCAATATGTTCTCCTTCTTATCCCACATACTGATCTTCAATACTGCTGTTCTACCACCATCTTCCATCCTCCCTATCTTCCCGCCTCCCCACCCTAATATTCCCTCCTTCTCATCTCCCCTTCCCTGATGCCCTCTTTTTATCTCTTCATCCTCTATTGTCCCTTCTTACCTCCTTCCCTCTTTCCTTCCTTCCTTTTTCTTCCCTTTCCTGAGATCTCTTCTGCCTTTCCTCCTCCATATTGATACCTTAAATTCCACACCCATCAAACATTAAATTCCCATAGAACAAAATCAAAGATTCAGACAAAAATCAAGGTTGGAAAACATCTGAATTTTTATGATACAAAACAATTACAGACAAGAGGGCTGATCGCTGGGGAGACCATGATCCCTTGGACCATGGCACAATCCCAGAGTGAGGCTCCAATATATGTTCTGCGGAAAGGAGGGTATATGGCACAAGATGGACAGAAGCTCGGAAGCACTTTGAGACTTGGAATGCTTGGAGACTTGGAAAACTTGGAGTCTAGGAACACTTGGAGATTTTGCTGAACTTGCACACACAGGCGTGAGACCCAGCAATGTAATGCTGGTCTCTAGGATAGCTCTCAGGCCACTCGATAGTATTTTCAGACCTGCCACTTTGGGAATGGCTAGTATGTCAGGACAATGAAGTGACTCAGAAGGCACAGGCATGTCGTGGAACTTAGACAAAGGCACTGAAGACTTGAACATGACTTGAATGAAGAACATCATTTGAAATGAGGACATCACTTGGAACAAGGAACAAGTGGATCTGCTGGCTGGACAAGTTCCATGAGACCGGAACTAGGAACAAGACTAGGAATTGGAACTTGGAACTTAACTTGAAACTTGGAACTTGGAACTTTAAAACAAGGCTGGACTCTGAGGACTTGTCCCACTGAAGATGGACTTGGAAGCAGGCCTAGTGCTACAAGGCACCCTACACAGCCATTGAGGCTGGTCATAGACCATGCACTGGCACACGAGTAAACTCAGAGAGTTGACTAGATGGACATGAGAGACTTGGCCAGGACTTGGGTAGCAACGTGACCTACACAGCTTGCTGAGGGCTGGTCATAGTCCACGTGCTCACAGGACTTGGGTGCAGAGCTCCAAGGACTTTGAAGACTCAGAAGACAAGGATGAGGCAAATACTCAGAAGACTGGGATGAGGTGAAGACTCAGAAGACTTGGAAGCAGGAGTTGACGAGAGGCCAGAAACATAAAACAGGATGGATATCCAAAGAAGAACATGAAGATAGTGAAGACCAATGTAAAAGCAACCAGGAATTGGCAGAAGAGCCCTTTCATAGGACTGGCTGGAGGATGTAGCATAGACATTATCAGAAAGGGCTGCGGGACATTTCCCACCGTGGGCCGTTTAAATTGTGGATGTTGGCGCATGACTAGGAAGAATGCCAACAGAAGAAAGATGGAAGTCGGTGGCCTTCAGGCCACAAAGCAGGAGTGGCATTGTCTCACTACTGCAAAGAAGATGGAAGCAGGAGTGGCAATGGCTCAATGTTGCAAAGACGGATCTGGTCCATGAGCAGTAACGTAAGAGTACCCCCATCCTCAAAGCCCCTCCTCAAGCCTCTTTTCTTTGCCTGCTAAGAAGATGAAGGTATCATCATACCAACAGGGGAAATCAAAGGTCCAAAGACAGAATCAGAATATACTTGACTTGGGGTATTGGATCAAGAAGCATACAAAACTGAAGACAAACATATATATGACATGGACAAAGACATGGATGAAACTTGAACCAAAAATATGACTGGAGGCATGGATTTACTTAACATCCAGGAATATTGGTCAATTCTTTAGGTTCTCATTTGGTTATAATGGAAGCATGGATCAGATTAAATTATTGTCCTTTCACCACAATGGCAATGGTAGTATGATTAGAAGTAAAAGTTATTCCTTTGGCTACTAATGCTTAGGACCTTGATATAAGTAAGGTAGACTACAGAATTGCAAACAAGTTGACTCTTAAAATACTGATGGCACTGGAAAAGTGCCTAATCACTATGTTCCTTAGACCTTTCTTTCTAGCAGCATTTGCTTCCAAGTTTATTACCCTTGTTGAATGTAACTTTGTCCTTCCTGTTGTAACTATGGTTTCTGTTATAGTTTCCCCTTTTCGATGTAAACCGATCTGATATGGTTTCTACCATGAAGGTCGGTATAGAAAAGTGTTAAATAAATAAATAAATAAAAGAGACTTATTTATTAGAAACCAAGTAATAGCAACTACTGAGATATTGCTTCAGCTGTGGCTACAGCCACAAGGAAGATGACTGATTTGAAGAACCTGGGAGCACAACTATAAGTCTTGGCACCTCTTGTAGAGCAGAGATATTTTCAAGGACTACTAAAGTCCTACTTGACTGTGGTCTGGCTTGTGATGCAATTACCACAAATAGATGGTGCCAGAACATAAGGCTTGGAGCTAGCAGTAGAACATATGACATGGCAATGTCTCTTTACTGATAAAAGTGAAGCCAGCCAGAAGACAAGAGCCAGGCTCCGAAAGCAGCAGGATCTGCTGACTGAACACATCTTAGGAAGCACACCTGATTCTTGACTCTGTGCTCCACAGGTTTGGGCCAACTCATAATTAAGAGTAGACTATTTTATATAGTTGAAACATGGGCAGGAGATAGATGAAAGACTGGAATTGGCTTCTCTTTTGCTTTCTATTACACTGATAGAATTTGACCTGAACAGGAGTAGTTATTCTCAGGTTGCTGAAGAATGGAATTTCAACCAATAATGGACTATAAACATCTCTTTATTAGTTTTAGTTCTGTTTCCAATCACTCATAGGATGATTATAGATACTTTGTTTCCTTTCCTGTGGTGACGCTTGAGCTGATCTTAACTCTTGATGGAATTAAACAATTTTGCAAAGACAGAGTTCTGTACCTAGATGTAGAATATGAACTTTTGAGATCAGTCACAGGCTCATAGTTTATAATGACTGACTTACTCTGGTGCAATTCAATATCAAAGTCTCAGGATTTCATAGTCAGTACTTGCTCTTATTATGTTTTCTGGCAGAAGTAGAAATTCCAAAGTTTTGTTTTAGAAGGCAAGGTCTCTTGGCTGGATGTAGAGACTATCTGACTGATGAGACGATGGACCGAACAGATGGCATAGATTCTCAGAAGGTGATCAAATACACCGACTACAGACCCTCACTACTTCCTTCATAAAGGTCTGTAGTGGAATTCGGCAGCCCTGAAGTCAAAGTTCATAGAGACCGGAATAAGAAGACAGGTTCCCCTCAAGGGCAGGCAAAGCAAGGCATATGACAGAGATGAAAACATCTTTTAGTTATACTCATGAAAGTGCTGGGACCCAGGAAACTTCTGGAAGAGGGTCAATGGTTAACAAAGATGGTTCAAAAATTGACTTGCAAAATCCATTAGCAATGGGAGAGGTTTAGGCAGTCTTTTAGGACTTAATAAGAATCCCATCAGCTAAAACTCAATGAGCTGTCAATAAAGAGGGCATTCCTAGCAGTCGCAACAGCAGAACTGGAATATGAATTAGTAACCCACAGGCAGATCTTTATAGTCACATAGGCCCAGGGAAGTCCTGATGGGGTGGCAAGGAAGGATGGAAACTTCCAGATAGCAGTAGCAGATGTTCTTTAAAATGGAAATGACTCCTTCCATATCAGAAGTATAAAAAATTAGTTGCTACTCTGCTGCATTCCCAGTTAAGGAGAAAAGTCACTACCAAGGCTTTCAGATGCAGGACTTCATAAGAACACGTATTGGAGGACAAGTAGAATCCACCAAAGCTTCTGACATATTCCTCCAAACCCGGAGCAGAAGGTAGGCAAGGGAAAGGCTCATGACTTAATCAAAGGAGGTCTTGTACCATGGAAGCGAAACTGGAGCATAGAGGAGCAGTTGAAACAGACTGAAGCTAAAACGACAATGAGGTTGGAGGCTTGGGACAAGGCTTATGGGTTGGAACATAACTGCAGGCTGAACCAAGGCTAATGGTTTTGAACCAAGGGAAGTGAGACTGAAGCTGGAACATAGCTGAAGAAATAAAACCAGGTCTTGGGTGCAGTCGACTCCTGCAGGTGGTAAAAGAAAACCAGAGGACCTGGAGCTGCTGTGGAACTTGAACAAAACTGGTTGCAGGCACCTCCTGCAGGTCATATCCAAAACTTGAAAAAGCTGAAGAAACCAGAGAGGGAGAAGAAAACAAATTATTTGGATACAGGGCATCTTCCTTCGGCCACAAACAAGAAAACTCAGGAGCAAGAATAAAGTCATGGAAGGCTCGTCGCGAGGACATGTTCACTGAGCTCTGGCCTTTGCATCCTGTTTCAAGCAGGCACAAGGCCTGATTGCCGGGGAAAGCATGAGCCCTTGAACCATGGCACAACCCCAGAGCAAGGCTCCATGGTACGTGCCATGGGAGGTGAGCGTATTCGGGCATGGGCTGGACAGAAGCTCAGAAGCACTTGGAGACTTGGAATGCTTGTAGACTAGGAACACTTGGAGACATTGCTGAACCTGCATGCACAGGAGTGAGACCCAGCATTGGGTGCAGAGCCTCCAAGGACTTAGAAGACTCAGGAGACTTGGACAAGGCATAGACTCAGAAGACTTGGATGCAGGAACCAACAAGAAAACAGGAACATGAAACAGGATGGACATCCAATAGGGAACATGAAGACAGTGAAGACCAATGCAAAGTCAACCAGGAAGTGACAGAAGAGCCTTTTTATAGGGATGGCTAGAGGACATAGCACAGACGTCATCAGAAAAAGCCACAGGGCTTTTCCCATCGTGGGTCTTTTAAATTGTGGCCTGTAGCGTGTGTACTTAGGAAGAATGCCGCAGAAGATATATGGAAGTTGGCGACCATCAGGCCATGAAGCAGGAGCGGCAGCATCTCACTGCCACAAAGAAGATGGTAGCATGAGTGTTAGTTGCTCAGTGCTGTGAAGACAGACTCAGGAGCGGTAGTGGCACTCCAGCCCAAAGATCAGCTGCAACATTGGCGACATCCAGACCGCGCTGAAGGCAGAGCCAGCATTGGAGGTAAGTGAGCCACTTGCAGGCCAGACTGTGGGTGGCAAGCGCAACAAACTACACATTATTTATTATGCAAAACTCTTTTAGAGGGTATGCAAATATGCTACATAAATGCTGCTCAATTTCAGAAACTTTGCCACAGAATTCTCAAACTGTTCCCTCTGAATCTACAACTGATCTATGGCAGGAAACTGGCGGCTTTGTTTATATTCATCTTTTTATCTTTACTTTTGTATCCTTTTGAAATGATACAGCCCTTTTTAAAATGTATACATGCCTATTTATAATGTGCATGGCCATTGGCCAACAAATTTCTTTCTGTTTTTGGTTTTCATACTTTTTTTTGTATTATTTTGATTTTGTTTTCTTGTCTTTAATATTTGATTTTTAAAATTTATTTTCAATTTTGGCTAACATTTGCAAATATTGTGCCTGTTTGAAATAGTGCATGCTATCTGCAATACTTTATGAAGGAGAAATTAAGAAGTAAAATGTTGTGGTTTGGGGTTGCCAAATTTGTTTAATTTGATTTGAAATGAAAATGGGCTCATTTGTCCCATTTTCCATTTTTGTTTCAAATTAATGCACAACCCCATTGTCTCGTTCTTAACATATGGTCCTATTACTGTATCTTCTACATTATTGCACTTCCTTATGTTACACATTTTTTTTGCAAGAATATTACTTTCCCTGTTTATAAATTGTCATCTTATCATCTTGCTCTAGTTCCCAATACTCCTAAATACAAAACAATTGTATTATTACCTTGCAGTACTGAATTATCACAAAACAATTGTATTATCACTTAGTTCACTACATAATGGATTCTGAGAAGTTCTGATTGTGGGAAATATGTTTATATGGGATATAAGAGGGAAAGCAAACATATATGGACTTTTTTTTAAAATACATGGTCAGTCATTCTTTTTCTTTCATTAAATGCAGAACTTACAAAACTTCCTCAAGCAAGCTTTTCATTTGTTCAACTTACTGAAAAGCTCATCACTTCTAAATATTCAGAAAGATAACAGAGCAATGGTGAGATACATTTGATTTGCAAGTAGTACGCTGAGGATCTGAAAAAGAGAGATCTCCTTTTGTTCACTGTCACTGCTACTTCTGTTGTTACTTTCTCTCAGTTCAGTATTTAAGCTAAAGGAAGATGTAACAGTACAGGAAAGTCAATTAGTGGACTTTGATGGCATTAGCTTGAAGAAGAATAAACGTGCTTATAAAAGACCAGTTATACTTATAAAAGACCAGTTATACTTATAAAAGACGTGCTTATAAAAGAATAAACGTGCTTATAAAAGACCAGTTCAGATGAAGAATTTCATCTCGACCACAATTAAGAGTGGCTTCTTTCAAGTTACATACCCTGAAAAGAATTAAACCGTTATTACATTCTCAGGACTTCCGGACTGTGTTACAAGCTACAATTCTACCAAAGATTGACTATTGTAATGCACTACTACTGGGTCTTCCTAAAAGCTCAATTCAACCTTTACAGATGTTGCAGAACGCCGCTGCTCGGTTAATTACTAATACTCGACGGTATGAACATATTACTCCAGCACTCATGTTCCTACATTGGCTACCCGTATCCTACAGAATTACTTTTAAAGTTCTCTCACTCATCCACAAATCAATTCACAACAAGAGATGCAATGGTTTTCTGATCAGCTCATTTTTTGCACCTCCAACAGACCAATTAGAAATATTCACCAAGCGAAATTAGCTGTCCATCCTCTAAAACACATCAAACACGTGTCCACCAGAGACCGCTCATTCTCCATAGCTGGTATCAATATATGGAACAACATGCCGTTGGACCTGCGTCTTGAATCCTGTCACAAAACTTTCAAACAAAACCTTAAAACATGATTGTTTGAACAAGCATTCATTCTATGAATCATATCTAACCTAAAATTCAACTATCCCATTTTATTACTCACCTTCACCAGGTTCTTATCTTAACCATTTGTATTTATCATTCTGCTAATCCATTCCCCCCCCCCCCCCCTCTGTTATTCAATTCTGGCTATTGTCTTTAATATGACTTTGGTCTTGCCTTTGACAGTTAATTTACTCCTGCGTAATATTTGATTATTAATATTTTATGGTTATTATAGTTAATGATGTTAGCATATTACCATTGAAATCCAATGTTTCTGTAAAGCCTGTTGCTGTTAAATGTTTTACTGTTTAAACTGTTATATGTAAAGCCTGTTGCTAAATTATAGTTTAACTGTAAACCGAGGTGATGTATAACTATACGTACCGCGGTATAAAAGAATCTATAAATAAATAAATAAATAAATAAATAAATCCTTTAAAAAGTGTTCCATATTTAAGAATAAGTAGATCAATGATAATACCATGCAAGAATGATCCTTCCTCATTTCCCTATTCCAGGGAAGATAACTTTTAAACTGCACGCGGTAGCATATGATTGCATATGGGACCACACATAATTTTTCCATAGTATTTTATAAAATGCATGTATTAAATACGCACATATTCTAAAATATATTTGTTTACCCCACAACATGTGTGCATATGTAAGTTTATGTATGAATGCATGCAATGCCTTGAAGCCATATATTTCAATGCATTGAACTTGCATACTTTACTAACCTATTTTTAAAATATATGAGCATATATTTTACATGTAAAAGTAAAACAGGACTTACATAAGCCAGGATTTATGTGTAGAGGTTGGTGTATTTTAAAACATATGCATGTAAGTAAATTACTAGTTTTACAAATTAGACCACCAGTTTGACTAGTCCTTCGCCAGATCATTGAGATCATTCTGGTTCTTCAGCCTGAATACTTCCCAGTTCATCCAGACTTCCCTCTTTATCAGTTCTATACAAAAAACACATTTAATGTCACATGCCAAATAAAGGTGAGTTTTCAAATCTGTATATGCATAAAAATTAGCTTGCATGCACATAAGTAGCCTCTTTTCACATATTCAGTGTTTTATACAAGCCCAAAATACGAGTGTATTTTCACTTTTGCTTGCACATATATACATTAAAAAAGGGATGACCTAAGGGCATTCCCAGGCAGTGCTATCAGTTATGTATTTTTACACTTGCTAATTATCTGGCATATGTGACATTATACATGACTTTGTGTATTACTGACTGGATAGGAGGTCTGGATGAACTGGGGGGGGGGGGTTTCAGGCTGCAGAACTTGAAGGGTCTCAATGACCTGGAGCGGGACTGGGCAAGCTGGTGGACTAATTAGTAAAACTGCATATGCATATGGTTTACAATACACTGGCTTACACAAGTCTAAGTCCTACTTTACTTTTGCAAATAAAATATTGAAAAATGTAGTTTCATTGCATAGTATGTATTTTTGTGAAAGCCTACATATGTGCATATATATTGCAGGGAAAACATAAGAACATAAGAACATGCCATACTGGATCAGACCAAGGGTCCATCAAGCCCAGCATCCTGTTTCCAACAGTAGCCAATCCAGGCCATAAGAACCTGGCAAGTACCCAAACACCAAGAAGATCCCATACTACTATGCAATTAATAGCAGTGGCTATTCCCTAAGTAAACTTGATAAATAGCAGTTAATGGACTTCTCCTCCAAGAACTTATCCAAACCTTTTTTGAACCCAGCTACACTAACTGCATTAACCACATCCTCTGGCAACAAATTTCAGAGCTTAATTGTGCGTTGAGTGAAAAAGAATTTTCTCTGATTAGTCTTAAATGTGCTACTTGCTAACTTCATTGAATGCCCCCTAGTCCTTCTATTATCCGAAAGTGTAAATAACCAATTCACATTTACTTGTTCAAGACTTCTCATGATCTTAAAGGCCTCTATCATATCCCCCCTCAGCAGTCTCTTCTCCAAGCTGAACAGCCCTAACCTCATTCCTCATCACCTGGCCAGAGGGTCTTCTCTATGCTTTCCCTCCCATACCTCTCATATTTTGCACAGTCCAGAAGTGCATCGCGGACAACACATATCTGATACTTATTGCTTCAGCGTGGCCCAGACAACTGTGGTACGCATATCTAGTTCGGCTATCTGTGGACACACATTTCCCCTTGGCAACAGTTTGAATCTGCTCACCCAGGAGGGGGGTTCCCTGCTTCATCCCCTTCACTCATCCCTGCATCTCACCACGTGGAGATTGAAAGGTTGGCACTCCACCACCTGAACCTATCCCCGCAGCTTCAGGACATTCTAGTTTCCTCCAGGAAACCTTCCACCTGACAAAATTATCAGAGGAAGTGGGTTCACTACTCTACCTGGTGGTCAGAAAATAAAACGTACCCCTTCACCTGCTCCCCCGAGCTACTGCTGGAATACCTCCATCTGCTCTATCAGAAGGGGCTGGCCATGACATTGGTCAGGGTCCATCTCAGTGCCATAGCGGCCTACCATTCCCTTTACAACGAGGCTCCAATCTCCTGCTACCTGCTCATCTCCAAATTTATGAAAGGTGTTCTATGCCTGCCGCCTCCGATCTGGAAACCTCTAGTCCCATGGGACCTAAACATAGTCTTGGAGCAACCAAGCTTCCACCCTTCAAGCCTCTGGACACTTTTCACCCCAAATTCCTCTTCTGGAAGGTGCTATTCCTAGTCATCCTGACCTCAGCGAGGCACATCAATGAGTTGCAAACATTAGTGCACTATTCACCTTACCTAGAATTCTACCATGATAAGGTTACATTGCGTCCACACCCAGCATTCCTTCCCAAGGTGGTTTCAGTCTTCCACCTCAAGCAGACCATTGCCCTTCTGACCTTTTTTCCAAAGCCACACAATAACGATGGTGAATGGAGACTCCATACATTGGACTGCAAGTATGTGCTCACTTACTATAAACATCGGACTCCACTCTACGCATAGAGCCTCCCAGCTTTTCATCTCATTCAACCCGAATGCCCCAGTTTCCAAAAGAACCCTTTCGTCCTGGATCTCAAACTGCATACAGTTCTGCTATGAGAAACGTTTGGAAGCCTTAGCAATCTCCCCTAAGGCTCACCAAGTCCGCAATATGGCAGCTTCCATTGCACACCTTCATGAGGTACCCATTCTGGACATCTGTGGGGCTGACACCTGGTCTTCGCTACACTCGCTCACAGCCCACTACTACCTGGTTAAGCAGACCGCGGCAGACGTGGACATGAGCAGAGCTATCCTCAAACCGGGCACTTCTTGAACACTGAACAGCCAACAGACATAAAACTGTCCGCCTCCATTCTCTACTGTCTTGAGCGCCCTATTTGACTTCACTGTCAGGACATACTCAGGACATACTTTACGCTCAGCACATCAGCTGGGGACTCACAGACAACATGGCTAATTCATGCTACTTATCTACAGAAAAAGGGCAAGTTGTTTTTTTGCTCAGCAGTGCACAGCTATATATTTTAATGGGCCATAGAATAAAAAAGAGGAGGAAGAGGAGGCTGAAAAGTCCACCGAGGCCACAGGGGCTTGCAGATGTGAGCATGACTCCTCACCAGAAGAATTATCAAATGGTGAAGCACCGAAGGTTATTTGTTTCCATGCGGTTCTATAGGAAGACATCTATAGGCATGCAAACCCCTTTGATTAGACTGTCTAATCACTTTGGAATTTCTTATAGTTAGCTGCTTTCAGATCAAACTAGACTTTCTCTAGATTCTGATTAAATTCTGATAGCTATGAGTCAAATATTTCAGCAGAAATCTGTCGTTTCAAATACTCCAACTTAGCAGTAAACTTATCTCGCACAACGGTAACCTCAATGATTAACACCATCAGATGGAAAGAACTTTTGTTAAGGATTTAATTCCAGCATGTAATAAACTTGGTGTTTTCAGAGTTCAGATGAGGTTCCTTCCAAATTCTTAAACTATGGGATGTGTGTTTCACGCTACAATACTTCATTAAGGAGATTCCTTTCTGATTTGCTTTCCTTTTGGTGTGTTTTGTAGTTATAACTTTCAACATCTTTCATTTTGAAGTAAGTTTAAACTGAACTGTCTTTGAAGGTTTGTTCATGTGGCTTAGCTGTTTTTTTTTTTTAATACTATGTTATGCTTTGGCTGTTCTAGCTGTCATTTGTCTGTTGGATAAATTGATTTCTCATTCATTGTAGAATTTATGATCTTGTGACTCTCCAGATGCAGGCCTAGGTGAAATATGGTCCCATGTTTGTGGATATACTATGGATGAAGTCTGTAATACTTTGCATGAATTATTCAGTAAATGTTTCTTGAATTAAAAAATTATGTGACTGTTAGAATTTTTGCAGCCTTATTGAGACAGTGAATTAACCTTGTTTGGTCACTCACCTAGATACTGTATTACTGTTTGTAATGTGTCACCTCCTTTAGCCCTCTATTTGCTAACTTGAGATTGTGAGATATGCTGCATCTCTTACAACTGCATTTTATGCAAAATTCCCTCCCAGTCCGCTCCAATTAAGAAGCGGACTGGGAGGGAACTTCCCTACCCCATACCTAACCTTCTTCCCTCTTCCCCTCTTCCCCTCTCCTCCCCACCCCCTAACCTAACCTAACTATCCGCAAATTATTTATTTTAGTACTTACTGCTCCTCTGGAGCAGAAGTAATCTCCGCGCGCTGACCAGCTCCCGGTGCATGCTTCTCCGGGTCAGCGTCGAATGGCGCTGTCCTGCCCTGCCCCATCCAGACCCCCCCCCCCCCCCCCAGCCTGCCCCTTTGGAGAGGCTGATACTTCAGCACGTACCAGGGTTTATGCACATGGCTGGACCCATTGTAAAATGTGTGCAGCATGCACAAGGCCCGGTCATGAGCATAAACCCCAAAATGTGTGCATGAAGCCAATTTAAAATGTACTTGTAAATATTTTACTTGCAAATGAAAAATTAAAAAAATATGGAGTGAATATACAATGAACTGTTATCTATAACATGACTGATGATTATTTATAAGGCAGAGTAACAATGTGGTAAGACGCACCGATGATGCCTAGGAATAAGGTCATTATACTAGCTTCTAAGAGAACATAGATTTTTGAATTAGAGGGAAGGAGGACTATTAGTTGTGATTATTATTATTCCACTTTACCTCATGATCATTCTCATGGAAGACATTGGTAGTGTTTCATTTGTATTTTACTATAAATACCTAGAACTATGTTTTAGGATGCATATAAATATTCCAAATAAATAAATCAATCCAATAGAATGCCTCCATATTGTATATCTATTTTAGTGTATATGGGGATAATTTTTTAACAATTAATTGGCAAATATGCACAGAAAATACATACATTCTCAAATAGGATATATGCACATAAGTCAGCTTTGAAAATTATTTCACCAAAACAACTCGAACACATTACACATGCTATAAGAACTGCACAAATTTTCCATGAAAATTTGCATGCACACTTTTTAAAAATCCAAATGCATGACATAAGTCCGACCTCAGGAACACCTCCAATCAGTCTGAGTAAACTTAAGATTAGCTGCATATCAGGTGGGCAATTTAGTAAAAGGCCATTTCTACTTGTAAAGCGTTGCTTTACCCACAGTTGACCTTTTGAAAATTATACTTCCTACAGTCCAGGAACTAATTTAATTCACAAAATAGATTATATATATGTTTTTTATGTATAATTCAGCTGAAATTTGAAGTGCAAATCTAGCAGTACATTTTCAAAAGCTTGCTTAAGACTTAGGAATGTAAAATATGGAGATAGGCACCTTATTTGGCAGTATGCACTTAAGTGAATATTCAGCTACTTAATATGCATGTACGTTTATAACATCTATAAATTTGGCTGCATTAATAAAGTCATTCCAAAAGCATTTCAAGGGTGTGCTACAGAGTTTCATCAATACCTCCAATTTTCAAAGGTTTGGCACCTAAAGGGCAATTTTTAAACTGAAGATTTTCTGTTATTTCAATTGATGAAAGGTACAAGAGGAGATGGTTTGTACAATACACTCTCTACATAGTTGTTGCACTCTCTCTACCTAGCTTGTTTTAAGGTAGGTAGTGTACTGTACAAATCAACTCCTCTTGTACCTTTCACCTATTGAAATGACAGAAAATCTTCAGTGATGTATACTTCCCTGATCGTACCTCCTTCTGTGTATGTAAAATCACCACCCTAAACCTATGCCACCCTCCAAACCCTACTCCAAGTTACTCCAAGTTAAAAGTACCCCCTCTTAGCAGTGGTATAAATAGAGAATGACATATTTACATTGATGTCTATGTAAACTCTCCCTCTCTCTCACTCACTCACAGCATTTTGATAAATCTACCTACTATTGATCAGGTTTAAAGTTAGTTGGATGTGATTATGCAGCCAACTTGCTAAGCTGAATAGTGGCTGAATTTGGATCTCTTTTTGCCTACAAATTCCATGTTTGCTGGAGCACAAAATATAATGTGGTTGCTACAAAAAGAGCATTCATATGCTAAACAGAGTTTGCTCAATTCCCTTTCCTACATGGCTTTGTCTCCTTGCCTCAAAACTATTATATATGCAAGTTAACTGGGCACATGGAGCTCCTTGCTAGTGAAAGGGTAGGGGAGAGCTGAGGGTGGAAGTAGAAGAGCAACTGTACTTAAGAGAGAAGGATTGAAAAATGTAGAATGTTTAAGGAGAGGAAAATCAGATTTCTACATAGCTTGTGTTGTTTCTTGCACACCTTTTTGTATGAACTTTCCTTTTTTTGGCCATTGTTTCAGGTCTGTTGGAGAGCAAATGAGTGAGTTAGTGTGTTTCTGTGCATCTATTTTCTTTACAAGTAAAGCTTTCTAAAGTGTGGAATGAGAGGACATGACTGGTGAAAGAATGGAATGTGGGTGAGCAACTGTTTTAGCAGTTTTATAATGTGTGATGCTTTTATGTAACTATTTTTGTTTATTTATGTATGAATGGTCTATGTTGTGATCTACTATGATGGGGGGATTTTAAAAGGCCATTGCATGCCAATACCAACAGAAAAATGGGTGGCCGGGATGCGTGCGCGCCAAGCGCATTTGCATAGAGGCCCAACCATGCACGAATCTGCCGGTACACGTGGAAGTGCCGGGCATCTAAAAAGGGATGGGCCGGGGAGGGCTAGAGGAGGGGTCTGGGCGGGGTCTGGGCAGGGTGGGGCAGAGTGGGGGCTGGCTGGGTCAGTGCCATTTTGCCCTGTCCCAGTGAAGCACGCACCGGCAGCCGGCCAGTACATACCACTTACTTCAGTTGCTGAGTGGAAGTAAGTAGGAAAACAAAAAAAATTTGATTAGTTAGGTGGGGATTAGGGGTTGGGGAGGAGAGGGGAAAAGGGAGGAAGGTCAGTTAGGGGGATAGTGAAGTTCCAATAAAGGAGCAGACTGGGAAGAAACTGGGCAAAGGCTTGATTGCATCGCCGCATGTGCGCATGGGTAGCCGATTTTATAACATGCATGCGGTGACACACGCATATACCTTTAAAAATATACTCCTAAGTGTATTACATAAACTGATTAAATATTTTCTGATAATTTTATTTTATTTGTTTATTTAAAAACTTTTTTATACCGGCATTCGTAGGACACATCATGTTGGTTTACAAAAAACTGAGAAGGAAAGGAAATTACAATGAACAGGGGAGGGGATAACTGGGTGAATACACAAGTATAAGAGAGGATAGTTAACAAGCAGCGATACAACTATTTGCATTTGATTCGGATTAGATATGCAAATGAACTAATATACAATGTTACATGGCATGTGCACTTGATACATTTAGCATATGGAACTTATTTACAGTAAAACGGGGCATGTGCACTTGATACACAGGGATGGTTGCAGGGGGGGTGTGGGGGTAGGGGGAAGGGGGGGAGTGGGGAGGGTTCTGGGGTGGTAGATAAGGATCAGGTAAAAGGATATAGGCTAGGTTGGGATTGAGGTGAATCATGGAAAAACATCGGTTAGGATTGGGTGGAATTAGGGTATGCTTGTTTAAAGAGCCATGTCTTGATTCCTTTTTTGAAATGGCTCAGGGACGGTTCTAAGCGGAGTTTGACGGGTAGGGAATTCCAGAGGGTAGGGCCCGCAATGGAGAAGGCTCTATCCCTAGTGGCGGTGAGGTGCCCAATTTTAAGTGAGGGGGTTTGGAGAGTGCCAGCAAGGGAGTTTCTAGTGGGGCGATTAGCTTGACGGAATTGTGGCATGTCTTCAAGCCAGGGTGAATTGTTGTTGTGTAGTGTGTTGTGGAGGATGGTAAGTGTTTTATATTGGGAACGGAAGGTGATGGGGAGCCAATGGAGGTCTTGGAGTATGGGAGTGATGTGGTCAGTTTTTCTGGTGTTTGTTAAGATTCTTGCCATGGCATTTTGGAGACTTAAGTATTTTAAATAAATAAATAAATAGATAAATAAATAAATAAGTAAATGATGGTGGCTGGGCATGAAAACAGCATTAAAAATGACAGTGTTAGTGGTAGTTCTAGCAGGGAGGAGATAGGGAAGATAAGGGAAGGACGTAGGCATGAAGTAAAAGGAGGCAGTAATAGTGGAGTAGAAGCAGAGCATTCAGACTATAGATTGACATGAGACAGCCTACATAGCCCAGGTCAAGTTTATTAGACATCAGATGGAGAAAGGCAAGACAAGAAGGAGTGGGAGAAAGGGAAGGGAGGGACATCAAGGAGGAAAGGACTCCCAAATGCATGCATTTAATATGTTTTTTGAGGAGGTAAAGAATTTAGATGAGTAGAAGCAAGAAAAGATGAAGAAGTAGAGGAGGAGGAAAAGGAGATAGAAAAAGAGCTGGCAGATGAACAGCGCTGGATGATGGACCAACCATGAAAGAGACAAGTGTTCAACCACATCAATGGGTGTTGCATTTTACTCAAGATGAGAAGTAAATTACAGAATGCTCTTTGGTTCTAAAAAATCTCTAGAAGTAATGAAGTACATTTGGAAAAGAACAGCATTAGACATCAGTAGTCTTCGTTATTCCCAGGACAATACAAAACATTCAGCTTTGAAAAGGGGTATCAGAGAATGGAGTGCAAAGATCCATGGCCATAGTTTCCACCTTGCTGATCATGTCCACTTTCTGCCCTAGAGTACCTCTGGCCTTCTCTTCTACCTCTATCCTTCTCTCCTCTTCTCCTCTTCCTCTATCTCTCTCTCTCCCTTTCTCCCCCATATGCTTTTCCATTTTCCCTCTCTCTCTCACACTGTCCTTCCACTGACTCTCCCCTGTTCTGTTTTCCACTCTGCCAATAACTCCTCCTATTCCAGCAGTCACATCACCTGTATCTTGTAGCCAATAATGCATCCTGCTAGGTAATCCCTTTAAATAGGGTGTGAGCTAAAATATTAACACCTGGTTTGAGGAAAGTGTTATATTTTCAGTCTAACCAAATGCATGCTAAAGAGCAGGTAGAGGGTAGCATACCATGTGATTTAATTTGTACCTGTTAAAGTTTAATTTGATTTTGGCATTCCTTCATTTACATGTGCATAGATGCTAATTTTAGCATGTATGCACTGATGTCTTCTATGCTTGATTTTGCATGGATGCTAGGGATTTAGTGCATAGAATATTTCTGAGTACATGCTAACAGCTTTAAAGGATAGGCCTATGTATATATATATATTACAAAAGTAGAGATGAATTGGACAGGAAGATGATATTTTAAATAGGAAAATGTGCTGCATGCAATGGAAACACCTTCTGATTATGTTATATAGTAGAGACTAAGTACTTTACTTTGCAATCTTAGATTATACTGGCTCCATTTCTAATCCAATTTATTAAGCTGGCTATAACCTGTTTCAGGCTGACATCTGATCTGTATAGTTGATTTGGATATTCTTGGCTTGTTGGACAGGTGAGAGCAGACAGAAGGTTGTAGACTGTAAGCTGGGGAGGGTGGGGAGACAGAAGATAAAGCTAGGTTGATTTTCCAACAATAGAAGCACTGCTAAGCCTGACCTTTTCTGCACTGGGAGGGGACAGAGCAGGTCTACCAGCCAAAGGAGGAGAAGAAGCAGGGTCAGCAGTGGCCGCTTTGTAGCATGTTAGCAATATGAGAAGGAAAAGTTATTTTTCAATGTGGTGAGAACAGTATCTAGTCAGTTTAATGCTGGGAGATGGGCAATGTCTTGGTTTCCACAGACTCCCCATTGCCTACATATTTTTTTCCACTTTAATAGCAAAATATAACTTTCTATCTGAATTTAGTTTTGTTTTAAGGAATTAATACCTCATAATAAAAAGTGGGAAGGGTCGTTCAGGTATTACTGTATTTGAAATCAGAGGTCACTATGATTGAGCTGTGGAGGAGAAATATGCCTGAGGTTGCTGGCTGAACTTTTGCCCCTTTGCTAGTTTAAAGACGTCTTAACTTTCAGGCTGAGCAATGGAATTGCTATCAAAAAAAGATGCTCACGAGTGAGGAAAGAAAAGAAAGCTGACCCAGTTTGGGTTTTACAGTCCCCATATGGTGATTTGCTGCAATGTTTTGCTGTTTTTCTGTGAGAAAGTAGTGAGCCTACATTGATCTATGGATTCTTGTCTGCGGGGAAATCTGCCTAGCTGACTCATACTTCTGAGGCACTCTTAAAAAATATTATCTTTGAAGTGTTGTGTGAAGCTTTACAGCTTTATTCCTGCAAATCGTCTACATTACTGTTAAAATTAAGTCCAAAACATGTACATCTAAACAGCGGGCAGCACATGTCAATGCAAACTCAATAGCTCCCTAAAAATGTTAAGGGTAATATTTAAAAGTTCATAAACAGGAGTGAACTAGTAGCAGTCTAAAGTTGTCATCATTGACAGGTTATGATTTATCTTACCTCTCCCTAGCCATTTGGCTAAAGTTTTAAGTAAACACTTTCAGTCTTCCTCATGTTCTCTTTACTGCCACCTCCCACTAATAAGAGATGCTGCCAAGAAAAGCGGCCAGACAGTTCATTTACCTCTCAAGCTCGCCTGAAAGTAGCTTGCCTGGTTTAAACAAGGGTCGAAACAACTACTGCACATTTTCAACAGATGGAACAATGCTTCACAAATTATTTACATTAAAGTTATTTGCTTTCAGGATGTGTGTTTAACGAATGGTTCCTTGAATGAAATATTGTGGCTCAGATGGAGAACACAAGCAATCCAGCAAGCCATTTATGGTGATAGATGCAGATGTGATCCTTAACTTTCTAAGAAGCAAAAAAAAAATAATAATAATAATTCTATCTACATTGTTTTAATAGCTCCTTGATCCTTGAACAAAAGTACATTTTATGTTTGTTAGGGGCAAGCTATCCTGTATTAATTATGTTGTAGAGAAGACAGAAGCATTTGAAATGAGTTTATTAAAAAATGTTGTTTACTAGAATGATCTCATAACAGGCACACTCCTTATCCAAAAGATACACATTTATCTATTGCAATTATGCACAATAGACGGTCATGATAAACACAAGTCCAATATTAAGGATATGTGTTGCTTATTTTAGAAAGCAGAAACAGTTTTGAGAAATGCTTTGAAGAAATTTGTATAAGAGGGCATGCAGCATATTTAATTGGATTCACACTTTTGGTACTTTGTTTTGAAAAAGTTAATTTCAAGTATAAGTCCACATATTGTCTAAAAGTTGTAAGGTATGGATCAGTAACCATTTTGGGCCTACTGCCCCAAAAACAGCAGCACTGCTTAAAAACTCCTAGGTCCTGCCAAGAACTAGTTGCTTGGGGTGGGGGTGGTCCCTTACTGAAGAGAGTCAGCTGTGCTACAGTGACTTCCCAAAGAGTAACAATTGTAGCATTGCAAGTAGTTTCAAAACTTGTGAGCCAGCTGTGCATCAAGAGTTTAACACACCCATCTCACGAGGTTTGGAATTGCTCATGCCACTGGCACTCAGAAGAGAATGGCAGGTCGAGCAGGACCATGCTACGATGGGTCATGCATGCCACAAACTTGCTGTAAGGGTTAATGAATTTAAAGTTAAAAAAATATTATAATTTAGGGATTATATAAGAGATTTTCTAAGTATTTAATTTATAGTGATTATATAATTTGTATTTGGATATAATGTTCACTTTTAAATTGATTTCATCCAAAATCATTTTGACCTCTGAAGGGCGAATATCAGAAAAAGATATATTCAGAGCACACAGAAAGATAAGTTACCATACTGTTTCATTACCACACTTCTTTTCCCATTCATAGACATGAACAAGTAACCTATTCATCTTAATATATCTGTATCTTTTATTCTTCTCCAACAATATCCCAATGTATTGATTTCTGCCTAAGGCTACTGAAATTTCAGGTCATTGTCACAACTGCCTATATGATCAGTTTTGATATGTTTAAAATGTAATTATTTGAGAAGAAAATAGAAAAGCTAACTTTAAAAATAACTTGAATTTAACTCTACCAGATTAAAAATAAAAACAAACCCTTCCACAATTTCTTACTAGCCTCCTGTATCTTTTAACATATGTCCTGGTAAGCATAAGGATACTTTACTATTGGCCTACTCTAATGGAGAAATTACTTACCTGATAATTTTGTTTTCCTTAGTGTAGACAGATGGACTCAGGACCAGTGGGTTTTGTGCTCCTCTGCTAGCAGATGGGAGACGGAGTCAGATTTCAAAGTTGACGTCACTCTAGATACACCCCTGCAGTAACCTCAGCTCTTCAGTATTCTCTTTGAAAAGCCATTGTGGATATTAGGGATGTGAATCGTGCTTCTGACAATTGAAAATATCATACGATATTTTCAAAATCGTCAGAAATCGGGGGCCCCCCGAAACTGATAGGAAAACCCCACTAAATTGTTCGTGGGGGGTTCTCTTATCGTTTTGGGGGAGGGCGGGAAAAATGGTACACAAAAATAACCCCTAAACCCACCCGACCCTTTAAAACTAATCCCTTAGCTTCCCCCACCCTTCCGACCCCCCAAAAAACATTTTACAGGTAACTGGTGGTCCAGTGGGGGCCCAGGGAGCGATCTCCCGCTCCCGGGCCGTCGGCTGCCACTAATCAAAATGGTGCCCATGGCCCTTTGCCTTTACCATGTGACAGGGTATCCGTGCCATTGGCCGGCCCCTGTCACATGGAGGGAGCACAGGATGGCCGGTGCCATCTTTAAAAATGGCGCAGGCCATCAAGTGCTCCCACCATGTGACAGGGGCCGGCCAATGGCACGGAAACCCTGTCACATGGTAAGGGCAAAGGGCCATCGGCGCCATTTTTATTAGTGGCAGCCAACGGCCCGAGAGCAGGAGATCATTCCTGGGACCCCCACTGGACCACCAGGTACCTGTAAAAGGTTTGGGGGGGGGATGCTAAGGGATTAGTTTTAAAAGGGCGGGGTGGGTTTTTTGTTTATCGGCTCGGGTGCAGCCGATAAAAAAAAATCCCAATCGGGCCGGTCAAAAAAAAAATCACGATGTGAATCGCAACCGGAATCGGAACTGATTCTGGTTCCGATTCACATCTCTAGTGGATATATATTTACTTAAATAACTTGATTAAAACTTAATTTCAAAACTGGAGACCGCCAGTGCATACAACCAATTAACACCGACACAGGACAAACTGTGGGTGTCTTGAACTAGGGTAGGCAATGGCTTACCCTTATTGCTTAGTCTCAAGGTTCGATTTCTGAGGTCCTCCTTCTGTGGGGCAGCCATGGGCGGGATGCTGAGTCCATCTGTCTACACTAAGGAAAACAAAATTATCAGGTAAGTAATTTCTCCATTTCCTAGTGTGTAGCCAGATGGACTCAGGACCAGTGGGATGTACAAAAGCTACTACTGGACAAGGCTGGAGGCTGCCTGTGGCCCACTTAGTACTGCTCTTGTGAAGGCTGTGTCTTCTCGAGCCTGAACATCCAGGCAGTAGAACCTGGAGAAGGTGTGTAGGGAGGACCACATTGCCGCCCAACAGATCTCGGTGGGCGACAACAGCTTGATTTCTGCCCAAGAAACTGCCTGGGCCCTAGTAGAATGAGCCTTAACCTGTAGTGGTAAGGGCTTTCCTGCCTCTATGTAGGCTCCCTTGATTTCTTCTTTGATCCAGCGGGCTATGGTCGCCCACGAGGCTGCTTCTCCTTGCTTCTTCCCGCTGTGAAGGATGAACAAGTGATCTGTTTTGCGTACCAGTTCCAATCTTTCCAGGTATTGCACCAGGAGTTTGCTGACATTTAGATGGTGAAGAAGGCGTGAGTCATCCGAGTCCTTATGTTCATTCGGAGATGGTAGGGAGATGGTCTGGTTCAAATGAAACTCGGAAACCACTTTTGGTAGGAAGGAGGGGACGTGCACAGCTGTATGGTTCCAGGAGTGAAACTAAGGAATGCTTCACGACAGGTTAGTGCCTGTAGTTCGGAGATGTGACGAGCTGAACATATTGCCACCAGGAATACCGTCTTCAATGTTAAGAGGCATAGTGATAGACCACGCGTTGGTCTGAAGGAAGTCCCTACTAGGAAGTCTAATACCAGATTGAGGTTTCATAGTGGGCACCCGGAGTTGTTTAACCCCTTTCAGGAAGCATGACAAATCCGGATGAGTTGATAGCTGGACACCGTCCACTTCAGCTCTAAAGCAGGACAGTGCAGCTACTTGGACGTAGAGGGAGTTGAGAAACAACCCCTTCTTCATACCATCCTGTAGGAACTCCAGAATCATGGAGATCTTGGCCATCCGTGGGAATATCCCGCAGTCCTTGCACCAGGCTTCGAATACTCTCCAGATTCGTATGCATGACAGGGATGTTGAGAACTTGCACGCACGGAGTAGGGTGTCAATCACGGCCTTCGAGCTACCACATTTCTTCAGGCGAATCCTCTCAAGGGCCAGACCATAAGAGAGAATTGAGATGGATCTTCATGAAGAATTGGGCCCTGCTGGAGAAGATCCTTGTGTGGTGGTAGGCACATAGAGCTCCCCACATGTCTGCATACCATAGGCACCTTGGCCAATCCAGGGCTACTAGTAGAACTAGTCCCCTGTGGTGTTCTATCTTGCGGATGACCTTGCCCAGTAGTGACCATGGGGGGAAGGCATATAGTAAGACTTCCTCTGGCCAGGTCTGGATGAGGGCGTCAATCCCTTGGGATTGTGGCTCTCGTTTATGGCTGAATAACCTGGGGACTTAGGCACTGAGATAGGTGGCCAGTAGATCCACTGGTAGGCCCCAGCAATTCACTATCAGCTGGAAGGCTGTGGTCAACAGCGTCCATTCCCCTGGGTCCAGGCTCTCTCTGCTGAGGAAATCTGCTGAGATGTTGTCTTTTCCTGCAATGTGGGAGGCCAAGATCCTTTGTAGGTTTATCTCCGCCCATGCCATGAGAGGATCTATCTCCAGAGACACCTGCTGGCTCCTGGTTCCTCTATGGTGGTTGATGTAGGCCCCCTTTGTGGCATTGTCCGACATTACTCAAATCGCTTTGCCACAGAATCTGTCTGAATCGCAGGCACGCTAGTCTGACTGCTCGAGCTTCCAGGCGGCTTATGTTCCATCCTGCCTCTTCCTTGCTCCATTGTCCCTGGGCCGTCAGTTCTTGACATTGAGCTCCCCACCCTCACAGGCTCACATACGTTGTGAACAAGATCCAGTTCAGTGGGGATAGGTTTACTCCTCTGCTTAAGAACATAAGAACATAAGAAATTGCCATGCTGGGTCAGACCAAGGGTCCATCAAGCCCAGCATCCTGTTTCCAACAGAGGCCAAACCAGGCCTCAAGAACCTGGCAATTATCCAAACACTAAGAAGATCCCATGCTACTGATGCAATTAATAGCAGTGGCTATTCCCTAAGTAAACTTGATTAATAGCCTTAATGCTTAGGTGGTCTTCCTGTTGCCACCACTGAAGCTGAGAATGAATTGAGTAGCCCTGGGACAGTGGGTTCCAGTGTGACAGTAAGGAGTGCTGGAATGACCTACAGGGTTTATGCCATGAGGCCAAGGACTTGAAGAAAGTCCTTGGCCTCATGGCATCAGGGGTCCTCAATCGTCGTAATTGTTCCATCAGTTTCCTTCTCGGGGGAGGGAGGAAGACTTTGTTCTGTTTGGTGTTGAAACAGGCCCCCAGGTACTCTAGAGATTGAAAGGGCTGCAGGCTGCTCTTGCCTGTGTTCACGACCCTGTCGAGTTCCTGCAGTAGGTTCTTGACTCTGCTGGTCACCTGCAGGCTCTCTTCCAAAGACTTTGCCCTGATCAGCCAGTCATCCAGGTAAGGGTGTACCAGGATCCCTTCCTTCCTCAGTGTTGCCGCCATGACCACCATAATTTTGGAGAGTGTTCTGGGGGCAGTTGCTAGGCCGAAAGGTAGCACTCGGAACTGGTAATGGTGACCCAGTATTGCAAAGCATAGAAAACGCCGGTGATCTTGATGGACTGGAATGTGAAGGTAGTCTTTGGATAGGTCCACGGAGGTTAGAAACTCTCCTGGTTGTACTGCCATTATTAAGGAGCGAAGAGTCTCCATGCGGAGGTGTAGTATCCACAGTTGATGGTTGACGTTCTTGAGATCCAAGATGGGTCAGAATGATCCTTCTTGGGAATGATAAAATAGATGGAATAGCGCCCCGTATTTTGTTGGTGCGTAGGAACCAGGGTTATTGCCTTCAGACTGAGTAGTCTTGTCAGAGTGGCTTCCACTACCAGTCTCTTGGTGTGGGAGTGGCAGGGTGACATCATAAATTTGTCTCGAGGGATGCTGCGGAACTCCAGAGAGTAACCTTCTTGAATGATGTTTAGTACACATTTGTCCGACGTGATCTTGACCCATCTTTGGTAGAAGAGGGCAAGTAGACCCCCTATCTCCCTGTGGATGGATCGGCCCATTCTCATTGGAGAGCACAGCTGAAGCCTGCCCCAGGGCCTGTTCCTCTCTTTGTCTGTTGATTCTGAAAGGGCTGGGACCTTCTGGAGGGACAAGGTGCCTGGAACTGCACGTTCCTGTAGGGTCTAAAGCATTGCGAGCCTCTGCCCTTGGTTCTTCTAGGGGAGGGGAGCTGAGATCTTTTACTCCTGTCTTCTAGTAGCCGAGGCACTGGGGATTCACCCCATTTGCTGGCTAACTACTCCAATTTGTTTCCAAACAAGAGAGATCCTTTAAAAGGCATTCTTGTGAGATTCGCTTTAGAGGTCACTTCAGCAGACCAAGTCCGCAGCCATAGTTGTCTTCTGGCTGCCACTACTGAGGCTACTCCTCTGGATGAGGTACACACCAGATCTGAGCTTGCGTCCATCAGGAAGGATGCTGCCGGTTCAATCATCTCACCGGTATACTTTCCGGAGTTATTTGCCTCTTTCAAGAGGAGCAAACAGGAACGTGCCACCAGTGCACAGCAGGAAGCAATCTGCAGTGTCACTGCTGTTACTTTGAAGGCCTGCTTAAGAATGGATTCCAATCGTCTATCCTGGGTATCCTTCAATGCAGCCCCTCCCTCAATGGGAATAGTTGTTTGCTTTGAGACAGCACAGCCCATGGCGTCCACTTTTGGGAAATGCAGGCGTTCCTTCGTTGCTGGTTCCAGAGGATATATGGCTTCCAAGGCCCAACCCCCTTTGAAGCTGGCCTCCAGGGCATCCCACTCCAAGTCAATCAGTTCCTGGATGGTTTTCATCATTGGGAAGTAGCATGAGGCTTTATGAAGGAATACCAGGATGGGGTTCATTTTTGGTTCCACCATAGGGTCTGTGCCTGGAATATCCAGAGTCTTCAGAATCTGGGAAACAAGGGCTGGTAATTCATCCTTGTGGAAGAAGTGAAGCATGGTTTGGTATGGTTCCAGGCCTGGAGGGATTTCTCCTTCTTCCAGGGAGCCTCCATCCTCATCTGAGGTGTCTGGGTCCCTGTCAGAGAAATTCTTGGTTAGTCAAGGCATGTCTCAAGGCATCCGACCAGGACCGGAAGGATCTTGTGCTTCCGGCAGGGGTTGAACCCGGGATGTAGGTGGGGCTGATAGCACCTAAACAAAGGCTTGCTGCCCTTGGAAAAATTAAAACCAGGAGAAGGTCCCTGGGTCCATGTTAATCCCAGGGAGTAGGGGCCCCTGAGGTGCCCTCTTGTGGAGAAGCCATCTCGAAGATGCATAGGTCCAGGGAGCTATCATCTGTAGTAGTTCCGGACCCATCCCCAGACAGTGAGGGACATAAGAACATAAGAACATAAGAAAATGCCATACTGGGTCAGACCAAGGGTCCATCAAGCCCAGCATCCTGTTTCCAACAGTGGCCAATCCAGGCCATAAGAACCTGGCAAGTACCCAAAAACTAAGTCTATTCCATGTAACCATTACTAATGGCAGTGGCTATTCTCTAAGTGAACTTAATAGCAGGTAATGGACTTCTCCTCCAAGAACTTATCCAATCCTTTTTTAAACACAGCTATACTAACTGCACTAACCACATTCTCTGGCAACAAATTCCAGAGTTTAATTGTGCGTTGAGTAAAAAAGAACTTTCTCCGATTAGTTTTAAATGTGCCCCATGCTAACTTCATGGAGTGCCCCCTAGTCTTTCTACTATCCGAAAGAGTAAATAACCGATTCACATCTACCCGTTCTAGACCTCTCATTATTTTAAACACCTCTATCATATCCCCCCTCAGTCGTCTCTTCTCCAAGCTGAAAAGTCCTAACCTCTTTAGTCTTTCCTCATAGGGGAGTTGTTCCATTCCCCTTATCATTTTGGTAGCCCTTCTCTGTACCTTCTCCATCACAATTATATCTTTTTTGAGATGCGGCGACCAGAATTGTACACAGTATTCAAGGTGCGGTCTCACCATGGAGCGATACAGAGGCATTATGACATTTTCCGTTTTATTCACCATTCCTTTTCTAATAATTCCCAACATTCTGTTTGCTTTTTTGACTGCCGCAGCACACTGCACCGACGAACCAGGCTTTGGTTCCCCGTGGGCTTCTTCGAAATGCTGACATAGGCAGGACTCCAGTTCGGGCTGCACGGCTCTTATGTGGCAGGCTGTGCAAAGAGAGTGCTTTCTGGCCTTCTTGGACACCAGTGCCATAGCCTCTATGTTTAGTTGCACAGGTAATGTGATTCTATGCGGCTGTGCATGTAGTTGTGCGCATGGGGTGCATGTAGTTGTAAACGCGGCTGTGCGTGTAGTTATGTGCATGGGGTACGCTCACTTATGCTTGTGGTGTGCGCTCGGTTGTGCATGCGGAGTGCGTTTGGTTGTGCGCACTGCTCAGTTGTGCATGCGGTTATGTGTACCGCTGTGCACGCAGCTGTGTGCTCAGCTGCACGGGTGTCAGTATTGGACATGCACAAGTTAAGCACATCGGCCGCCCGGCCTGCCCCCGCGTACCGTTGGTCGAGAAGGGAAGATGGCCTTGACGCCCCTCGCATGTAAAATGGCGCCCAGGAGGGTCTCCATCGTGGACCCCTGCACCGGATTGGGGCTTAGCCGCAACTAGGGTTGCTCAACTCGATCAGTGCTCCCTTTTAACCTCGCCGGAAGAGAATCAGTATGGCTTACTGCTTATCTGGTCACGGCGCTTATCGATCGAGTGCCGGGATGGTCTCCAGGTGTGGGGGGAGAAGGCTTTAACCTTCACCGCTGCACTCGGTTGTGCACCCACTGCCTTTCAGTCACTCTGGGGGCTAAGTCCACGCCAGGACCCGGCTACCAGACCAAGGCACACCTCTGAGGGTTATCGGAAATCACCTCAGGAATTCTCAACTGGGGGAGGAACCCTTAAGTTTCACTGCAGGAGAGCGGGGCTTGATCTTCTTTAAGGTAAAATTTTCTTTTTTGCTGCAATTGTTAACACTATCCTAGAGTGTGGGATAGTGTCCACACCTGCTAGGAGATAGAGAGATACTGAAGAGCTGAGGTTACTGCAGGGGTTTATCTAGTAGGGATGTGAATCGTTTTTTGACGATTTAAAATATCGTCCGATATATTTTAAATCGTCAAAAATCGTTAGAAGCGCGATACAATAGGAATTCCCCCGATTTATCGTCAAAAATCGTAAATCGGGGGAAGGGGGAGGGGAAGGGGGAGGGCGGAAATACCGGCACACTAAAACAACCCTAAAACCCACCCCGACTCTTTAAAATAAATCCCCCACCCTCCCGAACCCCCCCCCCCCCAAAATGCCTTAAATTACCTGGGGTCCAGAGCGGGGATCCCGGTGTGATCTTTTACTCTCGGGCCTGCGGTGCATTGTTTTTTGTCCCCCGACGTCAGGAGCGTAGGAGATCGCTCCCGGACCCCCGCTGGACCCCCAGGGACTTTTGGCCAGCTTGGGGGGGCCTCCTGACCCCCACAAGACTTGCCAAAAGTCCAGCGGGGGTCCGGGAGCGACCTCCTGCACTCGAATCGTTTTGCCGTACAAAATGGCGCCGGCCGTACGGTGTATGGCCGGCGCCATTTTGTACGGCAAAACGACGTCAGGAGCATAGGAGATCGCTCCCGGACCCCCGCTGGACCCCCAGGGACTTTTGGCCAGCTTGGGGGGGCCTCCTGACACCCACAAGACTTGCCAAAAGTCCAGCGAGGGTCCGGAACGACCTCCTGCAGTCGAATCGTTTTGCCGTACGGCCAGCGCCATTTTGTGCAAAATGGCGCCGGCCGTACAGCAAAACGATTCGAAGCGGCCTCGGAGGGAACAGGCAGCACGCCGACCCCCGACGCGCGTATCTTATAAAATTCAGCGTACTTTTGTTCGCGCCTGGTGCACGAACAAAAGTACGCGCACGCGTAAATTTATAAAATCTACCCCAAAGTTTTCCCCGAAACTCAACAGTTTTCTATATACTCTCAGCTTTCTCAAAACATTCCCCTCTCAATTTTCAAAATCCTCCCAATTTTCATAATGTTTTCCTCGATGTTCAACGGATCTCTGTATATTCTTAGTCTTCTCTCTCAATTTGCAAAAGAACTTCCCGATGAAGGGACCCTCATTTCACCTGCCTTGGGTTTCTTCAGGGGATAATAACCTTACAAACATGGGGAATAAAACGTACTTCTATTTAAGGCTTTAAAACCTAAACTAGAATGTATCCTTTTCACAAATTCTAAATGATACTATCAATAAATTTAATACCACATTCTGTCGATAGAGCGTCTTCCAAACAATTCAAATCACCATCCTTTCCACATCTTTGCCAGCATACAGACCGATACAGTAAAAATTGCGGGAGAGCGGGCGAAAAATAATTTATTCAAATTAGGGCCCGCGGTTAAAAAGAGGCACAAGGGACACTTGTGCGTCCTTAGCACCTCTTTTTGGACAGGAGCAATGGCTGTCAGTGGTTCTCAAACCCACTGACAGCCATCAGTTTGGAAACCAGACGCCGGCAAAATTGAGCGTCCGGTTTTCAACCCGCGGGCCAATTTTTAATTTTTTTTTTTTTTTTCAGTATTTTAAACTTTGGGTCCTCTGACTTAATATTGCCATGATATTAAGTCGGAGGGTGTACAGAAAAGCAGTTTTTACTGCTTTTCTGTACACTTTCCCGGTGCTGAGAGAAATTAACGCCTACCTTTGTCCAGCAGCATTGACCTAATTTAACATCCTTTCTGGAATCCTCAGTGGATGATATCCCACAAAGTGCTACTCTTTTGATAACTTTGTGTAGAGAAAATGATAAAAGTTTAATAATGCAAACATACTTTAAGAATAAGGATTTCTTATTTTGCGGACAAAGGGTCCAGATATTTCCTGATGTGTCACGGAACACGCAATTAAGGAGAAAACAATTCTTGATTATGAAGCCTAGAGTTATAACTCTGGGAGCTACGTTCTTTTTAAAATTTCCCTGCAAATGCGTGCTTGTCCTCCATAAGAATACATTTATCTTTCAAGACCCCACTCACTTGGAAACTTTTCTGGAAGATAAAGAAAGGGATTGAGATATAGACTGCTATGTAAAAATATATCTCCTGTAGGTAACTTGGTGTTACAGATTATTGTTAGTTTATTTTCTCCTTTTAATTTTCCTCCCGTAATGTGGACTAAGAATTTTGATGCAATAAGAATGCTAAGAGATTATGGAAATATTTGTTTTTCTGCATACAAAATTTGTTCTTTTGATTTTGCAATGTGTATTGTTTAAAATATTTAATAAAGTATAAATGAAAAAAAATATTAATTTTATAATGTAGTACAAAATCTAAATAAATAAGTTCCAAACCTATATCTGTTACTGGATATGTGTGTAAGTGGAAGCATGGAGACTTACTCAAGTATCTTATTAACTGTGCTGCGGGAGAAAAATATATGTGTGCACAAAAATCCTGATTTATATGCATACAAACGAATATTTTAAATGTGTGCACATTTTTTAAATCACCAGTTTTCTGATATCTCTGTCAGTTCAACCTGTCCATCTTCAATTCACCTAGACCCTCTAGTACTTCATCCTGAACTCCCCCTACTTCACCAGACCTCCTACTCAAAAACAGCAGACAATAGACAAGTCAATTTCACTTGTGCTGCTTAATTAGCAGGTGTAAAAGTATATGAATATATAGACAAATATATTGATGTAAATCTCATGTAATAGTAGCTTCTTGACTCCACTCTGGAATCTCCTAAACTGCTATTTTTTTACACCGTTAAATGTGCAGATAAAGTTGAAAATGTATGCATAATTCTGATGTTTATAAAATAGCAAATACATGAATACAGATTAACTATGTGCATATATCATAATTTTATGCACAGAGTCCCTTTGAAACTTTATTAAAAAAATATAACAATGGACACATAAAAATAATAAAAATATTAATTTGGAAGTAATAAATATATCCTAAATAACATAAAACTACCAGTCTGTGAGGGAGTGTAAAGGAAACTCCCTCAGAACACCTTACATAAGAATATAAGAACATAAGAAAATGCCATACTAGGTCAAACCAAGGGTCCATCAAGCCCAGCATCCTGTTTCCAACAGTGGCCAATCCAGGCCACAAGAACCTGGCAAGTACCCAAAAACTAAGTCTGTCCCATGCTACTGTTGCTAGTAATAGCAGTGGCTATTTTCTAAGTCAACTTAATTAATAGCAAGTAATAGACTTCTCCTCCAAGAACTTATCCAATCCTTTTTTAAACACAGCTATACTAACTGCACTAACCACATCCTCTAGCAACAAATTCCAGAGTTTAATTGTGTGTTGAGTGAAGAAGAACTTTTTCCGATTAGTTTTAAATGTGCCACATGCTAACTTCATGGAGTGCCCCCTTAAGGGAACAGCCACAGCTATCTGTCCCAGTCCTCTTTAAGGACCAGTTCCACAAGGGATTCTGTGTGAAGGGAGTTTTCCCTCACCATACCACAAGGAGTCACCCCCATACCTGGGGCTTCACAAGAGTTAGGGAAACCCCAGGGAGCTGAAAGGAGCCTATTCTCTGCAAAGATCTATGTTTAATGTTTAAGTGCTACCAGAACTGCAAGGTGAGCAGCATTATTTTCTGTTTTGCTTTTCACTTTTAAAAAATTATGCATAAGGAAACAGCCAGAGTCTGCCTCCTTATTCCTACTGTCTGTTTCTCAAGCCGCTATCGCCCAAGCTATCACATATGGTGGCAGCAATGGAACCATCTTGTCTAAGGGGCAGCATCTCACATTCATAAATGGCATGCTGGTAGCTAGGCTGTATAAAAAGGAGTGTCTCAGGTTGAGGCACAATGGGGGTATAGCACAGGAAAGAGTGACCACCTCAGAGAATAATGCAAGCATAAGCAGCACCCCATCAGCTAGCATTTCCTCCCTGACCTCAATATATCAAAGCCACAGTGACTGCAAAGAACCTTCTCCCCTGACACAGTCCATAACCAAAAACAGCTTGCAAAAGAGAATCTCAGCCCATCCAGCATAAATTTCTGTTACATGCTATCTCACAGAGCCTTTTGAGGACATGGACATAGATGAGCTGGTATATTAGGAACACAAGTCCACAGTCTGGCCAGACCTAGCCAAGGTGTTTCAGTGATATCTTTCATATCCACCAACTAGTGTGTTCAGTGGACATGTCTTGTCAATAACAGGGGACATCGTAAGCCCTCATTACTCAAGACTGATGCCAGAATTGATGAAAAAGTTAATCTTTTTGAAAATCAATCTGCCTTTGCTTGAGTTTCTAGAATTTCCATGCAAGTGCAAGAAGAATGAAAGCACCTTGAATGCCTTGCTATTGCTCTGTCAACCTGCCAATGCCCCTTGTACCTTCTTAGGGAACATTTTGCTACTGCTCTGCCTATCTGCCATTCCTCTTATATAGCACCTTAAGGGTCTTATCAGAACTCTGCCTACCTGACATGCCCTTACATACCACCTTAGCAGTCTTGCTGACACATTTATTTATTTTATTTATTTATCAAATTTTATATACCGTCGTTCGGTTTTGCCATCACAACGGTTTACAAAGTTTTGATGTTTAACAGAGTGTTCAAAAGATTTGTGCGATTGTTAACATAGTTATTGTAGGCGTAATAAACGTAGTTTGGATGTCAAACTATACAGGTTATATTACGTGCTTGCATTGGTTCCACATGTTTACATAGGACCGGTAGGGTTTGGTAAACATCCAAGTTTTTAGTTCTTTTTGAAGGTTTTTAAATTTTGCTGTGTTCTAAGCTTGGTTGGGAGGGCGTTCCAGAGTTTGCGACTTCCTAGGGATATGGCTCTCTTCCGAGTTGAGGTAAGTCGTTTGGAACGAGCAGGTGGAATTTTTAATAGACCTTTGTTAGTTGAGCAGATGTTTCAGTTTGGTGAGTAGAGTTTTATAGATGTACTTAGCTAGTTTGTTTTTAGTATATTATTTTGTGTAATACGGATAGCATTTTGTAGTCTATCCTGAATTTTATTCGGAGTCAATGTAGTGATATAAGTGTGGCAGTAATGTGATTGTGTTTTTTAGTTCCTGTGAGCATTCTGGCAGCTGTATTTTGAAGGATTTGGAGTGGTCGGATGGTGCTGAGAGGTAAGTTGAATAGCAGGGAGTTGCAGTAGTCCATGTTGGAGAAGATGAGTAGTTGAAGGACTGTACTGAAGTCGTTGGGGGAAATTGAAGATTTTAGACGTCATAGGGTTAGGAGTTTGTGATATCCATCTTTGATTTTAGCAGTGATATGGTTCTTGAAGGATAGTTCATTGTCAATTATGACTTCTAGGATGCGGGAATGAGTGACAGGAGAGAGTGCCGCATTTTGGTTCATTATGTTGAATGGTGGTAGGTGAGGAGAGTTGTTATTTCTATCCAGCATGATTATTTCTGTCTTATCGATGTTTAGGATGAATTTCATGTTGGTTAGTAGTAGCTTTATTTTGGTTAGGTAAGTGGCTGTTTTTTTGTAGGTATCTTCCAGAGTGTTGTGTATTGGGATTAGTATTTGGATATCATCCGCATATATGAAGTGGGTCAGTTTAAGGTTTGAGAGGAAGTGGCATATCAGGAGAAGATAAATGTTGAAGAGTGTCGCAGATAGAGTGGAGCCTTGGCGAACTCTGGTGTCAAGGTTTATTTTCTTTGAGAGGGTGTCATTGATTGACACTTGGTAGGTTCTTTGTGATAGACAGAATGAGAACCATTGTAGGTTTTTCATTTGCACCAATTTCGGAGAGACAGTCAATCATGATTGAGTGGTTTACCATGTTGAAGGCTGCTCATAGGTCTAGTAGGACTAGAAGGTAGCTGTGGCCATTATCAAAGCCTTTGAGCACGGTGTCATTTACTGTTAGGAGTAGTGACTCAGTGTTCAGGTGTTTCCTGAAGCCGAATTACGTGGGGAGTAGAATGTTGTTCCTTTCCAGGTGGTCACTGAGTTGGAGTGGATGATTTTTTCAATAATTTTGGAAATGAATGGTAGGTTTGATATGGGTCAGTAGTTTAGTGGGTTTTCTGGATCAAGGTTGGTCTTTTTCAGTATGGATTTCATAATTGCTGATTTTAGGCAGTCGGGGTAGTTTCCTTCTGTGAGGGATAGGTTCACGATGTTGGTTATCATTTTGGTTATTGATGGTTCGATGGTTTTGATTGTCGGTATGGGTATGCTATCGATAGGGTGCTTAGCTGTGTTCATTTTTTTTTTATGATAGCTTGGATTTCCAGTGATGATGCTGAATCAAAGTTGGGCCAGCTTGATGTTTGATTGATTTGTATTTTCGGGTCTTGCGTGTTGTTGTTGAGATTGTTATTTATGAGTTTTTTGATTTTTTCGTTAAAGAAATCTGCAAAATCGTTGCTTGAAATCTTGGAGGTTGATATCTGGTCATTGGAGGATTTGGTTAGGCTTTGTACGATATTGAAAAACATTCTTGGGTTATGTTGGACTTTGTTTATTTTGTTTTAGTAGAAGTCTTTTTTTGCATTGTGGATAAGTTTTTTGTAGTATGCTAAGTGTGATCGGTAGGCGTTAAGTAGTGTGGTTGTTTTGTTGTTCCGCCAGGTTTTCTCTTTTTTTCGGAGTTCACGTTTGGCTGACCTGATGTTGTCATTGTACCATTGGTTCTGGTGTTTTGGGTTTTTTATTGTTTTCTTTATTGTGGGGTTTATCTTGTCTGCTATTGTTTTAGTGATGGTGAGCCAGGAGGAAGTGGCATTTTATGCGTTAGATAGGTCTGTTTGTTAGTTCTCTTTGTAGATTATCTTGAAATGTCTCGATGTTAAAGGGTGGCCGGTAGGAGAAGGATCTAGATGGGCTTTTTTCTGTTGTAAATTTACAGTTGGAAGTCAGATTAGCGTGGATTAGAGAATGGTCCTACCAGGGGATATTAGTGATACTTGTGTGGTAAGTAGCCCATATGTTAGTATTGATGAAGACGAGGTCTAGTGTGTGACCTGCTTTGTGCTTTGGGCCTTTGGTGATTTGACTTAGGCCTAGGGTTGAGAGAGCATCTGTTATTGAAGTGTATGTGGGGGAGTGGGGGATGGTGTCTATGTGGATGTTAAAGTCTCCTAAGATGATGATGGGTTTGTTAATAGTTAGTTTGGTCAAGAAGAATTCTATCAGTGGTGAGCAGTTCAGATTTAGTGAATTGGGGGGGACAGTATACAAGACAGATTTGTAGTTTTGGTGAGTTTCAATTTCCAGTGGTGAGTGGGTGTTAGTTGGGAGTAATTTCATCTGTAGGTTTTTTTTTGATGATTAGCATTAGACCTCCTCCTTTCTTTTTTCGTCTGGGGATTGAAAACTTTCTGTAGATAGGGTTATTGATTTGGTTGATTAAGACTGGGTCGGTGTTTTTTATCCATGTTTCCGTGATGGCTATGAAATCTGGTTTGTAATCATCGAGTAGGTCGGTGATGATGGGTATTTTCTTTACTATGGATTGTGCGTTGAATAGTAAGAATGATAGTGCTATGGTACTCACGATCTTTCTTTGTTTTTCTTCTTATTTCCTTCTGTGGGTCATCATTGTTTTGAACCTTTCTATGGGTCTTGAGATGGATGTAGTCAGGGGTTTGAGCGTTTGCCATTTCTTGTGGCATGCAGCAACAAATTTTCTGGGTTTGGGGTATGCACTAAGGCTTGCACTAAGGGGTACACAAACGGGAGTGCCCCTTTGTCGCACCCCTTTGTCACGCAATGCAAGGCGCATGACGCCTGGGGAACGTGCTTCCTTTTAAAGGGTGTCCTGGCGCCTCTTGATGATGTCACTGGGGGCGGGCCTCCTTGCCGTGGAGGCAGGGCCCGGAGCTCGTCGGGGTGTTTTGCTGTTTTTTTCCCAGCTCCTGCCATCCTCGTGGGTGCCAGGCACTTGGAGCTGTCGGCGGGGTTGCAGTGTTCAAAGGGATGCCTGGGGAGTGCGCTTCCCTTTAAAGGGTGTCCCAGTGCCTCTCAATGATGTCACTGGGGGTGGGCCTCCTTGCTTATCTGTCTCACCCCGTTGGCACCTTAAGGGTCTTACCACTACTCTGCCTATCTGCCTATCTGTGCAAGCCTTAGTGCATACCCCAAACCCAGAAAATTTATATATTACCTTGGGTTTCTTGCTGCTTTTGCTCAACCATGCCCCTATGCATTTCACTATGCCCTCTTAAACTGAAGTAGCCTATAGCTGATTGAGCAAAACATAGCATGTGTCAAAGAGGTTTCTGCAATGTGGGTTTGGCTTCTTTATTGGAATGGATTTGATTAATACAATTTTTTTTCATGGAAGAGGGTTTATTCACTCTTGTGACTGCACTAAATGGAGTATAAGTAAAGCTTTTGAATTTTACTTCTTTGAATTTATATGGGAAACTCTTTGCAGATCTTTGTTGCAAAATATAACTTTAGTCAGTTGTCAAAGATTAAAATATACTCATAGACCAATTATTTGGTTTCCTTAATACTGTTGTTTATTTGGAATACATATGTATAAGACTACAGATGATCTGGAAGGTTTGAGTTTAAATGTATTAAAATTTGGTGATATTACATCCTATAATGTTTGGTGTTTAATTATGGTATCTGGAATAAGCCTTCCAATATATTTTGCCTTCTATGTTGCATATTACAGATGTCATCATTGGTTTTGATGATTGAACATTTTCTTGGACACAGTAACATCTTGTACTGTTTTTTCTTCAATATTTTGAATAGACAGTGCACTGCTCATCTTTTTTATCTAGCTAGCAGCCAGGATCCTGTGGTATTTTTTTGATCCCCACAACACTTACAGAAAAGTGACAAAGGTCCAGGAGTCTCCAATTGTTATGGCTGTCATGGTATCTATTACTTCCTTTGTTATGTCCTCCATATGAAATAAACTTGCAGCACAGTAGTAGAGAAAGTAAATAAGAAGTTTAAAAGGAAGCATGGGGTGAAAAAATGTCAATGAAAGTAGTGTTGATCTTATAGAAGGCTTCAGCAAGGAAACATCTGGAAAGCTACATGCAGCACTGGGTATCCTAATGAAGCGAGCTTATGGTACTGTGAGTGGTCCTTGGCTTGGCAGAGAACAGATTCAGTCTAAAATCTGGCTATTCTTCCATAAGCTTTATTATTCATGAGCAGAAAAAAACAATAAAACTGCTTATCTCAGCAGTGTATGAAACAGAAGTACAGTATATATATGCAATAAATCAGTAATGTATATTGGAGCTGTTTTCTCTTCGTTCCCAGGGCCTCTCTCCCTTGCTGGCCCTGGCTAGTTATTCCCTTTCTCTATGGACCCACCCCAGGAATAGGATTCTCTGCTGGTACAGGGTTTAAGATTGATAGGACTAGATCTATGGATCTGGTTCTTTAAGGTGTTCTGGGGTTTTCTCCTGTATACCCCTTAACATACCCTGCACCTCAGTTCAAACTTCTCAAGTTGAGTACTTTCTTTTATTGGGGTATATTCCTGAAAAAACAGAGGTTTCTATTTTCCTTCCCCAACCTATGCTGGGTCTGTCTAACCTTTCTGGGCTTTCCCTTCCCCTCCCAATCTGAGAAATCAGTTAAGAGTTCATGGGGTGGCACTATTTCTCCTTTGTCTCGGTAATTTGCTCTACCTTGTCCTTTTTTAGAATTGAATAACCAAGCATTAAGCTGGGCTCATAGATTCTCAAATTGGGGTTATTAGCACCCCAGAACATCTGGGTAGGGGAGCTCTGGAAGCACTACTATCTCTCCACTGGCTTACCCTGCTATAGTTGTCAGAACCACCTGACAGGTGGGGTATTGTTCCTTATTCCCATGTATACAAGAGAGTGTTGCTTTCTTCTTATAGTTGGCATACAGTCTTTGAATTTATTCCTTTATAATGGTACAGAGAAGGGCAACCAAAATAATAAAGGGGGTGGAACAGCTCCTCTATGAGGAAAGACTAAAGAGGTTAGGACTGTTCAGCTTGGAGAAGAGACGGCTGAGGGGGGGATATGATAGAGGTGTTTAAAATCATGAGGGATCTAGAATGGGTAAATGTGAATCAGTTATTTACTCTTTCGGATAATAGGACTAGAGGGTACTTCATGAAGTTAGCATGTGGCACATTTAAAACTAATTAGAGAAAGTTCTTTTCCATTCAACGCACAATTAAACTCTGGAATTTGTTGCCAGGGGATGTGGTTAGTGCAGTTAGTGTAGCTGGGTTTAAAAAAGATTGGATAAGTTCTTGGAGGAGAAGTCCATTACCTGGTATTGATTAAGTTGACTTAGAAAATAGCCACTGCTATTACTAGCAACACTAACATGGGATAGACTTAGTTTTTGGGTACTTGCCAGGTTCTTATGGCCTGGATTGGCCACTGTTGGAGACAGGATGCTGGGCTTGATGGACCCTTGGTCTAACCCAGTATGGCATGTTCTTATGTACTTATGTTCTTAACCTTGAATCTATCAAGGCTCATGTAGTATAGTGATCCAGTTCAACTGAGATTACAAAAGTGCTAAATCCCGAACAAGGAGGATCAATTGCATACATAAAATCACATAATTCATGCAAAACAGGTAATGCATAGTAAATTGTATGTAATTAAAATACATGGCTGACTTTGAAAATTTTCAGCCACGTTACTTTATCTACACCTATTCTGAAAACATTATTTTAGTGTGAGAGCACCCGAACCCTAATGTGGATTCTGATGCTCCCATGCTAGATTTAAAGGGCCATGCAGCCCAATATAATACCCCCGAAACAGCAAAAAAAAAGCCACCGAGGGTCTATTTAGACCACCCCACCCATGCTGGGGCAGCCATTTGAGGTGGTCCTGCAATAAAAAGTTTGTAAAAAGATAATGGGCACCAAGCAATGACAACCACCCCCCTGCCACAAACCCTTTCTCATGATTTCGAATATCCCCCTGGTCCAAAATACCCCTTTTTTCTACCTCCCCCACCCAATATCTGGCCATCCTTCATGCCTCCCTTTCCAATAATAGTAATCCAGGTAGGGACCATCCCCCTTCCAACTCCCAAAAATTGAATTGTGGTCAAGTGATCCCCATCCCAGACCTTCCCTGACCTCCCTAACTTTAAAAAGCTCATTGTGTCAGTTGAGGGTGCAGGGTGCCCCTTAGTACTGGACACGGGCTCCACCATTTTCAAAAATGGCACCAACCGGCCTTTTCCCCCACCACATCATGGGTTACCACAAATTTGGGAACAGACTACATAATCATTACATTTTCATTTCGATAATGCAATCTTATTCCTTTTCCATCAGCTTTAAGGTGGCAAAAACATTTCCTAAAAATTGCTGGAATTTATGGCTTTCCAGCTCTCTTTAGGGATACCGTAAATGTAAATTAAATACATTCCTATCTATATGAGTGTAAATGTACCTATCACATAAAGAGGGCAATTACTAAAAACCATTCACCCAAGTAAAAGGTCTTTTCATAAAATGTTCACCCTCAATAAGAACATAAGAAATGAATACTGGGTCGGACCAAGATCTATCGAGCCTGGAGACCAGTCTGAGTTGCTAGTACCCAGCAGATCCCATGAAGTATATATAGGGGTAGATTTTATAAGAAGCGCGCGGGCGTACTTTTGTTCGCCCAACCCTGCGCAAACAAGAGTACACCGGATTTTAATAGATACACGCGTAGCTGCATGTATCTTTTAAAATCCGGGGTCGGCGCACGCAAGAGGTGAACATTTGTGCACCTTGCGTGCGCCGAGCCCTGCGTGCGCTGCCCATTCCCTCCGAGGCCGCTCCGAAATCGGAGCGGCCTCGGAGGGAATTGTTTTTTGTTTCCCCCCCCACCTTTTCCTCTCTTCTCCTATCTAACCCACCCCCCAGCCCTAACTAAATAGCACCCTACCTTTATTTTAAAAGTTACGCCTGCCCGGGCCGGCTGCCGGCGTGCCATTCCCTGGCTCAGGAGCAGTTTCGGAGGCCTCGGCCATGTCCCCAGAATGCCCCCGGGTCAGCACCATGCCCTCGAAAAGCCCCCAACATGCCCCCTAAGCAAAGCCCCGGGACTTACGCGTGCCCTGGGGCTTTGCACGCACCGGCAGCCTATGCAACATAGGCTTGGCGTGAGCAGTGGGAGCTTAGGGCAGGGGTGTATCTTATGCATGTACCCCTTTGAAAATCTGCCCCATAATTCTTGTTATTCTCTCCCTGAGTGAAAGTACATGTGTTAATCCACAGCATGTGCACGTTTCCCATGTTTTTGTGGACGCATTCCCAGGGCAGTGTTAGGCCAGGGTAGATTACAACACATGTAGTTTTGCATGGAAAACATACCCACAGAAAACAGGGTGCATACCTCTGTGGGTACTTTTTCATTTGGTAATTTTCAAAGGAAATTATTTTCCTTTGATAAATAATGCAAATTCTGCAGCTAAAATGTACCTAACAGGCTTTGCACCTGCTCATGCAGTTTTGAAAATGGATCCATTCATTTCTGTAGTAAACCTGTATACTAATTTGTGCCTAACATTGTTGAATGTATTAAAAGATTTGTTTCTTTAATTTCTATGATTTAAAATATTATTTAATAATCCACGTTGCCTGGAACTGCTCCCTTGTGCGGAAAGAACAGAAGGATATCATCCTGTTCCTTGATCTATTCCTGCACACATATTACTAAATATTATGTATGAGAAGCTGACTAAAATCTAGGGAATCTGATGTCAGTGACAGACAATCAACCTGGGTCTGGGCTGCAAATTGTCTTCGAGGTTTCCAAACAGCAGGGCTTGCACTATGGTCTCAGAGGAATTATACTGTACCTTTGAGAAGCCTCCAGGATTCAGAAGCCACAAGAAAGTTTTTCCCAGATGGCGATGCATCTTTTCTCTACTCAAAAGTTCAAATCAGAATTTGTAAAGAAATATTCCTGTCTAAGGAGATGACATAGTTTCAATTTAACAAGGATAATATATATTTATAACTCCCATCTCAAGGCATTGTGGTTTTCTAAGTTATTCTACACAGCAGAACCATAGCCAGGCCATTTGGCACCTAAGACCAAGTAAAAAAGTGTGCCCTCATCTGGAGCACAGCATGCAACACCACAAGCTGGGAAACTATTAAATATAGGAGGCTATGAATTTTATTTTCATCTAGCAGTTTCCTCTGGCTCCTTTGGGCTTCCAGCACAATCAGAACTAGTACAGAGATCCTGGTGCCACGAGCCTTCATTCACAACTCCCGCTTATTCCCCTCTCAACATTATTTACTCTAGTCATTGCAGTGCCAGTCCTGGACTGGAGGCCCTACACTAGGTACTCTTCAGAATGCTGCAGTCATAGGCCCCCAATCCAACCACTAGGGATCACTCACCTGTCTTCCCCCGGTCATACCCTCTACACACACAATTAATGATTATTAAGATTTTACATAAAAAAGGTAATTTGATGTAAAAATTATCACTTACAATAACATGTACTGTATATTATATTTATATGCACTACTGTTGCACCAAGTAGAAAACCCTGCAAAACAGGAAAAAGAAAAAATGCACTTGGAACCAATATGGTATTATGCCTATGTTAGCACATGTTAGGTGTAGGCTTGGCCCTCAGAAAGCCATGAGTAATCTGAATTACAATTATAATATACTAAATCTCCCACACCAAAATAGCACTTTAGGCCAGCATTAAATCCTACCTATGAAAAGGCAACATTATAAATATTACATCAGGTCCTAGATACCAACACACCTCCTATTAGGAAAACAGAAAAAAACAGGCTGTTATAGATCCCCACAAAGAAACTACAGGCTGACTGTGCTCCTCACCTTGTTCACACATGATGAACATAGACAGACCCTCACCAAACTCCTAATAGAGAAACCTTAAATTGTAAATAGAAACATGCAGACAAAAACTGAACTGGATATGACAACAAGCCAGACTGATGCAGTCCAACTATAGAAAAACAAAAATACACCATTCCTTATAAAACATCAAACAATAAAGCCAAGAAACATAAATCATAATAGTAAAGCAATAGCAATAAAAATTAGAGATGTGCAGCAGTAAAATCATTTGGTTCAGGCTTAGTTTTAGGCCCGCCGTAGGAAATTTCATTTTTCCCGCAGTTCGGGCTTTTTTTTTCGGGGACTCCAATTTTCAGGTTAATGCGCACTAAGGGGAGTTAGTACACGCTAACATATATATTGTTTTTTAATTCTTTATTTATTATATTTTTTAACATACTTAGACAACTTTACAATTATCAATGAACCAGTCATAATTTCAACCAAAAGTTCTCATAAATATTGGTATACATTGCAATGTGAAGCAACAAATAATTTTTATAATATTTTCTAAAGGTAATGTCTATACCATTAATGTTTTCTAAATGTTCAAAGAAATTACAAAACTTTTATACCAATATCCTATATGACTTGTTAAAAGAAAATCTAATACTCTAAAAGATGTATTTACTGGACATCACCAAGAAAAAAAATTTTCAGAAATAATGCAAACCTTTTCTCTTATTCTCCAGTATCTATTTTGGATTATCTCTGGGGATTTTTGCATTAATAAAAGGTCTCAACTGAATGGGCTCAAAGAAAACATATCTATTATTATTTAGCCTGATTACACATTTACTGGGATATCTCACTACAAAATCTGCTCCGAGGTCTCTGACTTCCTGTTGCATTGATAGAAAACTTTTCCTTCGCAATTGCGTCTCCCTGGCAATATCCGGATAAACCCAAATGTTCCCACCAAGAAAACATTTTGATCGATTGCGAAAGAAATCTTTTAAAACTAAATCTCTATCTGCTTGAAATATGAATGAAACCAATAATGTTCCTCTGAAATCTACTTGTTCTGTTATAGTTTGTTCCAAAAATTCCACTAACATTTTAAAGTTGAGATTGTCTAATTCGTTCAAAACGAATGGACATCCTTAATAAAAATTATAAATACTTCAAAACAGCTGATGAATAGAACATCCAATAATTAAAAACTCATTTCTCTCTATCCATTTCCAAAAGTCAATAAAATATTTCCAAACAATATTTCAAAAAAACATCAAATATGTCCCAATAATTAAAACTAGTAAGGATTTTAAAAAATCCCCTGCTGTTCACATGTGAGAAATTTTGATTTCCAGATAGCATGAGATTGTCATGGATTAACAGGGAAAGGGGAGGAGGTTGTAGCATACAAACTTTCTCCATGCTTTCTCTCACACATACTCAATCATATTCACATATACACATACTTGTTCCCTCTCTGATACTGAACTGTATACACACACACCCAAACACACACTTGTTTGCCCTCTCAGTATCTCTCTCAACATAAATCTTATACACGCAGGCTCATATGCTCTGTCACAGGCTCAATCATTCACACATGCTCAGCTATACTCATACACATAAGAACATAAGAAGTTGCCATACTGGGTCAGACCAATGGTCCATCAAGCCCAGCATCCTGTTTCCAACAGTGGCCAATTCAGGTTATAAATACCTGGCAAGAACCCAAAATTAAATAGATCCCATGCTACTAATGCCTGTAATAACAGTGGCTATTCCCTTAGGGGTAGATTTTAAGACGTGCGTACACTACCCGGCGCACACACATACGCAGGCGCGTGCAAGTTATAAAATTGGGGTTCAGCATGCGCAAGGGGGTGCACAATTGTGCACCTTGAGCATGCCGAGCCGTGTTGCCTTCCCCCGTTCCCTCCCCACCCACCTTCCTTTCCCTTCCCCTACTTCCCCCGCCCTTTCCCCCTACCTTCTTCTGCATTTTTCTCTTATTTCCAAACTTACTTCAGTCCTGGGGCTGGAGTAAGTTGTGCACGCTGGCCAACTGCTGGTGCACAATCCCCAGCACAGCGGCAAATGGCCACTGTGCCTGGAGCCTCTGGCCTCACCCCACCCCACCCATCCACCTCCCCACCCCATACCACCCCTTTTAGCAAGCCCCAGGACTTTAAGCATCCTGGGGCTTTATGCGCATCACCGGGCCTTTTTAAAATAGGCCCTATGCATGTAAGGTGATTTACGTGCGTAGAGCTTTTAAAATCTGGCTCTAAGTCACCTTGATTAATAGAGGTTATTAGACTTCTCTTCCAGGAACTTAGCCAAACTCTTTTAAATGCAGCTGCACTAACTGCCTAACCACATCCTCTAGTAACAATTCCAGAACTTAATTGTGCATCGAGTGAAAAATAATTTTTGCCGTTTTGTTTTAAATGTGCTACTTGCTAACTTCTTGATGTGTCCTCTAGTCCTTCTATTATTTGAAAGAGTAAATAACCTATTCACATTTACCTTTTCTAGACTTCTCATGAATTTCTAGACCTCTATCATATCCCCCCCTCAGCTGACTCTTCTCCAAGCAGAACAGCCCTAACCACTTTAGCCTTTCCTCAAAAGGGAACCATTCCATCACCTTTATCATTTTGATCGTCCTTCTCTGTATCTTCTCCATTGCAACTATATCTTTTTTTTGAGATGCGGCAACCAGAATTGTATACAGTACTCAAGGTGCAATCTCACCATAGAAAGATACAGAGGAATTATGACATTTTCCATTTTTCTCACCATTCCCTTCCTAATAATTCCTAACATTCTGTTTGCTTTTTTGACCGACGCAGTACTCTAAGTCTATGATTTCAATGTATTATCCACTATGTTGCGTAGATCGTTTTCCTAAGTGGTAGCTCCTAATATTGAACCTAATATCATGTAATTACAGCATGGGTTATTTTCCCTATATGCATCACCTTACATATTTGGATGCCCAATCTTCCAGTCTCACAAGGTCCTCCTGCAATTTATCACAATCTCCATGTGATTTAACTACTCTGAATAATTATGTATCATCTGCAAATTTGATCACCTCACTTGTTGTATCCCTTTCCAGATCATTTATAAATATATTGAAAAGCACAGATCCAAGTACAGATCTCTGAGGCATTCCACTGTTTACCTTTTTCCACTGAGAAAATTGACCATTTAGTACTACTCTCTGTTTCCTACTGTTGTGAGGCCCGATCGCGATCGCATGCGATCGGGCCTCCCTACCTCTTTTCCGCCGGCGGGTTGGCACGCCATCCTTCAAGGCCCCCACAGCACGGCCCGCAGCGTGCAGACGTCTTGCCATCGCGGGACGGCATCGGGTGCGACGCGGCCAGCTCCGCCCCTTAAAGGTGCAGGATCGCGAGGACGAGGCCGGCCCCGGAAACTGACGTCAGCAGGGAGGGAGATTTAAGCGGTGCAGTGTAGGCATCAGACGCCTTCACAATAGGTCCCGTGCTTTGCTGTGCCCTGGTGTGACTTTGCTGTGCCTGGCGCTGCCTTGCCTTGCTACCTGCCTGCCGAGACCCGGACCGTGCCTGACGCTGCCTTGCCTTGCTACCTGCCTGCCGAGACCCGGACCGTGCCTGACGCTGCCTTGCCTTGCTGCCTGCCTGCCGAGACCCGGACCGTGCCTGATTCTGCTTTGCCTGCTGCCTACCTCGACCCAGATTGGACTTGACTCTGTTTTCCTGCTGCCTGCCTCGACCCAGGATTGGACTTTGCTCTGTTTGCCCGCTGCCTGCCTCGACCCGGATTGGACTTGACTCTGTTTGCCTGCTGCCTGCCTCGACCCGGATTGGACTTTACCTTGCTCTACCTGCTATCTGTCCGGACCCGGATTGGATTTGATCTTCACTGACCCCTGCCTCGCGTGGAACCCGGCTTGGGCTCCCTGGTCTGTACCTGTCTGCTTTCTCTTGCTAGGTACTGAGGGGTCTTGCTCCGGATATCCACCCTCCGGTGACGAAGGACATCCCGGTTCCTCAGGTGGGTGTTCTTCCGTGCCGGGTCAAGGGTCCACTGATTAACAGATTGTGAAGGCCATGGACCCGGTGGATCTATCTGGTCTTCAGGCTATTCCCGGGCTTGCCCAACAGCTAATGCAGCAGCGACAACAGCAGCAGCAGCAACAACTAAGTCTGGAGGCTTTAAATGCTACCGTGGATAGACTTGTACGGCAATTAGATGCCTCACGCGGGGCCGCAGCAGCAGCTCCGGTACCACCTCCGCCTAGCGCCTCAGTATCGGTATCACATTTACCGGCACCACCTCGGTTTTCTGGAGAGGCTAAGGGATGTAGAGGATTCATCAACCAATGTTACATTCGATTCTCATTACAAGAACAACAATTTCCTAACGACCGGACTAAGACCTCTTTCATCATCTCCTTACTTGACGGGAAGGCCATGGCATGGGCTTCTCCCCTTTGGGAAAAGGGTGATCCTATATTGAACGATTTATCCAGATTTGTTTCCACCTTTCGTAAGGTATTTGATGAACCTGGCAGACTTGCTACAGCTACGTCAGAACTCCTTAATCTACGCCAGGGTTCTCATACCCTAGCTGACTTCGCCATCGAATTCCGCACATTAGCCTCCGAATTAGGATGGCATTCGGATTGCCTTAGAGGCATCTTTCTGGAGGGGTTGTCCCCTCGTATTAAAGACGAACTAGCTGGACGAGAGCTTCCAGAGGACCTCGACGCACTCATTGATTTGGCTGGTCGCATTGACAGACGGATTCAACAACGGGCCAAGGAATCCAGACCGCCTCGTCGCTTTGCGCCATTGGCCCCTCACTTCTCTCGACCGCTCCTAACTCCTGATACTCCAGAGGTTCCCAAGGAACAGAAGGAAGAACCCATGCAGCTCAGTAGGAGCCGACTTACACCGGAGGAAAAGCAACGCCGAAGGAGGATGGGCCTATGTCTATACTGTGGCAACAAGGGACACCTCGCGCAGTGTCCTGAGCGTCCGGGAAACTACCGGTCCTAGGGATCTTGGAGGAGCAGACTCTAGGGGGCAACCCAGCTCCTCAATTCATAGTTCCTGTGACACTACAAGGAAGATATGGATCTTTCACCACCCAAGCTTTGATCGACTCCGGAGCTGGGGGGAATTTTATTCTTGCCGAACTCGTCCGTCAGCTTCAGATTCCAACACAGGTCTGCAAAACACCACTGTTTATTTCTTCGATTCAAGGTGAGAATCTACCTGGACAAGTCACATGTAATACTACTCCCATATCTCTTATTACCGGAATTCTTCACAAGGAAGAGATTTCGTTTTTTGTTCTGGAGAAGACTGTCCACCCAGTGGTACTGGGTCTACCTTGGTTACAAAGACATTCTCCACACATTGACTGGAAGACCCTACAAATTTCAGCTTGGGGATCCGAATGTCAAAAGACTTGTATTCACTGGTCTCACCAACCCGCGTTATCTTTAGCCACTGCCAGGATGGAGTTACCACAGCAATACGTCGACTTTGCAGACGTCTTCTCTAAAGAGAAAGCGGAGATCTTGCCCTGCCATCGAAGATTCGATTGTGCAATCAACCTACTTCCTAACGCTATCCCACCTAGAGGCAGGATTTATCCACTGTCTGGACCTGAATCTCAGGCTATGGCCGATTACATCAAGGAGAACCTCGCACGAGGATTTATTAGACCTTCCACATCCCCAGCCGGGGCCGGTTTCTTCTTTGTTCCAAAGAAAGACGGAGGGTTGAGACCCTGCATTGACTACCGGGGACTTAACGGGATTACTCGCAAGGACCGTTACCCCTTGCCGTTAATACCTGAACTGCTTGACCAATTACATGGCGCCAAGATCTTTTCGAAACTGGATTTATGAGGTGCCTATAATCTGGTACGAATCAAACCCGGAGATGAGTGGAAAACCGCTTTTAATACTCGTAGCGGTCACTACGAATACCTGGTAATGCCTTTTGGCCTGTGCAATGCACCTGCGGTTTTTCAAAACCTGATGAACGAGGTGTTTCGGGACATGCTGTATAAGCAAGTGATTGTTTATCTGGATGATATCCTCATTTACTCCAAAGATCTTGAGATCCACCGTAAGGATGTTCGGCAAGTCCTCTAACGACTAAGAGAAAATGGACTGTTTGTGAAATTGGAAAAATGTCTGTCCGAAAGACAGTCAATACCTTTTTTGGGATTCATCGTATCCACTACCGGGTTCCAGATGGATCCGGGAAAAGTGGCCTGTATTCAAGATTGGCCACAACCCAAAGGATTACGAGTCATACAACGATTTCTTGGTTTCTCCAATTTTTATCGGAATTTCATTCCACATTATTCCCACATTATAGCACCTATCACCGCCCTTACCAGGAAAGGGGCTGACACCAAAGTATGGTCCCAAGAGGCCATACGAGCATTCCAGGAGATTAAAGAAGCCTTCCTACAAGAACCCTGTCTTCATCATCCAGACCCTAACCGCCCGTTTGTGGTAGAAGTAGACGCTTCGGAAATCGCAGTTGGTGCGGTTCTCAGCCAAATTCTGCCCGGGGAGTACTGTTTCCTTGTTCTTACTTTTCCCAGAAATTCTCACCTGCAGAAAAAAATTATGGGATTGGGGATAAGGAACTTTTGGCCATTAAACTAGCATTTGAGGAGTGGAGGCAGTGGTTAGAAGGGGCGCAACACACCATCACGGTCTACACGGACCATAAAAATTTAGAATATATCAACCGAGCGCAACGCCTTAATCCCCGACAGGCCCGCTGGTCTCTGTTTTTTTCTCGATTCGATTTTATTCTTCGGTATCGGCCTGCAGCGAAAAATAGACGGGCTGACGCCCTCTCTTGGGCTTTTGAGGTTGAAGATGTACCTGACACGTTGACTCACATTATTGATCCTGCTAAGTTGATGCTCGCAGTCACCGAGACGATACCCTCTGGCAAGACGGTTGTACCCCTCAGACTGCGTCCTAAAGTGCTTTCATGGGCGCATGATTCACTGTCCGCGGGACATCCAGGACGAGCGGGTACTTGGGCCCTTCTTGAGCGTTATTACTGGTGGCCGCAGATGAGGAGAGATGTGCTAGCCTATGTCGCTTCCTGCCCGAAATGCGCCCAGCAGAAGCCATTGCCTGGCCAACCTTGGGGCCTCCTCCAACCCCTTCCTCCCCCCCGGGAACCGTAGACCCATATTTCTATGGACTTTATTGTGGACCTTCCTCTCTCCGCTGGGTTCCGAGTGGTCTGGGTGGTGGTCGATCGGTTCTCCAAGATGGCCCATTTTGTGCCCCTGGCCAAGTTGCCTTCTGCCCCTGAACTGGCAGATCTTTTTTCCTCTCACATTTTTCGTCTACATGGCCTCCCACTCCATATTACCTCGGACAGGGGTCCTCAATTCACGGCCAAGAATTGGAGTGGGCTGTGCAAAAAGTTTGGGGTCCAATTGGATTTCACGACTGCTTTTCACCCGCAAGGTAATGGACAGGTGGAGCGGGTCAACCGGGGTCTGAAGTTGTTTCTCCGCCTCTTTGTGAATCACCGTCATGATGATTGGGCTCTCCTCCTTCCGTGGGCGGAGTTTGCTCATAATTCCCACATCCACTCTGCCACCGGTCAGTCCCCATTCCAGATTGTTTTTGGTAAACAGCCTCGCCCTCCTCTGCCTCTTCCCCTGTCCGTGGCTTCCCCGGCTGCTCAGTTGTCTGCCCAGCAGCTCCATGACCTTTGGATGACTACCAATGCTCGCCTTCACCGCGCAGCTGCCACCGCTAAACGTACTGCGGACCGTCATCGCAGGCCTGCTCCTCAGTTCAACCCGGGGGATCGGGTCTGGCTCTCTACCCGTCATTTACGTCTCCGGGTTCCCTCCATGCGACTTGCCCCTCGTTACATAGGGCCCTTCATCGTCTGCAGACGTCTGGGTCCTGTTACCTATCGGCTACGTCTCCCTTCCACTCTCCGGATCCACAATTCCTTCCACGTGTCGCTCCTCAAGCCTCTGATCTCGTCCTCCTTTCACGCTCCTCCGTGTCCATCTTCCCCTGTGGCCTCTGCGGATGACTCCATTTACTGAGTTCGGGAAGTTCTGGACATCCGTCGCCTTCATCGGAGGTGGGAGTATTTGATCGCTTGGGATGGGTTCGGTCCGGAGGAAAACTCATGGGAACCAATGGTCAACATCTTGGATAAGTCTCTCCTTCGCCAGTTCCATCTGCAGCATCCGGAGAAACCAGGCCCGTCCAGGAGGGGGCGTAAGAGGGGGGATACTGTTGTGAGGCCCGATCGCGATCGCATGCGATCGGGCCTCCCTACCTCTTTTCCGCCGGCGGGTCGGCATGCCATCCTTCAGGGCCCCCACAGCACGGCTCGCAGCGTGCAGACGTCTTGCCGTCGCGGGACAGCATCGGGTGCGATGCGGCCAGCTCCGCCCCTTAAAGGGGCAGGATCGCGAGGACGAGGCCGGCCCCGGAAACTGACGTCAGCAGGGAAGGAGATTTAAGCGGTGCAGTGTAGGCATCAGATGCCTTCACAATAGGTCCCGTGCTTTGCTGTGCCCTGGTGTGACTTTGCTGTGCCTGACGCTGCCTTGCCTTGCTACCTGCCTACCGAGACCCGGACCGTGCCTGACGCTGCCTTGCCTTGCTACCTGCCTGCCGAGACCCGGACCGTGCCTGACGCTGCCTTGCCTTGCTGCCTGCCTGCCGAGACCCGGACCGTGCCTGATTCTGCTTTGCCTGCTGCCTGCCTCGACCCGGATTGGACTTGACTCTGTTTTCCTGCTGCCTGCCTCGACCCAGGATTGGACTTTGCTCTGTTTGCCCGCTGCCTGCCTCGACCCGGATTGGACTTGACTCTGTTTGCCTGCTGCCTGCCTCGACCCGGATTGGACTTTACCTTGCTCTACCTGCTATCTGTCCGGACCCGGATTGGATTTGATCTTCACTGACCCCTGCCTCGCGTGGAACCCGGCTTGGGCTCCCTGGCCTGTACCTGTCTGCTTTCTCTTGCTAGGTACTGAGGGGTCTTGCTCCGGATATCCACCCTCCGGTGACGAAGGACATCCCGGTTCCTCAGGTGGGTGTTCTTCCGTGCCGGGTCAAGGGTCCACTGATTAACACCTGACTTTTAACCAGTTTGTAATCCACAAATGGACATCACCTTCTATCCATGACATTTTAGTTTTCCTAGAAACCTCTAATAAGGGATTTGTCAAACACCTTCTGAAAATCCAAATACACATCTACTAGTTTACCTTCATCCACATGTTTATTAACGCCTTAAATAAAAATAAATCAGATTTGTGAAGTAAGGCTTCCGATGGGTAAGTCCATGCTGGCTGTGTTCCATTAAAACATGTCTTTCAATATGCTCTGTGACTTTGATCTTTAGAATAGTTTCTACTATTTTACCTGGCACTGAACTCAGGCTCACCAGTCTATAGTTTCCTGGATCACCCCTGGAATCCTTTTTAAATATTGGAGTTATATTGGCCACCTTCCAGTCTTCAGGTACAATGGATAATTTTAATGATAGTTTACAAATTTTACTAATAAATCTGAGATTTAATTTTTTAGTTCCCTCAGAAGCCTGGAGTGCATGCCATCCAGTCCAGGTGATTTGCTACTCTTTAGTTTTTCCAATCTGGCCTACTACATCATCCAGGTTCACCTTGATTTGTTTCAGTTAATCTGACTCATCACTCTTGAAAACCATCTCCGAACCAAAATCTCCCCAACATCCTCATTAGTAAACACAGGAGAATTAATGTAGTCTTTCCATGATGGACTTATCTTCCCTAAGAGTCCCTTTAAACTGTCAGTCATCTAACAGTCCAACTGACTCCCCCACAGATTTCCTGCTTCGGATAAATTTTTAAAAAGTTTTTATTATGAGTTTACTTCTATAGCCAACTTCATTTCAAATTTTCTCTTAACCTGTCTTATCAATGTTTTACGCTTAACGACAATTTTTATGCTTTTTCCTATTTTCTTCAGTATGTTTTTTAAGTATGTTTTTTTTTTTGGCTAAAATAGTCTCTTTCACCTCATATTTTAACCATGCCAGTAGTCATTTGACTTCCACCTTTCTTAATGCGTGGAATACATCTGGACTGTGCTTCTAAGGTGGTATTATTAAACAATGTCTATGCCTTTGCAGCTGCACCTTTCATTTTTTTTATATTTTCCTCATTTTATCAAAATTTCCCTTTTGAAAATGTAGTGTTAGAGTTATAGATTTACATATTGTCCCTCTTCCAGTCATTAGTTCAAATTTGATCATGCTATGATCACTAATGCCAAGTGGCCCCACCACTGTTACCTCTCTAAAATGTATCCCTCTCTTCATTGGCTCCTGAACCAATTGCTCATAAAACTATCATTTATTCCATCCAGGAGCTTTATATCACTTAGCATGACATCATGTTAGATTTACCCAGTCAATACTGGGGTAATTGAAATATCTCATTATTACTGCACTGCCAAATTGGTTAGCTTCCCTGATTTCTCTCATCATTTTGGCCAGGAGGATGGTAGCATACTCCTATCACTATACTTTTTCCCAACATATATGGGATTTCTACCCATATATATATATATTCTACTAAGCATTTAGTCTTTTGTATGATCTTTATCATGTTGAACTCTATGTCCTCCTGGACATAAAGTGCCACACTCTCACCAAGTTGATCCTCCCTATCATTTTGAAATAATTTGTACCCTGAAAACTATAATTGGTTAACCTTCTTCCACCAGGCATCTGAGAAGCCAATTATGTCTATCTCATCATTCACTGCTATACATTCTAACTCTCCCATCTTACTTCTTAGACTTCTAGCTTTGGCATACAGACATGTCAAAGTGTGTTTTTTGTTTGTATTAACAACCAGCTTTTCAGTTTAGGGATAATTTGGAATCCTTTAACTCAGGTGATTCTTTATATGCACATGGACTACTTTTGTTTGTATTGGAACCTCTCTGTTGTGATGCCCAAACTCTCCTGGTTTTTTTTTAGTATACTTTGAAGATACTTTCCTCTTAAAAATGTACTGCTTCAGTATTCACTGATGAAGATGTAAGAGATATACCATTTGAAACAAAAAACACAAGACGAAAAATGCTGCCCTCTCTCACTAATATATAGAACTACTACATCAGAAAGAAAACTGCTGCATATCTAAATTGTTTCTCATATTTTTAGATGAAGAGATTTTGAATCAATATCATATAAAAGAACATGAGTTGGTTTTTTTTCCAGAGTGTTAGGATTTATGTGCCATATTTTTGTATATTGATTTTTTAAAGTGCGTGGATTAGGTGGTTGGGATATGAATGGGAGTAATTGTGAAGTGATGTTTTTATCTTCTGTAGTGTCTGAATAACTGTGATATGGTCCAACTTTGAAATTTGTCTGTGAATACCATTTATTTGTAACATATATAAAATTAATGTTATAAATTGATTTTGTATATTGATTTAAAATATTGTGGGACAAAGATATTCAGCAGTCTTATCTCTGATGTAGTAGAGATACACCCATGGCAGAAATGCTATTCAAAGGTGATGATTCAGAGGAACTAAAACAAATCTTAGTGAACCTGGAAGATATACTAGGAAAAATTGATAAACTAAAGAGTAGCAAATCACCTGGACCAGATGGTATACATCTCAGAGTGCTAAAAGAACTGAGAAATGAGATTTCAGGTTGGAAATTTATAAACTATCAATAACATCATCTATGGTACCCAAAGACTGTAAGGTTGTCAGTGTAATGCCAATTTTTAAAAAAGGATCAAGGGGGTGATCCAGGAAATTACAGATCAGTGAATCTGACATCTGTGCCAGGCAAAAATTGTAGAAATTATCATAAAGCATAGTTTAATGGGACAAAGCCAACATGGATTAAGCCAAGGGACATCTTCCCTCACAAATTCACTACAAAATCATAGAGCATATAGAAAGACATGGTTTAATGGAACACAGTCAACATGGATTTACCCAAGGGAAGTCTTGCCTAAAAAATCTGCTTCATTTTTTTGAAGGGGTTAATAAACATGTGGATAAAGGTAAACCTGTAGATGTAGTGTATTTGGATTTTCAGAAGGCATTTGACAAAGTCCCTCATTAGAGGCTTCTAAGAAAACTAAAAAGTCATGGGATAGGAGGTGATGTCCTTTCGTGGATTACAAACTGGTTAAAAGCCAGGAACCAGAGAGTAGGATTAAATGGTCAATTTTCTCAGTGGAAAAGGGTAAACAGTGGAGTGCCTCAGGGATCTGTACTTGGACTGGTGCTTTTCAATATATATATATAAATGATCTGTAAAGGAATATGACGAGTGAGGTTATCAAATTTGTGGATGATACAAAATTATTCAGAGTAGTTAAATCACAAGCGGATTGTGATACATTACAGGAGGACCTTGCAAGACTAGAAGATTGGGCATCCAAATGGCAGATGAAATTTAATGTGGACAAGTGCAAGGTGCTGCATATAGGAAAAAATAACCCTTGCTGTAGTTACATGATGTTAGGTTCCATATTAGGAGCTACCACCCAGGAAAAACATCTAGGCATCATAGTGGATAATACTTTAAAATCGTTGGCTCAGTGTGCTGCAGCAGTCAAAAAAGCAAACAGAATGTTAGGAATTATTAGGAAGGGAATGGTTAATAAAACGGAAAATGTCATAATGCCTCTATATCGCTCCATGGTGAGACCGTACCTTGAATACTGCGTACAATTCTGGTCGCCACATCTCAAAAAAGATATAGCTGCGATGGAGAAGGTACAGAGAAGGGCAATCAAAATGTTAAAGGGGATGGAACAGCTCCCCTATGAAGAAAGGCTGAAGAGGTTAGGGCTGTTCAGCTTGGAGAAGAGGCGGCTGAGGGGGGATAAGATAGAGGTCTTTAAGATCATGAGAGGTTTTGAACGAGTAGATGTGAATCGGTTATTTACACTTTCGAATAATAGAAGGACTAGGGGGCATTCCATGAAGTTAGCAAGTAGCACATTTAAGACTAATAGGAGAAAATTATTTTTCACTCAATGCACAATAAAGCTCTGGAATTTGTTGCCAGAGGATGTGGTTAGTGCAGTTAGTGTAGCTAGGTTCAAAAAAAGGTTTGGATAAGTTCTTGGAGAAGTCCATTAACGGCTATTAATCAAGTTTACTTAGGGAAGAGCCACTGCTATTAATTGCATCAGTAGCATGGGATCTTCTTAGTGTTTGGGTAATTGCCACGTTCTTGTGGCCTGGTTTGGCCTCTGTTGGAAACAGGATGCTGGGCTTGATGGACCCTTGGTCTGACCCAGCATAGCAATTTCTTATGTTCTTATGAGGTTTGGCAGTGAAGCCCAGTGCATGCATATGTGAATGGGAACCTGGGTGTGGTGTTTGTCTATGAGTGTGAATGGAAGCCTGGGTGTGGGTGTTTGTGTGTGTGTGAATGGGAGCCTGGCTATGGGTCTTTTTGAGTGTGTTTGATGGGAGCCTGGGTGTGTGTTTGTATGTGTGTGTGTGTGAATGGGGGCCTGGATGTGGGTGTTTATATATGTGTGTGTGAATGGGAGTCTGGGTATGGGTCTTTGTGTGTGTGTGTGATGGGAGCCTGGGTGTGGGCGTTTGTGTGTGTTTGTGAGAATGGGAGCCTGTAGTTGGGTTTTTATGTTTGTGTGTGTGTGATTGGGATCCTGGGTGTGGATGTTTGTGTTTGTGTGTGTGTGTGTGTGTGAATGGGAACATGAGTGTGAATTTTGTGTGTGTTTGTGAGAATGGGAGCCTGTGTAGGGGTGTTTGTGTGTATGTGTGTGTGTGTGAATGGGAGTGTGGGTGTGGGAGTTTGTGTGTATGTGTGTGAATGGGATCCTTGTTGTAGGTATTTATGTGTGAATGGGAGCATGGGTGTGGGTATTTGTATGTGTTTGTGAGAATGGGAACCTGTGTGTGGGTGTTTGTGTGTATGTGTGTGTGTGAATGGGAGCCTAGGTATGGGTGTTTGTGAGGGTATGAATGGGTGCCTGAGTGCATGAGTGAGAGCTTGTGGGTGTGGTAGAATGGGAGCCTGGGTGCAAGAGTCAGAGGATGTGTGTGTGGTAGAATGGGAGTGAGAACATTTGTGTGTGATTGAGAGCTTGTATGCAAGTAAGAGAGCATGTGTGTGATTGAGAGACAGACTGGTTGGAGGTGATTTGTTTCTGTTTGTGTGAAAGAGAGAGAGAGAGAGAAGGGGGAAAAAGAGAGACTGGTAAGGCAGGATGTGTTTCTGTGTGAGAGAGAGAGACAGACTGGTCAAGAAGATGACTATTGTCTGTGAGAGGCGGAGACTGGTCAGGGAGGTGTGTGAGAGAGACACACTGGTCAGGGAGATGACTGGTGTATGTGAGAAAGAGACTGGTCATGGAAATTACAGGTGTGTGTGAGACAGAAACTGGTCAGGGAGTAATTGGGGTGTATGTGTATGTGTGAGTGACTGGTTGTGGGCCCTAAGGAAGAGAACCATGAGGGCAGAGCTTCAGCAGCCACAGCTGCTTCTGGTGTGTGCTATAGGCCTGCAGGGGAAAGGAGTAGGAGAGTTGCTGGAGAGGGTAAGTAAGCGTTGCTTTTTAAGTTTATTTTTCTTGATTGACTTCTATTTTAATTATTGGATATTATGTGATGTGTCTGCTGTTTTGAAATATTTTATTGATATTTGGACAATTTTTAATAATTTTTATGAGTTTTTAATGTTGTATGTTATTCTGTTCATCAGCTGTTTTGTAGCATTTATTAGTATAGCTCTACAAGTATTTCTGTGTGGGGATCTATAGCGGCATGGCTTATTCTGTTAGGGGCAGATTTTCAAAGGGTTACGTGTGTAACTTATGCGCATAACCCCGAGAAAGTGCCCTGTGCTCGGCGACACGTGCAAGCCCCGGGACGCGCGTATATCCAGGGGCTTTGAAAAAGGGGAGGGGGCGGGAGGGGGCAGTTCATGGGCAGGGCGCCGGTCCGGGGGCAGTCTGGAGGTTGTCCAGGGGCAGGACCGAGGCCTCCGGCATGGCGACTTTGCCGGAGGATTGCGCGCCAGCAGCCGGCCGGCGCACGCAAGTTACACCTACCAGAGGCAGGCGTAACTAAGACAACAAAAGTAGGGGGGGATTTAGGTAGGGCTGGGGGGCGGGTTAGATTGGGAAAGGGAGGGGAAGGTGGGGGGAGCGGAGGGAACGGGGAAAGCCATCGGGGGTCCCCTAGAGCTCGACGCACACAAGGTGCCCAAGTGTGCACCCCCTTGCGGGTGCTGACCCCGGATTTTATAACATGCATGCAGCTGCGCACACATGTTATAAAATCGGGCGTAGATTTGTGCACGCCGAGTTGCGCGCACAAATCTACGCTCGCGCACATATTAGAAAATCTGGCCCTTAGTGTTTAGGGCCTGGTTTAGGGAACTTGTTTTGCTTTTACTGAGATGTCATCAGAATGAGAATATCTTTTTTATATGGTGAGTTGTATGGGTAATGCTTTATGTCTGCTCTGCACCCATTGTTGGAGGTCGAGGGGGTTCCTGTGTATGCAGAGTATATGTTTACATTTAGCCCCATGACGGTCACATGTTCAGTGTGTCATGCATGTGAGAATCATCTGTCAGGTGTGTCCCAGTTGAAAAAAAGTTGAGAGCCACTGCTCTAGGATATACATGTTTAGGATATACATACTGAATCACACATACACACTTTCATATGCTCTCTCACATACTCGATCATACACACACACACACACACACACACACACACACACACACACACACACATGCTCATAGGCTCTGTATCTCTCATCTAGCCTCCAGGTATGCTAAAGCATGGCGAGGAAGGCCAATGCTTCTAGGCATCACGCTGGCCACATTGCTGCTTCTTGAGGCCCTGTCAGCCATACTACACTTCACTGGCAGGCAGGGGAAAGAAGGAGGAGAAAACCAATTCTTTTTGTGGCCCTGGGGCCGTGCTGCTCTTCATTACCAGGGAGTTGAGAGAGAGAAGGAGGCCAATGTTTTTGCTGCCCTGTGTGTAGCGCTATTTTTTATTGCCCGCCCAGGCAGGGGGTAGAAGAATCAGGAGTGTGAGCCTTGCTGTTCTTCATTGCCTGGCGGGAGGAGGGAAGAGGAGATCAATTGTTTTTGAAGCTCCGTGGGCCACTCTGCTCTTTACTTCCAGAAGAAGGGGAGAGAGGAGTAGACTGGAGACTGATAAATTTTGTGTGATGGCACCCCTTCTGGATGGCACCTATGGCCAAGGCCACATTAATCTTAATCTTCTCAGGATTGGATTACTGTAACGCACTCTTTCTAGGTTTATCAGATTCTAATTTGCATTCACTTCAATTAATTCAGAACTCAGCTGCACGTATATTGACAGGTACATCCATTCGAAACCTGTACTTCAATCTCTACACTGGCTGCCTATCAGTCCAAGAATACACTATAAAATTCTAACTATGATTCATGCGATAATACATTATCCTTCCACTACTTGGCTATGTTCTACTCTTCGCATCTATCAACCTGCTAGGCATTTAAGGTCACTATCAAGAAATCTACTGGAAATCCCTTCAACAAAATCAGTTAGACTACATTATACAAGAAAGCGCGCTTTTTCAGTGGCAGGCCCACTCCTCTGGAACTCTATACCCGACACACTTCGCGAAATATCCAATAGAAAGCAATTCAAAAAAGAACTTAAAACATATCTTTTTCAGCTAGCCTATAATCTTTCAGAAACTTGACAAACATTACATCAATCACAGTAGGTTTTCTGGAGGTCATTTGTAGCACTATAAGATACATGCTCTCCTTTTCTTTGGGCTGATACAGTAAAAATCGTGGGAGAGAGGGCGAGCGCCCGCTCTCCCGGCGTGCGCAAAGGCCACTCTCCTATGCGCGCAATTCAGTAACTTAATTTATTTAAATTAGGGCCCGCGGTAAAAAGAGGCGCTAGGGACACTAGAGCGTCCCTAGTGCCTCTTTTTGGACAGGAGCGGTGGCTGTCAGCGAGTTTGACAGCCGACGCTCAATTTTGCCGGTGTCGGTTCTCAAACCCGCTGACAGCCACGGGTTCGGAAACCGGAAGCCGGCAAAATTGTACGTCCGGTTTTCAACCCGCGAGCCATGGGCCCATTTTAAATTTTATTTTTTTATTATTTTTAACTTTTTTTAACTTTTGGGACCTCCAACTTAATATTGCCATGATATTAAGTCAGAGGGTGCACAGAAAAGCAGTTTTTACTGCTTTTCTGTGCACTTCCCCGGCACCGGCAGAAATTAACGCCTACCTTTGGGTAGGCGCTAATTTCTTAAAGTAAAATGTGCGGCTTGGCTGCACATTTTACTTACTGTATCGCGCGGGAATGAAGTCTTTCAAGTTCTTTCTCCTTTGCATAGAAGAGGACACATTTTGACTTGTTCGCATTGGGACAAAGTTTGTCGGTACTTTTAAACCAGAGCTTTTGCACTGATTTTTAAGACATAGTGCATGCAATTTTCATTTCCACTGGCTTTTTTGTGGGTACCTTTTCATAGGAAAAAGGCTCATAGAGTGTTATTTTCCTATTCTGCCCAAAACATGGTCCTGGGAAAGCCTCCCCTGAATGCAGCTAAAAGTTCAAATGTCCAGACACTTTTAGCTATATTGAAAGGGACATTTTCAGATGGATGATTTACTCCTATAAACCACTATTTACCCACCAAATACTTTGCAAATTCTCCTCCCCACTTATATGGCAATTTGAACATTTGCTGTGACTGAGTAAAATATGCATTTTTCCATCAGTCCTAAACATTTCCAGATTCAGCCACTTCCCTCATATAGACATGCTCTAAAAGTGTTTTCATTAAATTCAATGGTCAAGCCAGATGGTAGGCTATAAAATAAATATTGGAAGTCCCAGAATCACCCAGGACCTGGTTTCCTTGAGTTTTGACTGCTGGTTGGTGGGGTGATTTCTTAATGGAGAGGAAGGCAGGTCAGTGTTTCTTGTCACAGCTGGTGGGATTCCTGACATTCCTGCCACCCAGGTCTCAGTCCAAGGATAGTTGCTTCCTCATGTAATACATAGTTCCCAGAAAATTCAAGATTCACTGGGGATACCACCATGGAGCAATAAGTGCCTTGGGGATCTGATTGGCATATGACCTGTTGTCACCCCAGGTTGGCTGGGGGCCAGTTAGTTCTTCTACTGCTTAGTGTTACTGCAGGTTGTAGGGTATTGAAGGTGGAGATCCTCAGGGCATAGTTACCCCATTATGGCTAGATTGTTACCAACTGGTCGGGTGGCAGAATTCAGCAGCAGACCCTAGTTATGAGATAGTAACCCTATTCTGGCATGTTTGAAAAAAGGTTTATGAAAGGGATACTTGGCTGATCTGGAGAGTTGGAAAGAGATTTTAGAGGATGATTGAATGTTCACTGTTATATAATTAGTATTAACACTTATGACTTATAATGTTTGTATGAGTTTGAATAAATTTGCTTTCTTTCTTTTCCACTGCCTGAGGATGTTTGTGTTCAGAAGGATATAAATAAATACATAAAATAATATAACAATTCAATTTACTTAACATAACTGGGGCTTATACTATTTTAGAATATGAACAGACAATTTTAGTATTTCAAATTGCTGCAATATTAAATCTCTAAAATTAGCTGATACAACTACTAAACCATTCTCCATTCATTATTAATGTAAATAATACGGCTATTATTAATGTAAATAAAAATATGTCTGTTCATATAATCTGTTGTTATAACTCCTCCCATAGTTTATAATGTAATTTGTTCGACTGTTCATATAAACCATTGTTATACCTGTTATCCCACAGTTATCAATGTAAATCTTTTGAATGCTCTTGTAATCTGTTGTTATATCTGTAAACCGGAGTGAAAGTCTGCACCAAACTTCGGTATATAAAAACATACAAATAAATAAATATTACTGAAGTTGAGAATTCTTTTTCTTTGTTGGTTCTCGATGTCCAGTATTTCATTTAAAAACACAACATCATGGTTATTTTATGTTATGCTTCTATTCTACCTTCTTTGAAACATGTTCAACCCAAGGCAGTTTACATCAAGCAAATATAATGTTAATAAAACAAACATATAAATAATACAGCGGAATACAAGCTTAGTGCATGCATGGGGAGTCAATTATAATAATCCATTGTACCTGTTAAATATGCACATTTCTAGATATTTATTTTTTATTTGGATTTATTACCTACCCTTTGGATTTATTACCCTCCTTATATGTTGTATCCAAGGAGGGGCACAGCATATAAGGATGTCAGCATATAATCAGAGGTTAATAGTAGCAATTTACAATGGAAGAAGATGCAAAGTGAGGACTGAACTAGCTTAGCAAGGATAGAAGATTAAAAATAAATCACTAATAACTAATTTAGAAAATGTTTATGAATTAGAAATTAAATAAGTAGCAATGACTACACTTAAAATATACTCATGAACTTGCATAAACTGTACATAGATGATAGGGATGTTCATTATTTTGAAACAAATGGATAATACTACAAATGAGACTATTTTTGTTTCAGTTGTGGTCTCCTGAAATTAATGTATGTATTAAAAAAATATTATGTCTCATTTGTTTATGTTACGCTCCGCGGCCGCAGATGGCTACAACCACTGCTGCTCACCTCTCTTTTTGCTGCTGTGGCTCCAATGGGTGAACTCGCAGCCCCTGCTAGCTACCACCGGCCTTCCAGCCTCCGTTCCCGGCCCTACCTGAGCAACATGGAAGCTGCCGACTACCATCTTACCCTCGGGGTTCCCTAGGTACGTACGTGCACTCCCTGACCTGCTTTAACCATGTCATGGTGGGAACCTCAGGGGCATCCCCATCACATGACGTCACTCAACTCCAATATTTAAGCTCGCCAGCTCAGACAGCCGACAGCAACAAGTTCACTTGCTGTATCTACCTACTCTCATTTCAGCATTGTTACGATTCCTGCTTCCATGGTTTGAGACTATCGGGAACCACTCCTTGGGGGTCCTTCCTTGTCTCTCGGCTATCCGCTCCACGGAGGGCCTTTCACCAGGATTCCTGCCTTCCTCGCTTCCCGAGGCTATCTACGGAACTACTACTTGTCTTCAGTCGCTGTGAGTACCACGCTGTGGACCCCTGTTGTGATATCTACATGTGCAATCTCTCCAGTGTACCCCGATATGTGGACCTTTACCGTGATTCATTAGAGGAGTCACCTCCAGGTCTACCCTGCTCTGCGGATCCATGCTGTGATATCAATAGAGGAACCCTTGCTGGTGTACCCCGCTCTGCGGATCACTACCATGATATTCTATCAAGGAACCCTCCTGTGTACCATCTCTGTGGACCCAGTGTAACTACAGTCACTGTAATTATCTCCAGGCACCCCCGCTCCTCAGGTAGTGCCGCAGCTATTGCCTGACTTCAGTCTTCCGAGCTGAGTCTGACGTCAGCATCTGCGCTGTTGCTCCATGGCACACCTCCTGAGGTCACCCGCTCTTTCTTCATCAATATCTCTGCTGTATATCATCTCACAGCTGAGACTCCGCCTCCCGATGGTGAGGCTCAGTGAGGCTCCTCCCATGGACAGTACCACCTCTCACCTCGGCCAAAGGGCCCACATACTTACAAATCCTAACAGATTGCCAAGTCCATGGACCCGGCACAGCTCTCAGCCCTCCAGGCCATCCCTGGCCTGACCCAGTGAATTTCAGATCAGCATAAAGTTTTGGAGAATTTGGCTAAGGCAATAAATGTTTTAAATAACTGGCTGGACACTGCCTAGATGTCTGCCAAACTGAGTTCAAGTCCACAGACGCCTCCGTTCCGGCTACCTGTGCCCCTGCCGGCACCTCTTCATTTTTCAGGTGACCTCTTGTCCTGTAGGGGCTTCTTGAATCACTGCAACATGCACTTTTCCTTACAACCGGCATAGTTCCCTGATGTAGCTACTAAGACAACATACATACTATCCCTGCTGGAAGGATGGGCATTGGCTGGGGCATCACCCCTGTGGGAACGAGCGGACCTGATCCTCCAAGATCTGCCGGGCTTCCTTGCCTTCTTCCGCTCCATCTTTGACGACCCCGCTCGTAAGGCTATTGCTGGTTCCACACTACTGCACCTGCATCAAGGTTCCAGATCCCTTACCGAATACATCATCGAGTTTAGGACCTTTGCGTCTGAGCTGCACTGGGATTTGGGATGCCTGCGTGTGATCTTCCTTGAAGGGCTTAGTCCATGCATGAAAGATGAGCTAGAAGTTCGAGAACTTCCTGACACTTTGGATGCTCTCATGGACCTCACAGGCTGCATTGACCTCCATCTCCGTGAACATTCGCAAGAGACCAGAGGACCTAAGAGGGTGGCTACTGGCACTCCCCGCATCCACCCAGCGCTTTCCACGATGACCACTCTTCCACATGATTCTGATGAAGAGGAACCAATGCAGATGGGTCACAGCCACCTATCCTCGAAGAAGAAACATCACCGCCTACGTTCAGGGCTATGCATGTACTGTGGTCAACCCAGACACGCGGTGCCTGTCCACTCTGTCCAGGAAACTCCCAGGCCTAGGTTCTGCCGGAGGACTTCTCCTAGGCCTGACATCGCCCTCTCCTCCATTAACATTATCTGTTTCCATCAACTCAGGTACCCTGGAATTTCACACCTATGCTTAGTGGATTCCGGGGCTGGTGGTAATTTTATCCTCTGACAGCTGGTGGAGCATCTATGGATCCCCACGGTCCGCACTCCCTCGCCATTATTGCTCTCTTCGATCCACGGTGAGCTGCTACCTGGCAAAGTTACTTGCTCCACAGTTCCCATCCGACTTCGTACCGGATCCATGCACACGGAGACTATCTCTTTTCTCGTACTAGACAAGGCCATCCATCCAGTGGTTCTTGGGCTACTGTGGTTGAAACGTCACACTCCGCAATTTGACTGGGGCACCTTGCAACTTTCCCAACGGGGCAACTACTGTCATAAGGATTGCTTGGAGGTCGTCTCACCCCTACCTTGCTTAACCACCATGATGTCTGTCCCGGGTCTCCCGCTGCAGTACTCCACTTACACCGATGTATTTTCGAAAAAGGCTGCTGGCACGTTAACACCTCATCGCTCATTTGATTGTGCGATAAATTTACTTTCGAATTCAGAGCCTCCTCGGATGTACCCACTTTCGCTAACTGAAACTAAGGCTATGTCAGACTACATACAAGAGAACTTGGCAAAAGGCTTCATTTGACTTTCTAAGTCTCCCACTGGAGCGGGATTCTTTTTCGTGGGGAAAAAGGACGGTTCCCTCTGGCCGTTTATAGATTACCACGGCTTAAACAAAATTACCCAGAAGGACCGATACACCTTGCCACTAATCTCTGAACTGTTTGACAGGCTCCAAGGAGCCAAAATATTCTCCAAGTTGGACCTGAGGGGCTTACAATCTGGTCTGGATATGCCAGGGCGACAAATGGAAAACCGCTTTTAACACCTGTGATGGCCATTTCAAATACCTGGTAATGCCCTTTGGCCTTTGTAATGCCCCAGCGGTGTTCCAGAATATGATGAATGAGGTATTCAGAGACATGCTCTACTAGTGCATCGTAGTCTATGTGGATGACATCCTGCTATTCTCAAGAGACCTCCAGAATCATCGCCAAGATGTCTGAAGAGTTCTTCAATGCCTAAGGGAGAATCACCTGTATACTAAGCTGGAGAAATGTTCCTTTGAACAAGAGACTGACCCTTTTCTCGGTTTCATGGTCTCGAGTCAAGGTTTCCAGATGGACCCCCAAAAGGCCAAGAACATCCAGGATTGGCCTCAACCAATGGGTGTCAAAGCGCTTTGTAGATTCCTGGGATTTACTAATTACTACCGGTCATTCATTCCACATTATTCCACACTGACTGCCCCTCTCACAGCCATGACCCACAAGGGAGCCAATTCCTCGCAGTGGTCACCCGATACCATATTAGCCTTTCAGAAACTTAAGGACACATTCCTTAGAGAACCATACTTACACCACCCAGATCCCCGAAGACTTTTTATCGTCAAAGCTGACATATCCGACGTCGGTGTTGCTGCAGTCCTGAGCCAGCATTCTGCTAATCACACTCTACATCCCTGCTCATTCTTCTCTCACCGCTTCTCTCCTGCGGAGCACAATTATAGAATGAGGGACAAAGAATTATTGTCAATTAAGCTCACCTTTGAAGAGTGATGCCCGGGCTCGAGGGGGCTCAGCACCAGGTCACAGTATATACAGACCACAAGAATCTTGAGTACCTGCACCATGCACAACACCTTAATCACCGGCAGGCCCGCTGGCCTCTCTTTTTCAATTGGTTCAATTTCTTGCTACGGTACCTGCCAGCTGACAAGAATACTTGAGCCAATGCCCTTTCCCGGTCCTTCACCACCGAGGACATTCCCGATGTTCCGCATCACATTATCGATCCAGACAAGGTTCTTCTCTCTGCAACATTCACCATACCACCTGGGAAGATGGTGGTTCCCCATCCACTTCCTAGAAATATCCTTCGATGGGCACATGATTCTCTGTTGGTGGGCCATCCAGGTCAAGCCAGAACTCTATTATCACTCCAGAGGTTCTACTGGTGGTCAACCATGAGGAAGGATGCTCAAACATACGTGGAGTCGTGCCCCACTTGTGCCTGTCAGAAGCCATGGGTTGACCCTGGAGTGTCTTGCAACCACTGCCTGTACCCAGTGAAACGTGAACACACACTGCCACTGATTTCATAGTGGATCTTCCTCCTTCCAACGGCAATAATACCATTTGGGTCACGGTGGACCGGTTTTAAAAAATGTCTCACTTTGTGGCTCTACCTGGCCTCTCTTCTGCCGCAGAACTGGCGAGACTGTTTATCCACAACATATTCTGACTCCATGGACTCCTGAGGCATATACTCTCCGACCAGGGAGTGCAATTTACGGCCAGGTTCTGGAGGGCCTTATGTAAGAAATTTGACATTGTCTTGGACTTCACGTCGGCTTATCACCCGCAGGCCAATGGTCAGATGGAAAGGACAAATCGGACATTGAAGCAGTGTCTCCGGGCATACATAAACTCACAACAAAATGACTGGTCTGAGTTACTACTTTGGGCTGAGTTTGCCCTCAATTCTCATCTCTCTGCATTCACTGGGTCTTCACCCTTCCAAGTGGTATACGGATGTCAGCCCCTGTCTCCACTTCCGTTACCTCTGTCAGTTGCCTCTCCTATGGCACAAGCCACCGCTCAAGAGTTGCATCAACTCTGGAATGACACTAAATGCCTTATTCAACAAGCTGCCCAGACGTCCAAGAAATGCTATGATACTCATCATTGGGAAGCTCCTCAATTCAGTCCAGGTGACAAAGTATGGCTTAGTAATCAATTCATTCATCTGAAACTACCGTCAGGCCGCTTCGCTCCCAGATATATCAGGCCATTTCCCATACTTCGTTATCTAGGCCCACTTACATACAGTCTACACCTGCCCACATCACTCAAGATTCATAACACCTTCCACATCTCATTACTTAAACCTCTCTTTCTATCAGAATTTTCCAAAAAGCCACCTGAACCTCAACCTTTGGCATTGGAGGAGGACATCACTTATCAAGTGCATGACATCCTGGATATACAGAAACGAGGAAGACAATGAGAATATCTGATATCGTGGGAGGGCTTTGGGCCTGAAGAAAACAGTTGGGAGCCTGCAGCTAACATTCTCGATAAAGAACTGATCAAGCAGTTTCATACTTCTCATCCAAGAAAACATTGCCCGCAAATAACGAAAACTATCAACCCGAACCACAGAAATAGAAAACCTTGGTACACTCCTTTCCTCAGAAACCTTAAAACTCAACTCAGGGCTGCGGAAAGGTCCTGGCGCAAACAACAATCTGCATCTAATAAAACAATATACTACCAACGCATGCATGAATATAGAACGTCCATACTTCACACCAAACGTGAATACTACTCCAAAAAAATACATGGTTTGCAATATAACCCCAAGGCCCTTTTCTCTATGGTAGCTGACCTAACCTCGCCCTCCCACACGCAGCAACCCGCAAATGCATCAAAAAATCGATGCAATGAATTAGCACAATTCTTTAAAAATAAGGTCTCTGCCATCACGACACAATTCTCCCACAACAACCTTGATATTAGCCTCCCTAATCTCAGTTCCACAGTCCCCCTCTCCTCGTTTGACTCTTCCTCCTCCCTAGAAGTAGAGAACATCCTAAAAAAAATGAAACCCTCTTCGCATCCCTCTGAAACCATTCCTTCTAAACTCCTGCTTTCTATACCCAAGGTGATTGCAAAACCTCTATTGAATATTCTCAACTGCTCTCTAGAACATGGCACAGTCCCAAATTTCCTAAAACAAGCAGTAGTAAAACCACTACTCAAAAAACCCAATCTTGACCCCTCCACCTTGTCCAATTACAGACCTGTATCCAACCTCCCCTTCCTAGCTAAAATCCTTGAAAAACTAGTCAACTCTCGCCTCTCTGAACACCTGGAACAAAACAACATCCTCCCTTCCACTCAACATGGTTTCAGGAAGCATCTTAGTACTGAAACCTTATTGCTCTCCCTGCACGATAAACTCATAAGAGGTACTGACTCAGGTTCCTCTTATTTGATTGCCATGCTTGACATATCTGCTGCGTTCGACACAGTCAACCACAATGTCCTCCTCAACATCCTCATGAGCATTGGGATCTCTGGCAACGCCCTCGCCTGGATACAATCATACCTGCAAAACCGCTTTTTTACTGTCCAAGTTGATAATAACGAATCTGACCCCATCAGTCTGCCCCAGGGTGTACCCCAAGGTTCCTCCCTCTCCTCTACCCTTTTCAATATATACATGCTTCCTCTTACCACCTTGCTCATGAACCTGCACATCAAGCATTTCATTTATGTTGACGATGTGCAACTCATTTTCCCCTTCTCCGACTCCCTCCAAACTGCTCTAGGAAACTGGGAATCCTGCCTTTCCTCCATCAACCAACTCCTTAATGACATGCACCTAGCTGTAAATCCTAACAAAACTGAACTGTTAATAATCTCCAACAAACAATCGCTTCCAGACATACCACTCACACACTCATCCTCCATTTTCCCCGCCCACGTTCGCAATTTAGGTGTGCTCATTGATAACCATCTTACTTTTAAAGCATATATTAACTCCATCATAAAGGAATGTTATTTTAAGCTACAAACAATAAAAAAACTTAAACCTCTGCTGCATTTCTTGGACTTCCGCACAGTACTCCAGTCTATTATTCTATCCAAAATAGACCACCGTAACGCACTCCTCCTTGGCATCCCCGCCTCACACACCAAGCCGTTACAGTTATTACAAAATGCCGCCGCTCGTACACTGTCAAATTAAAAAAAAAGGGACCATATCACTCCCATACTGATCGAATTACACTGGCTCCCAATACAATCACAAATTCTGTATAAAGCACTTTCCATCATCCACAAAAGTTTGCTAAACTCCAACCTCAATTGGATCAACCCACCACTCCTTCCTCGCACATCCAACCGACCTACACGCCCAGCTCTTCAAGGAACACTAAGTGCCCAATCCATCAAATCATTCAAACTTTCCTCCACCATAAGCAGAGCCTTCTCCCTAGCAGGCCCCACCATTTGGAACTCCTTACCTCATGATATTCGCCTGGAGACATACACACCCATATTTAAGAAAAAACTGAAAACCTGGCTCTTTCAGCAGGCCTACACCATGACACCCCCCATTACATAAATATCCTTTTATTGTTATTTTTGTGATTTACGTCTATGAAAGCGGTCTGAATACGGAATACGGAATACGCTATATCCCCATTTTGTACATTGTACTTTATGGAAATTATTTATTGTTAGTTATTGTATATAATTTATAGTTTCTCCAATTCATTGTTTATGCTTCTCTACCCATGACCCCTCCAACCCCTAACCCTTCCCCTCACCTCACCTCCCCTACCCATAACCCTCCCCTTGTTTTTGTTCTCCGCTGGTTATATGTAAGGGCTCCTCCCTATAGTTACCTGTATATTTTCAGTTTTATGTAAGGGCTCCGCCCAAAAGTTTTTGTTTAATGTGAACCGATGTGATGTGCGAACGGACATCGGTATATAAGAGACTTTAAATAAATAAATAAATAAATAAATAAATAAATAAAGCCCGGGAGAGGGCCCCTAAGAAAGGGGGTACTGTTATGCTCTGCAGCCGCAGATGACTGCGATCGCTGCTGCTCACCTCTCTTTTTGCTGTTTTGGCTCCGTTGGGCTAACTCGTGGCATCTGCCAGCTACCACAACCCTTCTGGCCTCAGTTCCCGGGCCTACCTGAGCAGCATGGATACTGCTGTCCGCCATCTTACCCTTGGGATTCTCTAGGCTCGCATGCGCGCTCCCCGACCTGCATTAACCACATCATGGCGGGAACCTCGGGGGCGTCCCCATCAGATGGCATCACTCAACTCCGATATTTAAGCTCGCCAGCCCAGATAGCCGTCGATTTGGCAACAAGTTCATTTGCTGTATCTACCTACTCTTACTTCAGCGTTGTTCCGGTTCTTGTTTCTGTGATGTGAGACTACCGGGGAGCCCTCCTCGGGGGCCCTTCCTTGTCTCTCGGCTATCCGTTCCTTGGAGGGCCTTTCACCCAGATTCCTACCTGCCTTGCTTCCCGAGGCTTTCTACGGAACTACTACTTGTCTTCAGTCGCTGTGCGTACCACGCTGTGGACCCCTGCTGTGATATCTACATGTGCAACCTCTCCGGTGTACCCCACTCTGTGGACCATTGCCGTGATTCATTAGAGTAGCCACGTCCGGGTCTATCCTGCTCTGTGGATCCGTGCTGTGATATCAATAGAGGAACCCTTGCCGGTGTACCCCACTCTGCGGACCACTACCATGATCCCCCATCAAGGAACCCTCCTGTGTACCATCTCTATGGACCCAGTGTAACTAAAGTGACTGTAATTATCTCCCGGCACCCCCACTCCTCGGGCAGTGCCGCAGCTATTGCCTGACTCCTGTCATCCGAGTTGAGTCTGATGTCAGCATCTGCGCTATTGCTCCGTGGCCCGCCTCCTGGGGTCACCCTCTCTTTCTCCATCAATATCTCTGCTGTATATCATTCTGCAGCCGAGACTCCGCCTCCCGACTGTAAGGCTCAGTGGGGCTCCTCCCCTGGTTGGTACCACCTCTCACCTCGGCCATTCAGTTCTATGGTCCATTGAAATATGCTGCTATGAGTCTGGTAACTATATTAATGAAACAATGCCTGCATGAAGGAGCAACTAGGCTAGAATTGAGGCAGGATAAGCAGGCAAGTAGACAGGATGGAGGACCAATGAAGATGATCCATTTTTTTTAACTAGCCTGAAGCTGGCCTCTGAGCATAAGCTTGTCTTTTCAGAAGTTCTCTTTGAGTCAAAGGTTCTTAAAAAAAGAAGAGAGAAGAATTTTGAAATTGACAAATAGCTTTTTGATATCTTCACTGCTGAAGTCACAGTGCTGCTTTGACTATGAGGAGAGAAAGAGATACTGCTGCATTTTATCTGCTCATGGAGCAGGGCAAAGAGCAGTGCATTTGAAAAGAACAAGCAGCAGTAATAATGATTTTTTTGTGTCTCACTGAACAGGTAAATGGTAGAGTATCAATAAAGAACATAAGAACATGGGAACATGCTAACATGCCATACTGGGTCAGACCAAGGGTCCATCAAGCCCAGCATCCTGTTTCCAACAGTGGCCAATCCAGGCCACAAAAACCTGGCAAGTACCCAAAAACTAAGTCTATCCCATGCTACTGTAGCTAATAATAGCAGTGGCTATTCTCTAAGTCAACTTAATTAATAGCAGGTAATGAACTTCTCCTCCAAGAACTTATCCAATCCTTTTTTAAACACAGATACACTAACTGCACTAACCACATACTCTGGCAACAAATTCTAGTGTTTAATTGTGCTCCCAGATACATCGGGCCATTTCCCGTTCTTCGTCGTCTGGGCCCAGTTACATACAGTCCATGTCTGCCCACATCAAAAACCTCAATAGCCATTTATAATTCCATCATGCCACTGTGAGCAAAGGATATAGGAGGGAATAGCAAGGGCATATGATTAAGGGGTAGATTTTAATAGGCGTGTACACACGTGCATGTACGCACACTACCTGGCGCACACATGGATGCCCCCATTTTATAATATGCACACGCTAGTGAGCGCATGTTATAAAATTGGCGGGCCGCGTGCACTGCACGCCAGATTTTGTTATCTGTATGCATGTGCATGCAGCTCGCGCAAGAGGAGAGTACAGTTTCACAAATGTCACACGGCGACACATCCTAGCCTTTCCTAGTTCCCTCCCAGACCATTCCAATTAAGGAGCAGTCTGGGAGGGAACGTTCCTACCTCCTAACCTAAGCTCACTTCCCCTACCCTTTACCCTCTCCTCCCCACCCTCTAAACCCTTTCTCCTACCTGTCGATTTTTTTATTTTGTTGCTTACTGTTCCAATGGAGCAGTAACAACTTGTGCACCCCTTCCGACCCTTCCCTGGTACAGTGATAAATGGCCGCTGTACCGGCCGCCTCCAGGCCCGCCCCTCCCTGCTTCTTGGACTGCCCCTTTAACTGGGCCTAGACCTTTGGCACATAATGGAGGCTACACATGTGGCTGGGCCTCTTTGAAGATATGCGCAGTGCGTACAAGGCCAGGCCATACATATAACCCCTGTTTTTTGCATGCGCGGGGGTTTTAAAATTTGGCCATGTCTTGCTGCCACTCTTCTTTGCTGCCATGCCCCTGATGCACCACTATGGCAGTCTTGAGGTCACTTAGCCTAACTTTCTGCCACCGTAAAGAACCACCTTGGGGGTCTTGCTGCCATTGTATCTAGATGCCATTCTCCTGATGTACCAGCTTGGGAATCTTTTCTGTAACTTAGCTTTGCTACCATACCCTACACTACACCTTAGGGGTCTTGCTGCCACCTGCCTTGCTGCCATACTCCAGAATGTACACCTTAAGGTATTGTTGCAACTGTGGATGGCTTCTTTGCACCTCTCATAGTGTCTTGGAATTCTTCATGTCACTCTTTGTGCGGCTTTGCCTCTCTATCAATGCCACTTTTTTTTTTTTTTGCCACCGTTTCTGCTTCATTCCATCTTCATGGTGTCTTAAGATGTTCATTCCATTTTTGGTGCCACTTTGTCCCTCTCTTGCTGTCTTTCAGGTTTCATGCCACTGTTCTTGGTACCCTCTTTTGAAGCCTTGGGGTATTCTTACCACTCCTGCTGCTTCTTTGCTTCTCTGAAGTGCCTTAGAAAACTCTTGCCACTTCTGATACCCTTTTGTCACTTTATGGTGCCTTAGGCTATTCATACCATTTTTAGTGTCACTTTGCCACAGTATTGTTGCCTTGGAGTTTTATTCCCCTTCTGTTGATGTATACCCACAAATTTCATTAGATTTATTAGAAAACCCCAATTTTGAAACTAAAATTAGGGTGCATTACTTCCCACTTTGATTTTAATGGGAAACAAATAAATGAATGGAGCAAATATTTTTTTTTTCACTTGAAATGAACATTACAAATAGAGGTGGCCTACGAAACAAATACATGATATGTAACAAAAATGTTGCCTCTGCACATCCCTAATAGACGATCTTACACCATATAGATTGTTCTTTTGCTTGTATAAAACGTAAGGAAGAAGAATATAAACTACCTACAAATCATCTGTGTTCTCCATTTATAGCACCCCTGTGATTTCATGTGCTTCTATTTTTATTGCCTGACAATTTAGATTTAATTTTTTTCCTTATTATGTCCTAATATTAAAGGACACATGTTTCACAGCTATTTTAGTTTTTCACTAAGATGTTTGTATTTATCCATAGTCACCTCTAAACTAACAGAATTAACATGGACAGAAAGAAGCACAACTTTTATGCATATTGATTACCTTCTTAACATTGCATGGTAAAAAGTTTCATACAATATCATTTCCACAGGTCAAATCATTAGTGCTAATGAAGTCTTAGCTCTCTTTTTATATTCAGAATCATAAATTGTCAGGCTTTTACCTATTTTAATTAAACGATATTCCTATCCCTAACTTGAAAATTCAAAACACATGATAATTAGTAGAATGGCACATGTTCACTTCGCTATCAAATAGCTTGAAAGCATGAAAATTTCAAACCATTGATCTCGGCAACTACTGTATGGGTCTACTTTTTCAGTTTCTCGCAAAAAAAAAAAAAAAGAAGACTGAGAACATGAAATTCTAGTCTATCAACTTTCTTCCCTTCCAGGATGGAGTAGTTATTCACACACTGCACCACTAGCTCTATTATCTTTTCTGCAATCTTTCTCCTTCTGTAAATACTGACTTCCTTGTTTATTTAAGCCTAGTTACTTAAAATCATCTGCAAGCAATTTGGAAGCTGTGCATAATGGATTTCAGGATCTTGTAGTTATATGATTTAAAGAAATTGTCTTTAAAAAGTATAACTACAAGAGTATGTTTTAGGATACAGTACAGTACCAGTAATAACAGCAATAAACCTAACTGAAATAGTGCTAAACCTCAAAGTCAGATTAAATATCAGTTTTGGGTAGAGCAACTTGACAGAGAATTGAACCTTTGGAGAGCTGTTTTCAGTTGACACTTAACGATTTTAGTGAATCAAATTACTTAGATAATGTGAATGCTAAATCTTGATTGGTTGATGTGTGGCATGAAACTAAATATATATTTTTCTGGGCTACCTCCTGAGATATTGAATGTATATATAGGATGTCAAGGATCATCTCTCCTTTAATGTAGTGATTTAAAGATGAGGAATCTCAATTGGTTATTTTTATCAACACTATGACCTGCTCATTCTCTTTTGACCTAAAGAAGGGAGCATTATCTTCTGAAAGCTAGTCTAGAAAGGTGGAGATGTATATTCAACTGCTATGCAGCTCAGCAAGTTAGCCTGATAAACTTTACCTATATGTTCAGTGGCTTGGAAACACTACTGAATATATCCAGGTATGCCACAGTTTGCCAGATAGGTTTATCCAGCTAATTTTAGGACAGGTCAATGGGAATTTCAAAGTTAGCTGTCTCAGCTATTCCCAGTTATGCCCCTGGAATGCCTTTATCTTATCTGGCTAGAATTTAACAGGATAAGTACGCAAATATTCATTGAACTGGATAACTTCTGAGTTATCCAGCTAAATGTGTCTGAATATGGACCTTGTATTGTTAGTCCAATAAAAAAGGCTATCACCTTATAGCATATTTTTGGTATTTGAGTTTTGTTCCTAGTTTTTTAAGTGGACCAACATGGTAATCATACTATCTATCTTCATCAACATAGATATCAAATAATGATGCTTTCCATCTTCTCCTTAAATATAGTCCATATAAAGGCAGGAGCATGCACCTAAATGTTTATAATGATTGAATAAACAAGAATTTGTTGCACGCCCCGTCCGCGTCCGGCCCACGCACGGGCCTGCTCACCTCTCTGGCTCCTCTGCAAGTCCCGGGTTGGCCTCCCTAGCGGCAGCTGCAAGCTCTTCCAAGCCACGGCGTCCCACGGCGGTGGTCGTCGGGCCTTCCAATATGCACCGGGCCTCACGCCAGAGCTCGATGTCCTCTGTTGGCCATGCCCCTATGAATGCGCGGACCGCCCAGCCTCTTGTAGGGCCAGGGGCAGGTCCTAGTTCCATGGTGCGCCCTGATTGAAGGAACTACTTAAGGAAGCTCCTGCCTGCACTTCCTTGCCTTGGCAATCGGGTCAGCTTTGTTGCTAGATTGTCACTTGTGCTAAGTGTTGTTCCAGTCTTGCTCCAGTCTCGTTCCAGTCTAGTTCCAGGATCCTTCAGTTCCAGCCTTGTTCCTGCATCCTACTGTTCCAGCATCCCCCTGTTCCTGTGTCCGTCTGTAGTCTCCCCAGGTAGTACCTTCGGACTGCCTCTCTGGTACTGACCTCGACCTGATCCTTGACCCCTCTGCCTGCTGCCTGCCTTCTGACCTTGGCTTGTTCCTTGACTACTCTGCCTGCTACCTGCCTACTGACCTCGGCCTGCCTGTGACCTCGTCTGACCTCCGGAACCTGACCTCTGCATTGTTGACCACTCCTCCATCTGATCCCCGGATTCTGACCTCTGCCTGTTTGACTACATCTCCTGATTCTGGCTCTGTCCTTAGCCTTGTCATCGCCTAAGCTGTTCTGGTCTTCCTTGCTCCATCTGACCTCCAGACTCGAACCCACTAGCACTCCTCTCCTGTTTGTGGGCATGCCTGTCTACCATCTCTCCAGGAGACCCTGCGAGGCCCACCTAAGCCCAAGCGGCCCGGGTCCCTAAGGGCTCCACCCGGGGGGGAACGGGTCCGCGGGCTTCCAGTGGTGAAGCTCATCCTAGCCTGTCTCCTCCAGTGCTCCGCTCCCTGGGGGCAGGTGCTTCCTGGTCCCTACCATGGAGATGTTCTCCACTGCTACAGGACAAGGGTCCACCCCCGAGCGCAACAGAATTCGCAATAGTGCTAGGTTATAGAGTGGGATATAGGCGGTGTGGGGGTGGGGTGGATAAGCATCATGTAACATTCTAGAAAACAAAAAAGGGGAAGGGGCAGAAATAACATAAAATTGAGATATAAAAAAACAATGTCACCAATTAAATAATCAAATAACCATTTAATAATAAATATAGTTAAATAAATCAGAAAGTACAAAAATAAAATAATGATCATGAAAAGTAATACAATTTAAAAAAATGACTCAAAAGTAAAGCTAAAGTCCTGATATGGCCATATCTTGGTGAAGATTTCTGCTTTCCCATGACGAGACTTCAGTTTTTCTTATGAGCTGATTCCTTAATTTTTTTGTTATACTATTTTGTTCTTTGTGCTTTTGTTGGCTTGTGTGGGTAGATGTGGAATAGTTTGAAGTAGAGGTGTAATTTGGGGCAATGAAGAGTATGAGAGTGAGGAGGTATAGGAATGGTATGTGGGATGGGATTAGTGTGGGTTTGTGTTATGACAGTCGGCTGTGGCCGTCCGCGGCTGACTCAACTCACATCATGTGCTGCCCTGCTCTCCTCTCTAGGCGAACTCGCAGCTGTGGTTAGCTGCTCCTGACACATGCCATCTATCTCCCAGGACTTCTCATGATGGCTGGAACGCTGCCGACCTCCGTGCCTCCTCCGGGCCTTCCTAGGCGCGTGTGCGTGCCACTAAGTCTACCTTTAAGGATGCTATGGCGGGAACCTCAGGGGCGTCTCCTATTGATGACATCACCAGCCGGGATTCATAAGCACTGCCCTAACCCTGCACTAATCGACTTGGCAACGAGTTCCTTCACTACTGGTGCTTGTGCCTGTCTGCCTGGACATCTGTTCCTGCTTGGATCTCTACCTCGGTTCCTGGACTCTGGCTCAGGTACCTGCTCCTCCGGGGCCTGTGTACGCTTCACGGAAACTTGTCTCCAGAACTCCCCGCTCCTCGGGGGGCTTCCTGCACCTCTCCAGCGGTCCTACCCATTGACCTCCCTGCTCCTCGGGGTCGCCCTGGAACTATCTTACAGAGACTCTTGCTCCACACTTCCCCGCTCCTCGGGGCTGTGTCTATGTCTGTGTCTACGTCTCTACGCCAGTTACTTACTCTGCAGAATGCACTTCCCTGCTCCCGGGGCAGTGCCTACATCTCTACACTAGCAACTGGCTCTGCACTTCCCCGCTCCTCGCGGCAGTGCCTACGTCTCTACACCAGCAACTTTTGCACTTCCCTGCTCCTTGGGGCAATGCCTATGCCTTTACACCAGCAACTTGCTTGCACTTCCTGCTCCTTGGGGCAGTGCCTATGTCTCCACGATAGCAACCTGCTCCACTCTTCCCCACTCCTCGGGGTAGAGCCTACTTCGCTACATCAGCAACCTGCTGCACGCCTTCCCGCTCCTCAGAGCAGAGTCTGCATCTCTTCTTTAGTGACTTGCTCCTTCTTCCCTGCTCCTCGGGGCAGTCTCCATTACTACTGCAACTCTGACTCTGCACTTCCCCGCTCTTTGGGGCCACCTATGTTACTGCTGCTAAAGACTGACTTTGCGCTCCCCCACTTCTCGGGGCAGCCCATACATCATCATACCAAAGACTCTGTTATTACGCTATACTACAATTGTGTCTCCTACTACTTATGACCACATCTCCTGACAGTGAGGACCTCTGGGGCTCCTTCCCTCAGGCCATAACAACACTCACCTCGGGCCAAGGGTCCACTAAACCCACAAATCCTAACAGGTTGTATGAGGTGGGTTTGTATGTATGTATGTTTGTATGGGTGGCAGGAATTTGTGCGTATGTGCTAGGAATGTGTGGGGATATTTCGGGTAAAATGTTGTGTATAATATGTCTGTATGTGTGTGTGAAGGTATATCTGGGAGGGGGATGAGAGAGAGATGTATCTACCTATAGATGGGTAGAGGGATATGTGGGTTGGGGGGGGGGGGGTTGGGGAATGGAGGCTGTGAAAGTGAGGGGTATAGGTGATGTGGGCTGCGTTTTATGTCGGCTTGTCTAGGTTGGATATATGTGTATGGTTGGATGTTTTGGTGATCTGAAGGGTTTGGTAATGAGGGGTATAGGAAGGATGAAAGAGGTAGGGTTTGTTTTGGATTGTGTTGGGTAGATGTGTAAGTATGTGTGCATAGATGAGTGGAGGTGCATGCATATGTGGTGGGAATCTACATTTGGGGATTGAGGGGTATAATGTTGGGTATAATGTGTGGATGTATGTGTGTGTGTGTTCATGCGTGCGTGTATGGAGGTGTATCTGAGGAGAGTAGATGAGTGGGAGATGTGTATTTTTAGATGGATAGAGAGTTGTATAACACAGTAACATAGTAATGATGGCATAAAAAGGCCAAATAGTCCATCCAGTCTTCCCACCAAGTTTCTTATGGTAGTAATCTGCCACTCTGGGCAGATTACCCCATGTTTCTATTAAGGGTACTACCTGCCTCTTCATGCAGGTTAATCCCAAGGCTTATTTTAAGGGTAGTAATACTACTAGCAACATTTTTATAGGGTGAGCAGCCTTGATAATTCAGACAATGCTGCTTGAATGTGCTTTTGCTTTTGGACTTGGCTGTAGAAGCAGTCCTGCACTTTTTCTCTAATGTCTGTGTATTAGTATCTTAGACTGTAAAAGTCAGGGTCCAGTGTTGTTTGTCACCTGAATGCAATTACTCTTTCAGCCCTACCACTGAGGTGGAAAAAAATGTTGCAATTGAGTCAAAATCTTGAAAGCTAATTGGTTAAGGGTAATAACTACCACTCCATGCAGGTTACCCCATGCACCCTTTTCTTCATTTTCATGCTGTAGCCTTTAGAGATCCATAGTGTTTATTCCATGCTTTTTCAAATTCATTTACTGTTTTTGACCTTACCACCCTTTCTGGTAGGGCATTCTAAGAATCCACCATCCTCTCCTTAAAGAAATATTTCCTGATTTTGGTTCTGAGATGTCCCCCCTGAACTTCGTTTCATTATACCTAGTTCTACTGTCTGCTTTCCAAGGGAAAAGGTTAGAAGTTCATGCATCTTAAAACCTTTCAGGTATCTGAAGTTCTGTATCATATTTCCCCTGCATCACCTTTCTTCCAGGGTATGCATATTTAGATCCTTCAGCCTCTCCTCATGTCTTCCAATACAGACCCCATACCATCTTGTTCACCCTTCTTTGGACTGCCTCTGTCCTATCTTTATCCTTTTTGTGGTTCGACCTCCAGAGCTGAGCACAGCATTCCAGGTGAGGCCTCACCAAGGACCTGTACAAGGGCATTATCACCTCCTTCTGCTTATTGGTTATTCCTCTATCTAAGCAGCCCATCATTCTTCTAGCTTTAGCTATCGCACTGTCACATTGCTTTGCTGCCTTCAGATTGCCAGACACTATCATGCCAGGTCCCTCTCCCAGTCTCTATGCATTAGACTTTTACCCCCCCACCCCCCATCACATACAGTTCCTTTGGATTACCGCACCCCAGATGCATGACTTTGCACTTTTTGGCTTTGAATCCCAGCTGCTAAATCTTCAATATAAGAAATGCCATACAGGGTCAGACCAAAGGTCCATCAAGCACAATATCCTGTTTCCAACAGTGGCCTATCCAAGTTACATGTTCCTGATAAGTACCCAAACATTAGATAGATCCCAAGCTACTATTTCTTATTAATTACTGTAACAGCAAAAGGTTATTTACCATATTTATTTTTGCCAGAGAGAGAGAGGTAATATGCCTTTAGTAATCCCTGAGTGGGAATTGAATCCTGGCTTCCTTGGTACAGGGCCCATTGCTCTGACCATTAGGCTACAACTCTACTCCAAAAGTTATTCACCACGTTTATTTTTGCCAGAGGGAGAGGTAATTTGCCTTTAGTAATCCCTGAATGGGAAGATAATGCTGGCTTCCTAGGTTCAGGGCCCATTGCTCTGACCACTAGGCTATGACTCCACTCTTCAAGCTTTCTTAAATCACTTTACATTCTCTTTACTCCTTCAGGCATGTCCACTCTGTTGCAGATTTTAATATCATCCTCAAATAAACAAACTTTACCTTTTCTGTTTTCCACAATGTCACTCACAAAGATATTGAACAGAACCGGTCCAAAAACCAATCATTGTGACACTCCACCTAATACCATTCTTTCTTCAAAGTAGGTTCCTGTCAGTCAACCATTTTGTAATCCACTCTACTGCCTTGGTGCTGACTCTCAAGCTTCTCATTTTTTTTACTAGCCTCCTATGAAGCACCGTATCAAACGTTGTTTGTGGAAGGGTTGTAAGTATGGGGTTATGAAGTGTATAGTTTTTTGGGAATATGGCTTTGTAGTTGTAAATAGTAGATGTGGTTTCAGAGCAAGTATATGGGTAGTACTTGTGGGAGGGGTGGGATTTTTTTTGTGAGTGTGGGGGAAGGTTGTGCATATGTTAGATCTGTGTGGAGGGCTTGTGTGTGGGAGAAGTCTTTGGGGGCTATTTATGTGTATATATGTGGGTAAATGTAAGTAGGGATATGGAGGGGTGGGGTGTGTTGGAGGAGATGACTGTGTGTTTGGGGAGTGAAGGGGGTTCTGTGGTGGAGAGAGTAGTATGTGTTAGGATTTTGTGTGTAAAGGGAATTGAGAGGTGTGTAGGGTTTTTGGCTCTGTGTAAGTGGGAGTGAGGTTGCAGGAATGCAGGGTGAATTTTGGGCAGATGTATGTGTGAGGGGGTTATAATTTGAGAAGTTATGTTGTTTATTTTCCCTGTCTCTAAGGGGGTAGGTTGTAGTTGAGAATGTGGGTGTGGGGTGTGTAAGGACTATGTGTGTGTATGGTTATTTGTGTGGGAGAGTATGATGGTAGATGTGGTGTGTAGGAATATGTGGAGGGTAGTGATATGGGGGCTGGTGTGTGTATGTATTTTGAAGTGTGAGGGAAGTAGTTTTGATGATGTTCTGTCTGTGTCTGGCTTGATGAAAGGGTGGTGGGATGGGGGTGGATGTTTGGAATGGACAGAGCATTGTTTGGCATTCTAGCAGTTCAAACAGTGTCTAACCATAGAAAGCAACAGAGATTTGGGATTTTTTTTCCCATAGAAAGAAATAAATATTTTTCGGGGGAGGCTATGTTCTCTGAAAATACTGATCCAATATGACTGGTTTTCACTCATCCAAGATATTCATAAGTTCTCCCTGCATATAAAAACTTACTTGTTAAATGTATATCCCTTTGTTGGAAAGTTATTATGCCTATGAATAAACAGATAGAGAAAGAACATTAATCCCTTTTACATAATTCTTTCCAACTTTTCTCTATATTGGAAAGAGTAACAAGAATGGAAAGCATGCAGAGGCATAGCTTCAGGATTGCTTTCCAACATAGATGTGTAGAAGTGCAGGCATGGGTGATGGCTATGGCTGTGTAAAAGAGAGTGTGTTGTTGGGGGAATATTTGGAAGGATTGAAAAGTGTGGTTGTATGAGGGTGTATATAGGTGGGTGTGTTTGGAGTTGGGAGAGATTGTGAGTGTGTGGATGAATGCATGTGTTCATCCATAGATGGGAGTGGGTCATGGAGTTGTGTGTTAGGGGATTTGTAGATATGTACTGTATTTGGGGAGTATAGGGATATGTGTAGAATGTGTGTATTTGTGGGTGGGGGTGGGTTATTTGAATGGGTGGATGGATGTGTGTGTGTGTGTGTGTATGTTTAAATTCCAGGTACTTAACTAGATGAGATCCCACATTCGTAACTGGGGTGCAGATCTTCGTCTTTTATCTGCTGGGAACCTAGCATGGGTAACAGCTTGTTCCAATAGTCGATGATTTGATTGTCACAAACTGATTAGTTCCTGAGCCTTCAGGTTGGTGGCAGGTTACTGATATGGCTAATGGTATGGGTATCTGAGGGTGCCTACCATAGACCAGGAAAGATGGAGAGGATGCAATAGCTTTACTGACATTTTTGTTATGGCTGGCCTCTGCCCAAGGAAGAAGGGAGGCCCAGTTATCTTGGCATTGCTTGCTTCAAGACCAAAGGAAAACTTTAAGAAGATTGATTAGTCTATTCGGTATGTCCATTGGATTGGGGGTGGTAGGTGGACTAAATCTCCAGTGTAATTCCAAATTTTTTGCATAATGACCACCAATAACATATGGTAAATTGTACTCCATGATCAGAAAGGATGTGATGGGGAAATCCGTGAAGGTGGAAGATGTGTTGAATAAATAATTCAGACAACTCCAGAGTAGAGGTTAAACCAGGTAGAGGTACAATGTGGGCCATCTTAGAGAATTGTTCCACAATTATCCATATCATTGTATTGCCAGCAGAATATGGAAGATCGATGATAAAATCCCTTGCTAGATGTGACCAGGTTCCATTGGCATGGGTAAGGGGTAGAGTAAGCCCAGGGACTGAGCTTGGGAACTCTTATTAGCTGCACACACAGGGCACTATTCTATGTAGCTTTTTAAGTCCTTTCATACCTGGGCCACCAGTAATACTGGGTGATCAGCTCTAATGTCCTTTTAACCCCTTGGTGTACAGACATCCGTAAGCCATGAGCACACGCTCCCAGTCGGTAAGGGACTACAGTTTTCCCTCAAGGTACTGTGATGGCCGCCGCCAGTACGATCTTGGCTGGATTGATGATGTGGTCAGTTGTTGCCTATGGGCTGGCAGAGTCGAAGGAGCAAGATAGTATGTGAGCCTTTGATTATTTTCAGCTGGGTAATATCACATCTTGAAGTCAAATGGTTAAAAAATGATGACCACTGAGCCTGCCAAGGGTTAAGGCATTGAGCTTGTGACAAATACTGATCAGTATATATCTTGATTTTATGTCGGGCACCTTTCAACAAGTGGCACCATTCCTCCAGGGCCATCTTGATAGAAAGTAACTCTTGATCTCTGATCATTTAACTTCTTTCCAAAAATATGCACGTCATCAATACCCTTTGTTGATAGTGTTGCAGGAGGAAAGCCCCCACTCCAAGGGTGGAGGCATTTATCTTAATCACGAACAGTTTATTGGGGTCTGGGTGGCGAGATAGGGGTCCAGTATGAATTCCTGTTTGAGATGCTGGAAAGACAATAGAGTTTCTTCACTCCAGATGTAAAGATTTTCCCTTTTGCAGGACAAAGTTGTGAGGGGAGAAGCCAAAGAAGAGAAGCCATGCATAAATTGTTAATAATAATTTGCAAAGACTAAGAACCTCTGTAGACCCTTGAGACTTGTGGGTTGGGGCCATTCTAATATAGCTGTTAATTTTGCTGGGTCCATGTGTAGACTAGTCTGGGAGATGATGTACCCTAGAAATAGAAGTTCAATCTGTTAAAAAAAAGCATTTCTCTAATTTTGAGCAGAGTTGATGCTCACTCAGCCACTGCTAGACCTGTCAAATATGTTCTCAGTGTTGATTAAGTGTCTGAGAAAAAAGCAGGATATCATCCAGATGGACCACAACATGAGACTGGAGTAGGTCTCGGAAAATCTCATTGACCTTGGCTTGGAAGATCTCAGGGGCATTACATAACCTGAACAGCATGACTAAATATTAGAGATATGCATTCTTTTATCACAAATTAGGCAATTTCAATGAAATCAAGAAGAACGATAACTCCCTGCAGCCTTGTATCAATTATAGTGGGCTGTATGTGGTCACCAAAAATAATTGTTACCCATTGCCCCTCATTACGGAATTATTTGATTGGTTGAAAGGGGCTCCTATCTTTATGAAGCTAGACCTGCGAGGGGCAGACAATTTGATATGGATCCATGAAGGAGATGAATAGAAGACTGCATTTAATAATAGGGATTTCTATTATGAATATTTAGTAGAGATGAGCTTCGTTTTTCTGGGTCAGGTCGGTTTCGGTTCGGGCACTTCGTGGGAAATTTCATTTTCCTGTGGGCCGTTTTTTAGCAGTACGAATCGGGAAAATGAACCTGAAAAATGAATCGGAAAAAAAAAAAAGAACCACCCCAACCCTTCAATTTTACTTTATTACAACCCCCCAACCATCCCGATCCCTCCCCAAGACTTACTAAAAGCCCTGGTGGTCCAGTGGGATCCTGCGAGCGATGTCTCCCTCTCGGGCCGTCGGGCCTACCACAAATCAAAATGGTGCCAGTGCCATTTGCCCTTACCATGTGACAGGGGCTACCGGTGCCATTAGTCAGCCCCTGTCACATGGTAGGAGCAATGGATGCCGGCGCTTTCTTAGAAAATGGTGCCGGCCATCCAAGACAACCTTTTTAAGGTTGTCTTAGACATGTTATATCATCACCTCAGTCTCAGGAACAGATAGGGGATAAACCCTGCCCCTGGGGGGCATCTTCCTGGGTATCCAGTCAACAGGACAGTCGTAGACCCGATATGGGGGTAAGACCTCAGCCTGTTTTTTACTGAAGACATCTACAAAGTCGTGATAATGAACAGGCAACCCAAGCAAGGTAGGAGTAGAGTGAAAAAGTTCAAGAGAAGAGGTCAGGATTCTGGTCATACATTTCTCTTGGTAGATGAGACTACACTTGGAGAGTTGCAAGGATTCCCAGTCGATTTGGGGTTGATGTTGAGTCAGCCAGGGCAGGCCAAGGATTACTGCCTTTACAATTTTAGTTAGAGTGTACAGGTGGATATTCTCCTAATCAAAAAGACCAGTGCACATGAGAAGCAGAGTTGTGAACTTGGTGATACAACCAGGCAGGGGTTTGCCGGAAACAGAAGATGTCACTAGTGATGTCTCCAGTGGTTCCACTGGAATAGCATACTGATGCTCTAATGATTCATTAATAACGCTCCCAGCCACACCAGAATCTAGGAAGGCCTGAAAATGTATTATAGTGTTGTTTACAGACAGGCTTTCTGGTAAAAGAAATTTCATTGACTTAGGGTGGCCTCCCCTATCATCCCTAGGTCAGGGAGTTTCCCAGCTTGATAGAACACTGGGCAGCATAGTAACAATATAACCCTAGTTTCAAATTTCTCCGTTGCCGACTTCAGGTGACCCTGACTGTGGAGAGAGTGCATCCATCCAGAACATGAGTCTTTCCAAGACCTCCATTATCTGCTTCAGTACGCTCTGTTGCTGCTGGATTCATATATTTATAAATGACAGGAAAGAAATATGACGAGTGAGATAATCAAATTTGCAGATGACACAAAATTGTTCAGATTAGTTAAATCACAAGCAGATTGTGATAAATTGCAGGAAGACCTTGTGAGACTGGAAAATTGGGCATACAAATGGCAGATGAAATTTAATGTGGATAAGTGCAAGGTGATGCATATAGGGAAAAATAACCCATGCTATAATTACACAATGTTGGGTTTCATATTAGGTGCTACAACCCAAGAAGGAGATCTAGGTGTCATAGTGGATAACACATTGAAATTGTTGGTTCAGTGTGCTGTGGCAGTCAAAAAAGAAAACAGAATGTTGGGAATTATTAGAAAGGGAATGGTGAATAAAACGGAAAATGTCATAATGCCTCTGTATCGCTCCATGGTGAGACCACACCTTGAATACTGTATACAATTCTGGTCGCCGTATCTCAAAAAAGATATAATTGCGATGGAGAAGGTACAGAGAAGGGCTACCAAAATGATAAGGGGAATGGAACAGCTCCCATATGAGGAAAGACTAAAGAGGTTAGGACTTTTCAGCTTGGAGAAGAGACGACTGAGGTGGGATATGATAGAGATGTTTAAAATCATGAGAGGTCTAGAATGGGTAGATGTGAATCGGTTGTTTACTCTTTCGGATAGTAGAAAGACTAGGGGGCAGTCCATGAAGTTAGCATGGGGCACATTTAAAACTAATCGGAGAAAGTTCTTTTTTACTCAGGGCACAATTAAACTCTGGAATTTGTTGCCAGAGGATGTGGTTAGTGTAGTTAGTATAGCTGTGTTTAAAAAAAGGATCGGATAAGTTCTTGGAGGAGAAGTCCATTACCTGCTATTAAGTTCACTTAGAGAATAGCCACTGCCATTAGCAATGGTAACATGGAATAGGCTTAGTTTTTGGGTACTTGCCAGGTTCTTATGGCCTGGATTGGCCACTGTTGGAAACAGGATGCTGGGCTTGATGGACCCTTGGTCTGACCCAGTATGGCATTTTCTTATGTTCTTATGTTCTTATTGTGTCATATTGGGCATAGCATGGAGCACGGCAATCTCTGCCATGTCCTTGGCCTTAAAAAACAACAGGGTAGGCGATCCAGTGAAACCGTAGGTAAGCAACAAACGAAACGATGCCACAAGAGCGTCTTTTTCAAATTTTAATCACGGAGACGTAAAGAATCAAGTAAAATTGCCCGACTCTGGCCGAGTTTCGCACATGTGGTGGCTGCCTCAGGGGCTGAATAGTCAGAAAACAGTGTTCAGGCGATGGTCTGGATAAAAAACATTCATATCTCATCTATCTGCCAACAGTGTACTTCTCCTCTGCATGAAAAGTCCTCTGCATGCAGTGCCGTATCCCTGCTCAGTGCATGAAGATCACAACACCCCCGGTATCAGGGTTAGGGCACTGCGTGCAGGAAGATCACAACACTCCTGGTATTAGGTATAGGGCACTGCATGCAGGAAGATCACAACACTCCCAGTATCAGGGATAGGGCACTGTGTGCAGGAAGATCACAACACTCCCAGTATCAGGGATAGGGCACTGTGTGCAGGAAGATCACAACACTCCCAGTATCAGGGATAGGGCACTGTGTGCAGGAAGATCACAACACTCCTGGTATTAGGGATAGGGCACTGCATGCAGGAAGATCACAACACTCCCAGTATCAGGGATAGGGCACTGTGTGCAGGAAGATCACAACACTCCTGGTATTAGGGATAGGGCACTGCATGCAGGAAGATCACAACACTCCCAGTATCAGGGATAGGGCACTGTGTGCAGGAAGATCACAACACTCCTGGTATTAGGGATAGGGCACTGCATGCAGGAAGATCACAACACTCCCAGTATCAGGGATAGGGCACTGTGTGCAGGAAGATCACAACACTCCCGGTATCAGGGATAGGGCACTGTGTGCAGGAAGATCACAACACTCCCGGTATTAGGGATAGGGCACTGCATGCAGGAAGATCACAACACTCCCAGTATCAGGGATAGGGCACTGTGTGCAGGAAGATCACAACACTCCCGGTATTAGGGATAGGGCACTGCATGCAGGAAGATCACAACACTCCCAGTATCAGGGATAGGGCACTGTGTGCAGGAAGATCACAACACTACTGGTATTAGGGATAGGGCACTGCATGCAGGAAGATCACAACACTCCCAGTATCAGGGATAGGGCACTGTGTGCAGGAAGATCACAACACTCCTGGTATTAGGGATAGGGCACTGCATGCAGGAAGATCACAACACTCCCAGTATCAGGGATAGGGCACTGTGTGCAGGAAGATCACAACACTCCCAGTATCAAGGATAGGGCACAAGTTCTAGTCACATTGACTGATCACATTACTTTTTTTGTCAAGCTACCAACCGTTTCCATTTTCCATCCCCCCAACTATCAGCTCAGTGGGAACCTTGGTAACATCAATTAATAAGAGGACAGCCAGCCAATAGGAATACATATTCATTCCTAAACTGACCTTAACTGACCTGAAAAGTGTCATTTTGTATCATTTTCTGTTAGTGTGCACTAACAATGGTTAGTGTGCACTAACTCCCGTTAGTGCACACTAACCCGATTTAATTATTTTTAACAATACATTGTTAGAATTCCTATTGTATCGTGTTCTTTAACGATTTAAGACGATATTAAAATTATCGGACAATAATTTTAATTGTTGAAAAACGATTCACATCCCTAGTATTCAGTACAAAACTGGAGAACTAGAAACAGAGATATATTTCCTCCTACACTAAATTGAAAGTTAGAAGAAATGCACATTCCCAAAATTGAACCCCATCACTCTCCCTCCATGTCCCATCATCCCTCATTTCTCCCAACTACTCAATTATAATCATCTCCTCACATGCTCATGCTCATATCTATGTCCAGGTTTAATGGACTGGTTGGTGACAGGAGTATGTGAGGTAGAAGAGGTAGGAGGATGAATGTAGGAATGAATAACTTGTATTTTTTCAGTGAATAATTTGGCAACGTTTTCAGCCTTATGACCCTCTCCGTTGGTAAAAGGGATTTGAGTTTCTGGTTGGTTTTCCATATTAGGTGAAAAGGTTTACTTGGATGGCTCATGGACAGCTCTAATTGTTTCAAAATGTAGTCTTTTTTGGATTGTTAGATAGCAGCTTTTAATTTTTTGGAGTGTTATTTGCAGAAAGGAAGGTTGATATCAATTTTATGTTTCTGTCATGCTTGTTTGAGTTATCAGGATTGTTTTAGGAGAAGATGACCTTCATGGAACCATGGAGAACTCTAAGGGTTCTGGTAGAATTGGATTTGAAAGGGGTTAAAGCCTCAATTGCTTTAAGGAATTCATCATTTCATTGCTTGACCTGAACTGTTGGGACTGAGATGGTAGTTGTGGGTATGTTGATAAGATTGCTCAAATTTGCACTTGTAACACAGGACAGGTTCATGGTGGGAGATTTGGATGTAGGAACACTGAGGATTTGATTTGGGAATGAGATAGAAGGGTGGACAAGTTTATTGTCTAACTAGGAAATGGTGACCATTGAATAGGAGGTTATCATGGTGCTGTCAGATTGGAAAATTAGGTCGAGTGTGACCATGTCTCTTTGTAGAAGCCCTGATAAGTAGGATGATGCTAAGGTAATTGATGGTGTGCTGGAAACTGGTGGTATATCCTTTGAGGGGGGATTCTGCATGATAATTGAAATATCTTAGAACCAGGAGATTGTAGGTAATAGTATCAATGACACACAGAAATTCAGATAGTTTAAAGAAAGAGTCAGGGTGGCAATCAGATGGGTAGTAGATAAGGATAAGTTTAGGTCCCGCTTTATCATGGAGCTTTGTTACTAAGTAGTCAAAGTTTCATATATTTAGTATCCACTATCTCCATGGACAGTGAGTGTTCCTAGATTCAGGAAATTATCCTTCACATTGTAAGGATCTGTTGCTGGATTCTCCTCCTACCTGCAGATGGTACTGTGAGTTGCTTAGGACTATCTATCCAGTCTTCCCAAACCAATGTCCCTCAATTACCCTGGTGGCCATCTTGTTTCCTATATATATTTGTATTTATACTGAAGCAATTTCATCAGTCAGTTGGCAAAGCTTGGACCTACCTTCTGATCCTTGTACTCTTGTTCTGTTCCCATGTGCAGAAGACTTCATCATTTACAGGTTCTACCTACAGCATTCATGCCTAATTTTCATCATTGTTCTTAGATTCCATGTTATCACTTATATGGTATTTTGAAAATGCAAACATACATGTATAAGTAAACATATGTGAGCAAACTTGCACATGTAAAAAGGGGGTGGTCCAGGGCTATTCCCAGGTGAGGCCAACAATTATGCGTATAAGTTACTATTTTATATAAAAAAAAAAAACTTCACCTGCCAACTTAGTACCTCCCTCCAGACCCCGAAAGAAAAAGAAAAATGTTTTAATACTTTAGCACTAAATGCTTCAAGAAAAACATTTTATGTATATGATTTGGGGTAGGTGAGATCCATTATCACCATAGCCAACTATGCAAGGATTCTTATCCATATCTCCCTGCAACCCAAGATCTCTACCCAAGCAAAGCAAATCACTTCTACATTCCTTAAACTAGGCCTTATTAATATTCATACTGTGAGCAGAATATTTCACCATATTCAAGAATTAATTGAAGAATACCAATTCCACATCCTATTTATCAATGGAACATGGATGAGAAAAGTTAGCTCTACCCACCTGGCTACCAAATTCACACCTCTCAACTCATCCATCATATGCGGCGGTTGTCACTGTGAGTTGCCCAGGATTAAGCAGCCTAGTGTCAGGAGAGTCCAATACAGGTGAATGGTAGTAAGCCTTATGTGTATGCCAGCAATCTTCCCTTCAGGTTGAGCCTTATAGTGCTGGTGGAAGCAAGACATAAGAATTGGGGGAAGTCCCCAGTGCAGACAAGAGCGAGAGGCCTGAAATAGAGTGAAGGACTGGAACAAACAGGAACAGGACCAAAATTAGGCAGGGATATTGTAAATAGAAACTGTAAATGAAGATGTCTTCTGCACATGGGAATGGAGCCACATTATGAGGACCAGAAGAGAGGACCAAGCTCTAACAACTAGCTAATTTTAACCTATTTCAATATGATTTATCAAATTCTACTGTACAGATTTTAATATTCATCTCTAAATGCACATATTTGATGCTACAAATCTAAATTTTTTTAAGTTTATGGTCTTTTTTACATTAAAAACATATTTTAAAATGTAAGGGGAAAAACCTCAGAGAGCCTCTGACCTCTTAACTTGATCAGTGTCAAGCTACTATCACACGAGAAAAAAAACAAACCTTTTAAACATTTGAATTGGCTTGGCTTTCTTTTAAATAAATACTCACAAAGTGTATCCTTAAAAGTCAAAATTTATCATGAAACACCATTCAAAAAATCACGTGGTACTTAGTGTAGCCAACATGGCCATGTTTTGTGAAAACACTGCTTCAGGGCAAAACAAATTTTCAACCTTCCAGGCTGCAAATTGTGCCTGTCATGGCCGAAAGCAGTGCAGACCCAAAAAGTGCTGATGTTATGTTCCATTGTCCTACTAATATCTCCTTTCCTTTCTGTGTGGCCTGTTCAGGTTACAGGTGCTGAGGGGTATCAGTCCTGTTTAAAGGGTCATGGAGATGTTGAATTGGACCTATAATGACTGGAAACTAATGGTAGTTCAAGTGAGTATTCCACACACTAGGTGGGGTTTCTAATGGCTTTCTTTAATTTTGACATAGAAAATGAAGTGCAATTTACATCAGTAGAAAAATGTTTATTTTCTAAACAAAATTTTTGTTCCTACTGAATACACATTTCCTCTTTTTTATGTATTTTTTATTAAATTATCATTTCATTTTTACATGAAAATCAAGAAAGGCATAGTTATGCTGGAATAATAAAGAAACAAGAAAGAAGTAAAATACAAGCTAAATATGCCATTAGCCAATGTAATGAGGTGGTGGTGGTGGTGGTGGGGGGGTGTCCAGTAAACCAAATCAAAAGGATGGACCATTTGATCCTTTTCTGCCGTCAATACTGTTACTATGGAAAACTATATTCTAGTATAAAGCTTTAAGAGGAGAAACATTATTATTTGTGGTTACCCAACATTACCCCAACCAGTCTTGTCCCTGGTAAATGTTTCAAGTTGACAAGGATCCATAAACCCAAACTGATTCTGCTGATATTAGAGATGTGAATCGGAACTGGAATCGGATTCCGGTTCCAATTCACATGTGTTTTTTTTTTCATTGGGCCGGATCGCGGTTTTGTTTATCGGCTACGCCCGAGCTGATAAACAAAAAACCCACCTCGACCCTTTAAAACTAATACCTTAGCTTCCCCCACCCTCCTGACCCCCCAAAAAAACTTTTTACATGTACCTGGTGGTCCAGTGGGGGTCCCTGGAGCGATCTCCCGCTCCCGGGCCGTCGGCTGCCACTAATCAAAATGGCGCCGATGGCCCTTTGCCCTTACCATGTGACAGGGTATCCGTGCCATTGGCCGGACCCTGTCACATGGTAGAAGCACTGGATGGCCAGCACCATCTTGTGCTCCTACCATGTGACAGGGGCTGACCAATGGCACCGGTAGCCTCTGTGACATAGTAAGGGCAAAGGCTATCGGCGCCATTTTGATTACTGGCAGCCGATGGCCCGAGTGCAAGAGATCGCTCCCGGACCCCCACTGGACCACCAAGGGCTTTTGGCAAGTCTTGGAGGACCTTCCTGACCCCCACAAGACTTGCCAAAAGTCCAGCTGGGGTCCGGGAGCGACCTCCTGCACTCGGACCGTCGGCTGCCAGTATTCAAAATGGCGCCATTAGCCTTTGCCCTTACTATGTCACAGGGGCTACCGGTGCCATTGGTCAGCCCCTGTCACATAGTAGGAGCACAAGATGTCGCTGGCCATCCAGTGCTCCTACCATGTGACAGGGTCCGGCCAATGGCACGGATACCCTGTCACATGGTAAGGGCAAAGGGCCATCGGCGCCATTTGATTAGTGGCAGCCGACAGCCCGGGAGCGGGAGATTGCTCCAGGGACCCCCACTGGACCACCAGGTACCTGTAAAAAGTTTCTGGGGGGGTTGGGAGGGTGGGGGAAGCTAAGGGATTAGTTTTAAAGGGTCGGGGTGGGTTTAGGGGTTATTTTTGTGTGCCGTTTTTCCTGCCCTCCCCCAAAATGATAAGAGAACCCCCACAATCAATATCATGGGGTTTTCCTATCATTTTGGGGGAGCCCCGATTTCTGACAATATCATCCAAAGCCCAATTCACATCCCTAGCTGATATTATTATTTTATATACCAACATTTGATCTCAATTGAGATATCACACCGGTTTACATTCAGGTACTGTAGGTATTTCTCTATCCCCAGAGGGCTTACAATCTAAGTTTTTGTACCTGAGGGTAAAGTGACTTGCCCAAGGTCACAAGGATTGACAGCAGGACTCAAACCCTGGTCCCCTGGTTCATAGTCCACTGCTCTAACCACTAGGCTATTTCTCCTCCCTATATGATGTGATATGAGGCAGTTGCAGGCACATTTAAGAAGGTAGTTCCCATGTCCAGAACCTGTGATTTTAACTGAAGAAGCAATTTTCTATGATTTTGAATGATCTGAGAATTATCAGGAAACACTAGAATTTTCTGGCCACAGAAAGCTATCTCTTTATTAGGGATGTGAATCGTTTTAGGACGATTAAAATTATCGTCCAATAATTTTAATATCGTCTTAAACCGTTATGGAACACAATACAATACAGATTCTAACGATTTATCGTTATAAATCGTTAGAATCGTGAGCCGGCACACTAAAACCCCCTAAAACCCACCCCCGACCCTTTAAATTAAATCCCCCACCCTCCCGAACCCCCCCCAAATAACTTAAATAACCTGCGGGTCCAGCGGCGGTCCGGAACGGCAGCGGTCCGGAACGGGCTCCTGCTCTGAATCTTGTCGTCTTCAGCCGGCGCCATTTTCCAAAATGGCGCTGAAAAATGGCGGCGGCCATAGACGAAAAAGATTGGACAGCAGGAGGTCCTTCCGGACCCCCGCTGGACTTTTGGCAAGTCTCGTGGGGGTCAGGAGGCCCCCCACAAGCTGGCCAAAAGTTCCTGGAGGTCCAGCGGGGGTCAGGGAGCGATTTCCCGCCGCGAATCGTTTTCGTACGGAAAATGGCGCCGGCAGGAGATCGACTGCAGGAGGTCGTTCAGCGAGGGTTCCGGCGCCTCGCTGAACGACCTCCTGCAGTCGATCTCCTGCCGGCGCCATTTTCCGTACGAAAACGATTTGCGGCGGGAAATCGCTCCCTGACCCCCGCTGGACCTCCAGGAACTTTTGGCCAGCTTGTGGGGGGCCTCCTGACCCCCACGAGACTTGCCAAAAGTCCAGCGGGGGTCCGGAAGGACCTCCTGCCGTCCAATCTTTTTCGTCTATGGCCGCCGCCATTTTTTGGCGCCATTTTGGAAAATGGCGCCGGCTGAAGACGACAAGATTCAGAGCAGGAGCCCGTTCCGGACCTCTGCCGTTCCGGACCGCCGCTGGACCCGCAGGTTATTTAAGTTATTTGGGGGGGGGGTTCGGGAGGGTGGGGGATTTAATTTAAAGGGTCGGGGGTGGGTTTTAGGGGGTTTTAATGTGCCGGTTTTTCGATTTTTCGATTTTTCGATTTTTAACGATTTTTAACGATTTTTCACAATATTTTACCCCCCCAAACGGCAACAATACGATTCCCTCCCCCTCCCAGCCGAAATCGATCGTTAAGACGATCGAGGACACGATTCACATCCCTACTCTTTATTACTACAAAACTTGGATAATACCAAATCTTTCTCTTGTTCTGAACCTAACAAAAATGATCAAAGTTGCACTAACAGGAATATTGTCAATTGACGACTTAAGAAATTCAGAAGGCCCAGAACTAATCAATACAAGATAACCCATAGCTCCTTCTGAAGAAAAAAACCTTCCTAGATTTAGGAAGATAGCATATTTTAGACAAAGAAGGACATTTAGATTCAGGAATAGAGAAAATCTCCAGTATATATTTTTTAAATAATTCATAGGCAGAAAGCAACCTAGACACAGGAAAATTTAGAAAAATTCTCCATATTTTCCTAATGATTATGCAGAACCAAATCATCTTTAATATTAGTAATCCCTGTTGACTGAAAGGAAACAAACTGATTGTTCACAGACTGCTGAGATTTTTCTATGATGTCTGAGTATCTTCTGTAATCTTACTTAATTGACCAAGGGAATTAGAGTTTTATCCAATTTATTAACAACCCACTATATATCTACTAAGGATATACTTGAAGGATCTTCCTGTTCTTCTACTACATTAACATTGGACAGAACAGATGGTAATGGAACCCTTGAAGAAGAATTTGACTCCTCATTGTTCAGCTGGGAATTCACAAACAAATTCTGCATGGGAACTGGCTCCCTTGAGGGAGTCAATTAAGATGAAATTATGGAGAAATCACCTTCAAGAAAAAGAGCTTAACAGTTCCCCATGGCATATTGCAAACCTATGGTGTACCATCAACTCGTGAGTTTTCCAAATTTAAGACAGGCTGTTGGAGGGGAGTAAAGCTTCACTGGGGCTTAAAGAGGCTCCAGCAATAGAAGTCTATCTCTGGCCACAGCTGTGCTTTTAAACTGTTGCTGAATGTGAAAATCCACAGGGCCTTTAACTGGGTAGATGTTGGCAAATACGACTTATCATTCCGCTTGTGACTCATTCAAACAGACTCAGAAAAAATGTTCACGTAGGGGAATGTCCCTTTGGCGCATGGTTTCGCAGAATACCGACGGCAGTGCACTGCAGCCCTGATGACTTATGGGGCAAGTCAGTCGCCCGATGATGTCGAGCCTCCAATCAGTAGCAGCATCTGGAAAAGAAGGAACCACCTGTATGCTGGTAAACGTCTTTCAGGCCTCTTCTTTTTTCTTCCTCAGCCAGGAACCTCTGAAATCAGTGCCGCAGTCCCACTGATTTAAGGGGCAAGATTGTCACCTGATGATGATGCCGGGCCTCCAATCAGGAGCAGTGTCTGGAAGAGAAGTGAAGGAGCCATCTGTGCCGGTAAATGTCTTTCAGGTTGCCTCTTTTATCCTCCTTATCCGGGAAACCCTGATGTAAGTGCCACAGCCACGCTGACTTATGGGGCAAGTCAGTTGCCCAGTGATGATGCCGGGTCTCCACTCAGCAACAGGATCTGGGAGACAAGGAATCAGCTGTGCCGATAAAGGTCTTTCCAGCCCCCCTCCTTTCTTTTCCTAATCCGGGGCCCCTCCCCATCCTCCAAATTAAAAAAAGATTTCCTCTTAAATTGCTACCTTCTTCCACTTAACAGGGATTTTATCTCCACTGTTCAATGAATGTTTGGAATGCAGAAGAGATTAGGGTTGTGTATCACAAAATGTTTTGCTCTGCTTTGTTTTTTCAGGGTGGGGGGTTTGTATTATTCAGGTTTTGCTTCATTTAGTGTTTGGTTTGTTTGCTGAACCATAATATATATTACATTAAAACATAAAACTGAAATTGGGGCATCCCGGGTCCCCCAACTCTCCTGCAACTAAGCCTCATTGGGCCATGCCTCATTGGGCCTCATTGGGCCAAGCCTCATTGGGCCATGCCACCCCCACTCACAACTGAGCCAGAGCCTCCCCGGCCCCTAATTATCTCTTCCACACAATCCTATTTGTAGAAAGGGGCAGGAGTGATTTGTTGTCTCTCCTGCCCCATTGGTTCCTTCCTTCTTGACAATGGCTTAGTCCATCCCTTTGACCAGTACCAGTGTTTTAGGGATGTAACGCATACAGCCATAAATAAAAGGTGCCAGTCTCAGACATAGCTGTCACTATTTTATAGTATGGCTGTGGGTTTGCATCATTGTATAACAATATGGCACAAGCCTCTGTGCTGGTTAGCACCATTTCAGAGCTAGGAGTTGATGGGCAGGAGTGACTGGGGATTACTCCTACTTTCTGCATTGAAGACCCCCCCCCCCATGAAAGGGGTAAGTTGAGGCTGGGAAGGTCTTTTTCAGTTCTGTGGGAGGGGGAGGAAGTCTGGTATTGCTCTGTTTCTTTCTTACTTTTTTTTTTTTTTGACAAACTGAAAATATCTGAACATTTTCAGGTTCTTAAAAAATCAAATTTTGTTTCATTCCATTCATAAAAAAATGAAAATCAATGTATTCATTATGAAATACACATTTGATTGAAACAAGTGAGCATCCTTAGAAAAGATTCCATCTGTGTCTGACATATGAGGTGGCATCCAGAAGTATGCTGTTTTCTGGCCACCATGCCAAAACATGGGATGGTATATATTAAAAAGGGTCTGTCTGGCTAAGGGGGTCATTTATCAAAGTGCTATATGGCGTTTTCGCATGAAAAAAATGCCTTTAACGCATGCAAAAACGCCATAACGCATAGTGTGATGCTAATTAGAAAAAGGGGATGTGTTTGTGGCCAAGCTTCATAATTTGCAAAGCCATATTGCACAGCTTTAACTACAGTAGTTTTAAGCTCCTGCCTAGCTATCAGGGCCCCTTCTACAACAGGAGAGGGAGAGGGAGGGAGAGAGAGAGAGAGAGAGAGAGAGAGCACACCTAGCCATAATGCCCTCATACTAGGTAGGTATTTATTTCTCTATGGGAGGCCTACCTAGCCACTCGAGGTGAGGTTTAGGTATTAGTGTAGGGGTTAGGGGCCACTTTGACATTCAAAGTGAGACGTACGAACAGAACAGTGCTCCCTTGTGAAGATTTGATGACCTTCGGAGTGAGGAACCTCACACAAAGATGAGATTTGTGCAGTGTTCTCTCAACCTAGCTTGATGTTAACCAGGTAGAGAGTCCATCAAGCAAAAATCATTTGTAGGAATTGCTTTCTGAGAACATGTGTGATCATGCGTGCCTCGTCTTCCTAGCTACAGCATAAGCCCTGGAGTGTAGTTAATGGGCAGCATGAAGGGCATAGTTAGCAGGGCCCCACTTTGTGCAACATACATTGCACCAAGCATGTCCTCATCTTCCCCATCCTAAGCCTTCTTATTTGAATCCTTCCAGTCTCTGTCCTATTCTCAAGCAGCATGAGATGGGGTGAGCATGCACTGAACACTGGATGTGACTCATTCTGAGTGCCAGGAGCAGCAGCAGTGGAGGAGCTCTGGCAGCCACATGCAGCAGCCAAGGCAACTAACTGAGCCAAGTGCCCATACCACATTGGCTTCTCTCTTCTCCTTCCTTTGTATATAGAGGAAGCTGGTGCATCATGAGGTATGTCTCCACCCCCATATTTCCCTTTGTTTTAAATTTTGGAAGAGAGGCTGGTGAGGCTTTTAGTCATTCCCTAGTTCTTCTATTGGCCATAAGAGTCATTTCTATATCTACACTGCCTGCTCTGTGGAGGTTGGTGTGCCACAACATTTTGGTTAATATAGGCGTGCCTTGGGCTTGAAAAGGGTAGGAAACACTACTGGCTTAGTTTTTTTGCTCTCACAGATGCTCATTAGGTTGCTTGTTTTCTTTTGCTCTCACACATGCTCACTGGCTCACTCGCTCATTCACATGCTTTGGAAACCACAAGTCATCATTCCTCATAAAACATCATGCAATAATATGTCAAAACAGCTGACAAACATCCAATAATGAGAAAATTTCACATACATTTTTCTAATATTTCACAAACACCAACTATTTCAAAACAGCAAAAGGAAATAACACTTAAAAATATAAAATAATAAGATTTAAAAATCTTCAGTTCTCCATACCTGGAATCTTTTGATTTACAGTCATCCAGAGATTGTTGTGAAAGGGGGGCCATCCTCTCTCTCTGCCACTTGCATACACACACACATGTTGTCACACACATAGGCTCTCTCTCATACTCACATATATGCTATTACATACACAGTCTCTCTCATACAGGCCCCGCAGGTATCTCGTCTGCAGTGAGATGGGCTCCATCACAGCCTTGCTGAGCCATTCTTCTGGCCATGACTAGTAGGCCCGTTGCAGCCCTGCAGGCCTTTCTTCTGGCCGCAGTGAGATGGGCTCCACTGCAGCCCTAACAAATCTTTCTTCTGTGCCTAACACAGTTTAAAAGAGGTTTAGACAAGTTCCTGGAGGAAAAATCTATAAAACATTATTAGTCAGGAAGACTAAAGAAAGTTATTGCTATCTCTGGGTAGTGAGTAACAACATAGAGCTCTACTTTTTGAGATCTGCCTGGTTCTTGCTGTCTGGACCTGCCACTGTTGGAGACTGGATGCTGCACTTGATGATCTTGGTTTGACCCAGCATAGCATTTTTTATGTTCTTATATTCTTATGAGGGCTGCTCAGCAGCTACTTATTTAATAATATTAAGTAAGTCAGCTATCTGCTAAACTTAATCCAAATAATTTATCTGGATAAATTTAGCTAAATATATTCAGCAGGAGCCTTGTCCCACTGAATATTCAGACAAAGTTATCTGAGTAACTTTATACTAGATAACGTTTCTGCCCCTCCCCCCTCCCCCTGCTTAACTGAATATTGTCCTCAGGGTTTGTATTCCACTCTCCTGGTGCTGGTTCTGAGGCTTTTGGCTGCTTTAATTAAAGGATCCTGCTGTAAAGTCTGGGTTATAGGGTCCTTCATCATCCTCACACTTACTTCTGACTCCTGTGCATGTACTTTCCTTAGAACTCTTATCATAAACTCTCCTCAAGACACTCTGAAGTTTCTTAGAGATCCCATACTCCATCTAACCTATCCATGTTAACCTATCTTTTTTCTAACAGCCCAGTTCCACACTCCCTGTTGTAATGTAACTTTCGCTTTCAATGTTAACTGGTTTACCCCCCTAGTTTATTGTAAACTGGTACGATAAGACCTGGTCTTGAGAATTTAAATAAAATAAAATAAAATCTATTGCAGTGGAATAGATTATTGTCCTATCATAGGTAAATGGATCAATCAATTCCTTTTGTAAGTATAATTGATTTTACCTTATTTTAAGGCAAATGAGCTTTATACACAGTATGCTTTCCCATCTTTTCTTATTTCTTTTTCATCTTACACATTTCCAATGTATCACTGATTTGGGGTGCATTCATGCACAATATAGGATGGTGGCATGATGAAGCTAGTCTATATATTTTTATGTGGAACATATCACAAGGTCCTGATGAAGTATGATAAAATCTGTGTACCAGGAGACCAAGTTTTAAAAAAAAATTTGCCAGAATTGTTGTTTGTGAAGATAGTCTTAAAATATTTTATAGCAGAAGTGTTTATGTTAGCACAAGTTTAATTTGAGTTCCATTCATTAATTGAGTGTACTCAAAAATAAGAAATCATTATGTAATGCTTGACAATGCTGTGTTTTGGAGACTACCACGCGTGTGTCTTGGGGAAGTTGATAGGGGAAGTATTTCCAAAATAAATGATTTGTTTTGGCTATATACATTTTTCTTAGGTATTTTTCTTGGTGTATATAGGCTTGACTCATTCAGCTCTTTTTCAATATGTGGTATCTTATGGTAAACCACAGGTTGAAGAGGGAAAGCACACTTGGCTCCAGTGAAGTTAACGCAGTGGTCATTAGTTGCTGTAGCAGGCCTTGGCATTCCTATGGTTTATTGCAGTTTGCCTTTAATTGGTAAGAGCTGACACTGTTCATTTGTTTGATAAAAAACATCATTGCATCAAGTTCAGCCCTCTAGGAACTACCTATGCTCCATAAATGTTTGTGGTGATCTAGAAGAATGTAAAAATTATATGGACTTTAAGACAATTAGGATTCCTAGATAAAATATTTCCTGGCTACAGTACAAATCCCTGGATCAGCACCTATAAACAGGAATCTCAATAGAATCAAAATATCCAGTAACACAATTCACCTCGAGGAACTCATCCAACTTTAACAATGTTTAATGAAGTGGCTAGGACTGATTCAGCTAGCAACATATTCCTTAATTTACATATGTTCACTATAAAGAACTCTGGGTAGAATGGGTTTTGAGCTCTACTAATCTTAATGGATTTATCCACTTTCCTGTTCATATCTCTCTAAGGGAATAGGTCTCCTGCCAACATCTAATAGCCCCTTTGTTATTCTTTCAGTGAAATATCAGACCCCCACTTAATCTCTTTTTTTCCAAGGAAAACTGTCATTAAGCAGAGACAGACTTTCCTCACTCAGCAGATTAAATTCTTTAGGCTACCCCATTTTCATGATTGTGGCCCCTTTTATTTCCACTTTTTCCAGTTTTATATCTATTTATTTTTAAATCTGAGACACAAACTGTCTGGCATGCTCTAAACGTAGCCTAAGACTGACCACCATAAGTCATAAAATTACAGTGCTTCAATGATTTTTTTCTCTTTTGCTCCCTCCTCATATAAAAGCATTGATTAATGATTATTTAAAATGCCACAGTTGTGGCAAAATCTACCATGAATGAGCATAAATCCACATGTTCATGTGTCAGATATATATTTTTTTGTAAATACTAGGTCTGCAGATAAATCTGTTATCTGCTCATTTTAGAAAAAAAAAACCATGGATTCTGCTACAACTATTATTAATGCTAACTATTAGATAACCTTTGATCTATCCTCTTTATGAGTATAATTGTATTATGGTATGGACCAAAATGTTTAACTCATTGATTCTGTGCTTTAGCTTCTTCTTACACAAACCTATGTTTAAGCTTTGCTACAGTTATTTTGGTTTTGTTGTAAGTAATTTTCATATTTCCCCAACATAGAAACATTTATTTATTTATTGTTTTTATATACCAGCATTCGATCGAGATATCACATCGGTTTACATATAACTAAACAAATAAGACATAATCTGCTTATTTTACATTGTAACATGGTAACTGATAAGAACGAACAATTGACTATACATATGACTAAATAAATAAGGCATAATCTGCTTATTTACATTGTAGCATGGTAACTGATAACGAGGAAGAGAAATATTTACAGGAATATTCTAACATTGCACTTTGGAATGCTATAAAGGATACTATCTAAGGGAGTCTTTGGAAGGAAAAATGTGGAGGGGTTCTTGAGGTGGGGAGGGGGGAGGATGGTGAGGAGGGGGGATGGGAATGCTGGGTGAGGAGGCGGGGCTGTGGGTGGCGGTGGTAGGGATATTGTTTTCAAGGGAGGGTTGTGTGTGGAGGGGGTGAGTTAAGTGTCTGGTGGGAAGGCTTTTCTGAAGAGCCAGGTTTTGAGTTGTTTTTTGAATACTTGAGTGGAAGGTTCATTTCTGAGAGGTGGCGGGAGGGAGTTCCAGAGTGTGGGGCCAGCCACGGATATGGCACGTTTGCAGGTTGATGAAAGGTATGCTGTTTTGGAGTTTGGGATGGCTAGGAGGCCAGTGCCTGAGGACCTGAGGTTTCTATGTGTGGAATGTGGGAGTATGGCATTGTTTAACCAATTCATCTCGTTGTTGTTTAATTTTTTGTGGATGAGGGTGAGGATTTTGTATTGAATTCTTTGGTTGATGGGAAGCCAGTGAAGCTCTTTTAGTGTGGTAGTGATGTGTTTGCATTTTTTTATGTTTGTTAAGGACCTTGCGGCGGCATTTTGTAATAGCTGAAGGGGTCTGATGGCGGCTTCGGGGAGACCAAGAAGTATTGTGTTGCAATAGTCAATTTTCGAAAAGATTATTGTTTGCAGGACTGTTCTGAAATCTTGAGCATGAAGAAGGGGTTTGAGCTTTTTTAGTGTTTGCAGTTTGAAGAATCCATCTTTGATCATGTTGGAGACGTAGTGCTTGAAGTTGAGTTCTTTGTCGATAGTCACTCCCAGGTTTTTTGTAGATGGTGTGAGTTGCACCCCAATGTTCTTTATGGAGGTGTTGATTTTGAAAATGATGGCATAAAAGGATCAAACGGTCCATCCAGTCTGCCAAGCAAGCTTATGGGAGCATCTGCTGCACCATACAAGTCACCCTCTTACTTAATTTCCCAAACCGTCCAAGTCATGGCCCTTGTTGGTTGCTGTCTGAGTACAATTCCCTGTTACCTCTTGCCGTTGAAGCAGAGATCAATGTTGGAGTTGCATCCAAAGTATCAGGCATGTTGGTTAAGGGTAGTAACAGCCACATTAGCAAGTTACCCCTATGCATATTTGGTTTTCCAAACCGTAAACTCCAATATCCTTGTTGGTTGCTGTCTGAATCTAATTCCCATTTTCCTCTTTTCTAGGGGTGTGCATTCATTTTCGATGTATTGGCAATCCGCAACATATATTTTATTTATTTATTTATTTTTAGTTTTTATAAACCGACGTTCCTGCATAAAATACATATCACACCGGTGTACAGTGAAATAAAACTGTCGCCACGTGGGCGGCTTACATTATAACAAATAACATAAATAACATTATAAATACATTTACATTTTACATTTTAACAGATAACATAATTAATAACTAAATAAATAACATTGTAAACAATTAACTGATAGACATAAAGGAGTAAGATGGAGCTTAAAGGAGCATAAATGAACTGGGGGAGATGAGGAGATTACAGTAAACAATCAAAGTTGATTAAGATTCAAAGATGAGCTCTTCAGGAACTTATGGATGACGGGTGGGTCTGGTCATAGGCTAAACTGATAAAGTATTAGCTCTTCCTGCTCTTAGTTCTCCGGGAAGGCTTGTGTGAAGAACCAAGTCTTTAGTTTCTTTTTGAATGTATTATGGCAGGGTTCAAGGCGGAGGTCTGGAGGGAGTGAATTCCAGAGTGTGGGGCCCGCTGTGGATATTGCGTGTTTCCTCAGTGACGTTTTTGCCGGCTGCGTGATTAGCAGGTTCTTGTATGCGCTTCTGGTTGGTTTCTTGGAAGTGTGTAGCTGGAGTTGGTAAGTTAAGTTGAGAGGCGCGATGTTGTGTAGGGCTTTGTGTATCATCATAATGGTTTTAAAGTGAATCCTGTATTTAATAGGTAGCCAATGGAGCTGCTGAAGGATGGGGGTGATATGTTCCCTTTTTTTGGTGTTTGAGAGAATTCTGGCCGTGGCGTTCATTACCATCTGGAGTGGTTTGGTGGTGCAGGCGGGAAGGCCCAGAAGGAGAGAATTGCAGTAGTCCAGTTTTGGGAGTATGATGGCCTGTAGGACCAGGCGGAAGTCTCTGTAGTTTAGTAGTGGTTTTAGTTTCTTTAGTGTTTGCAATTTAAAGAAGCATTCTTTCGTGGTGTTATTTACGAACTTGTTGAGGCTGAGTCTGTTGTCCAGCAGTACACCCAGGTCTCTTACTTGTGGCGAGGAAGAAGTGACCGGACCTTGGCTAGCCATTGGAGCGATGGGTGGAGAGTGATTTTCAGGAGCTATTAGTAGGATTTCTGTTTTGTTCGTATTTAGTACTAGGTTGAGGCTGGCGAGTAGGTTATTGATTGCTGCTAGGCATTTATTCCAATATGCCATAGTTTTGTGTAGAGATTCAGCTATAGGAATGAGTATTTCAATGTCATCCGCATAGAGGAAATGTGTTAGCTTGAGGTTGGTAAGTAGGTGACAGAGTGGGAGAAGATAGATATTGAAAAGTGTGGGTGACAGTGAGGATCCTTGCGGTACTCCCATCTTGGATTCTATGGGGTGAGATTCTTTGTTGTTCACTTTGACCTTGTAGAACCTGTTATCTAGAAACAATTTGAACCATTTGAATGCTGATCCTGTAATGCCTATATCTGAAAGACGCTGAAGTAGGCATGTGTGGCTCACTGTATCAAACGCTGAGGATAGATCCAGTAGAGCGAGGAGGCAGGGTTGAGCTTTTTCCAGATTGAATATAATGGTGTCTGATAGTGAAGCTAGTAGGGATTCGGTGTTCCGGGTTTTACGGAAACCGAATTGGTTTGTGGTGAGGATGTTGTTATCATCGAGGAATTCTGAAAGTTGTCTATTTACAATTTTCTCCATAATTTTAGCGATCATTGGTAGGTTTGCTATAGGTCTGAAGTTGGCTGGGTCAGTAGTGGGAAGGTTAGGTTTTTTGAGGAGAGGCTTGAGCATTGCCAGCTTGAGTTGATTAGGGACATGGCCTTCTGTGAGGGAGCAGTTGATGATGTCTGCCACTGGTTTGGCAATGATGTTAGGGATGGAGCTCAGCAGATTGGAGGGGATGTGATCCAAAGGATGGGATGAAGGCTTGATCTTCTTGAGGATGTTTTCTATTTCTATGGTGGACGTGGGTTCGAATGTATTGAGCGTGACTTGGGTTAGGGATGTGCAGACCAAAAGTTTAAGTTCATAAGTCCACAAGTCGAATGGGGGTCCCATTTGCGGTCAATATGGACTTATGGAGAATTCCATAAGTTGAGTCTATGTCCATATGTGCAAATAAAAATTTAAACCCCTCACCCGCCTTAATCCCCCCCCCCCAAAGACTTACCAAAACTCCCTGGTGGTCCAGCGGGGTCAGGACGCCATTCCTGAACTCCTTTGCAAGGAGCACGTGACGTCGGCGTCACGTCAGAGTGACGCGGCGTCACGTGATTCCCCTCGGGTTCGCACCCGGAACCCTCGTTGGGCTCAAAAGGCACTTTTGGCCAGCTTGGGGGGGCCTCCTGACCCCCCCAAGCTGGCCAAAAGTTTCTTTTGAGCCCAACGAGGGTTCCGGGAGCGAACCCGAGGGGAATCACGTGACGTCGGCGCCACATCAACATAGCTATGTTGAATAAGTTGGAAATCCGATCGTTTACGCCTCATCTTTTTTTTAAGTCAAAAAAAAAAATAAGTTGCGTTTTCCATTTAAGTTCAAAACGAATGCACACCCCTAACTTAGGTTGTATTAAGTTGTTGGTTGGATGGGTCCGGTGGTTGGGTACTGTAAGAAGCTGAGTGATTTGAGTGCGGTGAGGGAACCTTGAGGGGGCGACAAGAGTGGACATATATGTCCCTATTCGTTGTATTCGTGGGGTCACGAAACGTATGGTGAACCCTCACGAATACAACGTATCTAACGAATAAACCCCCCACCCTCCTGACCCCCCAAGCCTTACCAAAAGTCCCTGGTGGTCTAGCGGGGGTCCTGGAGCGATCTCCTGCACTCGGGTTGTCAGTAGGGATGTGAATCGTTTTTTAACGATTTAAATTATCGTCTGATATTTTTAATATTGTCATTAATCATTAAAGAGTGTGATACAATAGAAATTCCCCCGATTTATCGTAAAAAAACCATTAATCGGGTTAGTGTGCACTAATGGGAGTTAGTGTGCACTAACAGGAAGTTAGTGTGCACTAACAGAAAATGATACAATTTGACACTTTTCAGGTCAGTTAAGGTCAGTTAGGAATGAATATGTATTCCTGTTGGCTGCCCTCTTATTTATTGATGTTACCAAGGTTCCCACTGAGGTGATGGTTTAATATATGGGGGATGGGAAATGGAAACGGTTGGTTGCTTGACAAAGGGAAGGGAAAGGGGGAGATGAAGGGCCAAGCAGTCCCACTCCCTGGTCTCTGAAGGACAGATCTCTTCAGAAAATCAGAGATGCTGAATGCAGGGGCTGTCTCCCCCTTCACATCCCTCTCCCCCCCGCCTCCCATTCACTGTGCTCAAGTTTGCAGTTCCTGTGTTAAACTAAACTTTTTTTTCACTAGAGTAGAATAAAATAAAATGAAGTACTTTGTGTATTAAACTAAAGAAACTTTACATAACATGAAATTAAGTACTTCTCTATATTCTACTTTAGTGAAACAAAACATTTAATAAAGAAACTTGCAACCTGAGCTTCAAAACATTAACATACTATAGAAAAACTAAACAAAAAGCTTTATTAATTTATTATATTTACAGTGGTTAAATTTAAAGAGTAGGCTGAGGCTAGACTGGCTACTGGCTAGTGGCTACTGCTGGCACGGTCACTGCTGCAGCCTGCTGGCACTTTTTTTCTCTTTCTGGCTAGTGCGTGCTATATCTGGTAGCAAAATGGCCATGGGGGACAGCACCAAGCATGCATGGCTTAGTGTGCACCTCTAGCGAACATTTCCTCAAATGTTACTTTTAAACCATTAAGTAACAATTTTTTGATAGTGCGCACTAACTCACGTGAGGGTGCACTAACCTTCCGTTAGTGCACACTAACTCGAGTTAGTGCGCACTATTCAGAAAAACAATTTTTTGGAAAAAAATCATGCCGATCAGATTTTTTTCTACCCCCAGCCGATCCAGATCATTAAAACGATCGGGCATACGATTCACATCCCTAGTTGTCAGCTGCCGGTATTCAAAATGGCACCAATAGCCTTTGCCTTCACTGTGTCACAGGGGCTACCGGTGCCATTGGTCGGCCCCTGACACATGGTAGGAGCAATGGATGGCCGGCGCCATCTTGTGCACACTACTATTTTTGACCATCAAATAATTTTCCTGCAAAAAGAAGTCTACAATGAGCTTCAGCGGCTAAGTCTTTAAACTGAAGCATATCTCTTTTTTGTGACAAAATTCCCAGCTGATGTCTCTAAGTGCACAACTTTCACTTATCTAGTTTCACGGGTGGGTTTGCCCACCCCGCGGCTGAAACTGAGTGAGCAATTCCCACGATAGTTCCATGCATCATCTGTGATCTTTCTCAGAGTTACTGGCTCACAAGCCTAAATAGATCTTCGAACTGCATGCAATCCGTCTACGTTCCCTTGTATTGAACTGCCCTTAATTTACAGACTCTTAGAAGTTGTGGTCCCCCTGACGCAGCCCCTGATGCGACACACGGTCGTATCGGGGTCCTTGTGTGTACCATTGTTTTAGAAATGTGCATTCATTGCAATACTTTGTGATACATTTGTGATTGTATGCACTTACCAAAAGTCTGTTGTAACTAATATTGACCAGTAAATTGTCTGCCACACATTTCTTCTTTGTTGGATTTCAATTTATGTGTGTGCTATTTACACCGCCTGCTCTGCGTATTATAGGATGAATTACATTTTAGGGGTAGATAAATTTAAAGGATAAATTACATATAATTGGAAGTAGCCAAAGAAGGGGAGCAGGGGACTTAAATTATAAATTAAAGACAATGCAGTATTTGATATACAATGCAGTACATATCAAATGACCATATTCTATGTGGCAGGGGATAGTTAGGTAACATTAATATAAAGCACTGGTGACAGAAGAGATCTGAGGGAAGGGCTGAAGTTTACATGGGTATGAAGGAGAGATAGGCTTGCTGGGGAAAAAAAACAGTTTAATTGTGCGCAGAAACCTATTGACAACACTAGGCAGCAGAGTAAAATAATTTCATTTGTTACAAATAAATCATTGAACCAGAGATGGGTGTTTTTTTTTTTCTATAATCTAAGTTCCTAGCCAAGGTGGAACATGCTCCATCATGCACAATGCTAGTCAAGATGGGGGGAGGCGGGGATAAGATCCAAAGTTTTAGTGCTGTATGTGTTCCTTCTGGCTACTAGGCAATCATCAAAGTGACAGTTTGCAATATGCACTACAGACCACAGTTCCATCAGTTTTTGCTGTCATATGATTCCTTTCCCCCAGAAGCTGTGAGTGCTGCCTTCAGAGTGCTCCCATGCTCTACTGAGTTTCGGGCTCAAACTGGAATTTCCCATAGGGCAGCATATAAACTTACCACTAGGCCATCATCAGACTGAACAAGGTTATTTTACTTTAAGTATCTCACCTTCTAGGCCAGTGTTTCTTAGCCCAATACTGGTGGCACACCTAGCCAGTCTGGTTCTCAGAGCAAACAAAATGAATATGCATCAAATATATTTGCATATTCTACATCCCTTGTTATCCCTTGTTTTACTGTAAACTGGTACGATAAGATATTTGTCTTGAGTATCGGTATATTAAAAGATTTTAAATAAATAAATACAATAAATAAATCCCAATGTATGCAAATATACCTCATGCATATTCATTACAGATATCCTGAAAAGCAGAACAATTAGATGTGCCTCCAGGACAAATGTAAGCATTTCAAAACATTTTCAGATTCATGCCTTTTGACATTTAGATTTCAGTAGAGATGATCCATTATCTGAATGCCAGGAAGTAGTTGGGGGATGGAGAATGTTCAGAAAAGTGGGAAAAGGGGAAAGAATAGTAAAGGATAGTTTAAAAGCATTTGGGAAAAAATAGAAAACTGAAACACAGAGAACAGGAATGGGGATAAGAGAAAAGATGAGAAAGGGATATGAAAGCAACTCTCACATGCTTATACCCTATCCCACATACAGTCCATAGTGACTAAACTACTAGCACTAAGAGGCAAGGTGGTGGTAGAGGGAGGGTATTTGCACTAAATTGAGATCTAATTAAGCATTGCCAAAATATTTACTAAACTAAATTAAAAATTAATTAACTATCATGCTAAAAATAGTGGGGCGGATTTTAAAACCCCTGCGCGCGTAAATCCTTCCTTTCCTCAGCAGCTATGTAATCCGACATCTGAGACTCCTTATATGCATGCAGTAGAGGAGAAAATAGGTAGCAGAGAGAGAAAAAGGAGAACATTTCTACTGATAGGAAGAGAGATAGGAGAGGAATTTGGACATAAGAGGAAATCCAGACTTAGGATGCTCATGGAAAAGACAACGAAAGGCTTTGTCAGGATGAAGTAATCTACAGGCTTAAGTTGAGCTTAAGTATTCTTTACAATTGACTATTGTAGCTAAGAACATAAGACATAAGATATGCCATAATGGATCAGATCAAGGATCCATCAAGCCTAGTATCCTGTTTCCAACAGTGTCCAATCCAAGTCACAAGTACCTGGCAAGTACTCAAATATTAAATAAATCCCAAGCTACTACTACTTATTAATTAATAGCAATTTTATGTATTTTTCCTCTGGGAACTTATCCAAACCTTTTTTAAACCCAGTTATACTAAGTGCCGTAACCACATCCTCTGGCAATGAATTCCAAAGCTTAACTATGTGCTGAATGAAAAATAATTTTCTTCGATGTGTTTTAAATGGGCTACTTGCTAAATTCATTGAGTGCCCCCTATCTGAGAAAGTAAGTAATGAATTTACAATAACCTGTTCCAGTCGTTTCATGATTTTGTAGACCTCATCATATCCCACCTCAATTGATTCTTCTCCAAATTGAATAGCCCTAACTTCCTTAGCCTTTCCTCATAGGGCAGCCATTCCATGCCCCTTATCATTTTGTTTGCCCTTCTCTGCTCTTTCTCCAGTGCAACTATATCTTTTTTGAGATGCAGCAGCCAGAATTGCACACAATATTCAAGATGTGGTCTCACCATGGAGTGATCAGAGGCATTATGACATCCATCATTTTATTTGCCAATCCCTTTGTAATAATTCTTAACATCCTGTTTGCTTTTTTGATCGCCATAGCATACTCAACTGACAATTTCAATGTATTTTCCACTATGATGCCTAGATCTATTTCCTGGGTGGAAACTCCTAAGATATATCCAAACATTGTGTAACTCCAGCAAGGGTTATTTTTCCCTATATCTGCAGTTATCCACATTAAAATTCATGTCATTTGGAAGCCCATTCTTTCAGTTTTGCAAGGATCTCCTGCAATTTATCACAATCCGCTTGAGATTTAACTACTCTGCATAATTTTATGTCATCTGCAAATTTGATCACCTCACTCATTGTACCCCTTTCCAGATCATTTATAAATATATTAAAAAGCACCGGTCCAAAAATAGATCCCTGATGTACTCCACTACCTTTTTCCACTGTGAAAACAGACCATTTAATCCTATTCTGTTTCTTATCTTTTAACCATCTTGCAATCCACAAAAGGACATTGCCTCCTATCCCATGTTTTTTTTAGTTTTCTTAGAAGCCTCTCATGTGGGACTTTGTTGAACGCTTTCTGAAAATCAAAATACTTCACATCTACCGGTTCACCTTTGTCCACATGTCTATTCACTCCTTCAAAAGAATGTAGGAGTTTTGTGAGTCAAGACTTCCCTTGGGTAAATTCATGCTGGCTGTATCCCATTAAAACATGTCTTTTTAATGTTTTGTGATTTTATTCTTTATAAAGGTTTCCATGATTTTTCCCAGCTCTGAAGTCAGGCTCACCAGTCTAGTTTCCAGGATCACCCCTGGAGCCCTTTTTTAGAGGTGTGCATCTGTTTTCCACGTATTTGTAATCTGCAACTTATTTTGACCTGTTAAATACGTGGGGAAGCGAAACGCATCGCGACTCCCCACGTATTTATTTATTTATGTATTTATTTAATTAATTAATTAAAGGTTTTTTATATACCGCGGAACGTAGCAAACATCACCTCGGTTTACAATGAACAATAATTTAGCAACAGACTTTACAATCAATTCAGAGAGAACAAGCAAATATAAATCAACAAGGCAATGAATCAGCATATGGTACAACAGATTCCTGTTTTATTCTGCCTCCTAAATAAAAATTTAAACCCCCCACCCTCCTGACCCCCTCAAGACTTACCAAAACTCCCTGGTGGTCCAGCGGGGGGTCCGGGAACTCACTCACACCCTCGGTGCTGGTTTCATCATGGCGCCGATAGCCTTTGTCACAGGGGCTACCGGTGCCATTGGTCAGCCCCTGTCACATGGTCACCGGTGCCATCTTGTGCTCCTACCATGTGACAGGGGCTGACCAATGGCACCGGTAGCCCCTGTGACATAGTATGGGCAAAGGCTATGTGTGACATAGTGAGGGCAAAAGCGATTGGCGCCATTTTGAGTATTGGCATCGGACGGCGATTTTGAGTCTCAAAATGGCGCCGGTCGCCTTTGCCCTCACTATGTGTGACATAGTGAGGGCAAAGGCGATCGGCACCATTTTAATTATTGGCATCTGACGGCCGGCGTGCAGGAGGTCACTCCAGGACCCTCGCTGGACTTTTGGCAAGTCTTGTGGGGGTCAGGAGGCCCCCCCAAGCTGGCCAAAAGTCCCTGTGTGTCCAACGGGGGTCCCGGAGTGACCTGCTGTCCGATGCCAGGACTCAAAATGGCACCAATAGCCTTTGCCCATACTATGTCACAGGGGCTACCGGTGCCATTGGTCAGCCCCTGTCACATGGTAGGAGCACAAGATGGCGCCGATGGCCATGTGACAGGGGCTGACCAATGGCACCAGTAGCCCCTGTGACAAAGGCTATCGGCGCCATGATGAAACAGCACTGAGGGTGTGAGTGAGTTCCTGGACCCCCCTGCTGGACCACCAGGGAGTTTTGGTAAGTCTTGGGGGGGGGGGGGTCAGGAGGGTGGGGGGTTGTAGTTAATTTTAATTTTAGCTGGGACAGGAATTTAACTCGCCTTAGTAACGTATTGACAGATCGACAACTTATGGAATTCTACATATTTCCGCATGAAACGGAATTGACCCTCCACGAATACGTATCACGAATGCAACGAAACATTTTGGCTGCACATCCTTACCCTTTTTTTGAATTATTTTTTATTTTCAAATGTTTTAAATTCTCACAAGCATATATCTTGTTAAAGTAATAATGGTACATCAACATAAGAAAATATTCAAAGGAAATTGCTATACATCTAGTAAACTATACATGCACCTTAATATAGGAAATAGGGAGGAGGCAGTAAATATAAGCAAAATCTATTGAAAAACTTAATCAAGACAGACTAAGGACACCAAGAAGGTTAATGACATATTCTTTATGCCGAACCACTAGTGGGAGCTAAGTGGGTGTGCACATCCAAAAATACTCTAAGTTGGTTAACCTCAAAGAAGACTTAATTAACATTTTAGTGTCTAATACAACACTTGCACAGATATTGAAGTACAAATTTTGCACCCAATTGATGTGTTTCTGCTCACATAGATAGAACATTTTTCCTTCTTATCTGAGTAGACTTATTCAGATCCAGATAAATCCAGAGCTTCCGGCCATAGAATAAGGACTGCCTATTCCAAAAGAAAAGCTTTAAAACATTATTACGGTCCATCAGAAAAGCAAATGAAACCAATATCGATCCTCTCTGTATGACTTCTATTTCTTGGGACAGTACCAAAATTTCTGATATATTCAATGATGGTGGTGGTTGCATTAATTCCTCTTGATCTGCAGGTATAACTTCCTGGAGCCCTTTTTAAATATCGGGGTTACATTGGCCAACTTTCAATCTTCAGATACAATGGATGATTTTAATGAAAGGTTACAAATTAATTGAAATAGCTCTGAAATTTAATTGTTTAGCTCTTTCAGAACTCTGGGGTGTATACCATCTGGTCCAGGTGATTTACTACTCTTCAGATTGCCAAACTGGCCTACTACATCTTCCAGGTTCACAGTGATTTGGTTCAGTAAACACTGAAGCAAAGAATATGTTTAATCATTCTGCGATGACCTTATCTTCCCTAAGCAACCCTTTAATCCCTCGATCATCTAACGGTCCAACCGACTCACTTGCAGGCTTTCTGCTTCAGATATATTATAAAAATGTTTTTATTATGAGTTTTTGCCTCTATGGCCAACTTTTTTTCAAATTCTCTCTTAGCCTGTCTTATTAGTCTCTTACATTGAACTTGCCAATGCTATGCTTTATCCTATTTTCTTCTGTAGGATCCTTCTTTCAATTTTTGAATGAAGATCTTTTGGCTAAAATGCCTCTTTCACCTCACTTTTTAGCCATGCAGGCAGTCATTTGTCCTTCCGTCCACCTTTCTTAATGCGTGGAATACATCTGGACTGTGCTTCTAAGATGGTATTTTTTAACAGTGTCCACGCCTTTTGCATACTCTTTACCTTTGTAACTGCACCTTTCAGTTTTTTTTTAAACTATTTTTCTAATTTTATCAAAGTTTCCCTTTTGAAAGTTTAGTACTTGAGCCATGGATTTATTTATTGTCCCCCTTCCAGTCATTAATTCAAATTTGATCATATTATGTTCACTATTGCCAAGTGGCCCCACCATGTTACCTCTCTCACCAAATCTTGTGCTCTGCTGAGAATCAGATCTAAAATTGCTCCCTCAATCATCGGTTCCTGAACCAATTGCTCCATAAAACTGTCATTTATTCCATCCAGGAACTTTATCTTTCTAGCATGTCCTGATATTTCACTTACCTAGTCAATATTGACATAATTGAATTCTCCCATTATTACTACACTTCCAGTTTGGTTAGCTTTCCTAATTTTTCTTAGCATTTCACTGTCTTTCTCACCATCTTTGTCAGGTGGATGGTAGAATACTCCTATCACAATACTCTTCCCCAACACAGAAAGGATTTCTACCCATAAAGATTTGATTGTACATTTAGTCTCATGCAGGATATTTATCCTGTTGGACTCTATGCCATCCCGGACATAAAGCGCCACCCTGCCACCAAGATGTTTCTCTCATTGTGTCCCGCTCATTGTGATATGTGAATCTTTTAGCTCAGGTGAGTTTTTAATTATAGGCACTTAGACTCTTTTCTTATTATTGGAATCTCTCTGTTGAGATGCCCTAACTCTAATGCTTCATTAGTATCTTTTGAAATACATCCCTCCGAACCATGCGCTGCTGAGCAACTGTGAGCTTTCCCCTTTGACTCTTTCAACAAAAACTTTACATCCTTTACAACTTATTCAAAATTCCACAGTGCGGCTGGGTTTCTGATACTTCTTATCAAGAACATATTTGACTAGTTCTATCTGACCTTCATTGGCTTCCCATACCATTCTTGGCTCAGTTCAAGGTTCTTTGAATTTTTAGGGCTCTGCATATATGACTAAGCTATTTGATAGATTGAAGTTACGTGTCCCAACTCATAATTTAAGGTCAGGGAAAGATTTTCATATATATTTTCCTTCTACCAGAGAGTTCAGATGTGTTTAGAGCACAAGCATTTATTGTGCTGCTCCATTATTTTGAAACTTTCTGTCAAAGAACCTATGTTGGTAGAGAAATTATTTAAGGTTTGTAAACTTTTGAAAGTCCATCTTTGTACTCATACATTTACACAATGATATTTTATTTATTTATTTAAATAATTTATATACCGGAGGTTCCTGTATAATATACATATCACCCCGGTTCACAAAGAACAGTAACTATCGCTACAAATAGCGGTTTACATAGAACAGAATAAACAAGAAGTTTTACATTGAACAAGAACTAAGTAAACAAGATTTTACATTGAAGTCAGCATGTGTAAATTTCTGAATGAAAAAAGGAAGAAAATAATAGATCTGAATAACTCGTTGTGGGCTTGAAAAAGACTTTTATTCGAGTTCTTGGCTCTAGGGGAAAGCTTGTTTGAAAAGCCAAGTCTTAAGTTTCCCTTTAAATGTAGAGTGGCATGGTTCCAAACGAAGGTCTGGAGGGAGCGAGTTCCAAAGTGAAGGGCCCGCTGTGGATAATGCACGTTTCCTCAGAACGGATTTCGCCGGTTGTGTGATTAGTCTGTTCTGATAGGCGCTTCTGGTTGGTTTCACAGATGTGTGTAATTGAATTTGAAATGTTAGGTTGAGAGGTGCGATGTTGTGTAAGGCCTTATGTATCATCATTAAAGACTTGAACTGGATCCTGCATTTAATCGGAAGCCAGTGGAGATGGTGGAGAATAGGGGTGATATGATCTCTCTTTTTGGCATTTGATAGAATTCTTGCAGAGGCGTTCAGGACCATCTGAAGTGGTTTGATGGTGCATGCTGGTAGGCCTAGGAGGAGAGAGTTACAGTAATCTAGCTTTGGGAGTATGATGGCTTGTAAAACCATGCGGAAGTCTCTGTATAGGAGGAGAGGTTTGAGTTTCTTTAATGTTTGAAGTTTAAAGAAACATTCTTTTGTTGTGTTGTTGACGAATTTGTTGAGACTGAGTCTGTTGTCTATGATGACTCCCAGGTCTCTAACTTGTTGCGTGGTGGAGAGCCCTGCGGTGTCCGGATGTTGATTAGTGTTAGAATGTGAGGAGGGGGTATAGTTATCCGGTGTTATAATGAGGATTTCAGTTTTGTTTTTGTTTAGAACCAAGTTTTTGTTTAGAACCAAGTATTTGTGATAGAATTGTCAGTCTGTATACTGAAGTTTGTGTGTCGACCCTTCGGGAATCACCACTATATGGCACTACCTCTTAAATCTTTTTGAGCTAAAGATAAGGAGATAATGTAGTGGATGGAGGTGCACCATTCTTGGAACAGCACCTCCGCAGAGGTTGCTGGAATGGCTGGCCCCCTGATGGTATAAAAGCAGCTTGCGTCATAGCTAATTGTGGCTTTTTCATTAGCAGTTGGAGTGTTCTTCAGAGTTGAAATTTGTTCCCCTATTCTGGTGTACTAGGCCTCACAGCTTGGAACCCTACTCTGAGGAAGAAGAGGGCAAGTGCTCTACTGGTACTAGCCTCAGGTATAATTTCAGGGATTTTTGAATTTGTTTGGAGTTTTTTCTATGAGAGCCCTAGTCTTCTTGATTCAGAGCATTTGTGAGGAGTCCCAGGCTAATTAGATCAGGAAGTAGGGAAGATTCTGCTGCTCTCCATCTCACATAGTGTGAATGGATTAGGGTTGACTCACCGCACAAGGGTTCCAGATTTTTGCCATTTCTTTGAAGATTTTGTTTTGTATTCTGGGAGGAGTTTTGCTGTCACCCTTTCTGCCCTGAGGTGGGAACAACCAAGAAAACTGTTTGATCTCTGCTGCCTGGACCTTTCACAAAAAAGATCCTGTGTGTCATCTGAAGAAGAAAACTATGAGTAGGATGTTTAATTACATTTGGAGGTCCCTATCCATAATCTTCAACTTAGAGAGAAGTAGTATAGGGGGAGTCTGCGCAAAGACTGTAATTCTCATTTATTTTATTTTATTTATTTTTTTTGTCTAAGTATATTTGGAAGGGGATTTTTCCGCTCAAACTAAGATATCCTTGTCTATCTGGGAAGCCTTGCATTTCCAACCTCTGGAGGATGAGTATTTTTCCTGGCACAACTACTGAGAGACACTTGTCTGTCAGAGGTCACTACTTGATTGAATTTCATAAACACAAAGTAAATCCAGAGAAATCAGAAGTCATATGGTTTCCTAGAAATAAATTGTGATCCATTGCATCCTGTCATGGCTGGATCGAGTATCTAGTTGAAAGAGGTTGTGGCTACTTTAGGTATAAAAGTTGATACTCACTTGTTATTTAAACTTCATTTCTACTTTAATTCAATGGTCTTTTTATTTATGTTTTATACAGTGACTTCACCCCTATTTAGATATGTATGACTTGAAATTTTTGATACATGCTTTAGTTATTAGGCATTTAAACTATGGAAATGCCTTGTTTCATGGCTTCCCTACATATACCATGCACCATTTACAAATATTTCAAAACACTGCAGCTAAAATATTAATAAGGAAGAAAAATTGATCACGTGACACCACTTTTGCAGGTATTACATTGGCTACCAGTTACTTCCCAAATTGAATTCAAGATTATCTTTCTCAACTCTATAGCATTACATCTTCTCTGAGTAATATGCTTGTACCCTGTCAGCCAGGTCATATATTATACTCCTCAAAACAAGAGCTTTGGAAACTTCCTTCTCCTAAGGAAATTATCTTTGAAAAAACTGGCAAAATGAATTCTTCATTTTCAGTAGGCATGTGCATTAGTTTTAAAAAACTGGAATAATTAAATAAATAGGGACTAATTAATTTCTTTTTTTGGGAACCTGAAATGAATTGAGAGGATCCCCCAAATTATCAAATCCTATTTGTTTCATTTGTTTTGAATTGAATGATTTCTATAAACCATTATAATCAATAAACTCATAGAAATCAATAGAAGAACAACAGGTGTACAATTAGGAACTGATACAAAGTATAGAACAGGGAGCCAGCAGAAATGGGTAGGATGGACATGTTGTCAAGGAGACAAAAATAATGACCTATCACAATGAAGTAATTTTCCAGTCCAATCTGTCACTGCGCAACATGCTGATCATGAATTCTGAGCATGTCAGAGAGTTACTGTGCATTTCATCTGAAGGCATTGTCTGTAAGGAAGGGAGCTATTTTAGCTCTTTCTGAGTTCTAGATTAATTTTCTCAAATAAATTTTTCTCTGCTTCTCCTTTTGTGACTGTTACTGTGCCAGTCACACAATATAGGAAAGTAGTGAGGCAGCAGTACTGTGTCATAAGAGTGCTGTGTCACAGAGAGCAAACTTCTGTTGCTTGCTGTTCTTCATTTCTTTGTGCTGACCGGAGGCAGACTAGAGAATTGCTTGCAGAATTGGTACTATTTTTGTCTCTGCCTGAGCAGTGGGTAGTAGGCAATGGGTTGGGCACAAGATGAGCCCTGAAGCAGGGCAGAGAATGAAGCATTCCAGGCTGTGGTGTGAAGCAGTGTCATAGAACTAGTGCACAGGCACACACTCAGTACAGCAGTATCTCTGTGCTCCCAGAACACACACATTAGCGTGGCACAATCAGTGGCGATACGGTACCACTGTGAAATATTAAATCTTTTAACCTTCACATCCACAGTGGTAGAATCAATCATGCCAGGCTAGGGAAAGGCAGAGCAAGTAAAGAACATTTTCCAAAACTGGCCAGGTTAGTGACAGCAAGAACCAAAAATGTAGTCCTCCACTTAAGTTGAAGCAGGATTTCTTTGGGACTAAAAAGGCAGCAGATGCTAGCTCTGTCCAAAAGAAACTGACAAATGGAGATGAGCATGTGCCACTGCAGAGTGTAGGTGACACTGAACATTAGGGATGTGCAGAGCAAAATTTTATGTTCATATTTTTTATGTCCGAAAGGGGGTCCCACTTGCGGCCAATATGGACATAAAAAAAATCCAATGAGTTGGGTATATGTACATATGTGCAAAAAAAACATTTAAACCCCCTCACCCTCCTTAATCCCCCCCCCAGACTTACCACAACTCCCTGGTGATCGAGCGAGGAGTGAGGACGTCATTTCTGCAATCCTTGGCGAGAAGCATGTGACGTCGGTGGCACGTTGAGTGACGCGGCGTCACGTGATTCCCGGCTCGTTCGCGCCGGACGGCTCGTTCGGCCCAAAAAGAACTTTTGGCCAGCTTGGGGGGGCCTCCTGACCCCCCCAAGCTGGCCCAAAAAGAACTTTTGGCCAGCTTGGGGGGGCCTCCTGACCCCCCCAAGCTGGCCAAAAGTTCTTTTTGGGCCGAACGAGCCGTCCGGCGCGAACGAGCCGGGAATCACGTGACGCCGGCGTCACTCGACGTGCCACCGACGTCACATGCTTCTCGCCAAGGATTGCAGAAATGGCGTCCTCACTCCTCGCTCCATCACCAGGGAGTTGTGGTAAGTCGGGGGGGGGGGGGATTAAGGAGGGTGAGGGGGTTTATATTTTTATTTTGGCTCAACAATCGCGATTTCCCACATATCGAACATATCTATGTTCGATATGTGGGAAATCCGATCGTTTATGTCGAATCAATTTTTTAAGTAAAAAAAAAATATGAGTTGCGTTTTACTAATGCGGTCAATCCGAATGCACACCCCTACTGAACATATTTCACTCCATTCTGTTTTTGAAAAGAGAGAAAAATAGACACCTGTTCTATAGACCTGTTCTATAGTTCTTTCTTTCCTCCAACAATCTCAGCCTGTTCTCCCACCCCATATGGTTCACTGAAGTAGTTCATTTAAAAAAGTCTTCATTCAGAGGAATAACTACTGGCACAAGATAAAAGATTCTCAAGAGAGACCATTTCCTGTACCAAATGTCATACGAGGTTAAAATAGTAAGAGGGTACTCATGCAAAACTACTAAATCAGGAAGTGTAACAGCCAGAGTTTAGGTACAGGATATAGAAAGTTTTTTTGTCCCAAAAAGCCCTCATTCTGAAGAATAAAATACTGACACAAGACAAAAGATGCTAAAGAATAACCATTTTGATGTTATCAATGTGATAGCACTTAGAGTAGTGTCAGAGATGTAATGCAAAACCAGAAAATCAGGAAATAGAACAGGCTGAGGTCAGCTAAATGATATGGGAAATTGTTTCTTAAAAAAAAAAAAAGCAGCCCTTGCCCTTGAAAAATTGTTTTGCCTAAAATGTATCATCTTGAAGTTCTGTTAGGTGATTTATTAAAATGTAAATGTTGTCTGAGTAGTTTTACCCCTGAATGCACTCTAAGATCCTGATGCTTAATCCTACTGTAAGGTGCCAAGAAGAATGGGAACCTTCCCAGTCATGGCAGCTACTCTTGAAAGTTTGCTGAACAGATATAAAATATCAAATGTCTCCCTTACGGAGGTTTCACATAAGGGATACCTTACCTACATTCCCACAATTACAATATCTCAATAATATAACTTAGTTAATGGGTAAACCCACACTGCCAATAAAACTTTGGGAGTTTAGGAGAAGACTCTGAGATAGAGTTCATGAAAGTAATACACATTTCCATTTAGTTTAGACATGTTTTATATAGAGGATGTTAAACAATTTCTACCATGAGAACATTTTAAAAATATAAATGCATAACCAGACATGAATAAACAAAAAATGTTTAAACTTTGTTGGGCAGGAGCACTTCTGATGTCAGTAAATGGAAAGATTTTACTTTTTAATGGTGCTAATTAAGTTCATTAGGAATGATAAACTTATGCAATTGTATAACTTTGAATCCCAGTTATATCAATTTCTTTTTTTTTTTACAGATATATCACAAGACATATCTGTCTGTACATTTCAGTGTTACTCTTTGTAATGCATTTTTCTTCCTTTACAGGTGTATAAATGACTATGCACTATGGCAGAATTTAACAATTATATTACTATTACTTAAAGGTGAATTTTAAAAGCCAGGCACACACCAAAATTGAGAGATGTGTGTGCATCTAGCATATGAGTATGTCCACCTGATTTTATAAGCCACTCTTATGTGTGCACCAATACTGTTGTGTGAATATCTTGTATTTAGGGAAAAAAGAAGTAGAATGTGGGCAGGACATGGGCATTTTGGGGCAGAGCCAAAAGATATGCATATGGGTGCATTTCAGCACAACATTTATTTATTATTTTTATATACTGACATTTGATTGAGATATCACATCAGTTTACATTCAGGTACTGTAGGTATTTCTCTATCCCCAGAGAGCTTATAATCTAAGTTTTTGTACCTGAGGCAATGGAGGGTAAGGTGACTTGCCCAACATCACAAGGAGAGACAGTGGGACTTGAACATTGGTCTCCTGGTTTGTAGTCCACTGCTCTAACCACCAGGTTATTCCTCCTCCCTACTTCTACTATGGATGAGGTGAAAGTCTTTAAACTATTTCCAGGCAAACTGGTGAAAATGGTCTTGGGCTGGATGCGTGTCTGTTATAAAATTCCCTCACTTGCTTGGCCCAAAACCGACTTATGCATGCACAGGCTTATAATTAGGAGCACACATACGTGCACCAGAGATATTTTATCACATGTGCATGAATGTGCATGCAGGATATAAAATTGCCTGTGTGCCCATATACGCATGCATATGGGTGTCCGTGTACCAATTTTAAAGTTACAGTCCCATGGTATAAAGAGTGGTTTAAAATAATATACTAGGATTCATGTTAAGACTGGTGAAAAATCTTAGAAAATGTCTGCTTAACCTATTTTAAAATTCTTTAAAATATCTCAACACATACACAAAGACAAATATGAATAATGTGAGGATGATTTTAAAAATAGCATGCTCCTGTGACCAATCACTAGTTGTAAAGTGTTGTTATCTAAGTCTAGAAGTTGAAATCTGGATCACCTTTCTCACTCTGCCTCCCATCTATCTCACATTAATTTGTTTATTTAAGAATGCTTCTAATACATAGGTCCCTGTGGGTAGAAAACCGTGTTCATAATACAATAACACAAATTCACACAAATACAAATCATTGTCTGTTTGACTCTCAAAGATTAATGTACTTCTGCCTTTTCACTGTCAATGATGTTTTGTGTTATATATTTTAAAAGCACTGTAAATCTTAAATCAAAATCCTAAGGGAAATCATTTCCACATGTACTTTTATATGTATAGCCCCTGAACAATTTGCAATAAACCTATTTGCATAAAACCATGTTTTACATGTATATACTATATGCTTTTGAATATTACCCCCCTGCTTAGAGCAGGTGTAATTTTGTGTGTGTACAATTCAGCACATACCCATCCAAATAAAGTAAGATTTTCAAAACAAATGTATGTGCAAAGTTCAATTTGAAAATTTTCCCAACAAATCTACCTGCACACATTTACTCCTGCTAAAAGTTAAAGCAGCGCAGGCTTGTCTCGCGCTGCTGACAATAATGGGAGGCATGCGAGAGAGTTAGGGCAAAGGAGCTTGGGGTGAATAGGAAGGGGAGGGGGAATGGAGTGGGTATGGCAGCCAATGGCAGGGGCTCAAGTTTGAACTTGGGCAGGCCATTGGTTGTTATAGTAATGATTAGCAAGGGCAGCCGTTTCGTGCCTCAGTTGGCGCAGGAATGGCTGAGGCAGCAGGCAAGCAGCTTTAGTTGGGATTTGCTAGTCTGTCCTTAGTGTATGTGTCAGGTTGGTTGGGAATAATTTAATTCTTCACGACATATATTATAATTTTATTAAGAACTGCTGGCGAATAATCGAGTTTACTTCGCTGTTAAATTCAGCTGTTTATTTCCTCATGGAGAGGAAAGTGCGGAGGCCAGGCCATCGCGTTAGGCCCCCCCCAGCTAGATGTTTGCCCTTATACCTGCTCTCCCCGGGTGGGTGTGTTATCGGAGCCTGCTGCTGAGGTCTCTCCTGGCCAGCCTGCGCACCGTGCAGGGAGGGGGGCGGTGGGTAGGCAGTGCACGCTCCCCGGCTCTTCCCCGGTTTCTCAGGCTTCCCAGCCAATAGCGCCAGTGAATTTTCCTGCCCCGGCACGGCCGGCGTCCATGATGACAGACTTGGGATAGAGCAGTCCTGAGTCTGCCGATGTAGTTCCTACGGCTCCTTACTCGTGTGTGTACAGCGAGTCATCTTCTGAGGCGGAGGCCGAGGTTTCCCTCAATGCCTCTGCTCGTTGCTGTGCGATGGGTGAGGGAGCCCCCTCCCTTCAGGGTGGTGCCCAGTGGCAGTTGCAGCTACAGGTCAGGAATTTGAAGTGAGAGATTTCCCAGTGGTTAAAAGAGGAGTCCGGAGAGCTGGAAAAAAGGGGATAGGTTCCAGGGGATAGGCTACATGTGTGCGGGGTGTGCAAGGTAAGGGCACCTCCCATACAATTAGAGGTAACCCTCCGCTGCCTTGTTATGTTTCTGCTAATGTTAGCGAAAGGCAGATAGTATATCCAAGTGGAGAGGTGCAGATAGCTCCTGAGCGTAGAGTAAAGCAGCCTTTGAGGGGTACAGGCGGCCGTGCCCACGGGGCAGGCACAGCAGGTCGATTAATAGCTGATTAGTAAGCTTCTTTTGAGGGAAAAAAGCTGCATATAGATCAAGAATTAGTGGGGAGTGGGTATCATGCAGGCTGTAGGAGTAGGTTTGCTCAGGCAGAGGAGGAGGAGCTGGTCAATGCCCCTGTGCTGGGAATGTCTCCTCGCAGGACAGATAGGGGAAGTTTTGGAGGATGGCCGGCCTGGTATAGTCAAGGGAATGGGGGTTCCATGCTTGTTCCCAGCGCAGGTCCAGTGGGTTTAGAGGGGAGAAGCGCTTGAGTGGGTAATTCCTTTGAAGGAAGGAATTTAGCGCCTAAGAACACGTAAAAAAGGTAGCATGGCTAGGAAGTTGGGGGTGAAAGGAGTAGGGAGGACTTCTTTTCTTTCAGGGATGTGGGATGATGAGGTGCCCAGAAACTTGAGACAGGCGATGTGGAGAGAGCAGGATGTGCATGGAACAGAGAGGAGACACGAGGTCGAGAGAGAGTTGGATGTATTGGGAGCAGATCAGAGGCAAGAGGTGCAGAGAGAGCGAGAGGTCCAGGGAGCAGATCGTGGAGGGGAAAGAAATGCTTCCCTTACTCAAGGACAGAGGGCTGACGGAGGTTGAAGTCGAGAAGCTTCGGCAAGTGCAGGTGAGAAAGTGTGCGGGGTTACTTGCAGAGCCAAGGGGAGGGCCAAACGAAAGAGGGAATCATCCTTGTTCAGTTCCACGTCAAGTTCCTCTGAAATTTCAGATGCCTCTTCTGACTTAGGACCGAGATACACGGAGGTGCTTGAAGAAGGGCCTATGCATGGGGAAGGTCATTCGGCTAGCGCTTCCTTATCGGAGCTATGGGAAGGGGTTCCAAGGAGGTTGTGCAGACGTATTTGGAAACAAAAGTATGTAAATATATGTAGGTTATTGGAAGATAGAAGGGGGAGTAAGAAGAGTAGAAAGAAGGATAAAAAGAAGAACAAGAAGTCGGGGGCTCCCAGGGTGGCCAAGAACATAGTTAATTGGGTGCGGGTTTTTTGCATTTAGCTAGCGTGGTGGGTCATTATGATCCTTTGCAGCATGGAGCATTGCTGTCTTATGCGGACAGCATATTAGATGCATTTAGAGATTATGAAGGTTGGGCATGCCTCAACTATGATGAAAACTTGAGGGACAAGATGGCTGGGTCTAGAGTGATATCGTGGGGTTCACAGGATATTCACCTGTGGCTAACTCAAATGACATACAAGGGTGTTCGAGTGGTGAAGGGTGTGGCTCAGGGGAGTGGAGGGTATGGGGGATTCGGGAGGTCTGGGGAGGGCAGTGCAGTTAGTTCCTTTCGGGAAGCGGGAAGTAAGAGTACAGCTAGCTCAGATATCAAAACGGGAGCTGGGGGGGTGCCATGTGTTGGAGGTATACAAAAGTGGCCTGCCTTTTTCTGGACTGTAAGTTCTGACATGCTTGTTCAACATGTGGGGGGGCACACCCTGCTCCCAAATGTTTGCAAGTCTCCGGAGGAACCCCTGGCAGGGGCGGTAAAGCCTAGTGTATTGAGTTGTAAAGCTGATTCGCCTATTTGTTTGAAAAGTTTGGAAGAATGGTTAGGTATTTACCCTGATCGTTTAGTTGCACAGTTCTTGTTGAGTGGTTTTCAAGACGGTTTTGCTATCCCTTATGAGGGACCAGGGCAAGGGGTAAGGGGGAGGAATGCTAGTTCGGCTAAGCAGAACGCTGACATAGCGGAAGCAAAAATACAAACAGAAATCCGGTTAGGGTGAGTTGTAGGGCCGTTTGCATCCCCACCATTTGTTAGTATGCATGTGTTCCTGATAGCTGTCATTCCCAAAAAGGCTACGGGTATGTTTTGCATGATTTTAAATTTATCTTATCCCAGCGGTCGGTTGGTGAATGACTTTATCCCGAGAGAGTTTTGTTCTGTGCGTTATACATCTTTCGACGAGGCGGTGCGTTAGATACGACGGGCCGGCAGAGGGGCATTATTAGCTAAAGTGGATATTGAATCTGCTTTCAGGTTGCTACCCATTCATTCATGTAGTTTTCCTTTATTAGGTTTTCGTTTCAAAGGACAATATTATTGGGGGCCCGGTTGACGATGAACACATTATACAATTTATACTGGTAGTAAAAAGGAATGGTTATGCTTTGTCAACTGTGAGAGCGCAGATTACAGGATTTTCCTTCTTCCAAAAGTTAAAAGGCTGGGGTAACCCTAACATGAGTTTCATAGTACAAAGGATGTTGGGTGGTTGGAGGAAAGACAAGGGGTATGTGTAGGATAGGCAACTTCCCATCAGATATTATGATCTCATAGTGATTGTGGGGCATTTGAACAGGGTATGTTGGTCACGGTACGAGGCTTTGTTGTTTAGGACAGCTTTTGTGATGGCATTTTTTGGAGCCACCAGATTGAGAGAGCTGGTAGCCAGCTCCAAGATGAATCGTACTGGGACAGGGATGATGGCAAGTAATGTATGGGTAGGCAGTAGAGCCGTTACAGTGTGCATTCATCATTCTAAGATGAATCAACTGGGTAAGGATCATTTTTTAACTTTGGTACAGGCAGCGGATTCGATAGTCTGTCTGGTGCGAACAGTTCGGGAGTTCGTTCTCGTGAGGCCCAATGTGCCAGGTTTACTTTTAGTACATGAGGACGGATCGCCGTTGATGGCTTATCAGTTTGTGCAGGTGTTGAGAGCAGTGATTCGGGGTTTGGGTTGGAGTACGGAGTGTTACACGTCCCATTCATTCCGGATATGGGCAGCAACGTCTGCGGCGTAAGGAGGTTTGTCTGGTCAAGCTATTCAATCAATAGGATGTTGGAGGTTGAAAGCCTTTTTGTCTTACATACGGCAAGGTCATAAGACCGAATAGAATATTAACAGTTGTTTCTTTCTTACAGAATGGCGGGGGAGTCGCAGGGATCATGAATGTGCCTGGGTCGTGGGCCATTCTTTTGTGCATTGGGTTCAGTGCTGGGCTGAGAAGAGGCGGTACGGACAACATTTGACTTTGGATACCCAGAATTGGAAAGTCAATTGGTTTAGTTGTAGGGGAATGAAATGGGAGGAATTGCTATCCTTCTTGCAAAATCGTGTTCTTGAATGGGGGGGTGCCAAAAATTATAGTAATTCATTTGGGAGGTAATGATGTGGGTGAATTTTCATTCAAGGATATGATAGCAAAAATAAAGAAAGACTTTTCGTTCCTTATGAATGGGATGCTGAACACTAGGTTTGGTTGGTCGGACATAATAGTTCTGCCGCAATTGAATGACTCACCTTTATGGCATAAAGGGGTTAAAAAGATGAATAAACAAATTGGGAAATGGTTGGTCAAGAATGGAGGATTTTGGGTTAAACATGAGTGGTCTTGGGAGGTCATACCTAGTAGAGATGTGAATTGGAACTGGAATCTGATCAGTTCCGGTTCCGATTCAAATCTTAAAATTTTTATCGTCCGGCTTGATTTTTTTTTTGTTATCGGCTGCACCCGATCCAATAACAAAAAACCAATCCCCCACCCTCTCGAACCCCCCAAAAATGTTTTAAAATTACCTGGTGGTCCAGTGGGGGTGCGGGGTGCGGGTGCGGGGTGCGGGGTGCGGGGAGCGGGGAGCGATCTGTCCGGCCATCCAGTGCTCCTACCATGTGACAGGGACCGGCCAATGGCACGGCTTCCCTGTCACATGGTAAAGGCAAAGGGCCATCAGCGCCATTTTTATTAGTGGCAGCCGATGGCCCGAGAGTGGGAGATCGCTCCCCGCGCCCCCACTGGACCACCAGGTAATTTTAAAAGGTTTTGGGGGGGTCAGGAGGGTGGGGGAGGCTAAGGGGTAAGTTTTAAAGGGTCGGGTGGGTTTTTTTTTTATCGGGTCATCGGCGCCATTTTTATTAGTAGCAGCCAAAATGGCGCCGATGGACCGAGAGCGGGAGATTGCGCCGGGAGCCCCCCCCCCCCACTGGACTACCAAGTAATTTAAAACATTTGGGGGGGGTTTAGGAGGGTAAGGGATTCGATTTTAAAGGGTCGGGGTAGGTTTAGGGGTTGTTTTGGTGTGCCGGTTTTCCCATCCTCCCCCAAATAACTCCCGTACCCGATTAATGATTTTTCACGATAAATCGGGAGAATTTGTATTGTATCGCGCACTCTAACAATTTTTGACGATTTAAAAAATATCGGACGATTTTTTAAATCGTCAAAAAATGATTCACATCCCTAATACCTAGCCTCTTCAGAAAGGACGGTATCCACTTGTCAGATGTGGGTTTAGACTTATTCAATAACGCGTTGCAAGAGGTATTGGAGCAAGTGATAGTAGTAAAATAGGGGCCGCAATGGGGGGATCAAGGGCAGCTGTGTTGGCCTTGTCCTGTGGCGGTAAACTCAAGCCCAATGTTGTTGAATTGTTATTGTATTCTTGAGAGGAATTCAGGGGGGGTGAAGAATCTTGTGTAGCGTGGGGGCTGCTACATGAGATGGCCAATAAGCAAGAGGGGGGCCGATGCTCAGAGGCTGTGGCACTTAGTTATGCTGGGGAAGAGGCGGGGTAAGTTAAACGGAGGACATTGGATAGTTCTACCACTGGGACGTGGTGGGGAGCAAGACATTCAGGATGCGAAAAGGGGTGGGATTTATTGTTAAGATTGTTTTGAGTTCGGGCTTGGGTTAAGTTGGACAATAAACTGCAGCCTTTATTTAACCAAATAAAGTTGTTTGTGATTTGTGGGATGAAAAGTTAAAGGGGGAAGGGGGTTTTGAGGTTGGAGAAGTGAGTCTTGCCTCTCCCAGTTATGATCAAAGACATTTTTTCTTGAAAATTATATACTTTTGTTTTGAATCAAAAAAATGGGAGGATAACTTTCAAAGAAATACATGCTATTCAATATATTCGTGAACATGGGGCTGTTCAAAAGCATGCACATTCAGGTGAATTTTAAAAGTTCTACACACGTCGAAGCCGGGAGATACATGCACAAGTCCGGCCAACTGGTAGACGTAGTGTATTTGGATTTTCAGAAGTTGTTTGACAAAGTTCCTCATGAAAGGTTTCTAAGAAAATTAAAAAGTCTTGGGATGGGAGGTGATGTCCTTTCATGGATTACAAACTGGTTAAAAGACAGGAAACAGAGAGTAGGATTAAATGGACAATTTTCTCAGTGGAAGGGAGTGGGCAGTGGAGTGCCTCAGGGATCTGTATTGGGCCCCTTACTTTTCAATATATTTATAAATGATGTGAAAAGGAATATGATGAGTAAGGTTATCAGGTTTGCAAAATATACAAAATTATTCAGAGTAGTTAAATCACAAGCGGATTGTGATACATTGCAGGATGACCTTGCGAGACTGGAAGATTGGGCATCCAAATGGCAGATGAAATTTAATGTGGACAAGTGCAAGGTGTTGCATAAAGGGAAAAATAACCTATGTAGTAATTACACAATGTTAGGTTCCATATTGGGAGCTACCACCCAGGAAAGGGATCTGGGTATCATAGTGGATAGTACTTTGAAATCGTCGGCTCAGTGTGCTGCAGCAGTCAAAAAAGCAAATAGAATGTTAATAATTATTAGGAAGGGAATGGTTAATAGAACGGAAAATGTCATAATGCCTCTGTATCGCTCCATGGTGAGACCGCACCTTGAATACTATGTACAATTCTGGTTGCCGCATCTCAAAAAAGATATAGTTGCGATGGAGAAGGTACAGAAAAGGGCAACCAAAATGATAAAGGGGATGGAACAGTTCCCTTATGAGGAAAGGCTGAAGAGGTTAGGGCTGTTCAGCTTGGAGAAGAGACGGCTGAGGGGGGATATGATAGAGGTCTTTAAGATCGTGAGAGGTCTTGAACGAGTAGATGTGAATCAGTTATTTACGCTTGTGGTTAATAGAAGGACTGGGGGGCACTCCATGAAGTTACCAAGTAGCACATTTAAGACTAATCAGAGAAAATTCTTTTTTTCAATGCACAATTAAGCTCTGGAATTTGTTGCCAGAGGATGTGGTTAGTGCAGTTAGTGTAGCTGGGTTAAAAAATGTTTGGATAATTTATTGGAGGAGAAGTCCATTAACTGCTATTAATCAAGTTGCCTTAGGGAATGGCCTCTGCTATTACTGGCATCAGTAGCAAGGGATCTGCTTAGTGTTTGTGTCCTTTTCAGGTTCTTGTAGCCTGGTTTGACCACTGTTGGAAACAGGATGCTGGGCTTGATGGACCCTTGGTCTGACCAAGCATCGCAATTTCTTATGTTTTTACATTTTGTGTGCTCCACATGAATTTTAAAAAGTGTGCGAGTATGTGTATATCTCCTCGTACATGCACAAGAAATGTTTTACAATAAAGGGGTGAGGCGTGGGCAGAATCTGGGCATGTATGAGAATTCTGGATCTGTAACCTGAAGTTTGCGTGTAAGGTTTACTTGCACAAGCACATGCCAGGGTCCTCTACTGCATAATATTACTTCTGCTGTACATGATGTGTAAGTTTTAAAATTAATAAGACAGGGCTAGTCAGTAGGGTTTGAAAGGTCAGGGCTAATCGGGTAAAAGGGAGTAACGTTAATTATGGGGGTTAGGAAGTCAGCAGCCTTGACCTGGGCAAACTGGGAATGGATTGGGGAAACTGGTAATTGCGTGGGTGTGCGTATCTAATAACCCCCCCCCCCCACACACACACACACACACACACACACTTATGTGGTAGAGCCGTAATTTTCTCAAACAACGTGTGTCCATACAAAATTGCACATACACATACAAGCATACAGCCGATTTTATATCGTTCGTGCATAGACATGTATATGTTATAAAATGGCTTGGTTAATTTGCACGAGCTGCCATACGCATGTACATGTATGCCCACAAGGGTGTTTGGAAGTTACTGTCATATTTTATATAGGAATATGCAGAGAAAAAAAAGTTTTTGTTTTTTGGTTTGTTTTTGTGAAGGTTTTTTTCCCACAAATTTCAATTTGTGGAACGTTTGATTCATTCGATTTGTGCGAAAAAATTGAATCAAATATTTAAAAAAAAAAAGAAAAACAGGGCCTCCTAAGGCCTTTCATCCACCTGGAAAAATGCCAGGGCCAGGATCCCCCCGGTCTGCACTTACCCAGACTGGTGGGGATCCAACAGCGAGACCAGTGAAGAGCACCATGTTTGATGTACGGTATTTCATACAATTGCAGTCCAAAAAATATGGTGCTCTTTGCTAGGGTAAATGTGCCATAGTTAATTAACTCCAGCGTGACCCAAGCGCTGTCAGAAGAAAGAATACTAAGAAGTCGACGACTGCAGGGCTGCAAGGCTAGAGCTCAGGGCCTGGGCCTGGCTCTATGCTGAGGCCCAGGTGTCAGGACCCGGTATCTAGGACAGTCCCTGGCATAGGGCCTGGGTCCTGGACAAGGCCCTGGTGTTAGGACCTGGTCTCTGGATCGGGCTGCAGTGTCAGGCCTGGGACTGGGCCTTGGCCTAGGCTGAAGGCCAGGTGTCAGGACCTAGCCTCCAGGCCAGGTCTCTGTGTTGGGCCTGGGTCTGAGTCAAGGCCCCAGCATCGGGACCTGGCCTCCAGTTCAGGCCACAGCATCAGGCCTGGGCCTGGGCTCCAGCCTAGACTGAGGCCTGGACTTTGGAACCCAGCCTCTGGGCTGGGCTCTGGCATCGGGCTTGGGTCTATATTGAGCTCCTGGTGTTGGTACCTGGTCTGTGGGTTTGTTGCAGTATCAGGCCTGGGCCCAGGTTCCAGCCCAAGCTAAGGCCCAGGCATTGGGACCTAGCTTCTGGGCTGGACATCAGCACCTGCCGCTGTGCCAGAGGACTTGGGACCACCCCTGGACAGCTGCCACACCCCGGCCATGCCCCCGAACCACCGCCACACCCTGCCACACCCCTGGACCGCCCATTTTAAAAAGCCCCGGGACATACGCGTGTCCTGGGGCTTGTGCGCGTCACCGAGCCTATGCAAAATAGGCTCGGCGCATGCAGGGGTAGGTTTTCGGGGGTTACGCGCATATCTTACACGCATAACCCTTTGAAAGTCTACCCCAATATTTTCTACAATTTCCATCTGATTTTCTGTTCCTTCTTTAAGTCCAGTCACAAAATAAGCTTTGTTTATAAACAGTTTTTCTTTAGTTGGTACCTTTAATGTTTCTTTCAAATAGTGTTTAAACTGCTCCTTAGCAGAAATCAGTTTACATTTTGGGAAGTTTAATATTGTAATATTGGTGTTTCTCAGTTCATTTTCTAGAACTTCCAGTCTTCTACTTGCTACCATTTTATCTTTTATGATTGAATTTTGGGCTATCTCAATTTTTATTTTTTTTTTTAATTTTTTATTTATGCCAAATATTTTACAAAACAAACAGCAATAACAGTTTGCTAAATATACAGGTGCAAGCAAATTCACAAACCTAAATAATAATCATTGTTTAAGGAATCAATCCCTGTTATAAAGTAATTAAAGAGCCAAGATAACATACATTATGAGCAATTTGAAGGAAAAATTTTAACTAAGAAATTTGTGGTACAACACTTTCATTACCAATGCTAGGAATCTGTATAGGCAATTTGGCATCAAGAAATTTCCTTAACTCATTAGGGTCCAAAAACACATACCTTTGCTGTTGATGTTTCACAATGCATTTACATGGATAATAAATTGTACTCTGAGCACCTATAGTTCTTAACTCTTGATTCATCTGAAGGAAATTCCTTCTGCGAATTTGGGTGGTCCTTGTTATGTCTGGGAAGGTCCATACCTTCTGACCCAAGAAGAGTTTATCTCTATTCTTTAAAGACAATTTCAATATTTTATCTCTTTCTGAATTTTTTGTAAACTTTACACATAGAGTTCCCCTAAATTCTACCTGTTCTGACATAGTTTGTTCTAAGAAGGCAGTTAGATAATTAATTCCACCTTGTGATGTTATATTTTGCTGAGCTGCTTCCTGCATTTCATTATTCCTTTTTCCCAATGAAATAAAGAAAATTTTTTCAATAGAAGGTAACTCAGTTATATCAAGCATTAAATTTTCTAACATGAATTTTTTATACTGTTCAAATGGTGATATAAGTTTAACATTAGGAAAATTAAGGACTCTTAAGTTGTTATATCTGATTGTATTTTCAATCATTTCAATTTTCTTATTATTTATCAATTCCCCTTGAATCAGCCCTGATTGGACCTTTTCTATTTGCTCACATCAATTTTCAATACTAACAATTTTCTCTTCATGTTTACACATTTCTGGCTCAACTTTCATTACCCGATTCTGTATATCTACTACTATATTATTCAACGATGAAATCATAGCCTTTACATCAGTTAAAGTAGACCATACATTTTCTAGGGTTACAGGTTGTGATTGAGGCACTTTTGAGTTAACAGATAAATTCACAGTTCCTGGAGAACACAGTGTAATCCTCTCGCCAGAGGCCTCTGTTCTCCCCTCATGCCCCGATGGTGTAGACATCAGGGGAAATTCAATCATTCCATTAGAATTTCCCCTGATTTTAGGCCTTGCCCCTAAATTCTCTAGATTCCCTCCGATAGTGACGGCTTCCTCAAACATCTTAGGTAGATTCCGCACGTCCAAAACTGGAGATTGAGCAGGGTTCGGTGGCTTCGGAGCATCGGGTTCTCCGGGGCTTAAAGAGGTGTTAAAGTCCAGCGGGAATTGTGATTGCTCTACACTCAATCCCATATCTGGAAGCCCTCCCGGAGTTAATATACCACTTCGTGTGAAAAAGGAACCAATAGTAGGTTGAGGCAAACTAGGAGTGGTAGGGGTCGGGGGTTCCCCTCTCACTCTCCCCTTCCTCTTTGAATGTGGCATCTAAGCAGAGGAAATATGTCAACGGTCCTTTTCACACAAACAAAAACTGTTACCTTGAACTCTCACTTGGCAGTCAAAAGGTCTCCGGAGTCTTCCGTCGCCTCTCCGTCCTTCTCCGGACTAAGCCGGACAAAGCCGCACGCGTCCCTTAGGTGCGCGCGGCTTTGGCGGTGCGCCGGCGACTAAGGCGCGCCTAGTGACGCCGATTATATGGGCGCAGGCCCCTCCCGATGACGTCTGAGGAGCCCGGAAACGGAGTCAGCTGGAACTCTGGCAACAGGTAAGGTCTCCGTTCGCAAATGACTGCAGCTTTCCTTCTGCAGTACCGCCGGTTATATGGGCGCAGGCCCCTCCCGATGACATCTGAGGAGCCCGGAAACGGAGTCAGCTGGAACTCTGGCAACAGGTAAGGTCTCCGTTCACAAATGACTGCAGCTTTCCTTCTGCAGTACCGCCGGTTATATGGGCGCAGGCCCCTCCCGATGACGTCTGAGGAGCCCGGAAACGGAGTCAGCTGGAACTCTGGCAACAGGTAAGGTCTCCGTTCGCAAGTGACTGCAGCTTTCCTTCTGCAGTACCGCCGGTTATATGGGCGCAGGCCCCTCCCGATGACGTCTGAGGAGCCCGGAAACGGAGTCAGCTGGAACTCTGGCAACAGGTAAGGTCTCCGTTCGCAAATGACTGCCGGGCTAGCTCAATTCTATTTATTTTTTCTTCCAATTGTGTTGTTTTCTCCATTTGCCCAGCAGTAGCTGTTTTTAAATTGGTAAAGTTATCTTGAGTACCTTTAAAAGCATCTGTTATAGACATTAAAGAATTCTGGAGAGTGGAAATAGTGAACCATAGAAACTCTAAAGTTATACTTTTTGGTTTTTCCAAAGATTTTAGTGTAGGAAAAGATACTGTTTGAAGCACAATATTTAAATCCTCTGTTCCTCTAGATAATTCTGATGGTAATACCAGAATAATCCCATCTCCTCCTTCAGCTCCTTGGCTTTCAGAGGGTGCCCCTCCCCCCACTGGGATAGAAGTCCTCGATCCACCCTCTATAGCAAGTGTCTTGATCTCCCCTGGTAAGCCCACCTCAGGTGTACTCAATCCATTCGACAACATCCATTATTGGGGGAGTTCTGGGCTTTGCAGCTTGTATCCTTGCTGGGGGGAGGGAGTCATTGGTGCTCCAGGGCTCAAAGTTGTTTCACCAGCTAGCGATGCCGTCTGCTTACTGGTCGTCGCAAGCGTGGGACTCTCTGGAGTTCTTCCTGCCTGGGAGTAAACCCCCGAAATTGAAGTCTGCACCAAAGGAGGATTGGTAGCACCCGAGGAAGTCTCCCTTATCCTGGCTTTTCTTTTTGTATGCGGCATGGCGATTGTTCCACAGAAGAAACGATAAGGTAAACTTCAAAAAAAGACTCAATCACAGGAGCTCCAACTTTGTGTCCTCTCAGTTTGGCGCCATCTTGGATGACTCACTCACTATTATTCTATACTGTGAAGTGATTGAAATAAATGTACCTTTGCCATGTAAAGTAACTTTGTATCAGTGCTCCTTTCCCCATACAGCCTGTTGTCTGGTGAAGTATCTCTTGCAATTCCTCCTGACTCAGGTCATGTGCCTCATCCTCCTCCTCTTCAGCTATGTGATCTTTTAGTTCCTCTGGAAGAGGCAGGCCCCTGATTTTGGGAAGGTTATGAAGCATGTAGCATGCTAGAAAGATCTTACTGACCTTAGTGGGTGGTAGAAAAGGCATCCCCCAGATTTGTCCAGGCAGTGGAAACATGTTTTTAGTAGGCCAAAGGCTCTATAAATGATAGCCCTGGTCTGCCTCTTGGCTCTATTGTAGTGAACATCTGCAGCAGTCTGAGGGTTAGCTAGCAGGATCATGAGCAGGCTTTGAGTGGATATCCTCTATCACTTATAGTGGAGAACAGAGAGAAGAGTAGAGTTAGATATTCCTTAGTGTTGGGCAGCAGAGTAGTTCACTGGTGGAGTGGACTTCCTGGGTCAATGTTCTCATTCCACCTAGACTTGTGGAAGACAAAAAAGGAGTTAGTTGCTAGTAAAAAGTGCATTCCTACCTAGAAGTCAGCCAGTGATGTGCCCTTCCTGGAAGTGGTTATGAATTCCTGGCTGCGAGAGAATATAGACATCAGGACTGGATCCTGGAAACCTCACCATGACATCCATGATGATACACTTGACATCGCAGACTACCTGCTTATTGAGGGAATGCAAGCCCCTGTGGTTTGGTAGATGGCCTCATCAGCCCCTGGTGCCCCTATAGGGATGTGAGTATAAGCAATAGCCTCCAAGACATAGGGGAAATGTTAAATGTGGTAGGAATCAGTCATTATTTATTGTTGTTGCTGTATTCTCTGAAGGAAAGCAGATATTTCTGTGTTTTCCTGAGAATTGCATCCATACTATGGAGATGGCAAACTAGCTTATTCTAGTTAGAGGTGTATGGAAGATGCCAGTGGCCAAACATTCCAGGGCGGTATTGATCTTGATGTGTACTGGCAAGGCATCATCCCTGTGAATGGAAGGGTGGAGATCCTGCTCTAACTGCTGGTATAGGTATGAAATGGTTTCCTTGTTGAATTTTGAACCTGCACATGACTTGCTCTTCTGACAGATCCAAAAACTGTGCCTTAGTCCTGAATACTTTCAGTAAAGGATAGCTCCTCCTTCCTTTTTGCTCTCTCCCCCTCTTCAACTGTTGCCCCATGAATATCCATAAGCCAATTAGAGTCATTTTTTAGTTGGATTCTCCTTCACTCACACTCACCCTGCAGTGTGACCCAGTAAGTCCCAATTACACTCACTACCACCCTCTAGCCTGCTGCTATGTCCACTCACATGGAGAATCCAGCTTATCAAACACCAAGTCAAGAAACACCATAAAAGTTTGAACTGGATGCATTAAATAGCTGTAGTAAATCTACTCTGTGTTGATGATGTTCATGCATAAGTTTTTAAAATAGTAACTTCCATGCATATGTGCAAAACACGTCCTAACAGGCCCCTAATACAACCACTTTTTTCTTGTATATTTACTCATGAGGTTGGTTATACATGTGTATATGACCCATTTAGAAAATATAGATTACACGTGGTTGCTTTATATATGCACATATATGTTCATTTTTACCCCTATGTGCATAAGTTCAAACCCCTCCACAACCCCAGGAACACCTTTGATCCATCCAGGTAAAATTTCAACATTTGTACTTAACATACATGTATAAGTTTACCTACATACCATGTGAAAAATTTTGTGAAAATCCATTTCTGCATGTAAAACACTGATGAGCTACTTTGCATATTGACAAAGTTATATAAGGATCTAGCATTTTATAAAAGATTTGAAAACACCTTCCAAGGCTCAGGGCAGGGTAGGCCAGAAATCCTTCTTATATATTCATTACTGCCCATTCTTTCTCTATTTGGATTTCTGCAGAATGGAAGGGCTGGAGGAGACCAGTCTCGGAATCCCGTGATAATATGGGCACCAGGCTAGCTCCTCCACTCGGGCAGATCAGTTAGCTGGGGAAGGGGGCAGGGGGCTTAGAGGTAGGTTAATTTATTTGAATTGGTGCACCAGGGTGACCTCACAGGATCCATACGGGTCCTGGTTGGTCAGTCCGGTGCATCTAGGGACTAATATTTTGAACTGCGGGTGGGGGGGGAGGGTATAAAAGGGGGCATTACATTGCATGCTGCCCCCTTTTTCCTGCATGCCTGTCTTGCTCCCCTCCCTCCCTCCTTTCTGTTCTGGGGCATTTTATGGTTTGTTGCAGCTGGGGGGGAAGGGTTGCGGAGTTACCAGAGCCATGGTTCTTATTGGGCGGGGCTTAGAGCAAGGAATCCGCTAGATGGCAGGTTTTCTTTGCTCTGGTTGTTGTTTGACTTGCATGTGACTGGGTTTAGCACATGGTTGGGACTCCTTGCTGGGCAGTGGTAGGGGTCCCTGTTAGCGGTAGGATGGTGGCCTGTGGAGGGATCATCTTGCTGAGGCGAGGTGGATGATTTCTTGGGCTGGGTATTTATGTTGATTATGTTGGCTCTGGTGATTGTATGTTTAATAAAGCTGTGGCCTTCTTTGAATTCCAAATTTGCTGTGTCTGTGTATTATTTGATGGCTATGCTATTGTGAGGAGCCGAGGGAGAGGGTCTTTGTCCTGGCTGCACATATTATACTAGCAACTGTACCCGTTCTACGCCCGGGCGGCAAGCCTTTTTATTGGCACATATGATCTTGTATGGAAGTGTTAGCTGAAAAGGAAAAACTAAATTGTTTTCACCCAGGGCAAGGGACGTGGAGGCATATTTGCTAAAGCCAGGGCTGGCAAAGTTTATTTACCAAGCTGTCTCTCGCACTCTCCCACACCCCCTCTCCTCTCTCACACACACATTCTCTCTCACCGGCATCCCCCTCCCCTCATATAGGCTCCCTCTCTCTGAAACCCACACTCAAGCATCCCCCCACCCACCGTCTCTTACCTCCCATGCTCTCTCTCTCACAGCCTCCCCACCCCCCCCTTACCAACCATTCTCTCTGTCACCCCCTCTCTCTCACACACACATTCTCTCTCACCAGCACCCCACCCCCCCATGCTCTCTCTCACACCCTCTTGTTCTCTCTCACCCTCCCCTCCCCAACACACATTCTCTCTCACCGGTATGCCACGGGACCCGCACCGTTCGCAGCGAAGATGAAGGCCCGGCGCACCATTCATGGAGAAGATGAAGGCCCGGTGCGCTGTTTGCGGCACACGGGGGCCTTCCATTTTTGCCTTGAGCAGAAAATAGCAGCGGAGACCCCGGCATGCTGTGAACGGAGCACATCCCGTGGCACATGCTCCATTCATGGAGAAGATGAAGGCCCGGGGGAGAAGATGAAGGCCGTGCGCGGCACACGGGGGCCTTCCCTATTCGCTACGAATGGTGCCCTGGCCTTCATCTTCGCCATGAATGGAGCGGGTGCCGCGGGACGCGCTCCATTCATGGCATGCCGGGGTCTCCTCTGCTATTTTTTGCCTGTCCCACGATGGCCACTTTCCTTCCGGTTTTGAATAGTCTTCCGGCGAGGGAGGAAATCGGCGATTTGAGGGAGGAAATCAGTGGGAAAGAGGAATTCTGCGCAAAATCTGCATTCCGCAGTAGCGCTGAATTCCCCCAGGAGAACCTCTTGTAGTTGGTGTTGTGACATGACTGCTGTACGGCGTGTTTGAGCCTCCAAGGCGGCCAGGAAGCCACCTGCGCCATCTATTGGCAGGCTGGGGAACATGCGGGAGCACTGACGGACACACTACCAAGCCCGATATATTATAGCGCCATCTATCAGCGGGCTGGGGAACATGCGGGAGCACTGACGGACACACTACCAAGCCCAATATATTATGGATGTCATTGGCTTCTTTTCATTGTTTTGAAATATATTAAGAACATTTTAGCCCTTAGTAGGAAGATATCCTCTGTTTAAGAGGTTAACAAATGGATTATTAAGAATAACATTCTTCTCCTTTTGAAGACTGAGAGTTTAGAGAATGTGGCTTTTAGCTATAAATGTTCCCAACATATGAGATTAGATTTATTTGTGTTGTTTATGTAAAGTTTTGAAGGTGCTGAAGAAGGCTTTACCTTTCTTCCAGAAAAAGTGAGTCACTGAAACAGGAACAATTCTTATCTGAAGAGAATTTGGGTGCCAGACTAAAACTTACAAGAGCACAAGAACAGATGATTACAGTGAAAGCTATAGTATTTCTCTTTTTCTTGAGTGAGTGGGATAGAAATTAGATCTTCAAACTTTTCTTTTGAAATAAAATACCATTATATTTTGATAAAAAGGTCTTAGTATTTCCTGATGGATCTAAATCTACTCAGGTTAGAAGGAGGAGATTTATGTATATGTGACAGAATGTAAGTAGAGTTCCCTCTGAAGTATCCTTGTGAATGTTTGGTTAAGGATCAAGGTTTATGTTGTATAACCTAATCTATCCAGCTGCCTTCCTGAGAGATAAACTTGTTCTTACAGAGAATAATTCAGTAGATAGCTCTTCAACCCCCATTAGTGAGAAATAATTGATTTGGTTTAAAATTAACAAATTTTTATTCTGTTTTTATTTTCTGCTGCATTGCCAACAGTCTATATTCTTAATTTATTCTTAATATCATTAATATAATAGGCCAGCTCTCATTATGTCATTCAGTCATAGCCTAATACCAGACTGTACGCATCTGTGGCCAGTATGACTGCGGTGTGTGCATGTGAGAACAATGTGGTTGGGGTGTGTGTCCATGAGGCCAGCATGGCCAAGAAACCGTGAGCCAGAGAAGAGGTTGCAGCAGCATTCAAGAATGAGGCAGGGGGCAGCATGGCTTACACTTGCCACGATGGCAGCAGCAGAGCGAACTGACTACCACAGGGCACATTTCATGATCAGAATGGAAGTCCTGGCAGCTAAAATGTGTATATGTGGAGAAGCTGACAGAAGGAACTTACCCTGTGTCCCAAACAGCAGGCTCTGGGAAAAATAGTGAGCAAGGTGACCAGCAACCTGAATTGTTGGTGAATGGAGCAGAAAAGTGACAGAGGAAATGGTATTGGCAGGAGAACTTGGGGTGAAAGGGGAGCCAGAGTCCATGGGATGTCTCTTTTGTCACCTATTCTGTCACACCCCAGCCACTTGGTCACTCAAACTTCAACTGTTCATGCACTCATACGAACCCAGAGCTGAAACCCTTCACGCTGAGGCATACAGTCAGTCACAGAGAAGAGGTCACACCTCTTCCACTTATCCAGACCCTCACTCACACAGACAGAGCCCACATCACACCACCCACAGACAAACACTCATATCCATTCACTCATGGACATACATGTACCTCAACCACTTAATTGCATGCACATACACATATGGCCCATGCATCAACTGACCTAGATGCATAGGCCATACACTAACTCACCAAGGCAGCAGACACATACATACACACTACCAAACTTGCAACTCCACTACACCCCTACTTCCAATACATATACACTGACACTATGCCCAGGACGTGCCTTGCCATAGAGCCAGAAAGGAGGCTGCCACAGTGTGGCATGCGGTGAGGGGATTAGAAGGGGAGGAGTGTAAATGGTTGGACAAGGAAGCAGAAGTGAGAGAAGAAATTGGTGTGACAGGAGATATTGTGAAGAAAAGGATGGTTTCTTGCTACTGCAAGATGCTGCATGCTTTTGGTGGTCCTACTCCTCTGAAGCAGCAAAGGGGCTGACAGAAAGAGGTGGAACCACTCTGCTGTGTTCCTGAACATCTTTTCTAAATGACTGTCTATCTCAGCTCCACTTTGTCTGCCACTTTGGCCTTCAGAGATTGTACTTGTTCTCTGAGCATTAGGTGCTGCTTGCATTGGTTGCACACATATTGGCCACATTTTAGTAGCGAGCACAAATCTACGCCCGATTTTATAACATGCGCAGATATTTATGCCTTTTGCATTCATTTCAAAAGACTGGATAGACCCCAATCTACTGCTGTTTGCATCTTTTTATTTCTTCTATAGTTATTAAACAATAAACAGAGTGGGAAATTCTTCACAAAGTTTAAGTTCCTTAAAATACTAATCTATAAGGTCTTAGAGGTTAGGTTAGAAATGTATTTATAGGTATTTAATAGGGGAGTGCAGAAAGGAAAAAAATGTAGTTCAGTTGCAATTTTTTGTTTGGTTTGGCTATCAATTTCATTCCTCTATTTTGTTATCATGTTTCATTCAATTCCATTAAAGTAAATGGGGGAAGAAATGCATCCTACTTTCTCTAACACTGGTGATTTCCATCCAAGTTTAATGAAACCTGCAGGCAGGCATCAGCAGCAGAGGAAGCAGCACTCCTAGACACAGAGGGTAACAATTCAAACATCTCCACACGACCCCATATATGTTCATATATGCCCATGCTGAGATCTACGACAGAATTTTATAACCTGCACAAATGAGGTAAGCACAGAATATAAAATGCATATGTTTTCCCCAAAACATAGGTGCATATATATATAGGGTTATATGCTAATTCTTGCAAAGAATTGAAAGTACATATTTGAATCCATTGAAAGCAAGAACTTTTCCTAACTATTTTAGACATACAAGTATTTACACACATTTTCCAGACAAAAAATTCACGAGTGATGGGCATTTTAAAAACTGGAAGTTACATGCATATATACGCATTTGAGTATCAGAAAAGGGGTGGAGTTGGGGATGGGGCATGGCTGTTCTGGGCAGAACCAATTGTAACTCTATAACTTAAAATGGAGGCCACAGTGTGGTGGCTTGTTAGCCATGTAATTTTACTGATGCTCCTGTTGAGAAGTGCAAAAGAGAGAGAGGGAGAGGGAGAGAAAGACTCTATAAGCCTATCACAGTAGTCAACTATTTATATCACTTTAGGAGGACCAGCTAGTAACTCGAGGTGAGGTTTTGGTGCTGGTTTATGGTTTTGGGGCTAGTTTTACATGCATAGTGAGATGTACAAACAGCACCGTACACCTCAGTGAAGATTTGACATCATTTGGAGTGAGGAAAGTCTCACAAAGTTGAGATTTCTACTTTGTTCTCCTGCCCTAACTTGATAGTGAAGGCCTCCCTAGAGGGGCTCTCTCTATCTGTCTCCCATAGTAGTAATAGCCTGTCTGGGCGCTTCACAAGCTGTGAAATAGAAGTATCACAGGGTGCAAAAACTTTACCGTACCCTGCGATACACTACCTATGTGAAGTGCTACATTAGCGCATGGTGCGGTGATTGTTAAATTACCATAAACATGCCTCTTTTTCTTACCACAGGTGTTATCCATGCGATATTATAGCATTTTCCTGAATCTAGGGGTTAAGTTGCAAACTAACTAGATGTTCAGCCATGTCTCGTATCTCTCACATAAGTGCACCGGTGGGGCAATACTCCAAGCAGATAACCCAAGATGAAGTCCTAATGGTTAAGACCTCAACAGATGATGGAAACTCCACCTTTAATTTTTGTACTACCAATGCCTTCCTATATACCAACACCACTCCGCCCTCCCCTCCCTCCCTGCTTACAAGGGTATGCATAGCCGAATAATGAAAATGCAGGTGGACAAAGCTGCCCAGGTTTGGGCACATTATAGTCATGAAGCCAGGAATCAATAATAAGAAGCAGGTCCAAATTGTACTGTACAAGAAAATCATAAAGATGTTGCTCTTTCATTGAAATAACCCACCTGTAAGAGATTGAGTATTCATCTGATGGTACATGTCATCAATAGAATGTTTTCTCATAGACACGAAAACACAGTTCTTCACAGAAAATAACCACCAGGGCCTTAAACCAACATAATGTACCATGTACCACAGATATATAGTCTCCCATTAATCTTCCACAAACAGAAATCAACACAATTTAAAACACAAATTAAATAATGCTTACCTTCAGTCACTGTGGCTCATCTCTAATAGCCAGTCACTTAAAAAGAGAAAATGTATGGCTAAAGTAGCACACTAAGGGAAACACAAAGATGCAGGCCTTTTGGCGATGGCTGACCAGTGGGCCTCCTCCTTATAAAGGCTGCCCTGAATGCAGGATGATGATAGGAAGGCTTCCAGTATTTCCTCCAGCGGCTGATCAAGAATGAAGTTTGGAGAGCAGTGCAGGTGAAAATCAACAGAGTATGAATTCCAGCAGGGCTTCCTTGAAGCTATGGAATAAGAGAGGCAATGGGCAGAGAGCCATGAAGAAATGGAGCAGATGAAGTAATAGCAGCAGCAAGAACACACACATGAGTAATTTTCAAAGGGGTTCCACGCATAAAAATAGCATATGTGTAAGTAGCATTTATTTGCGCACATACTATTTATAAACAACAGAAGTACGTGCATATTTTCAGTTTCGTGTGAACATTTTACCAGCACAAAAAAAGAGTGGCCTAGGGGAATTCCAGAGCAGGGTCAAGAAAAATATACGAAAGTTGCTATTTAATAAGAGATTTATGCATATATATTAGCTAACTTATTCACACAATTTTACATCTGCTAATTGTCCTGCACAAATGAAATCAGACTTGTCTCTTGTCTGAAATTATTTTGGTGGGAGCTTTGGGTGAAGTGGGAGTAGTTCAAGGTGAAGTGTTAGAGGATCTAGGAGAACTGAAGATGGACTTAGGGGTGGATTTTCCAAAACGAGCGTGGGTGGTTCCTGGCGCGTGCAGATGAACGCAGTTAATTTATAAATGTGCATGTCAGCATTGGTGGTTTTAGTCCTTGGATTGTTTTTTTGGGCCTAGAAGGCAGCAGCAGTAAGGTTGTTGAAGTGAGGTCCAACTGATGGTGTTGGGGACAAATCAGGCAGATGCAGTCAGTCACAGTCACTTGATCTTGCTGGATGCTGCATGTGGACCCCATTACTGTTATCATAGCACAGTAGGCTGACAGACAGAGCAGCTACAAGACCTTCAATTTCTTTTTATTCTTCTTGCCACTCACATGGCAAATCTAGAAAGTCAAGCAAAGTCAGATTCATTGTAAGGAAACTAGCTTCTCCATCAAGTGTGGTGATAACCTGAAACGATGAGGGATTATGATGTCTCTTGTCATGGAAAACGTTCTTTCACTGGGGACACTCGGAGGGCAAGTAAGATAGCGGTGAGCCACTCTCACTAGGTCTAGACAGATGCTGGACTTATGGGAGCAATATACCAGCACATCTCCTTGTCCTCAATGGTCTCTGCAAGATAGCATGTCACTGAGATTTGAACTGCCATCTCCTTTGCTGACATTGGACATGTGTCTTTCTTCCCTGCTGCTTTCGCGATCACCTGGGACAGACGTGAGGATTGTTTCTGTTTTACAGTGCTCAAGGTAGTACTAGGTGGCAATGACAGGGTGCTGCTCTGACTTGCACTACTGCCTGACCTGAGCAATGATGGTTTTTTATTTTATTTATTTATTTAGTGTTTTTATTATACCGGCATTCATGACAGTTGTCACATCATGCCGGTTTACATTTAAACAGGGTGTGAAAAACAGAGATCAATACAAAAAAGCAAAAAACTTTAACAGTGCAAGGTTAGAATATTGCAGTTACAATAAAACAGGGAAGTGTACAACTGGGAACAGAAGAGAAAGTAGCAGAGGGAGTTTAATCAAGGGAAAATTATTTACAAAGTTGTAGAATTAATGTAGGGAGGGAGATTGTTGACAGAGTATTGGTGAAGACTGATAGTGAATGGCTTGTAAGGAAAGGATCAGTTGAGGTCTGGATAGGCTGTTTTCTCCTGTGCTACATCCCTCCTCTGTCTCAAACTCTGGCACTCTAGTTGACAGACCTCCTCTGTAAGCATGATCTTTATAGGTGTCAAATTGCTGGCCTACAGTGCGAGTCTCCCTTACACAGGTGGATCACATAATGTAGTGAGCATATATGTGGGGTTTCTAGTCAGAGGTCCTAGTTTCTCCGTCACCTGCTTGTCCAAGGATTTAAAACAACGCAGCACCTCAGCTCACATTCCCTCTTCCTGTTTAAAGTCCTCCAGCTTTTCTAACCGAATGTTTTCTATAGGGATGACATCTCTCAAGGTGGCGCGTCTGGCACTCAGTTTCTCTGTGGCACAATTAAAAGGCTTCAGGATTTTCATAGGCTGTCTCATGACTGACCTATCATGATGCCCTAGGGAAGCCTGCTCACCTATCTCTATTTCCCGAGACAGATCATGCAGAAGTGCCTGCTGCTCCACTAGCCTCTGCAGCATTGTGTAGGTAGAATTCAGGCAGTTACCCATATCTATAGTGAGACACTTGTGAGGCATCTCTAATTCCTCCTACTTTTCACGGAGAAGGTCCTCTGCCTTCAAACTTCGATGGAAGTGTCCAGCTATTTTTCTACACTTTTCTAGTAAACCATTCAGGTACACATGCTCTGTGTTCCTGGATCCCAGCCCCAGGGCCTCCTGCATTGCTAGATACAGGGTGTGAGCAAAGCATCATACATTCTGATATTCCCCATCAGATTCAGCCTTTTCCACATTAGAGCCATTGTCGGTGTCAAAGAATACTGCATTAAGACTTCTGAATCTCTGATCCAGCTGCCTGCCCTACAGCATTTGTCTAATAGCTGCTAAAACATTGGCAGAGGTATGGGACCCATCCACCAGGTCAGTGTGTAGTCTGTGTCCTGTTGTTCCGGCCCCTGTGGAGCTGCTGCTTGGCCCTTCCTCAGCCAGTTCCCAACAATGTGCTGACAGAGAGAGGAAGGAGTTGAGAAGTTTGTGGATGTCCAGATGTTGCTTATGAAATGCACGCTGATCACCTGTTCCTTTGCCAGCAATGCTTGCAGATGGCCACAGCAATGCTTGTACAAACTGGGGATTACCTTTTCGCTGAAAGATGTCCTAAATGGCACTTTGTAGTTTGGCACTAAGAGCTGAATCAAATGCCTGAGACCCAGATTCTCCATGACTTGCAGGGGCTGATCATCTGCAGCTTTCATCTCACCAATAGTCATAATCAGTAGAGATGTGAATCGCTTCCGGAATCATTTCCGGTATCGGGTTCTGAACGCTTTTTTTTTCGGCTGTCCTGAGCAGAAAAAAAAAAACCCCCACCCCGACCATTTAAATCAAATTATTTAGAATCCCCCACCCTCCTGACCCCCAAAAAAACATTTTAAAGTACCTGGTAGTCCAGCGGGTGTCCCGGGTGCGATCTCCTGCTCCCGGGCTGTCGGCTGCCAGTAAACAAAATGGCGCCGATGTCCCTTTGCCCTTACCATGTGACAGGGGCTATCAGTGCCATTGGCCGGCCTCTGTCACATGGTCCTTTTTATCTCAGGTAAGACACAGGTGCTCTGACATCTTGAAAACAGATGCTCTACACGACCCTCTTCTGTGACTGTTTGGCCTTTTTCCACCTTCCCTTCCAACTGATGATGTGGGACATTGTGCCTTTCTCAAGAAAGCTGGTTTCATAGGGGAAAAAGTTATACTATCTACATGGATTGGTTCAACTAAGCCTTCACAATCACTATGATTTAATTTGTTTGTAAAATTGTTTACTTTTGAATTCCTCTTTGCTAAAATTAATTCTTATAAGAAATTTCACAAGTTTAGAGATTTCCTCTCTCCAGATTTCTCATATGCAAGCATGTTATCCTGATCTGTGGCGTTTCCTGGCAGAGATGAGGAGGATTTTGTGGATATAGATAAAGAAGCTCTATGAGTTAGTTATTATTTATTATTTATTTATTTATTTTTCTATACTGAAATTCGATTTGACATATCACATCGGTTTACATACACTATCATGTCTAAGGCAAGCCTTATAATGACATGATACAGTATAACAGATTAACTAATTAATTAGTTAACTAACTAATTAATTATTAATTAACTAATTAATTATGGTGAAATACAGACTTATTGGACTTCTGCTCTAGACTTTTTAATTGATTTTATTTTTATTTTATCTTATTTTATTTAGTGTTACAGCTCTAACTAAATTGGGGGGTGGTTTAGGGAGGGGGGATGGGCAGTTGATAACCCATATTTTTTTGAGTTTTGCACTGGTCAAGTTTTATGCTTGAAATTATTGCGCATGTTTTACTGTTGCATTGCAAAAATTTCCATGAATATATTGAACATAATAACAGTTTATGGACTTCTCCCCTAGGAACTTATCCAAATGTTTTTTAAACCCAGTTGCACTAATTGCCATAACAACATCCTCTGGCAGTGAATTCCAGAGCTTAATTATGTATTGGCTGAAAAAGATTTGTTTTAACTGAGCTAAAATAGCCTCTTTCACCTCACCTTTTAACCATGATGGTAATTGTTTTGCCTTCCTTCCACCTTTCTTAATGTTTTGAATACGTATGGACTGCACCTCTAGGATTGTATTTTTAAACAATGTCCATGCCTGTTGAACACTTTTAACTTTGCAGCTGCACCTTTCAGTTTTTTTATATTTTCCTCATTTTATCAAAGTTTCCTTTTTGAATTTAGTGTTAGAGCTGTAGATTTACTTATTGTCCCCCTTCCTGTTACATTTACCCAGTCAATATTGGGATAATTGAAATCTCCCATTATTATTGCATTGCCAAATTGGTTAGCTTCTGTGATGTCTCTTAGCATTTCGTCATCTGTCTGACCTTTTTGTCCAGGTGGACGGTAGTATACTCCTATCACTATACTCTTACTCAACACACTTGGGATTTCTACCCATATAGATTCTACTGAACATTTAGTCTCTTGTATGATCTTTATCCTGTTGGACTCTATACCCTTCCGGACATAAAGTGCCACACCCCCACCAAGTTGATCCTCGCTATCATTGCGATATAATTTGTACCCTGATATAGCACTATCCCATTGTTTATCCTCCTTCCACCAAGTTTCTGTGATGCCAATTATGTCAATCTCATGATTTACTGCTACACACTCTCCCATCTTACTTCTTAGACTTCTGGCTTTGGCATACAGAAGTTTATTTTTATGGTATTACTGGCAAACTGACAGTCTTTAAATTTTACAATCTTGGACCAGAAATTAAAGTATAAAATTAGCATTGCTTTATGCACTCCACCTCACCTTTCATCCATCTTCAAATCAGTCACTACTTGTGAAATTTCACTTCCTTCAGCCAATGCAAGCTCCTCAACTTCCATAGGTTATGCTTCTGTTAGTTCTTCTCCAGTAGCTCCCTTCTTTACCTTTGTACCTTCCTAATTTATCTCACTTAGGAGCCTGTCAAGCTGTGAGTAGATCTAGCTTCTTTCCTTCTCTCATCCCACAATTTCATGATGGTGAGAGAAAACCTGGGAAATGTCATTATTTCCAAATCTAGGCTTCGGCTGGGCTCTATTCGGCACTTTTATTGTTCTCCTTTGCTGAGTAGGGACTGGGGAATTCTCTCCCTCCTTACCACACTAACTTACTTCTCTTCAGTTCTGTGAATGAATAACTGATGCCCATGATAGATTCTATCTATCTATTTATTTATTTATTTATCTGAGAATTTTATATTATGCTTTTCTGCACTTCAAAGCGGATTACATTCTGATACTGTAGGTATGTGCAGAGGCACAGTTCTCATTTTGGTTTGTTTTTTTGATAGGTCACATTCATTCATTTCATTTCTTTCAAACCAAAAAATTCATGTATATGTTTAATTTATTTCATTCGTTTACCATTAAAATCAATAGGAAAAGCAATGCAGCCTATTTAGAGCTTTATAATTGAGGGTTTCTAATCAGTTCTAGGGTAGACAATATTGCAATGGAAGGAAAACTCCAAGGCACAAAGACTGTGGCAAAATGGCACCAAGAGTGTCATGAATAGCAAAAGGCATTGTCAAAAGGAAAAAGGATGCCAGCAGCAGTGGCAGGAGTTCTCAAAGGAACCGCCAGAGGAGAAAAGCAGCATCCAGAGTGTAAAAAACAACCTAAGAGTTCAAAAGAGGGCACTGATGGGGGATGAGGTAAGATGGCAGCATAGCTGAAGGCCCCAGCCTCCATTTCTTGCTTTCCTTTTTTTCCTGGATATTGCTTCCATATGAAAGGGAAAGGAAAGAGTATGCCCGCAACCCTTTTTCTCTACCGGGCCAGCAGACTTCTCATCAGTTATTCAGGGAGCCGAGGATCCTGATGTGTCTCCTGGAAGATGAGGTGTCCCTGAGCCCAGATTTACGAGCTCCCTCTGTGTAGAGAGGTATTCTGGCTAAGCGTTGCCATGGCGCACAGTGATGATGTGTACGGTGGAGGGGTCGCTCACTTGTTCCACACCACTACTATAGGATCCATCTTCTTTGCTGGAAACTGTTGGCGAGGCAATTGGGGATAACTCCTTTACCCCTTCTTTGATGGATTTTTCAAACTTAGAGCTGGAAATGAGACCATCCTTGGCCGGTCTGCCATTCCATCCCATCCAGAGGTGGTAACTCTTGAGGATGGATTTGGAACTTGTTTAAAATTGCTAAATAGTAAGATGAACCTTTTTCTCCTCAAATTGCCATGAAAAATCTTTAGAACTACAGCTTGGAGAAGAGACGACTGAGGGGGGATATGATGGAGGTGTTTAAAATCATGAGAGGTCTAGAGCGGGTAGATGTGAATCGGTTATTTACTCTTTCGTATAGTAGAAAGACTAGGGGACACTCCATGAAGTTAGCATGGGGCACATTTAAAACTAATCGGAGAAAGTTCTATTTTACTCAACGCACAATTAGACTCTGGAATTTGTTGCCGGAGGATGTGGTTAGTGCAGTTAATATAGCTGTGTTTAAAAAAGGATTGGATAAGTTCTTGGAGGAGAAGTCCATTACCTGCTATTAAGTTCACTTAGAGAATAGCCACTGCCATAGCAATGGTTACATGGAATAGACTTAGTTTTTGGGTACTTGCCAGGTTCTTGTGGCCTGGATTGGCCACTGTTGGAGACGGGATGCTGGGCTTGATGGACACTTGGTCTGACCCAGTATGGCATTTTCTTATGTTTCTTAAAAGCAAGTTGTTTCAATAAATTCTAAAATTACCAAAAGTTGATAGTTAAATCTATCCAGGAGTTTAATGCTACTACTGTGAATGATCGAAATGCTTTCTCCAGACGTATTGAATTTTTTGAAAATAATGTGAGACATTTAAATCTGCGTCTCCTGAAGTTCCTCAAAGTTTTATGGGAAATACCATTTGTGACCCTGAAGAAGTATTTTCAGGAGGCATTAGGGTTTACAAATGAGCAAATGCTCATTTATTTTTTTCCTACAAGGATGTCTGGATTCTTTTCATATATTGAAATTAAATCTAATTTGATCAATGTTTTATAAGTTTATGCAGGAAGTTATGAACTGGGGCATTCTTTTTGTTTCCTTTATTTCATCTGCTGATTTGAGTAATATATTGATAATTACTTTAGAAAGTTTTCTTCTCAATTTTATGGTCAATGTGTTAAGATTTTTCCTGACGTTGCTCGAGCTACCCAAATAAGAAGGAAAGGTTTTCTAGCCTTTAGGCAGGAAATTATATCTTTAGGTTTTTCTTTTACACTTTGTTATCTTTGTAAGTGCATTATGAAGCAAGGTAATGATGGTTTCATTTTTTGCAGCTTGAGCAATTGCAAACCTTTCTGGAGGCCTGAAGACTAGTGACCACTTCCTCAATGCCTTAATTAATATAGGGTCTCAAAGCATATATAAACTGTTTGCTGAATTGCTAAGTTGAAGCCGTTAACTTTTATTATTGTTAACTTTTGTGAAAGCTCCCATATTTCTTTTTTATTTTATTGCTTGGAAGTGGAGAACCACATTATATTTGGTTTCTTTTCCTAATTTTGCTTTTCCCCTTTGATTATCTATTTAATGATGGAATGCATATATTTCTTTGTACAAATAATTATCTGTTCATATTTTGGAAATTTAATAAATACAAAAAGAGGGCACTGATAACAGTGGCATGAACCCCTAAAGGCATCACAAGTGGGGCAAAGTGGCATCAAGAGTAACATGAACATCCTGAAGCACCATGAAGGGAGAACAAAGCAGCAAAGGTGGCAGAAAAAAAATCAGGCACTGATAGAGGGACAAAGCAACACAAATTGGGGTAGATTTTTAAAAAGTGCGCCTTCGCGTACTTTTGTTGGCGCACCAGGCGCAAACAAAAGTACGCTGGATTTTAGTAGATACGCGCGTAGCCGCGCGTATCTGCTAAAATCCAGGATTGGCGCGCGCAAGGCTGCCGATTTTGTGCAGCCGGCGCACGCCGAGCCGCGCAGCCTGCCTCCATTCCCTCCAAAGCCGCTCCGAAATCGGAGCGGCCTCGGAGGGAACTCGCTTTCGCCCTCCCCTCACCTTCCCCTCCCTTCCTCTATCTAACCCACCCCCCCGGCCCTATCTAAACCCCCCCCTACCTTTGTCGGGGGATTTACACCTTCCGGAGGGAGAAGTAAATCCCCGCGCGCCAGCAGGCCGCTAGCGCGCCGAGACGCAACCTGGGGGGCGGTTCCGGAGGGCGCGGCCATGCCCCTGGACCGCCCCGGGCCGAAACCATGACCCCCGGCCCGCCCCAGAAACGCCGCATCCCGCCCCCAAAATGCCGGCCGATCGGCCCCGCCCCCGACACGCCCCCCTCGAAAAACCCCGGGACTTACGCGAGTCCCGGGGCTCTGCGCGCGCCCGCAGGCCTATGGAAAACAGGCGCGCCGGCACGCAAGCCCTGCTTGCGTAAATCCGGGCGGATTTACGCGAGCAGGGCTCTTAAAATCCGCCCCATAATGGCATGACATTATGACCTAGAATTATCATTTTGCTATAAATATAACAGAAATAGTGCCTGTGATAAAAAATGGACATGGTAGGCAAATTGTAGAGTTACTGCATTGAATAGATACATAAACATGTTGCACATTAGTTGTTTTTATTAATGCACACCTGCGGCCGTAATTGTGGGGGGAGGGCAGAGAGAGAGATAGGGAGCACTTTAATAAGGCGAATAGAACTCTTTATATAATTTAGCACTAGATGTGCACAGAGACTGCATTGTACAAATCAACTCCTCTCGTTCTACCTTTCATTGATTCAAATGATAGAAATTCATCAGATATTTATTGCATGCATTAGGGCCCTAATACAAATTGAAATATGACCCTGTGAGATAAGTACTTACTTTTGGATTTCTAAAAAATTGTTACAAATGAATGTGGTTTTGATTTAAAAATCATTATATACTGTTTCAATTGCAAAGAGACCCCCCTTAAAAAATATCATGTTGGAACTCACAGTGACCCAGGTTATAGGTAAGACAATGAGTGAATATTTGTGAAAGCATTTTGTTGATGATGCCTAATATGATAGTCACAATTTATTAAGCATTGGAATCATTGGTGGAATAGGAGTATTGTTGCTGATTTGCTGTATTATTCTTAACATAAAATGATTAATTATAAAAATACAATTGAAATAATCTTTTTTTTTTTTAAATTTCTTTATTTATAAGTTTTACAAACTTAGGGGTCATTTTCCAAGGAGATAATTCCACAAATCGCACTAACAGCCGTTAACGCAATGTTTTAATTTTGTATTCAGGGGGTGGAGTATATGTAAAGTGTTATCATGTGCAGCAAAACAGCCACAGTGTTAACATGGCCAATAGCTACAACCCTTTCATTTGCAGAGAGAGAGAGAGAGAAAGAGAGAGAGAGAGAGAGACTTGCTGTAGTGTCTCTTCCCTAGACAGGTATTTGTATCCCTATGAGAGGCCCACATAGTAACTCGAGGTGGGGATTAGGTATTAGTGTAGGGGGTTGGGGGCCACTTTCACATTCAACATGAGACGTACGAACAGAACAGTGGTCTCTTGTGAAGATTTGATGGCCTTCGGAGTGAGGAAACTCACTCCAAGATGAGATTTGGGCAATGTTCTCTCCACCTAGCTTGTTGTTGCCCAGGTAGAGCAAGGCTCTCTCCCTCTCTCTAGGATACTGAAACAGGCTGTCCGGACACTTTTGTGCACTGCAATGAGTCGTTGGTTGTTTTATCGTGCTCCGCGAAGATGTTTTCGCGATTCGCGAATACATTTGCGCAAATCGCAAAAACATCGCGGCACGCGAAGTTTCCCCGCTGCACGAAAAATGCCTCATTTGCATGGGAAACGCCCCTTAATGCGTTACCAATGCGATATTGGAAAATGAGGCCCTTAATTTGCAAATATGAAAACAAAGGTAGGTCTAGACATTGATTCCTAAGAAATAGTTAACATCATCATCAATTCAAAACAGAAGAACATTAGAAGAAATCAACATTTGGCCTCCATTAATCCATAAATCAATATAGTAGTATTGGGGATCTGATATAGAGGGAGTAAATTACAAAAGAGAAAAAAAAATTTCTATAGAAATTACTGCACTCAAAGCTTCCATATTTCACTAAGTTATGGGAGAGGAAGTAATGGGGGTTATATTTTGAAGAAATTCTTTCACTTGCTCAACAGTAAAGAAAACATTCAATTCAGCCCCCCTCTTCAACACACATTTACAAGGAAACTTCAGCATGAAATTATAACCAAGGGAAACTATCTCAGGGCGTAGGGCTAGAAATTTCCTACGCCGCTTTTGTGTTATTGGAGAGAGGTCAGGGAAAATTTTTATATTAGCATTCATAAAGGTAATTGGGAATTTTCTGAAGTACATTCTCATAATACTTTGTACATCTGTTATAGTTAACAAAGAAACTAGAAGAGTGGCTCTATCTAACTCTAAATTTGAACTTTCCAAGATTTCAGTTAAATTCTCCTGCAAGTTTAACCTATTAGCATTTGAAAATGTTTTTGGTAAGAAATAACATTTATTAACTTCAGGTGTATTCCCTTCCTCAAATCCTAAAACTTCTTGAAAGAACCTTTTTAAAGAAACAAATGGGATTTCTCCCAAAATACGGGGGACATTTAAAATCCTTATATTTAAATGTCTGTTGGAATTTTCAAGTGCTTCCACTCTTCTTGTAAGATATTGTCTGTCTTTAACAACTGCTGCCTTGAAAGCCAAATTTTCAGATTCTTTCCCTTGTAGTTCAGACACTTGTTTAGATAATACATCAACCTTCTTCTGAATTTAGTTGAATTTTGACTGTTTTGAGAAGCAAGAAATTCAACTTTGGTGTTTAAATTATTCAACGTTGTAGCAACCCCCACCATCAAATCCCATAGAGCCACCATCATTACAACCTCCGGGCGTTCAGGAATCCTTAGGGGCTTAACTTCGGGGGTTGTCTCTTTCAGTAATTGCAGGCTATTACCAGTCGGACTTACCCCTACTGCCCCTTCTGCTGACATGGTAGTCAATGTTTCCGCGCCGCTCAGCACTCCCGGTGCAAATTCTCGCTCAACGGCAACCCGAAGAGCCAGAGTATCAGATGACCCCTCTGCAAGTGTTCCGGAAGGGTTTTCCTCCTTTTGCGCGCCGTGTAGAAACATAATCCCGGAGCATTGTTGGGGGACTGCTCTAAGTTCTGGGCTCAGCGTTGTCTCCTCCGGAAACCGGAACCTCTCCCTCAGTTCCATGCTCCAAGGGTTCCTCGACCGCTGGTTCTATTGAAGCTTGTGAGGTAAGGAACCAAATAATTTCCTGCTGCATTACCGAAGATGGTGGGGGTGTTGAGGGATAAACCCTAATTTTCCCCTTCCTTTTCGGAGGCATGAGGAATAAATGTTAGGGAAAGATAAAATTCTCGCAGTAGCAGGACCTCTCTCGGCTCCTACACACAGAGTGCAGCCATCCTGAAATAATCTATTCTAACAGCTCTACTTATGCAAATTTTCTAAAGGTTATTTATAATACCTCCCTCTTTTGTATATGATTTATCTGAACATTGCTCAAAATGATTATATTGTTGCCTCTCTTGCATATGATTAAAGATTTGATATGTATAGTCAGCTATTGATTAATTTAGCAGCCTTCAGTTTCTAGTCTGTCAGTAGGTAAGCTGGTTAAGAAAAGCCAACCTTTCTTCAAGACAGTGAATGGCACACTCTTCAACCTGATGGTCAGTCATTTGTATTTCTTCACATTCACAAAGATTGCAGCTGTACATAGAGTACTTAAAACACCTAACACCAATATACAGACAGTTTAAACAGTGCCACTTCTTATGTGGTAGTCTACAGCCATAGGGTAACCAATTATATTGTTAGTCATAAAGGTGTAATCAAGGTCATGAAGGTAAAATTCCAGATTCAGAAAAGATCTAATTATTAAATGTAATTTGGTGCTGGCTAATGTTAAGTATATTTTTGAGTCATCCCAGTTAAAATTTTTCTTGGACTCTAAAATGTTAGCAAGGGCAAGTTCAAATTATGGATCAGTATGTTTATGTAGCTCGTTGTTGTAAAGGTAAATGTTGTCCAGATGACCAATTTCCTTTTGCTTTTTTTTTAAGTAAGTGCCTTGCTCCAAGGGTTTTCTTGGCTTTTCTCATATTTGTGGTCTCTGGAAGAATGTATTTCTTTTTACATGTTATTTATAGTTCTTTGTGGTTCTCTGGTATATGCACTTTCTTTTCATTTCAAATATACTTGATTTAAATATTTGAAAATCAAATAAAAAAGATCTAATGCAAATGAAAACAAAAGCAAATTGTGAAACTGTGTTTCTTCTGCTTTTCACATTATGTTAACAAAAGATGACTTTGGACAATTAAAAACCCTATTGTATTTATTTATTTATTTTTATTTCTGGCCAAATTTAAGGGGTCAATTACTAACCACTGATATTTTTCCATGGAGGGAAAAATACTGCTGGGGCTTCCAAAGCTGAGGTACTGGGTACCAAAGCTTTGGAAACCATGCTACACTTCCCCCATAGGAAAAGTACTGAAAAATATTGCAGAGAAAATCAATACAATTTATGTGATGACAGCCCCCTACGCTTGGGATTGCCATCTTCTTAATACTAGAACAGATAACGTTTTTATGCACTAGAAGAGCTGCTAGTACATTTTTGTGCAGCTCTATTGAAAGAAAACAATTATTTATGGTGAACGAATTGATGCTCTGTTAGACACAAATAGAGAGCAGATAAAAATCAAATCACCTAAAAAAAATGAATCAGGATGAGATAAAATTGAGAAAATCATCCTGTGGCAAGTTTTCATACAGATGGTTTTAGGTGTATGACCTGGAGGAAAACTGAAGGGGATTGGGGGATAAAATTTTCAGGAATCAAAGGTTATCAAAAACGAAGAAATATCACAGAATTGTGCAAGCCTTTAAAATCTTCACCAGCACATTTTTATTCCTCTGTATAGGAGGCTCTATCAGTAAAAGAAAACACATTTTTTGGATAATTAATTGATGTTCTGTTAGACACAAGTGTCAGAATGTAGACAGAAGTCAAAGCCCTCAAATGATGAATCAGGATGAGCAGAAATTGAGAAAATCAATCAGCACAAAAACATGCCACTGGCTGTTGTAGGGTGATCGACTTGTGGATCAAAAATTGAAGGGGGTGGGGACAAGGTACATTTTTCAGGTCATCATAAATAAATAATAGTCACAGACCTTCAACCCACTGTGATCATGTACATGAATTGTGCAAACCTTTAAAATCTTCACTGGCAGAAAAATGTACTGTCAGCTGTTCTAGTGTTTTCAAGGACCACAGTGCTCTAGAGATCCCCCACCCCTGAGTTTTGAGAGACTCCTGACATATCTAGAGGCAGTCTACAAGCCCCCATTTAAAAAGATTGCCACTTCCCATATAGCAATAGGGTTTCCCCACAGTAGCAGCCTACCATTCCCCTGAACCTCAGACCTACCCTAGCCCATTCCCTGGGTATACCTGGTGATCCATTAGAACCCATAGTGCCCTCCTGGCTTTGAGTTGGCTGATCACAAATTCAAAATGTTGCTAGCTAGCTATCATACTAGGAATGCCGCACATGACAGTATGATGGCCGGCTGGCACCATTTTGGATTGAGCAAGCAGTCAGCGCAGAGCCAAGGGGATGCTCTAAGACCCATTAGACCACCAGTATCCCCAAAGTGTGGGCTAGGTTAGATCTGGAGTTCAGAGGGGGTGTCAGGCTGATACTGTGGAGGGGGGAATATTGAGATCCAGGGGGGTAATCCTTTGAAATGGGGGGGGGGGGGGGTTGAAAGGGGTGGAATGTCACCACACAACTTCTACATTTATTTCTTTTAATTTTATCACTTCTTGGCTGCCTCTAGAGGCAGTGGGATTGTGGGTTTGGGTTTTTTACATGTTGGGAAGGGTCCTTAAGGGCATCATGGCCATTTAAGAAACATCACTGGAGCATCAGGATGTATGCTAACATCCTGATGCCCCCAGGAAAAGTTAGTTACAACTCCTGAATTTTAGTTAACTTTCAGGAAAATAATACAGCTTGTGTTGTTTTGAGGCTAGTTGCATTTTTTTATTTACACAAAATCACCTAATAATGAGCTACTTTCCATGCATTTACAAAGCTGATGCATGCAAAGCAGCTTATTAACATATCCATATTATTTTGGGTAAAACATTGTAAATATATTGTGTGATATTTAAAATATATAAGAATTTAAAATAAATACATAATTATATATATATATATATATATATATATATATATACATATATATATATATATATATATATATATATTACTATTGCCATGATAGGCATTTTTTGTGCAACCAATGCCTAATGAAGCTTAGTAAATATACACCTTAGTACTGTATCTGGTGAAAATCACTAAAGTATCTCATCTTCTGAAACAACATTTATCCCAGAGTTGATATCCTGACAGCCTCAAATGTGTCTGAGAATCGTTCATTGCAGTGGGCTGATTGCTAAAATTATGACACCGCTGTCTCTGGTACATTGTAATTGCAGGTGAGAGAAGTTACACAGACCTAAGAAATGGCTACAACCTTATGTCACAGCTGTTTAGTTTGTGGCATTCCACTTGAAATGAGAAAGCCACATTAAATAAAAATAAAGAACACCGAATAGTGAGAATTTAGTATAGTGTATAATTTGGCACTGATTTAAAAGTCCTGTTTTTCTCCTAGCTGCAATCAATAAATGGATTTGCTTTTCCTGGAATAGATCAAATATTTAATTGCCCGTGTTATTCTTGAATAACCCATTTGATTCAGTTCTATAAAATGTATTTTTAGAAAAAAAGGCTTACAAAGAAACAAGTTTAGCCTAACTGCTTCAAAAGGATGAGAAAAGTATCCTATTAAACCAAAGCATTCATGTAAACAGCTGTAAGAAGTATAAACAATTTTAAACAATGGAAACATAAATATAAGTCCTACAATTTTTTTTCAGCTAAACATTACGGCAATGTAAGTTTACGTTCTGTAGGAGTTTGACCTATTTAACTCTTTCTACAACATATGCATACACTCATTAGACGAAACCACTGTAAAACTACTATTCTAAGACTTTCCTTCATTCAAACAATGATGTTTTTGTACTGTCTTTGGGAGGTGCTCATGGCCTGAGGTTATTAAATTTTTCCGCAAGGCTTGCATTCGCTCTCATTGTTTAATGTGGAAATGCACAATGCAGGGTTACTGTAACCCTGCTGAAAGCTAGAGAGAGAAAAATATTGTGCAATAACAGATGTCATTGTATGACTTTTTTTTTCTATTTTAATTACTGAGGGCCAAAAATCAAAAGTTTGACATTCAATGAAGAACATCGCACGAACACGCCTAAAATCACACTTGAATTTTACTTTTTAAGTGCCCCTTTATAAGACAGAGCTTTCAAAGTGGACAGTTCATTTTCTTTTTTTTCAGTATGGCAAAAATGAACTTAATTTATTGGAAGTGCTTTAGCATAATTTCTAATTTGCATAAAATAAGGTAATACTTGCAAAGGATTCTTAGTTGCTAAAAACCAACAAATGATGTGAAAATAGTTCCCATTCATCAATCTGATTAAGGTACTGGAATGTGGTAAGGTTGCCTTAGGGATAACTGTGAAGAATAATACTTAAAGCACAGAGAAACGTTGTCATTCCAAATGTAATATTACACAAACTTTGACAGTAGACGCAGAAGGATGTTTAAAGAAGATAACAGCAAATGCTTAAAATAATAAACACCTGGATTTTTTTTTCACTCTTTGAAAGTTGGTTTCAAAGGGTTTTTTTCTGAAAATAGATATTTGACTGAACAGGTTTTATGCTCTATCTCGGGGAAATAGACAAAAGCAAGTTCTCTACCCACTATTGGATGGATAGCATGCATGGACACACATTCTTACTTTTATATAGGAAGAATATGAGGAATTCCTCAGAAACATATTTAAATGCATTTACAGTAAATCATATTTCATTGTACAGCAGAAATTACATTTTGAAATATGCTTTTTTATACTTATAAATTAAATGTGAAGCCATTTTTAGAAGTTATATGTTCATTCAACTAGCCTCTCCTGGTAGTACTAAGTAATTATTAACTAAAACAGGAAATATGCTCAGAGAAACAAAAGTTTTGCTCCTTTGAAATACTTTGGAAGAAATCATAAGTTATAAAAAAGTTAAACACAACAAAATTAACTGGTACAGAGTTCAATATAACCATGTCAGCTTGTTTACCAAGCATTCCCATCTTCCTTGTGATTAGGGTCAAATTTGTCATTTTTCAGGCAGACAGATTCAATTTCAGGACTGCACCCGCTCAATTTACATCTCATTAAGGAAACTTCCACAAGTAACATGAGCCAAACAATGTATCTGAGCATAACAAGTAAAACATCTGCCATTCGCCCCAGTGGGCATCTGCCACTTCCTAGCAAGGAAAATGCACCATCCACAAGCCACTTGGCCTGTAGAAATCAACCATCACTAACCACCTGTTTATGAGGCCCCACCACTTTCCAGCAAGAAGTCTTGCAAAACATGACCGCACCCAGTCACACCCCTCTTCCTTGGTGTCATGGAAAGTGTTCCAACCAGCCTCAGCCAATCAGTCTGTACTTCCCAACTCCCAACCTGCTCGGGTATTCTGCCACAGGCATGTGCTGGATTCAGTTACATGTTGTCGTCCCCCCACACTACCACCACCAAAACATTCCCTAAGCTTTCTTGCAATTGTTGAACAGATCCTGACCTATATCTGATAAATATACCCATCATCTCTAAACAAACCTAGACACGCATCCCATGACTAGGAATGTTTAATGTGACCTCCTCCCTGAGAATGCAGCAGGGTCCAATTTGTTGACTCAATTTTTTCCTACCCCAATCACAAATTACTTGATCCAAAACAGCTAGCCTTGGTATGATGTCGGACCAATAAATCTTAGTCTGTGTCAACCATAACATTATAGTGGAAACATCCTTTTGCACAGTCTCAATCAATTGTTTATATGACTTCCCCAAATCATTCCCACCCAAGTGCAGTAACAGAACATTTGGCCTCGACCAACATTGTAACAGTGATGAAAGATAATCAAGTAGCTGATCTCAGCATCACATCTTCTAAACCAGCTAACACTCACCTCTTGAGTGGACAAGCCCACTCAATATGAATGATTCCCACTCAACATAAGAATGCTCCCATGAGTCACCTTAAAAAACAAAGACTATTGTGTAGTATGCAACCCACCTTCAAGACTCTTCTCCCATGCACACATAGGACTCATAGGCTCTTGACTTCCATCATCCAAAACGCTGAATCACCCCCTCTGGCATTCCCGAAAATGCTGCTAATGTGGCTGCCCCAATAAGGAAGGAGTGGGTTCCAAAACTATTTACCTCCAAAGCTAACAGCACTAATGTCATATGAAACACTGCTGAGAACTGGTAGTTTGTGAGTGGACTCCCATCGATATGGACTAGAAATTGCAGGCTACCTTTGGGACATATTGACACATATTCCCTCACCTTTGAAACAGGACAGGTTGACAAACTCTCGATTGCCATTAATGTTAACCAGACTCCTCTGGCCTCTTCATCAGTCTTAGGCCTCTGAATATGCAAGCACACTTTTTCCCCTCCAGTTCAACATGCTCAAATAATAGGCCAGACAGGGTTTGAACCTTCCCCAATATGATAAGCACCAAGGAATGCAAAAACAAATTCCACTTTGAAGATACATGTCTTGTACCCTAAGAAAGATACCAATGGCAACACTTCCCGCACATGAGATAGCAATTCATGTGTGCCGGGTAACTTACCATCTTGTACATTCTAGCCATCACATACCCATCTGACTAGTAAATGTTTGATGAGAAAACACCCAGCGGGACACCCCAATCATGCGCCTTTGCAAAAAATGATAAATAAGAAATGTGTTCGGCCATTGCCACCCATGACAGACCCACTTCCTTTGCCTCAGCAATGCATTCTATCAACATTTCATCTGATACGGGACCTCACAACCATCCTTTCGCATATAAGCTCAAAAACTTCCCACAACTGCTGGTATAGGTCACCCAGGTGGAAAGTGCTAGTGAAGCTTACAACAGTTGCCAGGCTGCAGCACACTGAACCTCCAAAAGAAATCTGGAATTTCTGTTTCACACTGATCTGCCTCTGGTGCCAACCTCTGGAATATCTCCCACTTTGAATGAGAAAGAGAATCTGCTATAGCATTGTCCACATCTGGTACTTGTTGAGCCCTACACGTCATATTAAACTGTAAGCAATGCAAATAAAATTCCCGCAAGAGATCTGTGACTAATACATATTTGGCTGACTGTCTAATAATGACCTGTACCACCCCTAGGTTATCACACCAAAAAATAAAAACTCTTCTGTTTCTTATGTGGTCTCCTGAAATCACCAATGATGCTACTATTGGGAATAGTCCCCAAAAAGTATATTTTTAGTAGTGCCCACTACCATCCACGTTTCAGGCCAAGAAGCATTGCGCCAAGAATCTTGAAAATGTGCTCCAAAACCAACCCCTCCTGCCACATCTGTGAACAATTCAAGATCATGGTTAGAAACTTGTGTCTCCTGCCACAACGAGACTCCATTGAAGTCCCTTAAGAAGGTTTCCCAAATCCTCAAGCCCTCCCTAATGCAGCGCGTAATGTGAATGTGATGGTGTGCACATTGCACACTCCCCATGGCGGCTGCCAAATGACACAGAAAAACCCTGCCCATCAGGATCACCCGACAAGCAAAGTTTAAACTTCCCACCAGTGACTGAATTTTTTGTAATTTGAGTTTACGCGCTCTCAGTGCCTCACCCACCATGTCCCTTAATCTGACCACCATGTCCCTTACTTTCTGACAGACATGAAATCATTGCCACTGAGTCAAGCTCGATACCCAGAAAAAAACTAACAACTAACTGGTCCCTCGATCTTTTCCTTTGCAACTGGAATACCCAAACATCTCTCTACCTACATAAAGGATGTCAATATGTTTGGACAATCCTAAACCCCCGCTGATCCTACAGACAAATAATCATCCAAGTAATGTATAATACTAGAGGATCCCAACACTTGTCCAGTTACCCAGTGAACAAAAGTACTAAACATTTCAAAATAAGCACATGAAACAAAACAGTTCATGGGCATATATTTATCAAAATAGTATTGCTCTCAAAACTGAAATCCAAACAACGGAAAACTATCTGGGTGAAGAGGCAAAAGGCTGATTCAATGTCAACCATTGCCATCAAGGCAATCCTACCACACTGCCTAACTGACTGAACTGCAGAATCAAATGAAGCTTAGCGTACTATGCAAAATTCTTTTGGCACAAAATCATTAACTGAACTCCCCGATGGGAAGGACAAATTAAGGATCAAATGGTACTTTCTGGACTCCTTTTTAGGTATGAGCGCCAGTGGTGAAATGATCATTTTTTGAAATGGAGAAAGGTCAAATGGACATACTATTCTTCCCAACAATAACTCCTCCTTCAGTTTACCATCCACCACCATTTGGAGTCTATGTACAGAAGCTGCATTCCTTCCCTGCTCTTCCCACCATAACGAAAACTCTCTGCAAAAATCCTGCTATCTTCTTTATGAGATAACGGTCCAATCATGTAATCAAAGGACTCAATTGAATAAGCATAGGTGCTCTGTCCCAGCACAAATTACTTTGTATTACTGTTCGATCCTCCCCCTCCCCCCAGCAATTTGTTCCTCCACCTGCCTGCCTGATACACTTAGTGGCTGGGTGATTTGATGCACAAGTGGAATATAGTTGCTTGAATTTACAGTCAGGAAAGGAACAGGCATATATCTGGCACTGTTGTTGCCACCCTGCCTACCATGTTGGATCCTCCGCTGCCACAAAAAAACTTGCCCAGAGCTCCATGACCCGTTCCAACTGTCTGACTAATTCCAGTCACATTATTTGTTATCTGGGTGAGCCATAAGCCTTTATCTTGGGTACCCCCAAGATATAAACTTATTCTCCTCCATTTTATCACAGAAACTTTCATCATAGTTGAGCCATGCTCAGCCTTCATAATCCTGATGTACAGCTAAAATGGTGTCTGCATACGTCAGCAATGCTCCATAAAGTGAAGAGTCAAAATGACCTGCCACACTGGCCAAATAGAGAAAACATCTAATCCAATTTAAAATGGTTCTTCCTCCTTGCACTCAGTACCTGAAGCACCTCCTTCTTACTCTTCTTCTTCCTCTACCCTCTCTTTCTTCTGCCTTTCAGAAACTGAAAAATATCTATATATTTCCTTTTCCGAATCTTCTCTCTATATGATCTGGAAACTCCTTCCCATAACTCCATCAGACCTACCAATGCTGGTGCTCTTCTTTCCTGCTCCTATTCCTCCACCCCTCTCTTGCCGGACTAGAAGATGATGTAGTAGAAGAACGAGAAGAAGAAGAAGAAGAAGAGGACCCATAAAATGCAGTTGACCTTCTTGAAGTCTGCCTTTTTTATTATGATGCTTGCACTTTCTTTTTCCCATCAGATCCGAATCCTTCTCAGCACCTTTTTCTACTAAGGATTTGTTACCACCAGTCTTCTCACCACTTTTAGAGCCTAAACACTGCCCTTCACTTGTCCCTGTAATCCAGACTACCCCGCTACCAATTCCCCCTGTTCCAGTATTAGCTATCCTGTCTAGCCTAGCCTAGCCTCCCACAATGCCTCATTAGTTGCAACTGGAGTGATCATGCTCATGCTCCCTACGATGTCCTTGTTAGCTACTTCCACTTCATGCACACCACCCAATGCCCTTCTGCCATACCCACACTCAACCAGACACAGCCACCATCTGAGGTATTGGTACAGCCTCTGCAACTGCACAGCCACCATCTGATGTGTCGGTACAGCCTCTGGAACTCACTGTCCAGCTGTTGGAACACTCTGCTGCTGCATGTGGTATTTCACTAAAGCTACCTGACAACTCCAACTTTACTGCTGAGACATCCCAGGTCCATCTTCACCCATTCCTCCTTGCGACCTGCTGCCCAGCAACACCACCTGTGAAGTGGAGAGACATAGCCTCCAGCTCTCTCCAGCTAGAAACCCACTTCTGAACATATCCCCCATCCCCAACCTATAAACCCCTTGCCCTATCCCGCAATACTACATCAGCTGTCTCCTTTGAAAATTTGGTACTTGACTCCCAGGAGTCCCAGAAGGAGTCCAACTTACATAAGCATTATGCAACATAGGAAATTCCCAGCCCATATCCCATGACTGCCCTATGCCATTCCTTCCAATGTGGCTCCTCTCGGCACTCACCATCCCAAGTCCTGTGCACCCCAGGATTCCAACACCCCCCCCCCCCTTGCCCCAGTGGACAGCATTACCCACTACCATAAATGGACCATGCCACATTCTGAGACCCCAAATACCAAGCAGACAGCCCTTGCAATGGTCTCTCCCTTCAGTCTCCTTCATACCTGGGAACATACTCCCTTCCATACCCAGCATTCTCCAGTCATCCCACTGCCTTCCCTCCAGCCTTGACTGCTGGCTGTGCATCTATAACTGATGATACATGCTCTGCTGCATTAGCTGATGCCACAGAACAGCACTGAGCTCTCTCCTTCACAGATCAGGAGCTCTGCCTAAGAACCCATCCCCCACTCCTGCTGAAGCATATCCTGCCCCCTCTGGCAAGCCTGCCACAGCAAATGTTGATGCTTGTCCTGTTGTGACATGCCTACTACTCTCCATTCTCCCACTATTGCAACCTGCCGCAGTGCCAGAGGATTCCGAACCAATTGCTGTGTTCCTTGCACCAATATCTGTTATCTGTGACAGTCTGATACTGGTCTCTGATACCTCATGATCTGCTCCGTTGCACGCCTCTGGAAAAACATAATCCAAGGGATGAAGGACAGGAGCAGGACACACACTGCTGCCACTGATCCCTATTGCATGTATATCCACCCCCACTGATGCCCTTTCTCCTCAGCTGTGGGCCTGACTACATTTTAACTCCCGGCACTACCTCCTCTTGTCTTCCTCCTCCAATACCACCAATGCCAGGGTCTCCTTGCACTTAACGATCATGGGATGTAGGATGTGCCAATCTACCCCAGCATGTAGCACTTCTCTGAGCACACTCACGATCACCACCATAGCTGCCAAAATTCCTCACAGCACCATTGCTCAACGCACCTTCTCACAGATCTGGATGATGCTGAGGGAACGCTGACACACAATCCTGAACCGCATCTGTTTCCTAATTCTCTGCCTCCTCCACATCTCCACTTGTGTGGTTTCTACTCTACCCCATCTCTTCCAAATTTTACTTTATTTTTCTGAAGAAAATAAGGCATAACCAGGGCAGATGAGGCCAGGTAGCAACGAATAACAAAGGCATCAGTAAGTGACCTTCCTATACCTTTACACCTACAGAAACATCCCCTCTTCCTTGCTCCCTTGCAGCCCATCCAATCAGCAAGCCCGGCTACATTCCCAAGCTGCTTGAATTTCCCCAATGGAGCATCAGAGCACCACTACCCCTTCCCCCTTTCTGATATCAACTATCCTCCCAGTTCCTTCCCAGCAGTTGCCAATGAGGCCAAGCCTGATGCTTACATTATCTTGGGCAGCCGGGTACCTGACCCCCATCTGCCCTCCTCAGAAAAAAACAAGATTTATCTATTTAGGCTTGTATTTGACTGAGCTAGGTTAAATGAAGAGAGTGTTGATTGCTATGATTTTTCTTTTGTCACACTTTTGGGCTTTTATTTTATTGTGCGTATTCTGTATGTTTTTATTGTTGACCAACTTGTGATTTGGTATTGTCGGTATATAAATACAGTAAATAAATGATGTAACTGAAGTTTATGATAGCTATACAAACTGTATGAAGATGAGAACAGGGTAAAACAATGTAAGTGACAGAAAACACGAAATCCATAGGGTAAATTTTCAAAAATGTACATGCCTAAAATTAGCATATACATGAATAAATAGCTTGTATGTGCATACACACTATTTTACAAAGATCAAAAGTATGTGCATACTTTTGGTCTCAAGAGTACATTTATGCACAAAAAAAAAAAAACAGTGGCCTAGAGGCATTCCAGGGTGAGGACAAAAGGTACACATGCAAATTGCTATTTTATAAGAGACGCATATACATTTGGCAAGTTATTTGTGTAATTTTACACCTGCTAAATATCACTCACAACTGATATCAGACTCATCTATCATTTACTATTAGTTGGGTGGGAGGTCTGTGTGAACTTGGGGAGTGTAGAGTGAGAAATTAGGAGGCTTTTGATGAACTGGAGAAGGACTGAGTGACTGCTTGATGGGCAACCTTGGGTTCCGGCTCTGCTTAGCTTCTCTATATGTCAAATCAGGCTGCGGTATATCACTACGCTCATCAGGAGCAACACATGTGCTTTGCTACCATAGCTTAATGACTTTTCTAAGGTTCACAGTTGGCCAATCAAGTCCACAGAAAACAGACCTCTTGTACCTGGTATGAATGTTGTTGGTTTCTCTTCTTTGATTTCAGGTTTGCGGAGGACTCATAGACTTCTAGTCAGCGCTGTCTACCCACTTGGGTTTTAGCTGTTGGAATGACCACAGTATGCTCCACCTATCCTTGGAGGGCCTAGTCAATCCTCATACCCTTGGTTCTCTACCCTTCCAGTGATGCAATGCGACAAATTATTTTCTTTTTGATTTACCAAAGCCAGCGCCTCACCTCATCTGTCATTCCTAGCACTTGCTACCAGGTTTATAATATGCTTCTTTCAGCTAAGAGCTATGTCACTTGCATTTTTGTGCTGCAGAGCCAGTCAGAAGAATTTGGGTACCATTTTTTGGAGTATGTCTTTACTCTATTGTTCTTTCGATTTGCCTCCATACACATTGGAGAATGTTACAGAGTACTACATTCCAGTGTCCTGTTCACCAGACCAACTTACACTCTACTCCTTTTTCAGCATTGTAGTACCTCCTAGAATATTCAGGGATGGATGTGTGGGGGTATTTCTGAGGCACTGTATTTGGGCTGTGACAGGTAGATTCAAGGTCGGGTATGAGTTTGAGAGGGGTGTGGGGGCTTTTGGGTTGCTTCTAGTAGCTGTTGGGTTAACAGTTTGAGGTCAGTCCCCTGGTCCTGGTTTAGATCCCACCAGTGGGTATTTAGGCCTAGTTTTATAGCATTTATGATTTGCGTTTGGTTCATAATATGGATGTGGCCATTCCTTATGGCCAATTATCAATTTTGAAGCCTCCTTATTCTAAACAGATGCACAAGTTACTGTTGCACAATGCTTCTGGTCATGGGGAAGGCTTTTTTCAAGTATGTTGAGTTTTGGGATGAGTTGGGGGAGGTTTGGGGTGAGGGTAGGCCAAGGGGGTATAAAAAAGTCATGCTACATATTATTTTCACACTTACTGTATTTTATAAGTACACAGACAGGTGAATCAAGGAGCAATTGTTTATATTGCAGATTTTTTCCAGGATTGTTTGATGTTGTTGTATCAATGCGGGGATGTAGCATGAGTAGCTGTTTGATGGATTTTTCTGTGTTCCACATTTGTTTTGTTGCACTGCCAAGTTAGGTATGGTTTCTGATATAAAGTGTATTCCATAAGCAGAAAAGGAACATCCTCCCCAATTAAAAGAAAACATATGCCACTAGCCTGCCTCAATAAAGTTCATTTGTTCCTGCAGGAAACACACTTAATAAAGGTGGAACCTGAGAAACTGATTGGTAGTTGGGTAGGCAGCACAAACCACACCTCCTTTAACTCTAGGAGTAGGGGGGGGGGTTATTTTGGTTGATAAGTCCCTCCCCCTAACAGCGATAGTGTCAGTCAGACACAGAGGGATGCTATATTATTTCATACTGCTCTTTGAGCTTTACTGTGGTGAACGTATTTGGTCCCAATCACGATCAAGCTGCTTTCTATAAGTCTCTTCAACCACACCTCTTTTTTTCTAATTATCAAAATAGACCATCATACTAGGCTTCATCAGTGGAATGTATTTAAACACTTGAATAGTCTTCAGCCATATACATAATCATCTCTTTTTTTCGTGCTCTTATTAGGCTGGATCTTTTTCTTTCTATTTTTTTAGTTATATTTGTCTTGCAAATACAATCAACCAGTTACCAGTTAAACAGTTATTGTAACTGATCTCATCAGAAGCAATCCCACATTAAAGTTTCTCTTCATTGATCTAAACTTTCCTGCAAATTTTCAGCTGAACTCTTCAAAAACTGTAACCAAGTTCATCATCAATGGGAAACACTTGTCAAACCACTGCCCCAGGCAACAGCTGCCTTCCACTTAATAACTTTCCCTGCCATCTCCATCTTGTAGCGTGGTCAGATATCATTGCTTTTGGTTTTGAAAAGTTGTATAGTGGGGGAGATTGGAACATATATATAGATCGTATGCTTGATAGATTTGCCTTGCCTAGGACTACTGTGCAACTTAGCCTGGATAAGACAGACTTAACCTCCACTTTGCAATTAGTTGACATCTGGCATCTTACCCATGCTTCAGAATGTGATTATACACATTACTCTCTTTATCACCGTACTTATAACAGGATTGATTATTTCCTCTGTACATCTAACATTATTGCCTCCTTAGTTGACAGTAGAATTCTCTCCAGTTCCATTTCAGATCATAATCCTGTGGAAATTGTGATGTCTCCCAAGAGTCTCAAGCCTCCTACTTTTACATGGCAGTTAAATGCTTCGCTAACTTCTGCACCGTGCTGCGAGAATCAGTTGCTGAATTTAACACTTCTAACCCTGTTAATGATTACATGCCCATCCTTCAATGGGAGGCTTTTAAATCTTGTTTAAGAGGGAAAATAATTATAAGCTATGCCACTCACCTCAAAAAGGAACGGAAAAACCAGGCATACATTTTAAGCAAAATAAAGGATTTAGAGACTCAAAATAAAAAAAGATTGTTGTAATTGTACATAGCAGCTTTTGGAAGCCAGTCATGGAGACTTACAGGTAGGTTTTAGAGATTAGTCATATGGAGAAAGTGCTTGAAGTACTATGAGCATGGAGAATGGCTGGGAGCTTTACTTTCTCGTGCTGTTAAGAAAAAATTGGGTAAGTTACACATCATTTTGCTGAAAAAAATCCACGTACGCTTATACAGACCTCAAGGAAATTGAGTCATTTTTTATGCAGTATTACTTGGAATTTTATGCGCTGTTTGAGTCGGCTGACCTGGGCTATGTCAAAGGATTTTTGGACCAATTAGGCTTGCTGTCAGTAATAGCGACACAATGTGACTTTCTGGCAGCTCTCATCTCTCTAACTGAAATTCAGGAGGCCTTCAGCCCTCCCAGGAGGGAAATGCCTGGGATCCGATGGGTATGTCATTCAATGTTTTAAGAAATTTCTCTCAGACTTGGCCTTCTTCTTACTTTCCTTTTATAACTGTAATGGGAAGTTGGAGCTATCATGGGGGACATGAGTGATGCCACAAGGGATGGATGGTACAGAGTGCAGTTCTTATTGCCCTATTTCTTTGCTAAATTCAGCTATAAAGATACTGGCCAAGGTCCTACAACACCATTTAGATCAATGTTTACCCCACCTGGTGCACAGAAACAAAACAGGCTTTGTGAAAGTGAAGGTCTCTATGTCTAATGTTGTGTTTCCTGGCTGAGGCAAGCTCATGACCGGCTCTTCTCACCCCCGACACCCGGGTCCTGGACCTGGCTCTTCCTCTCTGGCAGCGGTGGGCAGTCACCTGCATGCTCGCGCTCCTGCTGCTCTCCCAGGTTCCTCCGGCAGCTTTGCGACCTCCTCTGGTTGCAGTCGGGTCTCCCTACGTGCATTGAGGGCAGATGCTGCCATCACCTAGTTCCAGTCTGTCTGCCTTAGGCACGCATGCGCGCAGCTTCACTGACTTTAAAGGGGCTGCGGCGGGAAACCTTCCTGCAGCCCCGGATGATGACATCTCCAGGCCTTACTATTTAAGGCAGGCTCCGCCATTCAGTCTTTGCCTTGGCAACAGGTCTCCATGCTTCCTGTCATGTGCTTAGTTGCTGCTCATTTGCATTCCTATTCCTGTACCTGACCTAGTTCCAGACTTGTGTTCCTGTTCCAGTCCTTGTGCTCCAGTTCCAGCTTCCTGTTTCCTGACTACCCTTTGGAAGAATTCCTTGGCTTTGACCCTCATTTATTTCTGACCACGTTTTGGACAGATTCCCTGTCTTTGACCCTTGCTTAGACCTGACCTTGTCTCCAGCCACCTGCCCTGACTTCAGCTTGAACTTGACCTTGTCTCCAATAGCCTGCCCTGACTTCCGCTTGAACCTGAGCTTGTCTCCAGCTGCCTGCCCTGACTTCTTCTTGAACCTAACCTTGTCTCCAGCTCCATTGGACCCTGCATCTTCGCTGCTTTCTGGCTCTATGCCTCAGACACTTACCTCAGGATCAACCACATGGAGGCCCGCCTAAGACCAGCCAGTCCCAGTACCCAAGGGCTCAACCTGCGGGGATTGAGGGTTGGTATTGGTGAAGCTCCAGTTGGCCTCCGCTTCCTGCTCTGCTCCACCTCCTGACAGTGGGGACCCGAGGGGGTTGCGCCAACTCCATCTTGGGCTAAGGGTCCACCTCTGCAACATCTAATACTAAGTATCTGTTTGATATTTTACATATAGCCCAAAGAGGAGATATAATGGGTAGAGATGTGCTTCGTTTTTAGGAATCGGGTCTTGCTTCGGTCGACCGATTCGTTTAAAAGTTTAGTTTTTCACGTGTGTTTTGTTTTTTTTTACGAACGGAGTTAGTGCGCACTAACGGGGTTAGTGCGCTTAATGTTACCGTTAGTGCGCATTAACTAATGTTAGTGCGCACTGCCAAAAATTGCAACTTTTAAGTAAAACGTATCAATTTTTAAGGAGTTCGTTAGCTAAATGTACGGTTCCCTGCTCCCACTGGTTCGCACCACCTGGAAAACAGGCAATGGGAATGTAGAATCAGTATTTTAAATCATCCGTAGTTAGTGCGCACTAACGGGGGTTAGTGCGCTCACTGTTACCGTTAGTGCGCATTAACTAATGTTAGTGCGCACTGCCAAAAATTGCAACTTTTAAGTAAACGTATCAATTTTTAAGGAGTTCGTTAGCTAAATGTACGGTTCCCTGCTCCCACTGGTTCGCACCACCTGGAAAACAGGCAATGGGAATGTAGAATCAGTATTTTAAATCATCCGTAGTTAGTGCGCACTATCGCTGGCGAGTGCGCACTACCTAGGGTTAGTGCGCACTACCTTGAGCATGCTCTGTGAGGTCCCCGGAGGCCATTTTGCTTAAAATACACGCACTAATAATTATATTCTTACTACGTGCTGTCTCTCTGAGACAGAGCAGTGAGCTGAGCAGTGCTGCACACACAGTACAGTTCAACAGAACAAGAAGAACACAACATTATCGTTGATTATTATCATCAACTCTACCACTGTAAGTGTATAATATAATAAAAACATATAAGATTTTGTTTTAGTTTTTATACAGTATTACTTTAGTTAGCTACTTAGTTGGTTAAGTTAAATAGTTAATGCACTTTTTTTTTCGGTGAAGTAGCATAAAATAATATTAAAATAATATTAAATGAAGTTACTTACATTAGGGGAAATTAAAAGTTTAACACACAAAAGTACTTCATTAAATTTTATGCTAATTTAGTGAAAAAAAAAGTTTAACAGAGATTGTCAGTGTCAGACAGCTCCCTCCCTGCATGAGAGGCTGGCTGGCTTCACAGACAGGGGGGGGGGGGAGCTCAGCTGCCTGACCCTCACTGAACTGAATAGTGTATAGGCCAGCAAGCCTCTCACGTAATGCAGGCAGGGAGGGAGCTGTCTCAGCCCTCACCCTCACAGTGACTACACTATGCAGTTCAGTGGCAGGGACATGGGGGGAGGGGAGGAGTGAGGGTCAGGCAGCTGAGCTCCCCCCCCCCCTACGTAATGCAGGCAGGGAGGGAGCTGTCTCAGCCCTCACCTTCACAGTGAGGGCTGAGACAGCTCCCTCCCTGCCTGCATTACGTAGGGGGGGGGGGGAGCTCAGCTGCCTGACCCTCACTCCTCCCCTCCCCCCATGTCCCTGCCACTGAACTGAATAGTGTACTGTCACTGTGAGGGTGAGGGCTGAGACAGGGAGGGAGGGAGCTGTCTCAGCCCTCACCCTCACAGTGACAGTACACTATTCAGTTCAGTGGCAGGGACATGGGGGGAGGGGAGGAGTGAGGGTCAGGCAGCTGAGCTCCCCCCCCCCTACGTAATGCAGGCAGGGAGGGAGCTGTCTCAGCCCTCACCCTCACAGGGAGGGAGCTGTCTCAGCCCTCACTGTGAGGGTGAGGGCTGAGACAGCTCCCTCCCTGCCTGCATTACGTAGGGGGGGGGGGGGAGCTCAGCTGCCTGACCCTCACTCCTCCCCTCCCCCCATGTCCCTGCCACTGAACTGAATAGTGTACTGTCACTGTGAGGGTGAGGGCTGAGACAGCTCCCTCCCTCCCTGTCTCAGCCCTCACCCTCACAGTGACAGTACACTATTCAGTTCAGTGGCAGGGACATGGGGGGAGGGGAGGAGTGAGGGTCAGGCAGCTGAGCTCCCCCCCCCCCCCCTGTCTGTGAAGCCAGCAAGCCTCTCACTACGTAATGCAGGCAGGGAGGGAGCTGTCTCAGCCCTCACTGTGAGGGTGAGGGCTGAGACAGCTCCCTCCCTGCCTGCATTACGTAGGGGGGGGGGGAGCTCAGCTGCCTGACCCTCACTGAACTGAATAGTGTATAGGCCAGCAAGCCTCTCACTACGTAATGCAGGCAGGGAGGGAGCTGTCTCAGCCCTCACCCTCACAGGGAGGGAGCTGTCTCAGCCCTCACTGTGAGGGTGAGGGCTGAGACAGCTCCCTCCCTGCCTGCATTACGTAGGGGGGGGGGGGGGGAGCTCAGCTGCCTGACCCTCACTCCTCCCCTCCCCCCATGTCCCTGCCACTGAACTGAATAGTGTACTGTCACTGTGAGGGTGAGGGCTGAGGGCTGGCTTCACAGACAGGGGGGAGCTGCCTAGCCCCTCCCTGCATTAGTGTGTGAGCTTCTGAACAAACAACTGTCCTATAGCACATACTTTTTTTCATCTCCTTTTTTATTTTCTCATGGTAGGATGGAACGTGAAAGGGAGTCTGGTGGTGGTGACAGGGGGAGGGAGTCTGACTCCTCCCCACTGTCCTCCTCCAAGGTGGCAGCAAGGTCCAGGAAGCCCCGCTTTACCCAGGCCGACGTGGACCTCCTAGCCCGGCTCATGCTCCTGGATGAGGGGAACCTTTACACCCCCCCAGGCAGCAGGCCTAACCTGCAAAGGGAGACTGCTGCCTGGGCCTCTCTCCAGGAGGAGTTTTGCCGGCAGGCCTCCTACCCTCGTGAGGTGGAAGACCTGAAAAAGAAAGGTGAGAAATAATAATGTTGATCATAATATTCAATTATAAATTATGTATATTATTTTGTCATTGAAAATTAAATAGAGTATGATAGTAATACTAGCTACAGTAGCTACTAGTAGCATACATTGAGTTATATAATTATAATGTAATAATTAACTACTATAAGTAATAAAAGTTATAATGTTAAGTAAATATATTTTAAAAAAACAGAAATACTAGTAGCTAGCTACTAGCTAGCTAGCTACTAGTGTACCACCCTTACCCTATACTATACTAGTATTAATACTTAATAACTAGACTACAAAGGAAATAAAATTATCTGTGGTATATTATTGATATTTATATTTATCGTTTTGAAATGGTGGTATTTGGGATTTTTTTGAAAGCCACATTGAAATATAAATAAAATAGTATTTATGTATAACTAACTTTTGTATGTTGCATAAAAAATAATCTAGTAGGTCAAGGCAAAACATGGGCATGTTGTAAAAATTAATCAATGTTATTCTTTTTCCTGTATATCCCTCTAATTTTCAGGTCGCCATCTGCGATTGCACGAGGGTAGGTGGCTCGAGGAGGTCCGCCAAACCGTGGCCCGTTCCGTGCCTGGTAAGTTGTTTTCAGAATACTACACAAGAACAACACACATTACACAAGTATTCAATTAATTGTAATGGAATTTGTGTTTAAAAATGTTTCTTTACTATAACAGTGAATGAATCATTGTGTCTGATCTCATTCTTGTTTTTAAAATTCTAACTGTTCTCTGAATTTTGATTTGTCTTGTACAGAACCACACCCAGGCAGGGACGAGGCGGGGCTTCCTGGGCCTAGTGGGAGGCAGAGCTGTCACCAGAGGAGGACGGAGGCAGCAACAAGTAGTGGTCTAGGTAGGAAATAATATATCTCTTGGCACGGCCAGTAAAGTAGTATTATCTGAGGCTGAAAAACAAAATCTTTTTTTTTTTCTATCAATCAGTTTTAGTGGCTGGGGATTGGGAATGGGGGGAAGTGTGTATTTATTTATTTGTATATATTAAATGACACTGAGTGGCTATGATAGTAAACTAAAGAATTGAAGGTGAAAAAAAAGAAGAGGTTTGTAGTGTATCTCCTACCATCATATTCTGTGTAACCTGAGATTGACTATTATTTCTCCTTCCAATCCTTCAAATTATGTATTCTCTCTAATCTATGTTGATAGATTTGATATCCCTCCACTCTCCCCCTCACTCCTTCTCCCCTGCAATGGACTCCTCATTTTTCTATAATCCTCAAGGTCAATAAACTAAATAAGGGGTAGATTATTTTATAAACTTGCTCGCACGCATCCAGTATTTGCTTTTTTATTTGTCATATCTGACTATGTGTAATGTATGTATAATGTATAGTTCTGTGTCTCATGTTGAATTATTATTTTTTTTTAATTTCTTTACAGGCCAAGATAAAGCTGCCACCAGCCAGCGGCCCACCACTTCCACCAGCACCACCACCAGCGCCAGCGCCAGTGCCAGCACCAGCACTGCCGTACTTCCTCCAGGATCTCCTCCAACCTGTAAGTGCTGTTGTGCACAATATTCAAAGTTGGAGGAGATCCTGCAGGAAGTACGGCAGTTCAAGGCGAAATATGATGCCGACTTCATGATGTTGCAGCAGAGGGTCGGAGAGGTACAGGCCAGTGTCTGTAATGTGGAGAGGAGGTTGTTAGCCCTGGAGGAGGCCCCTCAGGAGCAGAGGGAAATGGCTTCTCCTCCTCATGAGATGCCTCATGAGGAGGAGGTGCCAGTTCCCTCTGCTTCAGAGCAGGTTTCTCCAGTGGCGGCACCCTCCTCTCCACATGAGCCTGACCCTGCTGCAACATCATGAAGTCAAGGCATCATATTTCGCCTTGACCTGGGCTGCTGGGCTGGTTTTTTTTTATTTTAATTTTTTATTTTTGACAAAAATGTTTGTCTATTGAATGTTAATGCTAATAGTTAAATATGTTAAAAAAAATAAATGTTTTAACATTGTGCAAAATGTTTGTTTGTTCTTTTTTATATATTATTTTATTAGTCATTTAACTAATAATAATTATTCAAAAATAATATAGTATGGTACTACTAAATTACAAAGAGCAGACATGTACGGATGTATGTCTATTATAATCCAACATATTTCATTGTTTTAGTAGTAACTAAGTTAGTCATACACTTCCATACAACATTCAGTCTGGCTGAATTAGCACAAGTTGTATACTTGTGAGCAGTAGCGCCAACGTCAAGGCTTCAACCGTGGCTACTGACCATTCACACATCTTTCAACCTGGCCAATACAATATTGTGCACTGTGTGCAGTGTGTGCAGCACTCAAGCTACTGCAATGACTCACACGTCAATGCCAAAAATTGCTCCATGACCAAGACAGCCATTTGAAGCAAAAACTTTAATGCTTGTGATACTAAAGTAGGAGTAAGGACTAGGAGAAAGCAGACTCATGAACAAAAAATCCTTCAGAAATGTACAACTTCTGGGTGCTCAGTTTTCTCTTTTTATTACACTCAAGGGTGTTTGTATATATTTGGTTAATCAATATATTGTTACAGTAGTGGATATAACAGTAACAGTTTATATCCAACTAGTAGCTAGTAGTAGTAGCTACTAGTTGGATATAAACTGGATATCCAAGTAGTAGCTAGTAGTAGTAGCTAGCTAGTAGCTAGCTACTACTAGTACAACCACTAGCTACTTAGTTAGAGTATCAACCTCTCGGTGCACTGTAAGTGCAATTTTATATTGTATTGGCCTGAAATTCTTTCATACTTCATTCACACAATCATGCTGTCGGAGATGGACGCTGAGGCAGAAGAACCCAGCGAGGACTTGCCTGCCTCAGAGGTGGACACTGGGGGAAAGGAGCCTGGGAGTGAGAAGCCTGTGTTGGAGACGCAGCAGGACAGAGTGTTCATGTCTTGTGACTCCCAGACTGGCTTCTCCTGTGGGCCACAAGAGGCAGCAGCGGCAGTGTTGTGGCCGCTGCTGCCTCTTGTGGCCGGGCACCCCAGCAAGCGATGCGGGGAGCACAGCTGCATAGAGCCAAGCCTCTCTTCCACCCCTTGACCTTGGATCTCGGCCCTCGACAAGAGGCTCACTCCTCCCAGTCACAGGGAAAGTTCGGATACCCAAGCTGTGGAAAGTTCGTTTTGATAAAAACCAATTGCTCGACTAAGTCTGGAGACAAACGTGCACGGTGTGGACTCACTATGTTCCCTGTCATTGAAAATACTCTTTCACTTTGCACACTTGTTGGCGGGCAGGAAAGAAAGTGCTGTGCTAGTATTGCAAGATCAGGCCACATTGAAGCTTTCTGTGCCCAATATCTCAAGGGATCTGAGTCCATGCTCTGAATTGGCTCAGACAGAAAACTCTTAACATGCAGTTCTGAAACATTCTCCTGCAGGTAGGACTCAGTAGTAGTAACTCTTCTGCCAACAGCTGATGCGATTGCTTGTGACATGGCAGGCAGTTCATTAAATGTGGAATGACTCATATTTTGATGTGTTATGGAAGGGGTAGGGGAGCAGCTGATCATACTAGTACTTGAGCAGGATGGAGTTGGAGACTGAGAGGATAATACTAATTCTTTTTCATCGTTACCAGTGGAACAGACCCTGTTAGACATTATGTTTTCAACCATTTTAATCAACTTTTTTTTCCAATGTGTAAGAGCATTGTTCTTGAGAGCAATACTGCCTTTCACACGTGGGTCACACATCGTGGCTAACATATAGCAATCCCTTTGCATGAGAGGTTTCAATCTTTTTTCAACTTGCTCTTTTAAGCATTTAACAAGCATTAACACTTCCTTAGAGAAATCTGGATGATGCAGAAATTCCTGTAATACCTCCTCCAGATAGTTTATTACAGGGATGACACCACCCAAAGTGGCATTAGCTGAACTCAATGCATCAGTATATACTTTGAAAGGCTTGAGGACATGCACCATGTGTGCAATGTTTGTCCAGTCCTGACATCCAAGAGGATTTTCCAATCCAATTTCAGTTGCCATTGCCAAATCATGAAGAGGTGTCTGCTGTTCAGACAACCTCTCCAACATAAGATAGGTGGAATTCCATCTGGTAGGCACATCCTGAAGAAGGTTGTGCAAAGGTGCGCCAACTGCTATTTGCCTCTTTCTGAGTTGCTTCCCACTTTTTACACTACGATTGAAATGCCCAGCTATTTTGCGACACTTTTCAATCAACCGCTTCAGGAGTTGACTACTACAACTAGTAGTAGTACCACCTTCCTTGCCACTAAGCCCCAAAGCATCCCTCACTATCAGATGCAGGGTATGTGCAAAGCATCGGATGCCGCTGAATCTGCCATCAGCCAGAGCCTTAATAATATTGGAACCATTGTCAGTAATGAAAAATCCATTTAAGCATTCCATATCACTGCTTCTAAGGAGCCCATTCCATTTTTCCATCATCCCCTGAATTGCGTGTAAGATATTTTCTGAAGTATGTCTCTTGTCTAGCACTTGAGCATGCAGTAAAGCCCAATGGTATCCTGGCGAAACCTTTTTGGAGCTGCTGCCACTGCCACTGCCAATGCTGCTAGTGCTTACAGGTATTAATGCCTCATCCAGCTGCCACCAATGTGCTGTTAGAGACAAATATGCATGCATTGCATTCATACTAGTCCAAACATCAGTGGTGAGATGGATGCTCCTCCCCTTTGCCCTTGCCATCATAATCTGCATTTCAGCACGACATTTTCTGTATAGGGAAGGAAGCACCTGACGGCTAAATGTACTTCTTGAAGGAAGTTTGTAGTAAGGGGCGAAATAATGGAGCATCCGCTTAAATCCCTCATTTTCTACAATCTGCAGTGGCTGATCATCCAAAGCAATCATTAGAGCAATATGTTGTGTACCCACTTTAGACATTGCCTGCTTCCTGCTCTGTGACATTGCAGAAGAACACCACCCCATCTGCTCCATGGTAGCTTGCCGCTGCTGCTGGGGATGAGGAAGAGGAGACTGCTGCTTCTGCAGATGCACACAATCTGTATCTTCTTTAGTACTACTACTTTCCTTCTGTGGCTGCTTCCCTGTTGCTTTACTTGAAGCCTGGGCAAGCACGGTGGGACCAGCTTCTTCTGCAAGCAACAGTGCTCTATGTTCTCTTTCAAGGTGATATTTCATGTTGCTGTTAGTAAGATGTCCAATAATTCTTCCACGGCTCACCATCTTTTTACAATGGATACATTGTCCAAATCTCTGGTCAGCCACAACATGATAATGATTCCAAATCTTTGATGTCCTTGTACTGTTCCTTACTCTAGGCTGGATACTTGTCATTTTCATACTAGTAGTAGAAATAGTAGTAGTAGTAGTAGTAGTCACACGTGGATGTTCAAATGGTGTAGGGGACAGGGTACCAGCAATACTGCTGGCACTGGCAGTAGTTGTTTGTTTTGCAATCTGACTAACATTGTCATTGCTTCTGTTCTCCTCCTCCTCCTCCTTCTCCTCTGAATGTTTACTAGCCAAAAACTCCTGATCATCATCCTCCTCCTCCTCCTCCTCCTCCTCAATATCTGATTCTTCATCATCATCAAATATTTTCTGTATCACCATTCTTTCATCTAATCTTTTCACCTTTCCCTCAAATTTTGCTCGTTCCTTCCCTTGCAACAAGTTTCCTTGCACTTCTACATCCTCTTTCTTCTCAAAAAATCGCAGTTTTTTCCTAGGGACTGGCAGACAGCTCTTTCCAGTAGCACTATCACTAGCAACACGTTTTTTTCCAGAGGGTACTGGTAGGGGCATTATGATCCTGTGGTCAAAGAAATATATAATAAATATAGTACATTAAACAAGTTAATAAATTAGTTTGGTATTCATATTTAAAACTTTATTGAGCTAATAGCATTAGCTAGCTAGCTAGCTATTGCTTGCTAAGGCTACCCCCAGACCACAGGACAAAGAAGGATATAGTGATTATTTTTTATTAGTCAGTGAGTGACACTGACAATTGATAATTTGATATAGTATACTTACTAATATATTATATTGCAATTTATACCATGCATTGGCCAGAGCATCAAACTGCAGCAGACTGAGACTGAAACTAGGCTGCAATACTTCAGTTCACTCATTACATTAGCCTCCTGGCAGGACTGGCTAGGCTTTTCTGTTAATACTACATGCAAGCCAAGCATTGAGGTTAGAGAAGTCCTATTCTTATTTTTTCATATCCTTTTCAGGCCTATTCTGTTCTTTGGACTAAAATAACTTCTCCCTCCCACTTCAAGTCTTACCCACAAATCTCACACACAGGAGCAGAAGCCTTAAGCCAAGCACAAGAAACATAATATAGGATATTGGACAGACTATTGGCCAATTATAGGTTTAGTAGTAGAATTGATTTGATAGTAGTGACTCACTGGCTTTAATAGCTAGCCATAGCCAGTGACACTAGGCTAATAGCCAAGCTAGCTATTAGCCTAGTGTCACTGGCTATGGCTAGCTAGCTATAAACACTATTAGTGATAAATCTAGTAGATTACACATACATCTATATAATATTGATAAATATATTATATAATTTTATATATTTATAAATCTATTAAAACTCTACTGCTACAATGTTCAGAAAGCAGTCAAAGCACCTACCTTGTCCTTTATAAGCAAGCACTGCTGCTGGACTGGAGTGCTGGTGCCTGCCTATGCCTAGGCTAGGAATGCTGCGAACGAAGAGCTCACTCAAGAAACAGAAAAAAAGAGTAGAGCTCAGCTCAGCTCACTGGTTGTGGCTATTGGCTATTTTGGCTAGTGGTACTTGGCTGCTAGCAGTAGCTATATGCTACTGTGGCTAGTGGCAATGGCTACTGGCTGGCTGGCTGGCTGGCTAGTATCATAGGCTGATACTAGTATCAGCTAGCAGCTAAGCCAGCTAGCAGCTACCCCTTATTAATAACAATAAAGGCTGTATAATATTAGCTATCAATCAACAGCTGCAGCTAGCTATAATGACTGATTGACTGATGTTTTCTCCTCAAACCCACAAAACAAAAGCAACACATAAGCAGAGCACCCCTTATTATATAGCTATTATAGCTACCTATTGACTAAAAGTAGGAGGGAAAATAAACCTATTAATTTAAGTGGCCAATTCAAAAATGATGCAAATGAATATTATGCATAATATATCAAACAAATTCTAGTCACATGATTGATGACCTAATCACAATATCCACAGACACACTACTACAGTAGGATTAGAACTTCAAGCTAATAGCTCTATCCCCCATTCCCATTCCCCATCCCCCATATAAACAATCTGTAAAAAACAGCACCTTGGCTGTTGGTAACCTTGGTAATGAATAAAAAACAAGAAGACACCCAATAGGAATACATATTCAACCTTCAATTTAAAAAAAAGTGTCAATTTAGTATCAATTTACGTTAGTGCGCACTAACATATATCACCGCGCACTGCCATGTACCGAGTGCGCACTAATAATCCGTTAGTGCGCAGTATGGTGAGGCGCCATGTACTGCGCACTACGTCCAGCGACTGCGCGCTAACGGATAGTCCATGCGCACTAACATCCGTTAGTGCGCAGTAATAAAAAACCGACTTTAACCCGAAAATTCGTGGAATTTTGATTCTTTTTCCCAACTTCCCCAACAATGACGATTTAGACAATGTCGTTGGCATTGACTAAATCGTGAAAAACGATTGCACATCTCTAATAATGGGTATGGTAGTGTCCTTGGACACAAAAAGCCTTCAATCATGTCTCCTAGTGATTTCTATTTAGAAATACAGGGTTGCCAGATAGGTTTCTGGCCTGCACCAGGGCTATGATTGCTATGTCTCATGCGTTTCTCCACATTTGCATCTCCTGATTACCGGAGTTCTTTCAGCTTTCATATCCGTAGGGTGCGGTACACCTCAGAGGTATCCATTGTCCCCTTTACTTTTTGACCTATAGAACTGCTTGCTGTGGTCATTAGACAATATTCAGACATAGCAGATTTGCAGTTCAAGAGTCACATGCATAAGATCTCACTGTTCAGTGATGATATATTGATTTATCTATCTGACTCATGGACCTCAAGCCCTCACCTCCTGTCACCTTTTGAGAAGTACAGGGACTTGGCCAGTTGTAAGGACAACTACGATAAATTTGAGGTTTTCTTGATCAACCCTAAAGCAGTTATCTCACCATGTATATCAGCCTTTCGGGTTGTTCACTACGGTTTTTGATATCTGGGGATTTTTGTTGATATGTAGATAGCTATTAGCAAAGTCTCATCAATGTGTTGTTACTATCCTTTTATTGGTATAAAAGATTTACAAGTAGTGAAAGCAAGTATCTAAATAATGTACACCAATAAGGGATAGTAACAACACATTGATGAGACTTTGATAATAGCTGTCTACATATCAACAACCAAAGGCAGTGAAGGAGTGGTAAAAAGTATGAGAAAATTCACCTGGTCACAACCAACAGTAGGCTACATCATGTTTAGCTATTAGGCAGTATGAATTCTCTATCCTGCACACCTCCTTGATGCTTCTGTTGTCACACAATGGTCTATATATGCTTTATATAAAAACTACCTTCCAGAATGACACTGCAAGTAGATTATAGATATTTTAATCTCTCACGCATTAAAAAGATAATGTAATTCCTGCCTTTTAGATAGAGTGAATAAAAATATAGGCCCCCAATGTTATCTCTAAGACCAGACATGAGCTACATCTACACTGTCTACTCTCTGGGCTTGGCACCCGCAGCTGAAAAATAATGCTCATTATAGATGAACAACTCCAAGTGGTTATTATACTTTTCAAGTAGGCTTCTGACTAAAGAGTTATGTGATAACAGCATTAGGAGCTAACCCCAGAGAGAAGGTCCATTGTTTGGTCAGAGGTGATATATCTTCACAATGGAAGAGTCCAATGGTTTGGTTTAGTTGTGCTATGACATGAGCACAGCTATATAGTAACAGAGTCAAGACATAGGGCCCCAGCATAACAATAAAACAAAGTCTTCAAGAACTCCACTGTGGCCCACTCCAGGTAGAACAATTCCTCTTTTCTTTGAAGAAGACTGAACTTCTGAATGACACAATAATGGTCTAGAATGCTTCTGACTTCAAATTCTCCTCTCAGCTAGGGATCCTATGCAAAATCTCCATATCTCTCTATTTATTTTCCTCAATTCTCTCCTCTGCTTCTATCCAAGGGCTGTGGAAGCATATGTTATACCCTCTCATCAGATCCATCCCCATTGGGGGAATAACACCTCCTACTATCATTCAACATTAGATGTACAGTTCTATAAGAACATAAGAACATGCCATACTGCGTCAGACCAAGGGTCCATCAAGCCCAGCATCCTGTTTCCAAAAGTGGCCAATGCATGCCATAAGAACCTGGCAAGTACCCCAAAACTAAGTTTATTCCATGTTACCGTTGCTAGTAATAGCAGTGGCTATTTTCTAAGTCAACTTAATTAATAGCAGGTAATGGACTTCTCCTCCAAGAACTTATCCAATCCTTGATTAAACACAGCTATACTAACTGCACTAACCACATCCTCTGACAAAAACTTCCAGAGTTTAATTGTGCGTTGAGTAAAAAAGAACTTTCTCCGATTAGTTTTAAATGTGCCACATGCTAACTTCATGGAGTGCCCCCTAATCTTTCTATTATCCGAAAGATTAAATAACTGATTCACATCTTCCTGTTCTAGACCTTTCATGATTTTAAACACCTCTATCATAGCCCCCCTCAGCCGTCTCTTCTCCAAGCTGAAAAGTCCTAACCTCTTTAGTCTCCTCATAGGGGAGCTGTTCCATTCCCCTTATCATTTTGGTAACCTTTCTCTATACCTTCTCCATCGCAATTATATCTTTTTTGAGATGCGGCTACTAGAATTGAACACAGTATTCAAGCTGTGGTCTCACCATGGAGCGATACAGAGGCATTATGACATTTTCCGTTTTATTCACCATTCCCTTTCTAATAATTCCCAACATTTTGTTTGCTTTTTTGACTGCCATAGCACACTGAACCGACAATTTCAATGTGTTATCCACTATGACGCCTAGATCTCTTTCTTGGGTTGTAGCACCTAATATGGAAGCTAACATTGTGTAACTATAGCATGAGTTATTTTTCCCTATAATGCATCACCTTGCCCTTATCCACATTAAATTTCATCTGCCATTTTGATGCCCAATTTTCTAGTCTCACAAGGTCTTCCTGCAATTTATCACAATCTGCTTGTGATTTAACTACTCTGAACAATTTTGTATCATCTGCAAATTTGATTATCTCACTCGTCATATTTCTTTCCAGATCATTTATAAATATATTGAAAAGTAAGGGTCCCAATACAGATCCCTGAGGCACTCCACTGCCCTCTCACTTCCACTGAGAAAATTGTCCATTTAATCCTACTCTCTGTTTCCTGTCTTTTAACCAGTTTGCAATCCATGAAAGGGCATCGCTACCTATCCCATGACTTTTTACTTTTCCTAGAAGCCTCTCATGAGGAACTTTGTCAAACGCCTTCTGAAAATCCAAGTATACTACATCTACCAGTTCACCTTTATCCACATGTTTATTAACTCCTTCAAAAAAGTGAAGCAGATTTGTGAGGCAAGACTTGCCTTGGGTAAAGCCATTCTGACTTTGTTCCATTAAACCATGTCTTTCTATATGTTCTGTGATTTTGATGTTTAGAACACGTTCCACTATTTTCCTGGCACTGAAGTCAGGCTAACCAGTCTGTAGTTTCTCGGATCGCCCCTGGAGCCCTTTTTAAATATTGTGGTTACATTAACTATCCTCCAGTCTTCAGGTACAATGGATGATTTTAATGATAGGTTACAAATTTTTACTAATAGGTCTGAAATTTCATTTTTTAGTTCCTTCAAAACTCTGGGGTGTATACCATCCGGTCCAGGTGATTTACTACTCTTCAGTTTGTCAATCAGGTCTACCACATCTTCTAGGTTCACCATGATTTGATTCAGTCCATCTGAATCATTACCCGTGAAAACCTTCTCCAGTACGGGTACCTACCCAACATCCTCTTCAGTAAACACCGAATCAAAGAAATCATTTAATCTTTCTGCGATGGCCTTATCTTCTCTAAGTGCCTCTTTAACCCCTCGATAATCTAACGGTCCAACTGACTCCTTCACAGCCTTTCTGCTTTTGATATATTTTTAAAAGGTTTTACTGTGAGTTTTTGCCTCTACAGCCAGCTTCTTTTCAAATTCTCTCTTAGCCTGTCTTATCAATGTCTTAAATTTACATTGAACTTTTTCAAACCCCTCCTACACAGGAAAGATTTTGCAGTTGCATATCACTGTGGAAACAGAATTCTCTGTCCTTTTGTTGAACCTTCTAGAGAGCAGGAACTCTCCAGAACGCTGTCTAGTGACCTTAGTCAGAATTACATGTAAATGTATAAAAAGTTGATAAATTAGCTAATCAGGGCAAATGTTACTGTTTGCTGACTATAATATATATATTTTTCTAAACGGTGTTTTTATTATTAAAAAAAAGCAATAAGTATGTATATTTACCTACAGTAAATGTTTTTATTCTTAGTCCAATCCTATGAAGATCACTATCTAGGAATAAACTTCCTCAAAGATAAAACAAGTTTCAGCTTAGGACAATAGCAACATTGTCCCAATAACTGAAGCCACTAATCCTAAAGTATTTTAAGAAGTGTATTCTCTAAATTAGGCTTAGCACAATTGTATATTGTTGAGAAGTTGGCTCAATGAATATAAATATGAAATGGTACAATTATTTTTTACATTGAAATATTCTGCCTCAGTTCCTACGATGTTTGCTAAATTTAAATAGTCTTTGCTAAATATTACATGTAAGACAAGTGCATGGTGAATTGTGGACTATAAATCTGTGAAATAAATAAAATAATGCACAAAACGAATCTATTGAAAAAATTATGGAGGAATGCTAAATGTAACAAAACATTTTGCAAACTGAAATGAATTGATAAATATCAGATCAAATATGATGGCTCAGTGGGAGAACCAAATTTGATTTCTGAACTTTGCAGGAAAAGTTGTAGAGGCATTGGCCAAAGCCCCCCTAGGAAGGAGGAAATTTCAATCATTATGATATCACTGCTATTGACTAGCCACATTAATGGTCCACAGGTCCTGGAAAGATTTGCATTCTACCGCTAAGGAAAGGCTGTTGCTAGCATGGCTGAGAGAAAAGAGTAAAAGACAATGGTAAACAACTGGATAGTTGCCAATGAAGTTTCATTTTGCTATAGCCCCAATAGGGGCAGTTTCTTATTAAAAGAGGAAGTCAAAAGGAGCAGGAGGAAAATGCTAAGCAAAGAAAGGATGAATTCCCATGCTTAGTACTCAGATTATCATCTATGGGGGCAATTTTAAAAGCCTTTTACCCAAGTAAATAATGATTTAACTAAGTAAATGGCTCTTTTAAGAAATCACTTACCTGCTTCCACAGCATGTGCACTTTTACTGTTAGCTGGGTTAAAAACAGGTATTTTTGGGAGATAGGATGGAGGGGGGGGGGGTATTTAATTTGAGTAGGAAAAACAAGACCCGTAGAAGGATTTCCAATGGAATGAGTGCTATTCACCCCACCACCACCACCACAGTATCCGCTGCCTGTACAAACAGCAGGTGCAAAGTACATACTTTACACGAGCTCATTTTCAGGTTCCCTTTCAAAATTAGCTACAAAGTATGCACACTAAAATAACTTGCCTACTTTGCACCTGTGTGGGCTATTTGAAAGCTGCCTCCTTCATCTACTTTTACTTCAAAGGAAAAAAAAATGGCAAAAGCATTATGATTTTTAAAAATGTAATGAACAATTTTCAATGGCTTTTTGTAAAATGTTCTTCAGCACTTTATTTCATCCATAATATATCGGGCTTGGCAGTGTGTCCGTCAGTGCTCGCGCATGTTCCCCAGCCCACCAATAGATGGCGCAGGTGGCTCCCTGGCCGCCTTGGAGGCTCAAACACGCCGTACAGCGGCCATGTCACAACACCAGATACAAGAGGTTCTCCTGGGGGAATTCAGCACTACTGCGGAATGCAGATTTTGTGCAGAATTCCTCCTTCCTGCAGATTTCCTCCCTCACCTCGCCGATTTCCTCCCTCGCCGGAAGACTATTCAAAACCGGAAGGACAGCGGCCATCGCGGGACAGGCAGAAAATAGCAGAGGAGACCCTGGCATGCAGCGAATGGAGCATGTCCTGCGGCACTCGCTCCGTTCGTGGTGAAGATGAAGGCCTGGCATGCCGTTTGCAGTGAAAAGGGAAGGCCCCTGTAACCCGCGATCGGTGCGCCCAGGCCATCTTCTTCACCGCGAACGGAGGTGTGCCGTGGGACACACTCCGTTCGTGGTATGCCTGGGTCTCCGCTGCTATTTTCTGCTCAAGTCAAAAATGGAAGGCCCCCATGTGCCACGAATGGCACGCCGGGCCTTCATCTTCAACGCAAATGGCGCACCGGGCCTTCATCTTGACCGCGAATGGCGTGCTGGGTCTTCATCTTCACCGCAAACGGCACGGGTCCCGTGGCAGGTCGGTGAGAGAATGTGTGTCGGGGAGGGGAGGGTGAGAGAGAGCAGGAGGGTGTGAGAGAGAGCATGGGGGGTGGATGCCAGTAAGAGAGAATGTGTGTGTGAGAGAGGGGGTGACAGAGGGCATGGTTGGTAAGAGGGGGTGGGGAGGGTGTGAGGGAGAGCATGGGAGGTAAGAGAGAGTGGGTGGGGGAATGCTTGAGTGTGGGTTTCAGAGAGAGGGAGCCTATATTAGGGGAGGGGATGCCGGTGAGCGAGAATGTGTGTGTGTGAGAGAGGAGGGGGGTGGGGGTTTGGGGGAGTGCGAGAGACAGCTTGGTTAATAAACTTTGCCATCCCTGGCTTTAGCAAATGTGCCTCCACGTCCCTTGCCCTGGGTGAAAACAATTTAATTTTTCCTTTTCAGCTAATACTTCCATACCAGACCATATGTGCCAATAAAAAGGCTCGCTGCCCGGGCGTAGAATGGGTACAGTTGCTAATATATATATATATATATATATACACATATAATAAACATTATGATACTTTTTATGTACTCAGGTAAACAGTGATTTCCCTGAGTAAACTGGTCTGTCTGAAAATTACTCTTCTCAAAGTGACTAATAAACCACATGCAGAGCTCACAGAATGCACACTTTTAGATGCATTAAAATGGGGCATTCCTGTGGGCATACTTAGTAGGGATGTGAATCGTTTTAGGACGATTAAAATTATCGTCCGATAATTTTAATATCGTCTTAAACCGTTATGGAACACAATACAATACAGATTCTAATGATTTATCGTTATAAATCGTTAGAATCGTGAGCCGGCACACTAAAACCCCCTAAAACCCACCCCCGACCCTTTAAATTAAATCCCCCCCCCTCCCGAACCCCCCCCCCCCAAATAACTTAAATAACCTGCGGGTCCAGCGGCGGTCCGGAACGGCAGCGGTCCGGAACGGGCTCCTGCTCTGAATCTTGTCGTCTTCAGCCGGCGCCATTTTCCAAAATGGCGCCGAAAAATGGCGGCGGCCATAGACGAAAAAGATTGGACGGCAGGAGGTCCTTCCGGACCCCCGCTGGACTTTTGGCAAGTCTCGTGGGGGTCAGGAGGCCCCCCACAAGCTGGCCAAAAGTTCCTGGAGGTCCAGCGGGGGTCAGGGAGCGATTTCCCGCCGCGAATCGTTTTCGTACGGAAAATGGCGCCGGCAGGAGATCGACTGCAGGAGGTCGTTCAGCGAGGGTTCCGGCGCCTCGCTGAACGACCTCCTGCAGTCGATCTCCTGCCGGCGCCATTTTCCGTACGAAAACGATTCACGGCGGGAAATCGCTCCCTGACCCCCGCTGGACCTCCAGGAACTTTTGGCCAGCTTGTGGGGGGCCTCCTGACCCCCACGAGACTTGCCAAAAGTCCAGCGGGGGTCCGGAAGGACCTCCTGCCGTCCAATCTTTTTCGTCTATGGCCGCCGCCATTTTTCGGCGCCATTTTGGAAAATGGCGCCGGCTGAAGACGACAAGATTCAGAGCAGGAGCCCGTTCCGGACCGCTGCCGTTCCGGACCGCCGCTGGACCCGCAGGTTATTTAAGTTATTTGGGGGGGGTTCGGGAGGGTGGGGGATTTAATTTAAAGGGTCGGGGGTGGGTTTTAGGGGGTTTTAATGTGCCGATTTTTAACGATTTTTAACGATTTTTCACGATATTTTACCCCCCCAAACGGCAACAATACGATTCCCTCCCCCTCCCAGCCGAAATCGATCGTTAAGACGATCGAGGACACGATTCACATCCCTAATACTTAGATTGGGAAAGAAAAGAATGCAAGCAGAATTGATTTTTTAAAATCTGAGTATATTTTGTCCTCCCTCTTTCTCTGCACTCAGAAAAAAAGAACCTGCAAAGTGTTTATTTGAAAATTGCCTCCTACCTCTTCTTTCAACAATTTTCCCCCGGTCAGATCTCTTACCTTTTCTCCTGAGCCCTTGCAGAGCTATTCTAATTTCAGCCTTCGGGAAGCTTATGTTCTTGGGAGAGGAGTCGCTGCTGCGTTGACCCCTTCATGTGTCTGCTTCAAAGGTCCGGCCTCAGCAGGGCATGAGCCGACACAATATATTGCATCAATATCAAAGTAGTTTTAGAAAGAAACACAGCAGGGAAACCTTGTTGATTTCTGTTATGAACTACCTATTGTATGAATTTGATTAGGGCAGAGCTATTGTTGGAATTTTCTTGATGTATCTTCGGCCTTTGATACTGTTTCCCATAATATATTATTGGATTGTTTAAGAAGACATGGCGTGGGGTGGGGGGATAGTTTATAAATGGTTTAAATGATACCTTTGTAGAAGAGAATAAGTTATGATTGGTGATTCTACTTCATCTTGGTTTACTATTTCTTCTGGGGTTCCTCATGGGTCGGTGTTGTCTGCGACATTATACAATGTTTGCATGCTTTCATTGTGCATAGTATTAGCTCAACATTCAATAATGTTTAGAATGTATGCAGATGAGATACAATTTGTATTTCCCTGTAGAAACCTCATTGCAAGAAACCATGGTTTCGAATTGCCAAGGGCCTTCAAATCATTAATGATCGGATGTATGCAAATCATGTAATGTTAAATGTTGAAAAAACAAGTCATCTGTTTTTCAAGGGATCCAGACTATCTACACAAACATTTTGCTTGCTCTCTTAATATTATTGGAAAGGAAATTGGTTTTAAACCCATAGTTTGGAATCTGGGTTTCTTATTTGATTCTCAGTTTTCTTTTCATCCACATAGTCATAATATTTTAAGGGTTGGATTTTATAAATTGCATCTTTTAAGACATTGCGATATATCTTGAAAAAAATGATTTTAGGACCATTGTGCAATCTTTTGTACCTACAGTTACTGACTACTGTAATTCATTATTTGTTGGTCTTCCTGCTTCCACCATTTTTCCACTCCAGTGTTATAGAATTCAGCTGCTCATCTTATTTCATGGGGCCAGAGATAGGACCAAGTGTCCCCATTGTTAATTGATCTTCATTGGCTCCCGGTCAATGGACGGGTTGAATTCAAAATGTTGATGTTGGATTTTAAAGTTTTAAAAATTGAGATCCCATCTTATCTGGCAGTTCTAAAACAATACATGCCAATTAGGAATTTAAGGTCCCAATGCAAATTGTTGTTACAAGAATCTTCTATTAAACAGGTTCATTTGACAGAAACTCAAAAAAGGGCCTTTTATATTATTGGGCCATTGTTGTGGAATGCCTTGCTTGAGTTACTGAGAAAGATTGATGATGTGCAAAAATTTTGCAAGCAACTGAAACTTTTTATTCTGCAAAGAGTTTGAATCCACAATGTGTTTTATTTTATTGTATTACTTTTAATAGACTGTGGATTGTTTAATTTAAATGATTATATGTTTTATTGTATTTTATATTGTTGTAATCCACCTAGCAAGGGTGTCCATTATAGGCAAAATAGAAATTGTTTTAAATAAATCAAATAAATAAATAAATCAAACATGTGGACCCCACTGAGTATGATGAGCCATTTGCGTTGGCCAAGCAAGCGTCAAGGAGGTGATAAAGACGCGGTGGTGCCTGCCTATGTTATGTTAGAGAGACTGTGAAATGGTTAGCAGGTACACATCCCCCCTGCCCTACTCTCATAGTGATTGGCGGCATGCATGAAGCAAGATCCTTCCCCTCCCCCTCCCAGTGCATGATAAGAATGGGCATGAGGCCTTCAGGTCACTGCACTTCCTGCTCCTGCTGAGCCATCAGTAACAGGCCTTCAGCAGCGTGTGTCCCAACAGAGAAAGTTCTATTTACAGCACATCTCAATTTTGGCTGCCTTTATGGTAGCAATGACTGGGGTAGTTTCTTCTGTAGGTCATGTGAATTGCAGCCCTTGTAGTGATGTGCCAGCACAGTGCGGAGCAGCCTGGTCACTATCACAGCTTCCCCCTGCCCCATTAATAAATATCTTCTTTATGAAAAAAAAAAGGCAGTGCAAGTCCAACAAGAATCCGGAATGGGCTGCTTGCTTGTGCTCCCCTGAGGTAAAAAATAAAATTTAGGAAGTGCTTAGGTTGGGACTGTGGGATGCTCATGTTGTGGGAGGCCTATGGGGTGGCTCTGCAGACTAGGTCTGCTGGATCCACCCAATGGTGGTGCCATGCTTTATGTTTGCTCACGAGAATGATGCACATCTAGGAGCAAGGGGAGGTTGGCCATGCATGAAATCCACATTTTCTTGACACACCCCCCCCTCCCCGCCAAGCAGGGGTAGTGCATGAGTTAGGCCTCATGTTCCTATTGCAGGGCTGAGACTTACTAGGAAGGCCATGTGGAGAGCACCATGACTGAAGGCTTAAGGGAACGAGCTATCTCTCTTGGGGCCATTGCCATGTTTGGTATGAGGGAGGCAATAGCAATGCGGCAGCAGCTCAGGTGACTGTTGGCCAGCAGTCTTTCTTAGGGGTCTGCGTCTAAGTGCCAACTACACATTGTATAGTAGGGATGTGAATCATTTTTCAATGATTAAAATTATCGTCCGATAATTTTAATATCGTCTTAAATCGTTATAGAACACAATACAATAGAAATTCTAACGATTTATCGTTAAAAATCGTTAAATCGTGTTAGCGCACTAACTCCCGTTAGTGCGCACTAACAGAAAATGATACAAATTGACACTTTCCAGGTCAGTAAAGGTCAGTTAGGAATGAATATATATTCCTATTGGCTGGCTGCCCTCTTATCTATTGATGTTACCAAGGTTCCCACTGAGGTGATGGTTGGGGGGATGGGAAATGGAAACTGTTGGTAGTTGACAAAAAAAATGAATGTGATCAGTCAATATGACAAGAAATTGTGCCCTATTCCTGATACCAGGGGTGTTGTGATCTTCCTGCACTCAGTGCCCTATCCCTGATAACAGGGGTGTTGTGATCTTCCTGCACACAGTGCCCTAACCCTGACACCAGGGGTGTTGTGATCTTCCTGCACATAGTGCCCTATCCCTATTAATACCAGGAGTGTTGTGATCTTCCTGCACACAGTGCCCTAACCCTGATACCAGGGGTGTTGTGACCTTCCTGCATGCAGTGCCCTATCCTGCCTGCATTACTAGTGAAAGGCTGGCTTCACAGAGAGGGGGGAGCTGCCTGACCCTCACTCCTGACTTCCCCCATGTCCCAGGCAGTGAATGGTGTGTGGGTGAGGGGGGCGGGAGGATGGTGAAGTCTGAGACAGCTCCTTCCCTGCATTACTAGTGAGAGGCTGGCTTCACAGACAGGGGGGAGCTTCCTGACCCTCACTCGTCCCCTCTCCCATGTCCCAGCCAGTGAATGGTGTGTGGGTGAGGGGGGGGGGGGGAGGATGGTGAGGCTGAAACAGCTCCTTCCCTGCATTACTAGTGAGAGGCTGGCTTCACAGACAGGGGGGAGCTGCCTGACCCTCACTCCTCCCCTCCCCCATGTCCCAGCCAGTGAATGGTGTGTGGGTGAGGGGGGGGGGGGGGAGGATGGTGAGGCTGAAACAGCTCCTTCCCTGCATTACTAGTGAGAGGCTGGCTTCACAGACAGGGGGGAGCTGCCTGACCCTCACTCTTCCCCTCCCCCATGTCCCAGCCAGTGAATGGTGTGTGGTTGAGGGGGGGGGGGGAGGATGGTGAAGGCTGAGACAGCTCCTTCCCTGCATTACTAGTGAGAGGCTGGCTTCACAGACAGGGGGGAGCTGCCTGACCCTCACTCCTCCCCTCCCCCATGTCCCAGCCAGTGAATGGTGTGTGGGTGAGGGGGGGGAGGATGGTGAGGCTGAAACAGCTCCTTCCCTGCATTACTAGTGCGAGGCTGGCTTCACAGACAGGGGGGAGCTGCCTGACCCTCACTCCTCCCCTCCCCCATGTCCCAGCCAGTGAATGGTGTGTGGGTGAGGGGGGGGGGGGGAGGATGGTGAAGGCTGAGACAGCTCCCTCCCTGCATTACTAGTGAGAGGCTGGCTTCACAGACAGGGGGGGGGGCTGCCTGACCCTCACTCCTCCGGGGTGTTGTGATCTTCCTGCATGCAGTGCCCTATCCTTATTAATACCAGGAGTGTTGTGATCTTCCTGCACACAGTGCCCTATCCCTAATACCAGGGGTGTTGTGATCTTCCTGCACGCAGTGCCCTATCCCTGATACCAGGATGTGTGCAAGAAGATCACAACATCCCCGGTAACCGGGATAGGGCACTGCATGCAGGAAGATCACAACACCCCAGAGGAGTGAGGGTCAGGCAGCTCCCTCCTGTCTGTGAAGCCAGCCTCTCACTAGTAATGCAGGGAGGGAGCTGTCTCACCCTTCACCATCCTCCTCCCCCCCCCCCTCACCCACACACCATTCACTTGCTGGGACTTGGGGGAAGGGAGGAGTGAGGGTCAGGCAGCTCCCCCCTGACTGTGAAGCCATCCTCTCACTAGTAATGCAGGAAGGGAGCTGTCTCAGCCTTCACCATCCTCCCACCCCCCCACTCACCCACACACCATTCACTGGCTGGGACATGGAGGAGTGAGGGTCAGGCAGCTCCCCCCTGTCTGTGAAGCCAGCCTCTCACTAGTAATGCAGGGAAGGAGCTGTTTCAGCCTCACCATCCATCCCCCCCCCCCTCACCCACACACCATTCACTGGCTGGGACATGGGGGAGGGGAGGAGTGAGGGTCAGGAAGCTCCCCCCTGTCTGTGAAGCCAGCCTCTCACTAGTAATGCAGGCAGGATAGGGCACTGCATGCAGGAAGATCACAACACCCCTGGTGTCAGGGTTAGGGCACTGTGTGCAGGAAGATCACAACACTCCTGGTATTAATAGGGATAGGGCACTGTGTGCAGGAAGATCACAACACTCCTGGTATTAATAGGGATAGGGCACTGTGTGCAGGAAGATCACAACACCCCTGGTATCAGGGTTAGGGCACAAGTTCTAGTCACATTGACTGATCACATTACTTTTTTTGTCAAGCTACCAACTGTTTCCATTTCCCATCTCCCATATATTCTCAGTGGGAACCTTGGTAACATGAATAAATAAGAGGGCAGCCAATAGGAATACATATTCATTCCTAAACTGACCTTAACTGACCTGAAAAGTGTCAAATTGTATCATTTTCTGTTAGTGCGCACTAACAGGAGTTAGTGCGCACTAATCGGAAAAAACGATTTTTTAGCTAAAAAATCGTGCCAAACACGATTTTCTTCTCCTGCCAGACGATTTCAATCGTTAAGACGATAGGGCACACGATTCACATCCCTATTGTATAGTGCTCCCATGGTCAGGAATGGGCCCCTTGGTCCAGGCTGGTATGCACAGAGTAGTGCTCCTATTGTTTCGGCTGCTGCACTTTTAGTTTTCTCCCATCCTGAATGAGATTAGCTACAGCCTGCAGTCTCATTGGGTTATGTGACCCTAAATGGCATGGTGGTTGTGAACTGGGATTGTGACAGTCAAATTTTGATGGGACAGAAGGATTTGCTTATTTTAAGTGGTGCATTTGGGCTGTGAATGCTCAAGGGAGAGGTGGTTGCCTAATAGGTGGATATAGCAACGGCATAAGCCCGACACTTTCTTGGCATGGAGATTGGAATAGCAATCAATCAATCAATCAATGAATCAATACATAAATAGCAATATTTCCCTCACCTTATTTCCCTGGAGACCTCATGTAGAATGATAGTTATAGACTGGCAGACTTCCCGAGTTTCTGGACTGGTTGCCGCAGGGATAAATCAGCCGAAAAGAGAAGTGTGCACATGTTTTCTTTCTCCTGCCCACTCTGTGCTTTGGTTTTCACTTGACTGCTTGGGGCTCAAAGGTATCCAGCTCAGCTGCAGATGCAGGTGTTGGTCTGGAAAGGAAACAGATTGCTCTTGTGTGCCAGCAGGCCCCGTGGGTAGTAAGGACTCCCTGAACAGGGTCTCAAGGGTGATGTCATGGGGCCCAATTAGTCTTTCTGAACCTTGTTTTCCCCTTAATGACGCAATGTCACCTGGCTGCCAAAGCTTTGGCTGGTGGCAGATGTGGGGGTGGCTAAAATTTGATGTGAGACTTTTGAACTTTTGATTTTCTGCCTTTCCAGTATGGTCTCAAAGCAGATTACAATAAAATGTATATGTACCCAGGCGTTGTATCATAAATGGACCAAGAGCGGGAGATCGGTCCCCGCACCCCCACTGGACCACCAGGTACGCGATTCGTTTTATAGGGTCGGGGTGGGTTAGGGGTTGTTTTGGTGTGCTGGTTTTCCCCGCCCTCCCTCCTCCCCCGATTTACGATTTTTCATGATAAATCGGGGGAATTTCTATTGTATCACAACTGTTAATGATTTTTGACGATTTAAAAAATATCTGACGATTTTTTTAAATCGTCAAAAAATTATTCACATCCCTATTCTAAAACCCAGCACAGGCATGTCGGCATTTCCTGAGTTTCACCCTTTTAACTGTAAATTATTTATTGTACCTCGGGCGTTGTTCCTTCAGGAGCTCATACAATTTTTGCTTGCATTACCAGAGAATGGATTGGCCACATCGCTCATCACATCTCCCAAGAAGATTGCTCCATCTTCTTGAGCCTCAGTATATTCCAGGTATTCCTATGAATGAGGATAGTGAAGTGCAAACCTATGAGCCTGTCAGGTGTCTCTGCCAATAGCATTATACCAGTTCAAGACAGTACATATAATATAACCCTGTAGAGGTGTTCTGGCTTGGGCCTCAGTTGCATCCTTGAGCCTTGACGTTAGCTAATGGTGGGTAATATCAAGGCAAGACAGTTCTTCGAGTGTTCAACAAGGTGACATCATAGCTTGTGCAGAAATGGTGTTACCTTGCAGTTATTTACTCTTCAAGCGCTTGAATTTAAGCAGGATTTGTCTAGTTTTTAGTGCAAACTTGAGAAAAATCAGGCAGCAGTCTGGTAATGTCATGGGTATGTCACCATCTCCCAATTTCTAGTGGGCTTTTCAATCTCCCTGAGGTCGATATTCAAAAGCCATTTAGACGGGTAACTAAAATGTTATCTGTCTAAATGGCAAAACATGTGGGCTAGAGGCAGGCAGGAGGTGTTTCCGTGAGGTGTTAGTCCAGCTGCCAGGCGCGCGCATGTTATAAAATCCAGAGTTGGCTGGCTGATTGCTGGCTGTCTGCTGGCACACGATCTCTGACACAGCAGCAAATGGCCACTGTATCAAAGGACTTTGGCTCTGCCTCGGCCCAGACCACCCCGCCCCTTTTTGCAAGCCCCGGGACGCAAGGCCTGGCGCGCTTAAAGCCGGTTGTGTGCGTAAATACGGCAGATTTACGCGCGTAACCTTTTGAAAATCCGGCCCTATATTTCTATATTGAATCAATATTTAGTTCAAGCAAAAACTTGTACAAAAAATATTCAGAAACATTTGCGCAGTTCTTAAATTTAGCATAGTTTCATAAAAGTCTTGCTATTGGTTTTGCAGAAATTTTTGCTTGCACTGTTTTTTCCTGTTGATGTTTTCCCTTGTAGTTGCAGGAAATCACAGTATATACTTGGCAAAAGGTATTCTCTTTCAAAATTGTGAAAACAAACTACTTGCAAACCTTTTGCCTTTTGTTTGTGGTACTTTTCATCAAAATTCAAATCTGGCCCATAACACTTGCTCTTATTAATCATTTTTCAAATGACTCCTTCCTTGAACCCTAAAAATGACAATTGATTCCCTTTTCAAAATACCCTTCCTTCAGCAAACACCCTTATTCTTATTAAAATGTGAGAGGAATATGTAATCTTGCATCTTTTGTTCACATCTCTAGTAATATTAATATTGTTTGCTGTTTTTAGTTTAATTTCCTGACTAGGCAACTCTCAGGAGTTAGTTATCTGCTATGCTGTAGTTTCTTTGCTGATCCAAGGTCTATTCCCTCCTCCTTGTTCTTACTCAATGTCTGTTTTTATTTTTTCATAGTATACCATTTAGCTGTCTTCAAGTCTTGGTCTACTCTGATTATATTGCAAGGTCTTTAGATTCTGAGTTTGCTGTTAACATTTTGAATGTTTTGCTTTCTCTATTTGAATGTTCTTCCACCCATAAAAGCCATTTCTATATTAGAACTAAATGTTTTGTCATTACCATGTTTTACCACTGTTATCTGCCTATATTTTTTTACATTTTAAGAGAGCATTCACTTAATAATGTTTTAATTGCCTTTCAATTTAGCCCCCTTGGGTCAGTACATTTAAAAAGTTAATATATTTTATTAATTTGTTATTCATAGTCACTCTTATAGCTGTGATAAGATTCTGTATACTTATTTAAAGTTTGAAAATAAATACTGATAAATTCCACAGTAAATATTACAAAACTAAAATATAAAAATGAAGGGCTTCCAGAAGTATCATATTCATTTTTTGATCATATAGAACTGATATCAAGCATATAAAATTTGTTTTAGTATTCTTAGACATGAGCGTGAAAGAGGGCAATAAAATTGAATCAGGTTAATGTTTGACTTGCTTTTTACATTTTTATAATGAATCTGTTTTATGAAATTAGTTTGGTAATTTGTATCTCACATGGTAGCAAAGCAAAACATCATTGGAATAAAAATATTATCCAAAATGTTTACTTAAACTCTGTAAAACAACAGAAATGTTCTCTTGTAGTATCCCATGTCACTGAATAGGAATTCATCAACCAAAGCACCAGTTTATTAAGTATATCATCACTTAATCTTTGATTAGTTAAGCATTCTATTTTAGTGGACAGGGCTTAATGTATTCTGTGTGTCTTACTAATTTGGCAATATTTATTTTGGCACATAACGTGAAAGGCAGTCCTTCTAAATTTAAAAAAGAAAGGATTTAAGATATGAAAAAGTTACAATGTTGCAGACAGGGTTGAGCTTCCTGTTTATGAGTCACCATAAATATGAGAGGTGGTGGATGACATTTTTCAGCTGAAGGATTCAACACAGTGTTGTGTTGAGAGGAAACCCCCAAGCATGGTGGTCCTATATTGACTTGCTGACCTTGCTGAGCAATGTCTAGCAGAGTAATTTAAAGAGAACAACAGACAGTAGTTGGGAAAGAAATTCAGCTTCTTTAGCAGTTTTTCCTTCATTTTTAGAATTCTAAATGATGGCAAATGTCATTAAAGTATCTAACATAAATAAAGCAATGAAGCGTAAGGGGAAAATGTAACCACAATGAAAGAAAATTTCTTCAGTTCCAAACAAAACAATTATTTATCAATGTTGTATTTGCATTTCAAAACTAGGAAACATCAATTGGTCATGAATGTGACTCCTAAAGAAGATGATATAATAGCAATGAACAAACATTGCAACAATGCATGATCCAGTAATATGTCAATAAATTAAAGTTAGGTCCCCTGACAATGCCATGTTTTGCCGAGCGCCTTCATCAGGAGGGACATTACTGTTCAAAATAGGATAAAATAGAAAAACATGTAAGCTACATAAACTATATGACAATTTATATACATATATATATATATATAGAACAATGGAGGAAAAAGTAGAAGTAATGAACATACTAGTAGCTAAATAATCCCATACCTGGGAGGACCTGTAATAAAGTTCCACAAGTAGGATAGCATTTCTAGTGTGCTTTGGGAAGCAAAATTTCCAACTGTCAAACAAGAAGCTATCAAAAACTGTGTGAACATGTCACTTGACAATGGAGAGACAATAAAATGATAGTAGGAAATAATCAAAGGAATTGATAGGATTGCCAGGAAATAAATAAAATCACCATAAATGGGATACATGAAAAGTAGAACCAAAAAATATGAAAAAAAGAAGAGAAACACTCGGCAAAATAAGCACTACTTGATCTCATGGTTTAAGCCGAGGGGGTAAAGAGAACGCAAGTTGAATATTCAGAGTTGTTCATGTTGTAACAGTAATCTTCTATCTATGTCACCCCCTCTATGATGAACCATGATCAGTCAATGTGTCAAGAGAAGATCATTTTCATTGGATCTATGAATATTATTGCAACTTTTATAGATCCATGTATTAAGCACCTGTGAAGTTTAACCCACATATAGAAGACTGCATAGACATTTAATGACTTAGACAATATGTGAGGAGCCAAAATCAGATGAGAATCTAAGTGGATATGTGGTTAGCGAAATCGGATGGGAGAAACATGACAAGGATAAGTTAAAATTGCAAGCATGACAATGACCACAAGGCTTATGCCAAGCATGGTTCAATATAGGTGTATTAGTCAAGACTAAATATGAAGAGACTAACATATCTCAAATTAAGGCCCCAATAAAATGCAAACCTTGGTGTTTCAGGAATGGGGCCAGGACCAACCAATACCAGTGAAAAATCTTATAAAACTGGCTAACATGATCCAAAGAAGGGATCACACATTAAAAATGTCCTTCGAACTTTGGAAGATCACAATTTATGTATAGGGCATGTTTGAAAGCTTGTTTTACCACCCTATGTGGATAACTTTGCTTCAAAAATTGGTTAATCATGGAAAGTGCCTCAGTACGAAAATAGCACACACAATATAATTTAAACATTTTTCCTGAAGGGATACTATCTCAAAGGGACTGAGGATGATGGCTCAAATATAGTAATAAGACATTTCTGTTGGTCTTTTTTAAAATAAATCATTGCAGTTAGTGTGTCATCCTGCACCTTGATCAAAATATTCAGGAAAGAACCCTGGATAGTAATCATATGATGTGTAAATTGAACACTGGTGTCCCACGTCTTTAACCAATCTAAAAATAAATAGAATTGTATTTTTGAACCCCACACAATTTAAAACAATATCATCAATGAATCTGAGCCAGGTTATAATTAATGGCCAAAATGAGGAAGTATATAGCCAAGAATGGGAAGTATATAAAAAGGTCATGTCCAGGGCTATGATTGCCCCCATTGCCATACCTTTTATCTACAAAAAAACAGTGTTGAAACATGAAAAGATTTCTCAAAGTGCCAGACGAGTTAAATTAATGAAAAAGTCAGTGGGCACATGGATGTGTGAGGCGCGTTGATCCAGAGCTGATTATACCACTGAGATAGCTTCTTCCTGAGGAATGTTGGAATATAAGAATTGTATATCTAAAGTGACCAGAAGAAAATGTTCCAGTGTATATACTCACATATAAGCATAGAATTTTATGCTTTAAAATATGCCTGAAAAGCTTGGTTAGGCTAATCTATAGATCACAGACAAATTTTAGACCAAAGTATGGGCCTCATTTTCTAAAGTATCGCAGGCCTGCGATACTTTAGGGAATGAGGGGCGGGGGGCCAAAACGGGGGGTGGGCAGGCCTGCGCTAGCCGGTGCGATCGCTGCTGGTTTTGTACCCAATAGGGCTCACCATAGAAGGTGTAGCTATTGGGCGCGAACTCGAACGTGAAAAGGGCCTTACCTTTTTGTCATCTGCGGTGTCTTCACGGAGTCAGCCAAGGTGACGCCCCGACTCCTCCTCTTCCGGGGCCAACTCCGCCCCCATTTTGGTATTGCACGCAATAAGGGACTTTTCATGTGCGATACGTCCCTTATCGTGTGCGATCCGGATGGCAAATGAGGCCCTATGGTTGCTACACATTGAGGTTGATGTGGGCACACCATGCATAGCACCCATTAGTATATTAGCAAAAATATAAACTAGTTATTATGCTAATTATTTAAAAAGGTTGATTGTTAATTTCTATGTACTGTTTTAAAAGTTTTAAATCATTTTGTTAAATGTGAATTATCGTGCCTTATTTTTGAGGAAACATATTCAACATCCAATTTGTGCATGTTAGAAAAAGAATATAATAAAATGTTGCTTCAGTCAGTAAGATTAATTGATAGACCATGTCAGCTTTGCCTTTAAATGAAATGTACCTTACTACAATAGGGCACCAAGATGTTTGCAAAGTGATTAAGCAACATCTGAATGTTCATAAGCAAGGCAAATGTATGCCTCTATCATTAGGGTGATGGTAAGAAGGAAAGATACATACCTAACCTATTTCTGACAGTTTGTTGCAAGCAGCACTGTAGGCTATCAAATTTTATACCTCGACCTATACGTGAATTTCACATTTTCCCAGTTTAGGAGGTTAAAATATGATGGATCTGCTTATACATGAATAGGCTTTTACATGGGTATATACAGTAACTGTAAGGAGTTAAGGGTCCTGAGTCCTGAACATAAGAAGGTGCTATTAGTTGTTACGTCTGTCAGTCACAGATGATTACGACCACTAATGCTCACCTCTTTCTTTGCTGCACTGACATTTATTTATTTTATTTTTAATTTTTATATACCGACATTCTTGTATAATATACAAATCATACCGGTTTACATTAAAACAGGAGATGCAGGAAAAAAGTTACCTTTGTCAAATACATTTAACATTAATAACAATGAAAATTGTTAACAAGGGATAACAACTATGAAAAAAGAGAAAGGTAAACAAAAGTGGAAGAAACAAAGAAGTTAAAAAGAAAAAAACGAAAAAAGGTAGCACCAAGGATTGCACGAAGGGGTGCACAAAGGGGAGTGCTCCTTTGCGCGCCCCTTCAGCGCGCGACGCCAGGTGGAATGGCGCCGTTTACCGGCTCGACGCTGGGCTGGATGACATCACAAGGGGGCAGGTCTCATGCTCACTGTTTTTCTTCATAGCAATCTCCATTCACATTTTAAAGCTGATTTTTTTTTTTTTCATTTTTTTGAGCTTTTCTCTTCAGTGAAGCATCTCAAAAGTGCCCGGTGCTAGTGGGAAGCCCCCCTCCGCCTCAGTGCCAGTCATCCTTTGGCAGAATGGCGGCCTCCGCCAACCACTGCCGACCAACCTGGTGTTCCTGGGATGGCGTCGGCGCTACCGACCGCCATCTTGTTCTAGGAATTACTTAGGCATGCATGCGCATGGGCCACCTTTGTACACATCATGGCAGGAACCTCGGGGTTGTCCCCTCTGGATGATGTCACCCATCCCTTGTACTTAAGCTGGCTGGCCCTTCACTTAGATGAGTTAACAGGATGAAAGATTAGTAACAATTGACAAATCATCAGTGTACTCTAAAGACTGAGGTTCAAGATTCAGATAAGTTAGCAGATGCTGAAACCACAATAAAAAAGGTTTGATCAAGGTCACCAAAGTCAAGATTTTGATGCAGTTGTTGGTGCTGGGATATGGTTATTCTCTGCAGAGGAGTTTGTCTTTCAGTCTGATGAATGCAGCCACAAGCATGATGATCCCAAAAAGGGCAAGAAGGCTGATAATATTCTAAAGATGAAGAGAAATCCGATGTTCCTTTTAATTGAAACAACTAAACAAGTAACCGAGCATCTACAGCATCAGGTCACAGCCTACTTCAGAAGTCCAAAAACACAACTATCACTAGATTCCTATGAAAATCAGCTGGTGGAGTTCAATCACAACCTTGAGAAGTTTTGCTCCGACTTGAAGACTACCAAATTTAGAAAATTAATACATTGAAATCAGATTATGTACATGGTTTGTAATCCATAGATGTCCTCATCTCTGCAGCCTTCAAAACATGTCACTTTTGATACCTCATTGAATCATTCCTCCAGCGATGAAATAGCCCCACATCCCTCAGACCTCTTTTAAGGAACAGCATTATTTTTATTTATTTATTTTTAACTTTTATATACCGACATTCTTGCATTAAATGCAAATCATGCCGGTTTACAGTGAAACAGAAAAAAATTCCGAGGCCGCTCCGAAATCGGAGAGGTCTCGGAAGGAACTTTCCTTCCCCCCCCCCCCCCCCCCCCCCCCCCCCCGGCCCTATCTAAACCTTCCTCCTACCTCTTTCACGAAAGTTACGCCTGCTCAAAGCAGGCATAAATTTGCGCGCGCCGGGCCGGCTGCCGCGCTCCATGTTCCGGTCCGAGGGCTGGTCCAGGGGCCGCTGTCACGCCCCCGGAATGCCCCCGGGCTGGAACCACGCCCCCGGACATGCCCACGAAACGCCACATCACTCCCGACACCCCCCCGAAATGCTGCGTCACTCCCTGCAAGCCCCGGGACTTACGTGCATCCCGGGGCTTGCTCACGTCACCGAGCCTATGCAAAATAGGCTCAGTGTGCGCAGGGGGAGTTTGGGGTAGGTTTTCGGGGGGTACGCGCGTATCTTACGCGCATACCCCTTTAAAAATCTACCCCTGTCTGTTTTTCTTAATTTTAGAACTTGCACATCATCCCTAACAGAAGTAAAATTATGCGGTAGGGGACTACAATGCGTGTCTGTGCACTTAAGTATTTACACACTAATTTGAAGTTGAAATCTAGGAACGGTCATGCCCTGCCCAGTCTAAGCCCATGCCTATGACCCCTTTTTTGGAACTTTTCATTTGTGCATGCAGAAAGAGATAGGCATTAGGGATGTGAATCGTTTTTTGACGATTTAAAACAATCGTCAGATATATTTTAAATCGTCAAAAATTGTTAGAGCTGCGATACAATAGCAATTCCCCCGATTTATCGTCAAAAAATCGTAAATTGGGGGAGGGCGGGAAAACCGGCACACCAAAACAACCCTAAAACCCACCCCGACCCTTTAAAACAAATCCCCCACCCTCCCGAACCCCCCCAAAATGTTTTAAATTATCTGGGGTCCAGTGGGGGGTCCCGGCGCGATCTCCCGCTCTCGGGCCACGGCTGCGTTAATAGAAATGGCGCCGGTGGCCCTTTGCCCTTACCATATGACAGGGTAAAGGTAGCGCCGGTGCCATTTTGGTTCCTGTCACCCGACGTCACGAGTGAAGGAGATCGCTCCCGGACCCCCGCTGGACCCCCAGGGACTTTTGGCCAGCTTGGGGGGGCCTCCTGACCCCCACAAGACTTGCCAAAAGTCCAGCGGGGGTCCGGGAGCGACCTCCTGCACTCGGGCTGTATTGCCAATATTCAAAATGGCGCCGGCGCTACTTTTGCCCTCACTTTGTCATACGGGTTTAGGGGTTGTTTTGGTATGCCAGTTTTCCCGCCCTCCCCCCAAATCCCCGATTTATGATTTTTCACGATAAATCGGGGGAATTTCTATTGTATCGCACACTCTAACGATTTTTGATGATTTAAAAAATATCGGATGATTTTTTAAATCATCAAAAAACGATTCACATCCCTACAGAATATTGATCTTGATATCTTCATGTTTTTACCATTTCAGAGATCTCAGTCTGTAGTGTCATCCCCTAGACTCTCCTAACAGTGGTGATTTTCTTTTTTTTTTTATTTATGAATTTTCACAATACAATTACAAATATATCTTGTTATTGAAATTACAGAACAAATATCCAAAACAATATTAAATTCTGAAAATAGTAACAAGAATCATTCATTTTTACAAAGGTTCTGACTAACCACAGGAACATTAAGAGAATCCTTTCCTACCAGAAACATGAGCAGACAATCTAATATGTAATTAACCACATAAGTAAGGTACAATGAAATCCCTAACTATTCTATTTAACTGGATTTTTTAATTCCCAAGAAGGATTTTCAGCTGTTCTGGATCCATAAAAGAATAATTGTTCCCCCCATATTTGACTACTCATCTACAGGGATATTGTAAAAGGAAGAAACCCCCCTTGTCTACTACCTCCTTTTTTAAAGCTATGAATTTTTTTCTACGTATTTGGATATTACTTTTTACTAGATCAGGGAAGATCCAAATTTTCTGCCCATAACATGTTTTGGTTCTGCTTCGAAAAAAGAATTTCATGATATTATCTTTATCAGTTATAAAGGCAAACTGGATTAACAGAGTACCACTATTTTTAATTTCTATATCCTCTTGAGATTTCTGTAACAGGTCCGAAACATTGATTGATGTGTCTGCAAAATGTTCCTTCTCAGACCCTTCCTCTCCTCTAAATATAGGTATACTTTGTCTATGATCTAATTCTTCTTGCCCTTTTTTCTTTACCCCTGTTGTGGAGCGCTAGGAGAGCGATCCCACTCCTGGGAGATGTGTGTGCCCTTGGGCCGCGGCTCGACGCCAGAGGGGTCTGGAGAGGTGCCGCGGGAGGCGTGTCATGCCCGAGCATGGGCTGGACGAGAGCAGGGCTGGAGTGAAGACTGGCTGACAGGCCCTCCTCTGGACCTGCGCGCTTCGGAAGACCCAACAACGCAATGTTGGTCTTGTGAACAGTCCTCCGACCGTTCCCAGCCCTTTCGGACCTGCCGCAGGGTACGGCACGAAGCGGCAGGCCGGATGGAGGCCAGGACAGTGAAGACTGGAACATGGATTCAGACGAGACTCAGGAACGACGTAGACTCAGGCGTAGATGTAGACTCAGGACGAGGTGCAGGATCCATAGACGTGGACTCAGGCATAGATGCAGGATCCTTAGACGTGGACTCAGGCAAATACGTGGACTCAGGAACGAGGTGCAGGATGCATAGACGTGGATGCAGGAACGAAGGCTGAAGGTAGACATGGGCACTGACCCTCAGGGCGCCCTACTCAGGCCACCCGCGGGACTGAGTCGCGGACCACCCTGTCCCATGCGCGCCCTACTCAGCCCTGGAAGGCTGGTCGCGGACCACGCAGAGAGCGGGAGAGCACAGGAAAGAGGAAGCAGGTTCGCTGCACTCCTGGCAGCACAAGGCGAGAATACGCTGCACTCCTGGCAGCACAAGGCAGGTTAGGCATCAGGATCAGGAACAAAGATATCAGGAACATCAGGACTGGAACACATATACTGGAATAGGAGACACACCTCAGGGCTGGAACATGGACATCAGGAACATCAGGACTGGAACACATATACTGGAATAGGAGACACACCTCTGGGCTGGAACATGAACATCAGGACTGGAACAAGAGACAGACCTTGAGACTGGAACGGCAGGCAAACATCAGGACTGGACCACTGAAGACATCAGGACTGGAATGGCAGGCAGACATCAGGACTGGAAAAACTTGACAAGAAGCTTCAACAGGAAACATGGAACACTGGACCTTGCAGAAGGCTGGAATACAAGGCATCTCCTGGAACGAGGATCTCAGGAGTGACCAACTCCTTGCGAAGGCAAAGATACACTGAAAGCTGAGCCCTTTAGTAGGGCTGAGGTGGACAACGCCCAGGGAGGGGTCAGCAGGGGGCCACACCTGGCTGGCCCTTCAAGAGGAGCAAAGAGGTGCGCGCTCGCGCCCTAGGAGGCTGGAGAGAAGAGCTGGCAGCTGGTGGTGTCCTCAGCCATGTGGAGGGCCCAAGGAAGCCGCGGAGCAGCCCTGGACTGGAGCTGGGTGAAGGCAGGTCAGTGGAGCAGCTCCCAGCTGCAAGGACAGAAACAGAGAAGGCAAGGCTGGCTGCAGGCACCGGCAGAGAGAAGTGCCGGCTACAGAGGAAGCGGGGGAAGGGATGACTGCAGGAACGGCTCCATGCCGTGAAGACAGCCCCAGGAGCAGAGGTAAGATTGCAGGCACTGGCAGGGACGGCTTCCCAGCCAGGCAAGGACCCGGGCTGAAGCAGGCACTGAGAGAGACGGTCTTGCTGCTGGCTGGAGGTCCCAGGATCGCAGCAGCACGTTGGGGGAAGGCAGGAACAGGAGCAGAGAAGCAGACCGCATGGCAGCAGCTGTGGAAAGGGCCCCAGCTGATTCAGGGAGAAAGAGAAGCAGCAGCGTGGCTGGCTGTCTGTGACAAGGTAAGAGTCTGCCCATGCTTCTTGTGGGCAGGAGCATAACAACCCCAACATAAAAAGCCTGACAATCACAGGATGACATTGATCAGGTATATTAAGGATTTGTGTAACATAAGATTTAAATAATTCAATTGGACCAATATGTCTTAAAATAGGAAAATAGTTACCCTTAAATTTAATGCTCTAACTGTATTCTCCAAACTTTTAATCTTTCTTTGAAATTCCATTTCACTTTTTATCTGATGTTCTGGAATTTTTTTCTATACCCATAAATCTATTATCTATTTCACTAATCTTCCTCTGCTGATTTTCCGTTTTACCAATATTCTCCTTTAAAGAGGTATTTACTTGTCTAACTTCTTCAGTTATGTTAACAATTGAGGATTCCAACTTTACCATATAATTCCATATTGTTTCTAGAGTTATATTACCAGGTTTTTAAGTAACATTTCTAATTGGATCTGATTTTATAAGGAAGGATCAGCAATTTTAACCTTAGGTGTACTTGCTTCTCTGGGATTTATTTGAGTACTACCAGCCACTTTAGCTTCAAATTCTATAGACACTTGAGAATCATCTCTATGAGTAACGTTCCCTTAAATTCTTCCTGTTTTCTTCCTTGACTTTCAAAAACCTCTTGGACTAATCCCGGCTCTCCTAGAGGGACAAACCCTTTGTAGCCGGGTGGAGATGGAGTGTCTGGTGCCCCCGGACTTAAAGATGTTTCAGTGACCATGTGGGGGGGATTTTGCTCTAAATCCTCCCCCAAAGCGGTCTGTACAACAGGGGTTATTTGAGGGGTTCCCAACCAATCTGAGACAATTCATTGTCCAGGCTCAACATTGACAATATTAGAGATAGGCTTTACTTAAGACTTTCTCTTTGTATGAGGCATAGTCTTGTAGGAAATCACTATTTGTATTTGAATGGAACACTAGATACGTACAATGACTCAGTCGGTTATTCTTGTACCAAAATGCAAAATGTAGGGATTCTCTTATGAAGGAGAAAATTGGACCAAAAGCTTAATTATTGTATGGCCACCTGAGGTGAAATTGTAGTAGATACAATCAATTCCAAATCAATTCCTGACAAAGCCAGGCTAAGCCTGACATAACCGCGTGCCACTTAGGTGCGTGCAGCTTTGGCAGAGTCCCGGCGTCAGCTGCGTGCCGCAAATGGGGGTGATTTTATAGTGAAAACCACAAAAAAGGTAACAGAAAATCCAGCATACAACAAGAACCAATATTGCAAACAAATACGTTGTAAACAAAACTTTGAACTTTCTGTGTATCAAATCTCATTTCATTTATGTGTAGGACCATCATAACACCCACGGTAAACAAGCAATTTAGCCTGTGTTTTTAACCGCTATGGGTCATGTTCATCGGTCCAAGTATCTCAAAGTCCTTTTTATTAAATATTTTTTTCTTTTCCTTTTGTTGTTTACTTTTTTAAAAAATTAATGTGGAACAGTACTTCCCTTATTTTGGTGGCGCTACCGCGCTTCAGAGGTCCAGTCCAGTTGGTGTGATACAGTACTTTCTTTGAATGGCGCTACCGCGCTTCTGAAGTCCAGTCCTTTCAATGGCGCTGCCGCGCTTCTAAAGTCCAGTCTGACGTACGTTTTACAGGGCTACTGCTGCTTCTGGGACTGTTATGGACGTGATACTCCTAAAAGGTCCACTCACAAGTTTGATTTATCGTATCCACATACTTATGGTCCTTAGTTATTTTCACTCTAAAATGTTAGAGTCAAAGACAATTTATAACACATCTTCTTTTAACAAAAACATGGCAACATCCCCAGGGCACATTTAAAGATGCCCAACTCACCAAACCTTGCCACCTTTTCCTCTTGTCGGCGTCTGAGTGAAGGGACCACGAGACCAGTTCTGTTTATATGTAAATTACCACATTACACCTGTATGTCAGTTTTCTCTAATGAGATGATGCTCATATGAAGTGAGTTCACTTGATTTCAATATTAAGCCCACAAGGGGCCACTGTCTGTAATCTGTATATCCACCGTTGTTCACATTGGCGAAGGCTTTTGATTCTATCACCGCGTCTCCAATGTGCTGGAACAATTTCCAAAATGGCCCACTGAATCTCAGAATATGTATGATTATATTCCTGGAAATGAGCCACCAGTGGTTCTTCCGTCCTGCCTGTGTTTAAGCAGCATTTGTGTTCTGTTAGTCTTGTACGTGTGGCACATTTCGTCATGCCCACATATATTAATGGGCACGGACAAAGTATTGCATAGACCGCATGCAATGTTTTACAGGTAGCTTGGGGTAATGGCATAATGTGACCAGATGGTAAGCTTATCGTGGTTTGTGGTGACTTCAAAGAGGGCAGGATTGTAACATTTAAAGTAGGCTGTAATAGGCCCAGAGGCTGAAGGGCGGCTACTTAGCAAGTGTACTGCTTGAAAATGCTTGACATAACACCATCCATTGTGCATAGCAGCACAGCAACTCTGTAGTGAGCACACACTGAGCCAGTTCTTCTATCTAGATAGCACAGCAACTCTGTAGTGTGCACATGATGAGCTGGTTTCTTTCATGTAGACGGCACAGCAACTCTGTAGTGAGCACATGCTGAGCTGGTTTCTTCCAGCTAGATGACACAGCAACTCTGAGAAGAGTCCATCCCTGTCTTCTTTCAAACATTGTCTTCTTGAACCTTTCAGACCATTTTCTGCCTTCTTTCAAGCCCCTTGCCTCACCATGGCTTCCCACTTTGGGGTGGGGGGTGGGGGTGCATTTGTGACATTGTGTTTCTCGAGGACTGCTGCGGGGTGTTGAGCCAATGGATGTAGCTGAGGATTCTGATGGAAGGTCTGGCATCCAATGAAGAAATTGCATCATTACATTTGTTAGGTTGCTGATGGCTACAGCTATTGTGTTGGTATTTTGTGTGCTAGCTGCTATACTTTGCTGCAGGATCCTGTTTTGTTGCTGAACAGATCTTCTCAGGATCCTTATCTCTCTCCGCAACTGCCGACTTCTCTTCTACAGATGGCTGCTGCATGTGCTGGTGCTGGTTCTGGTCCTGGGTGCTGCTGGCAGTGGCTGTGATGCTGGTGGTGGTAGGCCTGGTGGTGGGCCTGATGCTGGCAGTGGCTGTGATGATGGTGGTGGTGGGCCTAATGGTGTCATTGTTGGTGCTGGTGCCGAAGGCACTGCTGGTGTCTCAGGGCTCAAGCTGGATATAGCTTGTGCCCACCATGTGGCCTGTTGATGGTGAGTCTGCAGGCTGCAAATTGCCTGCCTCCATTAATGTGTCTGATTGAGGTCTACATTAAGTGGAAAACCTGCTCCCTGCTTCTTTGCACTCGGTTGTGGCGGCGGATGGCCTGGACAAGGTTTCGCCATATTTGCCCTTTCATTGCTTCTGAGGTCTTGGCTGCACGGTTTCCAAATAACATGGCATAGTACTGCAGGATACCAGTAATGAGAAGCTCATCCTCTGCCTCATTGAACCTTATGGCCTGCTGTCTCTGCTATGGTGCCACCTGGCTGCCCGAAAGGGGTGACACTTCCTCTCCCAGAGAGGTGTCCTCCCTGTCCTCACTCTCTGTCACACTCTATTCTCCACTTCCTTCCTCCCCCCACCTGGCCCTGACCTACTAACTCCATCCCTTTCTGCTCTCTCTCTCTATGTCTATGCTGCCCTACTCCTCCCACCACTCTTTCCTGCCTAACCTCTTCCCCCACCCCACCCTTCTATCCCTTCCATCCTGCCTTTTCTTCTTCTCCCCCTGTCCCTACTTCTATTCCTACTCCTCCTTCCTCTGGCACTCCTGCCCTCCTCCTCCAACTCCCTTTGCCTCCTCCTCCCACTCCTATGCTCACACATCTTCTCTCCTCTCTTCCCAGACCTATCACGATCCATGCTCTCAGTACACACGCACACACACAAATGTACACACACACACACACCACTGCACTAACACACTTCTCACCACTCACATACATACACACTCCTCCTCCATTCCTCCTCATACACACACACACTCCTCCTCCACTTCTGCTCACACTCCTCCACTCTTCCTCCTCCTCCACTCCTCCTCACACTCCTCTGCTCCACCTCCATTCTTCCTCACGTTTCTGCTCACACTCCTCCACTCCTCCTCACACTCCTCCTCCATTCTTTCTCATCTCCACACAAAAAGACAAACTGTACTTACTCACTTTCACTCCAACAAATATCACAAAAAACAAAGGGAAAGGGAAAGGGAAAGGGAAGCAGATGACAACACAAAACAGCACAAAATCAGAAATAGCGAAATACTACACCACAATACATCTAACATCACTAAACTCCTCTCCTCTCATTCCAATGCCTGCCACACCCTCAAAGAAGGAGGTGCAGGAAGTCAGTATTTATACTGGGGAAAAAAATGTGCTGCACAATGATACATGGTGCACTGCAATAACGCACTGTGAACTGCGATGACACAGCACTGCATATGTTAGTGCAATGCTGCATACAATATTTATCTGGGCGATGCGGCAGGCCATCCATTTGAATAAACAGACCCTTTTGTTTATCACGTATGTTATTCGTGCGATAAACATAGCATTTTGATGAATCTAGGCCTATGCTGGTTATCAATCCACTAAAGAACCAAATTTAAAATTCTGACTGATTTTCAAAGCTCAAAAAGAAGACAGAACTATATACTCAAGAATGAGGCTGTTCTTATATATGCCCTCAAAATTACTAAGATCCACACTTGGATCATCCATAACAATTCCATAGACCAAAGAAAATGAAATAACAGATAACTACAAATGATCCTTCTTGGGTGCAGCACCTACCCTATGGAACTTTCTCCTTGAAGAGCTCTGCCAAATACATGACTACTTCAGGAAGCAAATAAAAACCTGGCTCTTCTGTCAGTCCTTTAATGCCAAACCCACAACTTCCCTACCCTAGAAAGCTGCTAAATTGAAGTCGAGAAACTGCCTAGCACCACCTCAGGAGCCTTGAATCATGCTGCTAAAGTTCATTGTTTTGCTGATGCATTATTTATTTATTATAAATTATTTTATGGAAGTCATTAGTTTTCTGCTGAGTTGCATCTCAAGATTAGTCAGTGCTGTAGATTTCTATAAAGTTTAATACTCAATGTGCATGTTAATATTGTTGAATTGCTAATGGCTTCCTATTTTATGCTGCTATTTGTTGCGCTGGAAGTGGACCCTTGGCCTGGTGCAGGATTGGTACGGCCCTCTGGTCAGACCCAGAGAGCGCCTGCCACCAGGAGGCGGAGCACACAAGGAGACTGAGGCTAGCTGGAGCTTCGCCAATAGCAATCTGGGGTTTCCGCAGGTTGAGCCCTTGGGTACCCGGACCGCCTGGACTTAGATGGGCCTCCAAGGGTCTCCCAGAGAGATAGCAGAGAGGTGTGCTCACCATGAGCAAAGGCGCATGGCTGGTGAAGAAAGGATGGGCTAGATCAGGATCAGGATCACCGGAGACCTCTGGAAGGATACAGGAAGTGAAGGTTCTCTGGGCGAGATAGGCAGCACCTACTGGTCTAGTCAGATGTAGGCTGCGGGCAGTGTCTGAGCAGGCTGGTCTGGTGGTCACGGGAGCGAACAGAGTATCCAAATGTAGCGCAAGGGTCAAAGCCAGGGTATGCGTCCGAGTGTGGTCAGCCAAAACAAGGGTCAGTTCCTAAGATCAGTCCGTATGTAGTCAAGACGAGCAAAGGTCAGTTCCAGGTGGCGGTCAAGCATGGTCAGAAGGCAGGCAGTAGGCAGTGGACAAACATGGTCAGAAGGCAGGCAGTGGTCAGTTCCAGGCAGCAGTTAAATGTGCTCAGGCAAGCAGAGGTCAGTACCGTGAATCAGTCTGAGAAGGTACGACAAGAGGAGGAACGTAGAGCAGGAATCAGGAGAGATGATGAAACACAGAGAGGACCACGGGAACACAGGAATGCAGGAGCACTGGAACAAGACAGGAACACAGGAATACAGGAACACAGAAGCACTGGAACAAGTCAGGAACACAGTTCATGACAGTGTTCCAGTTAGGAACACTAGAACAAGACTGGATCAAGGAAGCAGGAGAACACAGGAACGAGGAATAGCAAACTAGCTTCACCGAAGTGTCGACCCAATTGCCAAGGCGAAGTTCTGGGGTCAGAGCCTCGCCTTAAGTAGGAGCCTTAGGTGACGTCATCGGATGGCATCCAAGATGAGCTTCCCGCCCTTGGCCCTTTAAATGTTCTAGTGTCAGCCACACACGTGCCTGGGGCGGGGCCGAGGAGGTCGAAGCTGCGGTGCCCCTACCAGAGCTCTGCTGAGAGGCCTGCGGCATAGAGGAAAACAGAGAGGGCTGCAGCGAGCGTCAGGGACATCGGGAGCTGGCAGCAGCGGCAAGAGAGTAGGAACCAGAGCTGGTGGAGGGAAGCGCGAGGTGAGCAGGCCCGGTCACGGCACCAATGCGGCCAGGACACGCAACACTATTCTAATATGTTATATCCGATGACTGCTGCTAATCTAAAATACTGCATCCTAATCCCGCTTTGAGTGGATTTTTTATTCAAAAGATGCGTAATAAATCCAAATATTAAATAAATACGCAATAAGCATGTTTAGACTGGCTGATTTTCCTGTAAAATAGTCTATCTGAGACAATGTATATTCTGTTCTGTATGTTAATGTGGTCTTTTCATATATCATCACACTATTTGCAATGAAGATCAACTATCTTCTTACAGTTTTATGGTTTTATGCATGATCAAATTTGCAAAATTAAATGCTAAAGAAAGATTCAAGGTTTTAAGCTAAAGCTCAAAAGAAGTTACAGGTTTAGTGATATAAAGTATTTTTACCGATCTCATGAGTTATGGAAAGGCACAAAGCTTGTATACAGTTAATGGTTAAGAAGATTTATAGAGGATGGGGTTTCTTTATTTTTCAGCTGAATCCATCCAAAAATAAAAAGAATATAGTGCCTCAAATGGATAACAGCAAGAGTGAGAGGAATCACTCTAATGGCATTATATGGTACATGGCACTTTTTCAAGAGATAAAATGCCATTGGGGATGGGTTGCTCTCCTTCTCTTTCTGCTGGTATTTTCTGGATTTAACTTTTCTTTATGTTTGGATTCATACAAAATACTCATGCAAGTATTTTAAGTCTTCTTAGCCACTGACTCTGTATGACAGTTTTGTGTTTTGTCAGCTCCTTGTTGAGTAGTCTTCTTTATCTCTACTAACACCACTTTGTCATGATCACTCTTGTGCAAACCAGCTTTGGGGGTAATTTATCAAAATGCGCTAAGGCATTTTCGCATGCGAAAAGCCCCATTAATGCATGCAAAAATGCCTTTAACACATGCAATAGCACCATATCATATGGTGCGATGCAAATTCGAAAGAGGAGGCGTGGGCATTAAGCTGTGCAATATCTTGTGTTATGGGGCAGTTAGTGATGTCTGAGGGGGGGTGGGGGGTGTGAGAGAGAGAGAGAGAGAGAGAGAGAGAGAGAGAGAGAAGCCATAATTTCTTCTCCCTAGATAGGAATTTGTATCCCTATGGGAGGCCCACCTGTTAACCTGAGGTGAGGTTTAGGTATTAGTGTAGGGGGTTAGGGGCCACTTTGACATTCAACGTAAGACGTACGAACTGAACAGTGGTCTCTTGTGAAGATTTGATGACCTTCGGGGTGAGGAAACTCACTCCAAGATGATATTTGTGCAAGATTCTCTCAACCTAACTTGATGGACACTCTACCTGGGTAACATAAAGCTAGGTGGAGAAAACATTGCACAAATCTCATTTTTGGGTGAGTTTCCTCACTCCAAAGGTCATCAAATCTTCACAAGAGACCACTGTTCTGTTCGTACGTCTCACGTTGAATATCAAAGTGGCCCCTAACCCCCTACACTAATACCTAGACCTCACCTCGAGTTACTAGGTAGGCCTCCCATAGGGATACAAATACTAGGGATGTGAATCGTTTTTCAACGATTAAAATTATCTTCCGATAATTTTAAAATCGTCATAAATCATTAAAGAACGCGATACAATAGGAATTCCCTCGATTTATCGTTAAAAAATCATTAATCGGGTTAGTGCGCACTAACTCCCGTTAGTGCGCACTAACCCGATTAATGATTAACCATTGTTAGAGCACACTAACAGAAAATGATACAAATTGACACTTTTCAGGTCAGTTAGGAATGAATATGTATTCCTATTGGCTGGCTGCCCTCTTATTTATTGATGTTACCAAGGTTCCCACTGAGGTGATGGTTGGGGGGATGGGAAATGGAAACGGTTGGTAGCTTGACAAAAAAAGTAATGTGATCAGTCAATGTGACTAGAACTTGTGCCCTATCCCTGATACCGGGAGTGTTGTGATCTTCCTGCATGCAGTGCCGTATCCCTGATACCGGGAGTGTTGTGATCTTCCTGCACGCAGTGCCCTATCCCTGATACTGGGAGTGCTGTGATCTTCCTGCACGCAGTGCCCTATCCCTGATACCAGGGGTGTTGTGATCTTCCTGCACTCAGTGCCATATCCCTGATACCGGGAGTGTTGTGATCTTCCTGCACGCAGTGCCCTATCCCTGATACCGGGAGTGTTGTGATCTTCCTGCATGCAGTGCCGTATCCCTGATATCGGCACTGCATGCAGGAAGATCACAACACTCCCGGTATCAGGGATAGGGCACTGCGTGCAGGAAGATCACAACACTCCCGGTATCAGGGATAGGGCACAAGTTCTAGTCACATTGACTGATCACATTACTTTTTTTGTCAAGCTACCAACCGTTTCCATTTCCCATCCCCCATATATTGTCAGTGTGAACCTTGGTAACATGAATAAATAAGAGGGCAGCCAATAGGAATACATATTCATTCCTAAACTGACCTTAACTGACCTGAAAAGTGTCCAATTGTATCTTTTTCTGTTAGCGCACACTAACAATGGTTAGTGTGTGCTAACTTCCTGTTAGCGCGCACTAACTCCCGTTAGTGCGCACTAATCGGAAAAAACGATGTTTTCACTAAAAAATCATGCCAAACACGATTTTCTTCTCCTGCCAGACGATTTCGATCGTTAAGACGATCGGGCACACGATTCACATCCCTAACAAATACCTACCTAGGGAGAGGACATTATGGCTAGTCTCTCTCTCTCTCTCTCTCTCTCTCTCTCCAGGTCTGGTACTTACCACAAAGTCTGAAAACATTATTGCACTTTGTGCTAACTTAGCTCTTCACATAGGTAATTAGCACAAATTGTGATAAACTGTCTATTAGCATAAACCACACCCCATTTGTTAGCACATGCGATACTTATCGCATTTTGATAAATCCAGGCCTTTGTTTGGCATGTTTCCATTTTTTTCCTGGTTTGGATCCAAAACATAAAATTTAGCTTTGCCTTTAGTCTTGATACTTTAATGTTGTTACCTTTCCTATCATCTGAAAAAATGTAAAGCAATAAATAAAAAGCTGAATTTTCAAAAGTTGGGCATATCAAAATCAGCATATATGCATGTTATTTTAGAAACCTACAAAATACACATATAAATAAGGGTGCATGAGTAAATCAATGTATATAGAAAGGGTGGTCTGGGATATTCCTGGTGGGGCATCATTTTTGTATGTAAATTGTTATTTTGTAAGAGAGTTGTGTGTGTAGGTTTGGTAGCTTACTCATACACACACACACATATATATATATATTTATGCATACTAAAAAGAAACCCAAAATTCAGGCAATATCCCTATTTCTTTGTGCTCTATAATGAACAACAAAATACACTCCCAATGGAGTGGTATACAAGCACATATCAACTATCCTATGGGGATGTTATCCCATAAATTTAAAGGATGAAAACTTTCATAATGAAGCAAATGATTCACAAAAAATATTCTTTTTATTATCATTTAGAAAAATATCAAAACACATTCATTTATCATTGGTACAATATATAATGTTTATCCAATTATTTTTCACCACAATTATTAATTAAAAATATCCCACTCATACTCACACACACTCATACATACTTATTATATTCATAAAAAAAATCCCAATACATGAAAACTCACCAAATTCAATCTACCTACCCTTGGTTATTCAATTTGACTTTACAATGATATCTGTTTTATATCTATCTCATTAGATCAAACAATTCATTCCTTAATTCTTCCCATTATATCAGTCCCTCCATCCTTAAACCACTCTTTTTTCTATCAATCCCTTGATCTTTCTACCAATCCCTACAGGGCCCTTGTTTCACCTCATGGCTTCATCAGGGAAATTTGAAAATACTTGTTAGCAAACAAAGATTTTCAACAACGTACTATCTACCACAGATAAAGGGCATTCATTTATAATAATTTAACCTCTGATGAACATGAAACATGTGTCAAATTACAACAGGACAGATTGATTACTATTCGCCCAGCCGATAAGGGAGGGGGAATAGTAGTCTCGGATATAGTAGCCTATGATCGTGAGGTGTAATGCCAATTATCTGATAGACAGTTCTATACGCCATTAGAAAGTGATCCCACTAAAGATTTACAAAGGCGTATAGCTGAGGTTTTGGAAACAGCAGTACAACAGAGATTGATTACTCAAAAAGAAAGAGATGTTTTGATTGAATTGTATCCATCTACCCCTGTATTTTATACAGTGCCTAAAATCCACAAATTGTTGGTTTCACCACCGGGACGCCCCATTGTGTCAGGTATTCAATCTATTTTAGAACCATTGTCTAAATATGTATATACCTTTCGCAACCCTTTGGTAAAATTGGAACAATCTTATATTAGAGACTCGGCAGACTTCATTTTGAAATTACAATCAGTTCAAGTAGTGGATGATCAAATGTTATTGGCAACTTTGGACGTTACGTCCTTATATACAAATATCCTGCAGTCTGTGGCATTAGAATTGGTTAAAAAATTGTTGTTGTCACAAAATGTTCCCTAAAGGAAGGCTTGCTTTATTACGGAACTGGGGTCTATAGCTTTAACCGAGAATGTTTTCCAGTACAAAAGGCAGTTTTACCAGCAGATTAAGGGCACAGCGATAGGAGCCACAATGGCTCCCTCGCTGGCATGTCTCTATGGGCCTCATTTTCGATAGTATCGCAGGCCTGCGATACTTTAGGAAATGAGGGGCAGGGGGCCGAAATGGGGGGCGGGCCTGTGCTAGCCGGCAGCGATCACACCGTCGCGGTGCGATCGCTGCCGGTTTCGCACCCAATAGCGCCACCACAGAAAGTGTAGCTATTGGGCGCAATCTCGGACGCGAAAAGGGCCTTACCTTTTCATTGTCTGCGGCGTCTTCGCGGAGTCGGCCCCAGTGACACCCCGACTCCTCCTCTTCCGGGGCCGACTCTGCCCCCATTTAGGTATCATGTGCGATCTGTTTAGAAAATGAGGCCCTATGTCTCTGAATTTGAAAAGACCAGCATTTATACATCTGATTTTTGGCTGAATATCCAGATTTGGATGCGATTTATAGATGACATATTTTTTGTCTGGAAGGGGTCTGAAAGGGGCTTGCAAGCTTTTGTCACATGGCTTAACTCGCTGGATGTCAATTTACAGTTTACATTGACTTATCACAGAAGGTCTATATATCATTTCTAGACCTATGGGTGTATAAAGATCAAGCGAAGTTGGCTACAGCAATTTTTTCAAAGCAACAGATGGAAATCATTTGCTTCATTATGGAAGCTTTCATCCTTTAAATTTGTGGGATAACATCCCCATAGGACAGTTTCTTCGATTAAGGAGGCTGTGTGATGGGATTGGAGAATACAGTAAACAGGATGTAAAAATGAAGGAGAGGTTTCTGTCTAGGGGATATCCTAGAAAAGTAATTAAACAGGCGTTTAAATATGTGTTATACGCTAATCAAGATTTATTGCTTCAATCCAAACAGAGGTCTGAAAATAAACAAATGGTTTGTGTGTTACCATTTTCATCTAAGACACATCAGATCCAAAAAATCATTTTACAGCATTGGTCTATATGGTCTTTACACTCTTCTCTACAGAATAAACCTATCTTTGCAAGAACCAGAGGGTATAATTTAAAGGATTTATTGGTATCCTCAGTAGTGAAGGAGAAGAGTAGACAAGAAGCAGAGGGACAAATTTGTTGTAAGAGGTGTTCTGTTTGTGCACATGTGCTTGTTGAGTTTTGTAGTAGCTAGGGGGATGGTCACTACCTTCCCGTCTTCAAAGGATGAGGTAAAGTGGGTGTGTATTAGAGGTGTGAATCGTTGTGATCGATCGTCTTAACGATCAATTTTGGCTGGGGGGGAGAGCGTGTTGGTTTTTTTTTTTAAATATCGTTAAAAATCGTAAATCGGGGGAGGGCGGGAAAACCGGCACACCAAAAAATCCCTAAAACCCACCCCAAACCTTTAAAAGAAATCCCCCACCCTCCCAAACCCCCCTAAAATGTTTAAAATTACCTGGGGTCCAGTGGGGGGGGTCCCGACGCGATCTCCCTCTCTCTCTAGCCATGACTGCATTGAGAAATGGCGCCGGTAGCCCTTTGCCCTTATCATGTGACAGGGCAAAGGTAGCGCCGGCGCCATTTTGTTTCCTGGCTCCCGACGTCACGCCTGCTGGAGATCGCCCCTGGACCCCCGCTGGACCCCCAGGGACTTTTGGCCAGCTTGGCGGGGCCTCCTGACCCCCACAAGACTTGCCAAAAGTCCAGCGGGGGTCCGGCAGCGACCTCTGCACGCGGGCCGTATTGCCAATCTTCAAAATGGCGCCGGCGCTACCTTTGCCCTCATGACATAGTGAGGGCAAAGGTAGCGCCGGCACCATTTTGAATATTGGCAATACGGCCTGAGTGCAGAAGGTCCCTCCCGGACCCCCGCTGGACTTTTGGCAAGTCTTGTGGGGGTCAGGAGGACCCCCCCCCCAAGCTGGCCAAAAGTCCCTGGGGGTCCAGCGGGGGTCCGGGAGTGATCTCCTGCACTCGTGACTTCTGGTCACAGAAACCAAAATGGCGCTGGCGCTACCTTTGCCCTGTCACATGATAAGGGCAAAGGACCACCGGCGCCATTTCTCTTAACGCAGCCGTGGCCAGAGAGTGGGAGATCGCGCCGGGACCCCCCCCCCCCCCCCCACTGGACCCCAGGTAATTTAAAACATTTTGGGGGGGTTCGGGAGGATGGAGGATTTATTTTAAAGGGTCGGGGTGGGTTTTAGGGTTGTTTTGGTGTGCCGGTTTTCCCGCCCTCCCCCGATAAAACAATTTTTTAACCTAAAAAACTAAGACGATCAGATTCCCCCCCTCAGCCAAAATCGATCGTTAAGACGATCGATCACACGATTCACATCCCTATTCGTACAATTGTTAAACTTGCCCTCAAAATCCAGCTCACCCCACAAACCTCACTCTGAGTTCATAATGCCCCCTCTTACAGTGTTATAAATAGTTCAACTTTCAATGGGCCTTATCAGAGGCTCTCTCTTTCTCTTTCTCCTCCCCTCCCCTCTCCCTCTCCCCCCTCCCTCCCCTGAACCAGGATTTGCGATAAATCCTGTTTTGGCTGTAAAGCACAGCTATCGCAGGCATAGTGCCTAGAAAAAAGGTGCAGTTATTTCTGGCATTAAATCCCGCAATAGTGTGCATTATGTTATTGCACACAATGTTAACCTGTCCTCATTTCCATTTACTATGCTGAAATTCCTCTCACAAGCAACATTTTCAAATTTGCAAATGCATTTTGAGATGCGGTATTTATCATGTGCATCAAGGCATTATCATGGCCGTTAGGGCCCTAATGCCAGTGATAAGGCCCTAACACAATTTGATAAATGACCCCCTTAGCTGGATAAGTGCCAATATTTGACTTCTCTGGTTAAGTTAACCTGATAATTTAGACTTGCCTTAGATATTAGGGATGTGAATCGTTTTTCTGAGGGATGAAAATATCATACGATATTTTCTCATCCTTCAGGAATCGGGGTGGTCTCCAAAAGTAATAGAAAAGCCCCACACAATTTTTATGGGGTTCTCTTATTGTTTTTTAGGGGGATGGGAAGAAAGGGCACACAAAAACAACCCCCAAACCCACCCTGACCCTTTACATCTCATTTTTAAAGATGGCGCCAGCCGTCCATTGTTCCTACCATATGACAGGGGTCGGCCAATGTCACCGATAGCCCCTGTCACATGGTAAGGGCAAAGGGCCATCGGCACCATTTTGTTTACTGGCAGCCGATGGCCCGAGAGCGGGAGATCGCTCCCGGGACCCCCGCTGGACCACCAGGTACTTTAGAAAAGTTTGGGGTGGGGAGTCGGGAGGGGGGGGATTCTAAATAATGAGATTTAAAGGGTCAGGGTGGGGTTGTTGTTTTCTTTGGCTCCGGACAGCCAATAAAAAAAGCATTCAGAACCACGAACGAAGATTTCTCATGGTTTTACTACAAACCCGATACCGGAAATGAGTCCGGTATCGATTCACATCTCTATTAGATATAACTTATCCAGCTAAGTAGCACTAAATATAGAGATATTCAGCAGCATGGCTATGCTGATGAATATCCCATATAAGGTGGTTTCTTTCAAATATCTACCTCTTTAAATTTACCGGTAACTCTGCAAACTAAGTATAATTCAGTGCTGACCTTACTTGCATTTAAATGTTCCTTCTTGTATCTTGATATTAAAGTTTACCTTAGCTATGAATTCCCTTGTTTTTATTAGACTTTCACAGCATTAAGGGCCTTTTAATGTAGTTCTTGTTTGTTGAACAATGCGGAAGTGAAGACAAAGAAAAATCCTTTATAAATATCGTGCATCCTCTTCAAAGAGGGAACAAAGTATATCTTTATATGATCATCAACATTCCTAAAAAGACTAACTGTGTTGTTTTCAGATGATCATCATATTATTCTTGTACATTTTGCCAGTAGGCTTGAAGTTGCTGGCTTGTCAAAAAAAAAAAAAAAATCTTCTTCAAAGCGCAAAATACCAGCACCCCCTGAACTAACAATAAGACATGTTTTACTACTAGTGATGAAACCTCTTCTGTAAACACTCCCTACCTTACCAAGCCTCCTTTTCAGTATTGATTCATCACTGAAATATTTGTGTCACTTGAGTTCAAGTACATGAAACCAAATCTTTCACTGCTTTAAGTTGTACGAGTGCCATAGAAAGTAGCATGCACTTCAGTGGTTAGTGAATTAAATAAGCAAAAGCATGCTAATGGTCTCTGTGAGACCAGTACAGCTGCTCTGACAAAGAATGATAATAACATGAATAATACAAATGAGAGATGGAACTGTAGGCCTTTCATGGGTCATATCAATAGAGCAAGCTGGGAATACATGTTGCATATTTTACTTGACTGAGCACCAGCAGACTTCTGCTCCACGGAGCCAGAGCACACATAACTAACATACCAAGAAAAGTTGCTAATATTTTCCCCTCTGTTACATGCAGTTATTTTTTAATGTCTTAAAATCATAGGAATCAAGAGTCTAGTTTCTATTACAGGTTGGGAATATAATAATTTTTTACTATGATACTTTGTACGAATGTTTTCACACATTGTTATTAGGTTTGTAAGTTATTTAAAGCTACTTGATGTTGTGAGATATTAAACATAATGGAACTATAAATTTCATGGTGTTGATTGAAAAGAAACTCCATCATCCAGACCATTAATCCAACTGTTTTCATTTAGTTTTAAACTATCAAGTAAATATTTTTGAATTCTTACAAAAATGTGTAAACCGGCAGAGGCATTTAGAAGCATTACATAGTTAATGTTAACTTGATACTAAGACTCTACAACATGATGTGGCTTGATTTGAGCCAGCTTGTTCTTTAGCCACCAAATATTTAGGAGTTATTAAGGAGAAGAATAAAGATAATATACAGCCAAAGACTATAACCTAGACATGGATTAATGTAAAAAAAAATTTAAAAAAATACAGAAACTCCTATCAGTCTTGAGTTTTTCATTGCTTTTGAACCAAAACAAACAGGAATGGGGTAGTTAGCTAGCCAATGAATGGGATCCATAAATCACAATTAGAGGTGAGATTATTTCTGGTTTTGGTTCACACTAAAATACCATTGAGATGATTTCGGTTATTCTATTAGTAATTCTGTCACCCTGAAGTTCTGAGTATGATCAGATCTCCAACACCATTTTAGGGCAGCTCTCTAAGACAGAGGGCTTATATATCTTGGAAGCACTCTCTACACTGGTGCTAGAACTACCGTACCCTGTACTGTATCAACATGAGTATTTTATCATCCAGCTCTAAACTGAGAAGGTATAGGGTAATTCCAATGCAGATGAAGAATTAACATGGCGTATAGTCAGCATAATGTTTTCTACATGAGCTACTGAAAGAGTATCCCATGTTTCCAGGTCAATAACTGCCTAGGAACATAGAAACAGAACATGACAACAATGAATGAAAGGTAGGGGTGTGCATTTGTTTTTAAATGAAATGAAAAAAAACATTGAGTTTTATTTTGTTTCAGTTACAAAAAGAAACAAAACTCCATTCCCCAAATTTGATTCTTGAGGTTTTCTGGGTTTTTTTTTAGAAAACTAATGAAAAATTTAAAAAACCCCACTAACAGACATGAAATGACACTGCTCCTGCCAACTTTCCTCTAGTCTCTCTACCCACCCTTCTTCCTCCCTGACAGGTTTGCACCTTCTGTGGAAGTCTCTGATGTAAAATAAACAGTAGCAAGCCCCAGTTGCTTGAGCTCTGCTTGATCCTGATTTGAAAATAGTACCTGCCAGCTCTGAGGTCAGCTTCTTTTTGTTGCATAAAAATCAAGCTGAATTTCCCTGAGTAACATTTTCCAGCTATATATATATCTAGATTACTAGCTAACTGGATATCTTTGAACATCACCAGTTAAAGTGGATAAATAGTAAAGTTCAATGACATTGGTCAATAGATAGTCTAGTATACACAACTATAAATAGTACAGAGATGCTGACAAGTATAAGTAGTGAAGTACTAAATAATAGGGATGTTCAATCTTTTACAACAAATGTCACATCCACAACAAAAAGGTCCCTATTTGTTTCATTTGTGGGACCATGAAACGAATGATGATCCCCCCATGAATCATTTGGTTCACAGTGCTTTCTTACAGCCTTTTGTAATAGGAGAAGGTCAAGTGGGAGTATCCATAGCAACCAGCCCTTTCCTGTGAGTTACAAGTGACATCACAGCCCTGTCATAGAGTAGTTTGGACAGGTTGGCAAGGAGACCAGAATGCCAACATATCAGAGCAAAGCATTTTTTAATTCAGCCAATCGCTGCTCTTTAATACTCATCCTAGTGTTTTTCTACCTTCAGCAAGTGTCCCAAAGTGCACTTTCTTTTTGGGTTCTATCTGAGAAGATTGTTTGCTGATTGAGCTCAGAGTGTCTCAATTATCTATTGAATTGCTGAAAATCAGAGCTATTGCTATTGCTGAAAAGGATTTTTGTCCTTTTGTGCTGCTGTGCCAGGCAGCCAGACATTTTTTACTGCACTTTTTTTTAACTGCACTCAGACTGTCTCTGTCTCACTCATTGAGACAAGCTTCCAGCAGTGGCATTTTGCTGCTGATATTACCCCCCCTGGGGTAGGTTGCAGGCAGGGTTTGGGTGGTGTGGGTGGGAGATAGTGTGAGAGTTGAAGTGGCTGTCTGGCAGTAGGTACTGTTCAACTACAAGCAGCATCACAGTGAGTACTGTAGGAATTGGGCTTGCAGACTCACAGCAGGAGTAGTCAGGCTGAGGCTTCCAGTGTTTTATCTGGAGATTCAGTATTGTTCTTGTGCACATAGAGCAGTCTCAGTTGTGGTGTACAGCAAGACACTGCCCTGTCGGGCGGATTTTCAAAGCCCTGCTCTCGTAAAACCGGGCGGATTTACGCGAGCAGGGCCTTGCGTGCCGGCGCGCCTATTTTCCATAGGCTGCTGGCGCGCGCAGAACCCCAGGACGCACATAGGTCTCGGGGTTTTCGGAAGGGGGCGTGTCAGGGGCGGTACCCGATGATGCGGCGTTTCGGGGCGGGGCACGGTGTTTCGGGGGTGGGACCAGGGGCGTGGTCCAGGCCTTCCCCTGGGTCGGAGCACGGAGTGCCAGCAGGCCGCTGGCACGCGTGGATTTACGTCTCCCTCTGGGAGGCGTAAATCCATGGATAAAGGTAGGGGGGGGTTTAGATAGGGCCGGGGGGTGGGTTAGGTAGAGGAAGGGAGGGGAAGGTGAGGGGAGGGCGAAAGAGAGTTCCCTCCGAGGCCGCTCCGATTTCGGAGCGGCCTCGGAGGGAACGGAGGCAGGCTGCGCGGCTTGGCGCGTGCCGGCTGCCCAAAATCGGCAGCCTTGCGCGCGCCGATCCAGGATTTTAGAGGATACATGCGGCTATGCGCGTATCTTATAAAATCCAGAGTACTTTTGTTTGCACCTGCTGTGCAAACAAAAGTACGCGATCGCGCAGTTTTTAAAAATCTACCCCTGTGTGTGCAGTTTTCCCCACTCACATATATTGGTACAGTGGTGTTCAGTACAACCAATAAAGAAATAATCCTTTTAATCCAAATCTCTAGTATTATTATATATTTATTTTTAATTTTTATATACCGAAATTCCTGTATAAGATACAAATCAATCCAGTTTACATAGAACTGCAAATTGCCCTGGTCTTACAAATCCGACCAGGGTTTATTACATGGAACTGTAACAATGAGTCTCCGAAAACTATACAACTAACAGAAACAATGAGTCTTCGTGAACTATACAGATAACATGTTATATGTAGTAGGCAGTGACATTAAAATCCACGATGTCAGGGAAAGGTACAGGTCAAGTAATTGGCACTGGCAGAGGAAGCACTGGCAGAAGAGACACTTTAAGAGGCAGTCCCCCATTAAAGTTAAAAAGTGACCTGTTCCAATCCAAAATCTCTGGAGGGGAAGACAGTTCCAGCTAAAAATAAATTAAATTTAAAGATGATGCATTGCCACCACCTGTTTCTGACCCTGTTTTGGAGGTGAGGGAAGGGGAGGCTAAGCCATTCAAGGCAGTTGGGGTCGTGAAGAAAGCAACAGAGCAAGACCCAAAAGCAGCAGTGCGACAATATACTCTAGTTAGTGCTGACGATGTAGCACAGTCACTGTTTGCTTTTGATTCCGATGAAGAATCATCTTGTATAGGATTCCCTTCATCCTCCTAAACCTGAAGAAGGTTTAGGAGGATTAGTTAGTTCCATCTTAGCCGGTGAGAGATTGTATGTGTGCACTCGGTGCAAAGAGCTCCTGGCTCTCAGGGAACAAGTCAGATCTCTGGAGGCTAGAGTAGCAGACTTGGAGGAGCTGAGGGAGAAAGAGAGGTACATTGATGAGACCTTCAGGGACATAGTAGCCAAGTCCCAAATCCATTCTGGCAGCCCCAGTGCTGCCTTGGATCAGAAAGGTCTCCCAGTAGGAGAACACCCTGGTGTAGCAGGAAGTGATTCTGTAGCAAGGACCTGCTCTCCAGGTGATGTATTGTCCTCTCGCACTGAGGACAAATCTACCAGGGCTACTGCCCAGGAGGGATGGGTTAGGCCGGCCATCATAGTTGGTGATTCAATTATTAGAAATGTAGATAGCAGGGTGGCTGGTGGACGTGAGGACCGCCTGGTAACTTGCCTGCCTGGTGCGAAGGTGGCAGACCTCACATGCCACTTAGATAGGATTATAGACAGTGCTGGGGAGGAGCCGGCTGTCGTGGTACATGTGGGCACAAACGACATAGGAAAATGTGGGAGAGAGGTTCTGGAAGCCAAATTTAGGATTTTAGGTAGGAAGCTGAAATCCAGAACCTCCAGGGTGGCATTCTCTGAAATGCTTCCTGTTCCACGTGCAGGTCCCCAGAGGCAGGCAGAGCTCGAGAGTTTCAATGCGTGGATGAGACGATGGTGCAGGGAAGAGGGAGTCAGCTTTGTAAGGAACTGGGGAAACGTTTGGGGAAAGGGGAGACTTTTCTGAAAGGACGGGCTCCACCTTAACCAGAGTGGAACCAAGCTGCTGGCACTAACTTTCAAAAAGGAGATAGAGCAGCTTTTAAACTAGAACAAGGGGGAAAGCCGACAGTCACTCAGCAGTGCATGGTTCGGAGAAATGTATCCTTGAAGGATACTAATGAAACAGGAGAGTTAGGGCATCCCAACAGAGAGGTTCCATCAAAAGCAAACATAGTTCATATGCCTATATGTAAAAAATCACCAAAGCTAATGATTTCCGAATTATCCCAAACAACTGAACAGCAGGTTGTTAAAACAAGCAAAAACCACACTTTGAAATGTCTGTATGCCAATGCCAGAAATCTAAGAAGTAAGATGGGAGAGTTAAGAGTGTATAGCAGCAAATGATGAGATTGACATAACTGGCATCACAGAGACTTGGTGGAAGGAGGATAACCAATGGGACAGTGCTATATCAGGGTACAAATTATATCGCAATGATAGGGAGGCTCAACTTCGTGGGGGTGTGGCACTTTATGTCCGGGAGGGTATAGAGTCCAACAGGATAAAGATCATACAAGAGAGTAAATGCTCAGTAGAATCTATATGGGTAGAAATCCCATGTGTGTTGGGTAAGAGTATAGTGATAGGAGTATACTATCGTCCACTTGGACAAAATGGTCAGACAGATGATGAAATGCTAAGTAAAATCAGGGAAGCAAACCAATTTGGCAGTGCAATAATAATGGGAGATTTCAATTACCCAGGAACAATAGTGCAAGTACAAGTCTTAAGTTCCACCAATGTTCAAATATTATATTGTTTATTTGCAAAATATATAGTTGATAATGGGCAGCTCCAAAGGTAACAACAGTAACTTGTCTAAGTCCCCTGACACGGTCCCGTGTTTCGCTGTGGCTGCATCGGGAGGGACCACAGTTTCAATAAAATCTACAAAAAACATATACAAATGGTAGAACAGAAAAGTAAAATAGGCTACTATTCTAAACAGAAGTCATATAATACGAGTACATACCTTTCAAACCAGTCATGGAGCGCGAACGCCCTCATCAGTGTCAAACATTTAAAGAACAGGATTGGCGCGAAACAGGATTCCATCACGAGATCCCTGAACCAATCACAACAGAGCACACACTCAACCAAACAGGTGCCATTCAGTCTCTTTATTCAAGCCTGTCAGGCTAATGGTATCAATAGTGTATATCCACCTTCGTTCTTTTCTTCCCAGCAATTCAGGATAGTCACCCCCCCGGGATGGGCAGACGACCACCTTCAATATGGTGAAGATGAGATCAGAGACAGCATGACCACTCTGGGACCAGTGAGCTACCAAGGGTTCATCCATTCTTAAAAGACGGATATAAAGTAGATGATTGAGCACTGTTCATAGTCACATCCAGGCGCTGCTAGCTAAGGCAGAGGGGAGAATACATTTCACCTGTGATATCTGGACCACCATGAATGCTTCACACTCCTACCTCTCCCTGACAGCACACTGGTGGGACCTGGCTGAGGCAGGGGCAGGCAGCAGCTCTATTAGTGACCAAGTATCAGGGTGCAGGTGGGCTTTACTGTACACCCACCTGACAGACGAGGCCCATACTTCGGCCAATATTCTATCATGCATCAGAGACATGCTGGAGGGGTGGCAGAGAGCCAGAGAGCCAGGAATATTCAGGTAGGGTTCTTTGTCACAGACAATGATGCAAATATGGTAAAGGCAATATCTGACGGGGGCTTTCAGAACATCCGATGTTTTGAACACACTTTGCACCTGGTAGTGAAGTCAGCTCTGGGGTTGGAATCCAAGCACCAAGAGAATTAATACTTGTAGGACTTAATACACAAGTGCAGGAACATAGCAGGGTTTTTCCACAGAAATGTGAAGGCGGGGCAGGTTCTTTGTCAAAAGCAGACTGAATTGGGGATGCCTCACTAGCATCTCATTCAAGACATTGGCACCCGGTGGAATTCCACCTATATGATGCTGCAGAGGTTAGTGGAGCAGCAGGCACCCCTTCATGACCTCTCTCTGGAAATGGAGATAGGTGTGCATAATCCCCTAGGACATCATGATTGATTAGTCATGAGTCAGCTTGTAAAAATCCTGAGCCCTTCAAGGATGCCACAGAGGACCTGAGTTCCAGAAATGCCACCTTGGGTGACATCATCCCTATAGTTAATATTCTGGAGGAAAATTTGGAGGGCTTTAAACAGGAAGAGGGAATGACAGCAGAGGTGCTGCATTGTCTGGACTTTTTGCAGAAGCAGGTGCAAGAGAGATTAGGCCCTTTAACAAAAGAGAGAGACTGAGGGAAGGGAGTGAGTGGCAAGGAGGGAGAGTGACTGAGAAGGGAGATAAAGGAGGGAGCTTGACTGAGAGGAGTGTGTGGGAAGGCATTAGAGTGACTATGCTTCTATATTTCTATGATGTCATAAGAATGAGGTTATAATTATTCTAATTATTTTCTGAAACGGAGTTTTGAAAGTAACTGTGCTCCAATGTTTATATATACCTAGAGTTATTTAAAGTGGTTATAGGTTTCCCTTGATTTAGACATCATAATATTGTGAAAACAGAAACATTCCTCATCAAACCTTACAAGCTTCTAGATATGCTTTCGAAGCAGGGAGCCCAATAGAAATTTAGAAGGGCAGGGGAGCAGTCATTGCCAGCGGTGGCTTGAATTTTCTCAGGGGATCAATGACCCCTATGGCTTCTCCCCTTTCCACTGCTTATGTCTTGATTATTTTCTTTGTGGCAGACATAAATCTCAGTTATAGACATCTTGTGAGCACCCAAATTGATGGGCGCCCAAGTCAGCGAAAGCGTATGAACGTACGCCGTGACGTCACGCACGCCCGTTCATACACTTTCGCTGGCTTGAGCACCCAAATTGATGGGCGCCCAAGTTAGCGAAAGCTTATGAACGTACTCTGTGACGTCACGCACGCCCGTTCATGCGCCTTTGCTGACGAGCGCCCGTGCACTACGGGCATGCGTTCATCCATCTTCGCCGGCGGGGGCCACTGGAAGCCGCTTTCGCCGCCGGCTGACCCCGGGAGGCAGGGGAGCCGCGGTGAGCGCCTTCAGAGGAGGGCAGAGAGGACTATAAGAAAAAGTAAATTAACTTTTGTTACACTTTATTTACAATATTTTAATAGCATGTCGAGTCGCTTTTCGCCCTGCGCCTTGCTTCACGAGGAGGGGTGAGAGGACTGGGGCTGCCCCGGAGACTGGCGGCCAGGACAGGTGAGCGGGGGCTGGGGGAAAGTTTGCTGCTTACCCTTACCCCTGCCTCTAACACAGGGGTAAGGATAGGCGGTAATTTAGCAGGTTAAAGACGCAGCTAAACTGCAGGTTAAAAAGGCGATAGTCGGGGTGCACGTTACTGAATGGGAGGGAATAGCTAATCCGATCGTTTACATATCATATACATGCCGCGGGCGGAAAGGTTTACCCGTTGATTTAAAGAAGCGATAAGGATGGGTTAAAAGGGATAGTGAATCGTGAGTTGGACTTACGCGGCCAAATTGTGAGTAAACAGCGGGTTAGAAATGGGGTAACTGCGGCTGCGCTTTAATGTATCAGCCCACAAATTGGTAGTGTGGTAAAAATGGGAGACTTCAATTACCACAATATTGACTGGGTAAATGTATCATCAGGACACGCTACAGAGACAAAGTTCCTGGATGGAAAAAATGATAGCTTTATGGAGCAACTGGTTCAGGAACCGACGAGAGAGGGAGCAATTTTAGACCTAATTCTCAGTGGAGCACAGGATTTGGTGAGAGAGGTAACGGTGGTGGGGCCGCTTGGCAATAGTGATCATAATATGATCAAATTTGAATTAATGACTGGAAGGGGGGCAGTAAGCAAATCCACGGCTCTCGTGCTAAACTTTCAAAAGGGAAACTTTGATAAAATGAGAAAAATAGTTTAAAAAAAAGTGAAAGGAGCAGCTACAAAAATAAAGTGTGCAAGAGGCGTGGGTGATTGTTAAAAAATACCAACCTAGAAGCACAATCCAGATGTATTCCACACATTAAGAAAGGTGGAAAGCAGGCAAAACGATTACTGCCATGGATAAAAGGGGAGGTGAAAGAAGCTATTTTAGCCAAAAGATCTTCATTCCAAAATTGGAAGAAGGATCCAACAGAAGAAAATAGGATAATGCATAAACGTTGGCAAGTTAAATGTAAGACATTGATAAGGCAGGCTAAGAGAGAATTTGAAAAGAAGTTGGCAGTAGAGGCAAAAACTCACAGTAAAAACTTTTTAAAATATATCCGAAGCAGAAAGCATGTGAGGGAGTCAGTTGGACTGTTAGATGATCGAGGGGTTAAAGGGGGAATTAGAGAAGGTAAGGCCATCGCGGAAAGATTAAATAATTTCTTTTCTTCGGTGTTTAATGAAGAGGATGTTGGGGAGGTACCCGTACTGGAGAAAGATTTCATGGGTAATGATTCAGATGGACTGAACCAAATCACGGTGAACCTAGAAGATGTGGTAGACCTGATTGATAAACTGAAGAGTAGTAAATCACCTGGACCGGATGGTATACACCCCAGAGTTCTGAAGGAACTAAAAAATGAAATTTCAGACCTATTAGTAAAAATTTGTAAACTGTCATTAAAATCATCCATTGTACCTGAAGACTGGAGAATAGCTAATGTAACCCACATATTTAAAAAGGGCTCCATGGGAGAGCCGGGAAATTACAGACCGGTTAGCCTGACTTCAGTGCCAGGAAAAATAATGGAAAGTGTTCTAAACATCAAAATCACAGAACATATAGAAAGACATGGTTTAATGGAACAAAGTCGGCATGGCTTTACCCAAGGCAAGTCTTGCCTCACAAATCTGCTTCACTTTTTTGAAGGCATTAATAAACATGTGAATAAAGGTGAACTGGGAGATGTAGTGTACTTGGATTTTCAGAAGGCATTTGACAAAGTTCCTCATGAGAGGCTTCTAGGAAAAGTAAAAAGTCATGGGATAGGTGGCGATGTCCTTCCATGGATTACAAACTGGCTAAAAGACAGGAAACAGAGAGTAGGATTAAATGGACAATTTTCTCAGTGGAAGGGAGTGGGCAGTGAAGTGCCTCAGGGATCTGTACTGGGACCCTTACTTTTCAATATATTTATAAATGATCTGGAAAGAAATACGACGAATGAGATAATAAAATTTGCAGACAATACAAAATTGTTCAGAGTAGTTAAATCACAAGCAGATTGTGATAAATTGCAGGAAGACCTTGTGAGGCTAGAAAATTGGGCATCTAAATGGCAGATGAAATTTAATGTGGACAAGTGCAAGATGATGCATATAGGGAAAAATAACCCTTGCTATAGTTGCACAATGTTAGGTTCCATATTAGGTGCTACTACCCAAGAAAGAGATCTAGGTGTCATTTATTTATTATTTTTATATACTGATATTTGATATGAATTGAGATATCACACCAGTTTATATTCAGGTACTGTAGGTATTTCTCTATCCCCAGAGGCCTTACAATCTAAGTTTTTGTACCTGAGGCAATGAAGGGTAAGGTGACTTGCCCAAGGTCACAAGGAGCAACAGTAGGACTTGAACCCTGGTTCATAGTCCACTGCTCTAACCACTAGGCTATTCCTCCTCCCCATAGTGGGTCATAGTGGGTAACACATTGAAATCGTCTGTTCAGTGTGCTGCGGCAGTCAAAAAAGCAAACAGAATGTTGGAAACTATTAGAAAGGGAATGGTGAATAAAACAGAAAATATCATAATGCCTCTGTATCGCTCCATGGTGAGACCACACCTTGAATACTGTGTACAATTCTGGTCGCCGCATCTCAAAAAAGATATAATTGCGATGGAGAAGGTACAGAGAAGGGCTACCAAAATGATAAAGGGAATGGAACAGTTCCTCTATGAGGAAAGACTAAAGAGGTTAGGACTTTTCAGCTTGGAGAAGAGATGGCTAAGGGGGGATATGATAGAGGTGTATAAAATAATGAGAGGTCTAGAATGGGTAGATGTGAATCGGGTTTTTACTCTTTCAGATAATAGAAAGACTAGGGGGCACTCCATGAAGTTAGCATGCAGCACATTTAAAACTAATCAGAGAAAGTTCTTTTTCACTCAACGCACAATTAAACTCTGGAATTTGTTGCCAGAGGATATGGTTAGTGAAGTTAGTAAAGCTGTGTTTAAAAAAGGATTGGATAAGTTCTTGGATGAGAAGTCCATTACCTGATATTAATTAAGTTGACATATAATAACCACCGCTATTATTAGCAACAGTAACATGGAATAGACTTAGTTTTTGGGTACTTGCCAGGTTCTTATGGCCTGGATTGGCCACTGTTGGAAACAGGATGCTGGGCTTGATGGACCCTTGGTCTGTCCCAGTATGGCATATTCTTATGTTCTTATGTTCTTAGTCCATGTGCCTATATGTAAAAAATCACCGAAGCTAATGATTTCCAAATTATCCCTAACTACTGAAATGCAGGTTGTTAATACAAACAAATAACACACTTTGAAATGTCTGTATGCCAAAGCCAGAAGTTAAGAATTAAGATGGAAGAGTTTTTATTTTATTTATTTATTTATTTATTTATTTATTTATTTAAATGATTTTATATACCGACAACCGTTTGCACATCGTGTAGGTTCACATGTAACTTATAACCAAAGTTAGAGTGTATAGCAGCAAATGATGAGATTGACATAGTTGGCATCACAGAGACTTGGTGGAAGGAGGATAACCAGTGAGACAGTGCTATATTAGGGTACAAATTATAATGCAATGATAGGGAGGATCAACTTCGTGGGGGTGTGGCACTTTATGTCCGGGAGGGTATAGAGTCCAACAGGATAAAGATCATAAAAGAGAGTAAATGCTTAGTAGAATCTATATGGGTAGAAATCCCATGTGTGTTGGGTAAGAGTATAGTGATAGGCTTATACAATCGTCCACCTGGACAAAATGGTCAGACAGATGATGAAATGCTAAGTAAAATCAGGGAAGGTAATCAATTTGGCAGTGCAATAATAATGGGGGATTTCAATTACCACTACAAGACGTTGTGAAATTCCAATTTTTCCTTATTCAAGGTGCAATATGTAAATGTACACGACTTAGTATATATTACTTTATACAAATATTTACGTAATATATACTAAGTCGTGTACATTTACATATTGCACCTTGAATAAGGAAAAATTGGAATTTCACAACGTCTTGTAGTGAGAATTGTGCTCGCTGTGTGTCGAGATTAACTGTGATCATTTTGTGTGGATTTCAATTACCCCAATATTAACTGGGTAAATGTAACATCAGGACTTGCTAGAGACATAAAGTTCCTGGATATAATAAATGATAGGGATGTGCATTTGTTTTGAATGAATGCGCAATCCGCAACATATAGGTCCATATTCATTGCATTCGTGGGGTTCCGAAACGTATGGTGAACCCCCACGAATGCAACATATCACTAACGAATAAAACCCCCACCCTCCTGATCCCCCCAAGACTTGCCAAATGTCACTGGTGGTCCAGCGGGGGTCCTGGAGCGATTTCCTGCACTCGGGCCGTCGGTGGCCGGTATTCAAAATGGTACCGATAGCCTTTGCCCTTACTATGTCACAGGGGCTACTGGTGCCATTGGTCGGCCCCTGTCACATGGTAGGAGCAATGGACGGCCGGCGCCATCTTGTGTTCCTACCATGTGACAGGGGCCAAGAAATGGCACCGGTAGCCCCTGTGACATAGTAAGGACAAAGGCTATCGGCACAATTTTGAATACTAGCAGACGATGGCCTGAGTGCAGGAGATCGCTCCAGGAACCCTGCTGGACACCAGTGACTTTTGGCAAGTCTTGGGGGTGTCAGGAGGGTGGGGGGTTGTAGTTAATTAAATGTAAAGGGTTGGGATGGGTTTTTTTTTTAACTTTAATGGGAAACGAATACCATATGTAACTAATGGACAAATCGAGTTCCCCTGAAAATGGATGTAACGGATTTGGGTCCCGATGAATACGAATACTAAATCTAATGTATCTGTCCCTGCTGCACATCCCTAATAAATGACTGCTTCATGGAGAAATTGGTTCAGGAACCAACACGAGAGGGAGCTATTTTAGATTTAATTCTTAGTGGAACGCAGGATTTGGTGAGAGAGGTAACTGTGGTGGGGCCACTTGGCAACAGTGATCATAACATGATTATATTTAAACTAATAACTGGAAGGGGGACAAAAGTAAATCTGCAGCTCTAACACTAAACTTTCAAAATAGAAACTTTGATAAAATAAGGAAAATAGTTTAGAAAAAAACTGAAAGGTGCAGCTGCAAAGGTTAAAAGTGTTCAACAGGCGTGGACATTTGTTAAAAATACAATCCTAGAGGCACAGTCCATATGTATTCCACACATTAAGAAAGGTGGAAGGAAGGCAAAACGATTACCATCATGGTTAAAAGGTGAGGTGAAAGAGGCTATTTTAGCCAAAAAAAAATCCTTAAAAATTGTAAGAAGGTTCCATCTGAAGAAGATAGGATAAAACATAAGCTTCTCTTCTCCTCTTCTGCCCAGACGACCCGACCCGAGGAGATCGCAGGCCTGCGCAATCAGCGCAAGGAACCCACCGGGGTAAGGCCTAAATTTAATCCTCTTACCCCAGCGGGTCCACCCGGCCGACCACAAGGCTCCCTCCGTTCTTCGTCTAGCCTCCTCCGTCCTGCTGCAGCGCTCCTCCTGCAGACGAACCGGCCAATCAGGGGTCCTCTTCAGACAGCCAATCAGGCTGTCCCTACCGGGCTGCAGAACCCAGCTCCTGCCGGCGCCGCCTCCTCTTCTGCCCGAACGACCCGACCAGAGGGGATCGCAGGCCTGAGCAATCGGCGCAAGGAACCCACCGGGGTAAGGCCTAAATTTAATCCTCTTACCCCAACGGGTCCACCCGGCTAACCACGAGGCTCCCTCCGTTCTTCGTCGAGCCTCCTCCATCATGCTGCAGCGCTCCTCCCGCAGACGAACCGGCCAATCAGGGGTCCTCTTCAGACAGCCAATCAGGCTGTCCCTAACGGGCTGCAAAACCCAGCTCCTGCCGGCGCCGCGAGCCGAAGGAGCGCGACAAAGGGGCCGGCCCCTTTGTGAGCCCCTTCATGCAGCCCCGGAGAAAAGCCTCATCATCCTCTTCAACTCCCCCCCCCTTTTTTTTTTTTTTTTCGCTACATTTCAAGCTGGTTCTTCGCTAGACAATCAATCAACCAGCCATCTCAGCTCTCATCCAGCTACCTCAGTATTCATCCAGCCACTTCAGCATTCATCCAGCCACTTCAGCATTCATCCAACCACCTCAAGCTTCAATCAGCCACCTCAAGCTTTCAATCAGCCACCTCAACATTCATCCAGCCTCCCCACCATTCATTCAGCTAAGGATCGGCACTGCCATGCTACATTAATCATATCCCCTCAAAGTATACTTCCACAATCCTTCACTTCCATTACGCTATAGGACATCATCTGCTGGCAAATCCCGTCAAAGTGATCTCTTTAGTCCTATCATGATGCTAGGATACCCAATACACACATTACATCACAACACCTGCTTCAAGATGAAGCCTACATTACGATACCAACTCATAACTCGTAGAAATTTAACTCCGGTGATGATCTCCCCCTTTACGCAACTACTTGGGCTTGCCCTATTCACTTTAACACTATTCAATGCCCAGTCAATTACCAAAAAAACCCACATCCTTCACGACTATCTGCTTGATGCCAGGCCAGACATCTGTGCTATCACGGAGACCTGGCTGAAGCCCTCAGACACAGCTTTAATAAATCAACTTCCTACACAGATATATGATGTCTTCTCCTTAACCAGAAAAAAGAAAAAAGGGGGAGGTCTCCTCATAGCTGCCAAAAAATCTCTTAACCTCACGCTACAACCTATCAATACAATATCTAAACTGGAGGTAGGCTTATTCAAATCTAAGTCGCTCCAAATCCTCCTCACTTACGCTCCCCCTGGACTTTTAGATAAAGACACTTCTCCTATGGTGGAAATCATAGCCAAATACTTAAAACTAGATTCTCCAGCCATAATTCTTGGAGATTTTAATCTTCACATTGATGCCAATCCTAGATCTTCTAACTGTGAAGCCTTCCTATCAGCCCTCTTGGACATGGGCTTCAAACATTACATCAACCAACCCACACATAAAGCAGGCCATACCCTTGACCTTATCTTTACAAATTCCAACCTCACTCCACTTTCACCCCCTCTATGCCTCCCAGTTCCATGGTCAGACCATTTCATGATCACCTCCACCATTAGGTTATTGACAGGATCTTCTGCGCCCCCTCAGGCGACCACTCTGTACTACAGGAAACCATGTCCTTCAGAAGTCCTCGGCAACTCGCTGATCAAAGAACTTTCTAACCTGGATCTATCTAACCCCAATTCTGCTATTATCTCCTGGCAAAATATTACAGAAACGATAGCCAATAACTTATGCCCACTGTAAAAAAAAAACATAAATCCTTCTCAAAAAAACAAGCAACCATGGTTCTCAAATGAGCTCCATACCCAGAAGCAAAACCTAAGATGGAAAGAAAAAGAATGGAGGAAGAATCCCAATTGACATTCTCTAACCATATACAAAGCTGCTCTCCACCATTACAGAACGGCAACGCTTCAAACAAAAAGAGATTTCTATGCCCACCGTATCCACGATATGATGTTTGACACGAAGGCTCTTTTTTTGTATGTATCGGAACTCACCAAAACTGCTCCCCCTACAATCCCAGACGATACAGCCCAATCGAAGGCCAATGATCTGGCCTTATTCTTTCAGAACAAAATTTCCAACACCCTGGCTAGATTACCTACCAGCCCAAACTCACTGCCTCTGAATACCCTCCACCTACTGAACACAGACATAAGCTTGGAATCCTTTGATCCTACTCACACTTTAGAGGTGGAAACCCTGATAAAAAGAATGAAACCTTCGACCCACCCTCTAGACCAAATACCTTCCAAATTTCTGATTCTCATACCAGAATACATCTCCAAATATCTAGCTGATATTATCAATTGTTCCCTCTCACAAGGAATATTCCCGGATGCTCTCAAATTGGCCACCCTCAAACCCATACTCAAAAAACCGAACCTGGACCCGGACGACCTCAACAACTATTGCCCCATATCAAATCTCCTGTTTGTAGCTAAGATCATGGAGAAAATTGTAAATAAGCAACTTTCAAATTACCTAGAAGACCATAATATTCTACACCCGTCACAATATGGTTTCCGAAAAGAACACAATACCGAAACCCTCATCTCACTCCTTGATCATGTTTACACTGGCTTTGATAAAGGACAGTCGTTCCTCTTAGCTCTCCTCGACATCTCTGCAGCTTTCGATACTGTAAATCATAATACCCTTCTAAACCGGCTATCAGACATAGGAATTGCAGGATCAGTTCTTAGATGGTTCGACTCCTTCCTTAACAATAGAGGCTATAAGGTTAAAATCAATAACAAGGAATCCTCTCACACTAACGCCTCATTCGGAGTCCCCCAGGGCTCCTCCTTATCGCCCACCCTGTTTAACATCTACATACAGCTAACATCTACATACAGCTAAATACAGCTCTAAGAGTCCATGTACCGCAAAGGAACCTTCGTTCAGCTAACAAGGCACTACTAACAATCCCTACAGTAAAATCAGCATAACTAACCCAAGTAAGAGAAAGGGCTTTATCACTGGCTGGGCCCTTTCTATGGAACACAATGCCCACTGAACTAAGATTACAGAGTGACATCAAATCCTTTAAAAAAACCTTAAAGACATGGCTCTTTAAGCAAGCCTTTCCAAAAGAAACAGTGGGGTAGAGAGGGAAAGAGAGAACGAAAAATATAGAAAAACGCAGCCAGATTAAATGTCACCACAATATTATAAATACATAATACAGTAGAGACATAGACCGAAATAAAGTACCTCAATAAACCTTCCCAGAACTAATCCATCACTATCCAAAAATGTATCTTTATTAACGATATTGTTACAGTTTTTTGTTGGCACTTGTTAGAATGTACGATACCCACCTATATATACATTATTTGTGCCTATTTGTAAACCGTTGCGATGGTACATAGCTTAGCGACGGTATAGAAAAGTTTTTAAATAAATAAATAAATAATCCCTCTCTGCCACTTATTCTCAAATCTAAAACTTAAGTTCTATACATACGCAGACGATGTTCAAATTTTAATCCCAATATCCAATTCACTGGACTCAACACTCAGGTTATGGAACTCTCACCTACAAACGATCAACCATCACCTCTCAAGCCTCAACCTGGTGCTCAACACTTCCAAGACAGAACTATTGCTAATCACTCCAGAAGGCAGTCCCTTCCAACACCAACTGCAAGCTAACATACAAATATCTCACTCTAGAGATCGTGGAGTCATTATTGATAGTCACTTGAACCTAAAGCAATTTATAAAACACACTACAAAGGAGTGCTTCTACAAGTTACAAGTACTCAAAAAACGCAAACCACTCCTATTCCATTATGATTTCAGATCTGTCCTCCAAGCCATTCTGTTTTCCAAGATCGATTACTGTAATTCCATTTTTCAAGGTCTCCCGGCTTCTACTATAAAACCCCTCCAGTTGCTCCAAAATGCAACGGCGAGAATTTTGACGAATACCAATCGGAGAGCGCATATCTCTCCCATTCTAAAAGATCTTCACTGGCTCCCAGTAAACTTCAGGATTCTCCATAAATCACTCACAATTATCCACAAATATATTCACCATCAGACCCCTCTTGATCTGCTACACCCTCTCAAATTGCACTCGACGTCCAGACCCTTAAGGGATGCCTACAAGGGATCCTTACATGTTCCTCCTATCAAAGTTCTGCACCACTCAAACATCAGAGAACGGACATTCTCTATCACAGGTCCCTCCATCTGGAATGCCATGCTTCCGGACCTCAGGCAGGAAACATGTCTACTAACTTTTAAAAAGAAACTAAAGACATGGCTGTTCTGCCGAGCCTTCCCCGCCACTAGCCCAACAGCCTGACTTAGAATTGTTCCAGCAATTATGTAAATAAATAAACGCTAAATCACGCTTACAAGTTATCATGAGGACGGCACCTTGCCTCCCTCCCATACTCTCTTGTATATAGTACTTTATCTTCGTTCTCCCTTTCTTATTTCCTACTCCCAGTTAAGGCATCCTTGTTATAATGTAACTTTATGCTCCTTCAAATTGTCTCTTGTTGATTGGTTGGTTATAGTTACTGCTTAGTTCGATGTAAACCGATTTGATTTGATTTGTGTCAAGAAAGTCGATATATAAAAGCCTTTAATAAATAAATAAATAAATAAATAAATAAATAAATAAAATAAGCATTGACAAGTTAAGTGTAAAACATTGATAAGACAGGCAAAGAGAGAATTTGAAATGAAGTTGGCCATAGAGGTAAAAACTCATAATAAAAAACTTTTTAAAATATATCCGAAGCAAGAAACCTGTGAGGGAGTCGGTTGGACCATTAGATAACCGAAGGTTTAAAGGGGCTCTTAGGGAAGATAAGGCAATTGCAGAAAGACTAAATTAATTCTTTGCTTACGTGTTTACTAATGAGGATTTTGAGGAGATACCAGTTCCGGAGATGGTTTTCAGGGGTGATGAGTCAGATGAAGTGAACTAAATCACTGTGAATCTGGAAGATGTAGTAGGCCAGATTAACAAACTAAAGAGTAGATAATCACCTGCATCCTAGGGTACAGAAGAAACTCAAAAATGAAATTTCTGATCTATTAGTTAAAATGTGTAACCTATCATTAAAATCATCCTTTGTACCTGAAGACTGGAGGGTGGCCAATATAACCCCAATATTTAAGAAAGGCTCCAGGGGCGATTCGGGTAACTATAGACAAGTGTGCCTGACTTCAGTGCCGGGAAAAATAGTGGAAACTATTCTCAAGATTAAAATCGTACAGCATATAGAAATACATGGTTTAATGAACCACAGTCAACATGGATTTACCCAAGGGACGTCTTGCCTAACAAATCTGCTTCATTTTTTAAAGGGGTTAATAAACATGTGGCTAAAGATGAACTGGTAGATGTAGTGTATTTGGATTTTCAGAAGGCGTTTGACAAAGTCCCTCATGAGAGACTTCTAAGAAAACTAAAAAGTTATAGGATAGGAGGCGATGTCCTTTCATGGATTACAAACTGGTTAAAAGACAGGAAACAGAGAGTAGGATTAAATGGTCAATTTTCTCAGAGGAAACGAGTAAACAGTGGAGTGCCTCAGGGATATGTACTTGGACAGGTGCTTTTCAATATATATATAAATGATCTGGAAAGGAATATGACGAGTGAGGTTATCAAATTTGCGGATAATACAAAATTATTCAGAGTAGTTAAATCACAAGCAGATTGTGATAAATTACAGGAGGACCTTGCAAGACTGGAAGATATGGCATCCAAATGGCAGATGAAATTTAATGTGGACAAGTGCAAGGTGTTGCTTATAGGGAAAAATAACCCTTGCTGTAGTTACATGATGTTAGGTTCCATATTAGGAGCTATCACCCAGGAAAAAGATCTAGGCATCATAGTGGATAATAGGGATGTGAATCATTTTTTGACGATTTAAAATATCGTCCGATATATTTTAAATCGTCAAAAATCGTTAGGGCCATGATACAATACCAATTCCCCCGATTTATCGTCAAAAAATCGTAAATCGGGGGAAGGGGGAGAACAGGAAAACCGGCACACTAAAACCCCCTAAAACCCACCCCCGACCCTTTAAATTAAATCCCCCACCCTCCTGAACCCCCCCCCAAATGCCTTAAATTACCCTGGGGTCCAGCGGCGGTCCATAGCTAAATCGGGGGAAGGGGGAGGGTAGGAAAACCGGCACACTAAATCCCCCTAAAACCCACCCCCGACTCTTTAAATGAAATCGGGGGAAGGGGGAGGGCAGGAAAACCGGCACACTAAATCTCCCTAAAACCCACCCCCGACCCTTTAAATTAAATCCTCCCCCCCAATGCCTTAAAGTACCCTGGGGTCCAGCGGCGGTCCGAAACGGACTACTGCTGTTGAAGCGTGTTGTCTTCAGCCGGCGCCATTTTGCAAAATGGCCGCCGCAAAATGGCGGCGGCCATAGACCAACACGATTCGACCGCAGGAGGTCGCTTCCGGACCCCCGCTGGACTTTTGGCAAGTCTTGTGGGGGTCAGGAGGCCCCCCCAAGCTGGCCAAAAGTCTCTGGGGGTCCAGCGGGCGTCCGGGAGCGATCTCCTGCCGCGAATCGTTTTCCGTACAGATAATGGCGCTGGCCATACGCGTATGGCCGGCGCCATTTTCCGTATGGAAAATGGCGCCGGCAGGAGATCAACTGCAGGAGGTCGTTCAGCGGAGGTAACCCTCGTTGAACAACCTTCTGCAGTCGATCTCCTGCCGGCGCCATTATCCGTACGGAAAACGATTCGCGGCAGGAGATCGCTCCCGGACGCCCGCTGGACCCCCAGAGACTTTTGGCCAGCTTGGGGGGGGCCTCCTGACCCCCACAAGACTTGCCAAAAGTCCAGCGGGGGTCCAGAAGCGACCTCCTGCGGTCGAATCGTGTTGGTCTATGGCCGCCGCCATTTTGCGGTGGCCATTTTGCAAAATGGCGCCGGCTGAAGACAACACGCTTCAACAGCAGGAGCCCGTTTCGGACCGCCGCTGGACCCCAGGGTACTTTAAGGCATTTGGGGGGATTTAATTTAAAGGGTCGGGGGTGGGTTTTAGGGGGATTTAGTGTGCCGGTTTTCCTGCCCTCCCCCTTCCCCCGATTTAGCTATGGACCGCCGCTGGATCCCAGGGTAATTTAAGGCATTTGGGGGTGGGGGATTTAATTTAAAGGGTCGGGGGTGGGTTTTAGGGGGTTTTAGTGTGCCGGTTCACGATGTTAACGATTTTCACGATATTCTAAACACCCAAACGGCAACGATACGATTCCCTCCCCCTCCCAGCCGAAATCAATCGTTAAGACGATCGAGGACACGATTCACATCTCTAGTGGATAATATCTTAAAATTGTCAGCTCAGTGTGTTGCAGCAGTCAAAAAATCAAACAGAATGTTAGGAATTATTAGGAAGGGAATGGTGAATAAAACGGAAAAAGTCATCATGCCTCTGTATCTCTCCATATTGAGACTACACTTTAAGTAATGTGTACAATTCTGATCACTACATCTCAAAAAAAGATATAGTTGCACTGGAAAAGGTACTGAGAAGGGTGACCAAAATGATAAAGGGGATGGAACTCCTCCCCTATGAGGAAAAACTAAAGAGGTTAGGGCTGTTCAGCTTGGAGAAGAGACAGCTGAGGGGGGATACGATAGAGGTGTTTAAAATCATGAGAGGTCTAGAACTGGTAGATGTGAATCAGTTATTTACTCTTTTGGATAATAGAAGGACTAGGGGGCACTCCATGAAGTGAGCAAGTAGCACCTTTAAAACGTATCATAGAAAATTCTTTTTCACTCAGTGCTCAACTAAGCTCTGGAATTTGTTGCCAGAGGATGTGGTTAGTGCAATTAGTTTAGCTGGGTTTAAAAAATGTTTGGATAATTTCGGAGGAGAAGTTTATTGACTGCTATTAATCAAGTTGACTTAGGGAATAGCCTTTGCTATTACTGGCATCAGTAGCACGTAATCTTCTTACTGTTTGGGTTCTTGCCAGGTAATTGTAGCCAGAATTTGTCCACTGTTGGAAACAGGATGCTGGGCTTGATCCATCCTTGGTCTGATTCACTATGGCAATTTCTTATGTTCTCATGTGATTTTGGAAAGAAACAGAGATAGCTGGATTAATATATCCAGCTAACTCTGGCTGTGCTGCTGAGCTGTCCTAAAGTTAGTTAGATAAACAAACTTTAAGATAGTCAGGGATATTCAGTAGTGCAACCATGCCACTGAACATAGCCTGCTAGTTAGCTGGATATGTTTTTCTGGGTGAATAGCCAAGCTGCCCAATGGCTGAAAATGGATTTCATGATCTATATAAGCCATGAGATATCCAAATTCATATAATAATCAGGAAGTCACTAGGAGAGTTAATTTAATATGTCAGACTCCCACAACAGTGTACCATATGGTACTCCCTACCTGGTTAAAAAAAAGAAAATGTCTATGCAATCTATAGGGTAGCCATTTCAGAGAAACAGAAACATAGAAATGATGGCAAAAAGGACGAAATGGTCCAGCTAATCTGCCCAGCAAGCTATGGTAGTATCTGACATACTGTGCAGGTTACCTCCATACTTTATCAGTTTATCAGACTGCAAAAGTCAGGGATCTTGGTTGCTGTCTGCATCCAATTCCCCTTTACCACTTGCTATTGAAACAGAGAACAATGTTGGAGTTGCTTCAAAAGTATAAGGCTTCCCTCATACTTATTTGTTCCCTTGACCGTAAAAGTCAGGGCCTTCGTTGGTTGCTGTCTGAATCCAATTCCTCTATTACCCCTGCTGTTGAAACAGAGAGCAAAGATGGAGTTGCATCAACAGTATCAAGGCTTATTGGTTAAGGGTAGTAACTGCTGCAACAGCAATTTATTCTCCATGTACTCTTTCTTTTCATTTCCATCCTCAAATCTTTAGGGGTCCACAGTGTTTATTTCATGCCCTTTTGAATTCTTTCACTATTTTTGTCTTCACCACCTCCTCCAGAAAGGCCTTCCAGGCATTCACCACCCTCTCCATGAAGGAATATTTCCTGACATTGGTTCTGAATCATCCTCCCTGGAGTTTCATTTCATGACCCATAGTTCTACTCATTTCTTTCCAATCAAAAAGATTTGATGATTGTGCAACATTAAAACCTTTCAGGTAACTGAAAGTCTGTATCATGTCTCCCCTGCACCTCCTCACTTTCAGGGTGTACATAGTCAAATCCTTTAGCCTCTCCTCATAAGGCTTCTGATGCTGACCCTCACACCATTTTTGTAGCTCTTCTTTGGACCGCCTCCATCCTGTCTCTATCCTTTTTGAGATATGGGTACCAGTAGTGAATTTAGTACTCCAGGTGATGCCTCACCAAGGCCCTGTACAAGGGCATCACCACCTACTTTTTCTTTCTGGTTATTCCTCTCTCTATGCAGCCCAGTATTCTTCTAGCTTTAGCTATCATCTTGTCGCATTGCTTCGCCACCTCGAGATAACCAGACTCTATCACCCCAAGGTCCCTCCCCCAGTCCGTGCACATTAGACTTTCACCACCCATCATAAACATCTCTTTTGCATTACAGTACCCTAGATGCATGACTCTGTACTTCTTGGCATTGAATCCCAGCTGCCAAATCCTCGACCAGTCTTCTATCTTTCTTAAATCACTTTTCATTTTCTCTACTCCTTCAGGCATGTCCACTCTGTTGCAGATATCAGTTTCATCTGCAAATAGACAAACTTTACCTTCTATACCTTTTGTAATGTTGCTCACCAAGATATTGAACGGATCCAGTCCCAAAGAACATCCTTGTGGCACTCCACTTTTTCAGAGTAGGTTCCAATTCTTTTCACATTTGCCATCCATGCCACTACATTGGCACCCACTCCCAAGCTTCTCATTTTGTTCATGAGTCTCCTACTGAAATCCAAGTAAATCACAGCAAGCATTCTTCCCTAATCCAGTTTTCTAGTCAACCAATCAAAAAAAATCAATCAGATTTGTATGACAGGACCTTCCCTTGGTGAATCCATACTGCCTCAGATTGAGCAACCCACCAGGTTGCATATAGTTCACTATCCTTTCCTTCAGCAGAGTCTCCATTAATTTTCTCATCACTGAAGTGAGGCTAACCGTCCTGCAGTTTCCAGCCTTCTTATTCCCAGTCTTGTAAAGCGGGACCATCACTGCTCTTATCCAATTTTGCAGCACCACTTCCATTTATAGGGATCCATTGGACAGGCCTTTTAGCAGACCCACCAGCACATCTCTGAGCTCCCTCAGTATCCTGGAATGTACTTCATCTGACTCCATGGCCTTGTCCACTTTCAGTTTTCCTAGCCCTTCCCATACATTCTCTTCTGTAAATGGTTTCATCTACTCCACCCCCTTTTACGGTCTTGTCAACCAGCAACAATCCTTCTCCAGGGTCTTCTTTAATGAACACCAAATTGAAGTATTTGTTTAATATTTTTACCTCTTCTTCCTCTCTTTCCACAGGTTGATCTTTGTTACCCTTCAGTTTCAGTATACCACTTATGACCTTTCTCCTTTCTCTGATATATCTGAAAAATGTTTTGTCACCTCGCCTTCCTCTTTGGCAATCCTTTCTTCTGCCTGACCTTTTGCTTTCTTGATTTCTTTCTTCATCTCCCTCAGTTTCACCAGATATTCTTCCCTGTGTTCCTCTTTTTGGGATCTTTTTACTTCTTGAACGCTGTTCCTTTTTGCCTTTATTTTTTCTGTCTCCTCCTTTGATAACCAGATCAGTTTTTTAATCCTCTTACTTTTGTTTAGTTTTCTACCATATAGATTTGTTGCCTTTATAATTGCTTCTTTTAGTTTGACCCACTGTTGTTCCACCTCTCTCCATACACTATACACAAGTAGTGGGACCTCTCTGACCTTCACCTCAAGCGTCTGCTGGATTTCTTCCACTTGTGAATCTTCTGCTTCGAGTACAAGGGCAAGAAAGTTTTTCGAGGGAATGAACAGTCTGATGTTCAAGAAGTCAAAAAACATGTGAGCCAAACTGGGATGTATAGCAGAAAGGCTGGCTGTTATCTGGTTAACTTTAATATTCAGAGTTAGCCTGATAACATATCCGGCTAACTTTGGTCATTTTGTAGAGCTGTCTTAAAGTTAACCAGAAAAACTACTGAATATCCCTCCAAAGTTAGCCGGATAATTGTTCAGCTAACTATGCAATGTAGCCAGTGACTGAATATGGACCTCTTAATGTCTTAGGGGCGGATTTTCAGAGCCCTGCTCGCGTAAATCCACCCAAAACCGGGCGGATTTGCGCGAGCAGGGCCCTGCGCGCTGGGAAGCCTATTTTACATAGGCCTCCCGGCGCGCGCTGAGTCCCGGGACTCGCGTAAGTCCCGGGGTTCTCCGAGGGGGGGCGTGTTGGGGGGCGTGTCGGGGGCGGGCCCGGTCGTCGCGGCGTTTCGGGGGCGTGTCGGCAGCGTTTTGGGGGCGGGTACGGGGGCGTGGCTACAGCCCGGGGCGGTCCGGGGGCGTGGCCGCGCCCTCCGTACCCGCCCCCAGGTCGCGGCCCGGCGCGCAGGAGGCCCGCTGGCGCGCGGGGATTTACGCCTCCCTCCGGGAGGCGTAAATCCCCCAACAAAGGTAAGGGGGGGGTGTAGACAGGGCCGGGCGGGTGGGTTAGGTAGAGGAAGGGAGGGGAAGGTGAGGGGAGGGTATTAGAGGATTCCCTCCGAGGCCGCTCCGATTTCGGAGCGGCCTCGGAGGGAACGGGGGTAGGCTGCGCGGCTCGGCGCGCGCCGGCTATACAAAATGATAGCCTTGCGCGCGCCGATCCAGGTTTTTTAGTAGATACGCGCGGCTCCGCGCGTATCTACTAAAATCCAGCTTACTTTTGTTTGCGCCTGGAGCGCAAACAAAAGTAGGCTATTCGCGCGCCTTTTAAAATCCGCCCCTTAATGTGGAACCAGAAGGTGAAGCTCCATTGCTATAAGGAATACTTGTACTCTGGACTGAAATACTAGCAAAGTAACCTGGTATGTCCTTGCCTAGAATAAGATTGTAATGAATAAAAGAGTGTTGAACTTGGTTCAGCAGTTATCTGTAAAAAAAAAAAAAATCCTGTATCTTGTAAATAAACCCTTGCAGTTAAATCTTAAAGGAGAACCATGTCTGTATCTGGGAGGGACCCTCATTTGACAGTAACATGTGTACATAATCACCTTCAGTTTATGTATGGAGGCATGTATTTCTTAAAACTATCTGATACATGAACATATCTTGCTTATGAAAATATTTGCTTGTGCACATACTTCCAAGTTCCAGTTTGCCAAGACCTTTACCAGTTCACCAAGACATTCGCCAGTTCACCCATATCCTTCACCAGTTGCTCCAGACCCCCACTCAAAAACTGCAGACAAAAGAGAAATCACATTTAATATCCGTGTCTTGATTAATAGGTGTAAAATCATGCATATTTGATGATGCATGTACATACTTCTTTCATTAAATATAGAAATGTCTGTGTACTTCCAAATCTTGCCTGGAACACCTTCTTTGTATGCACATACTTTTCCCCATGGCAAAGACAACACAAGTTTATGCCTGTTCTTAAAATTCACTTACCATGCAAAAAGGCTACTTATGTGCATATATGGCAATTTTATACACACAATCCCCATGTAAGTCTTTAAAAATTATCCCCACAATGTATTCAATTAGCTTTGTTTAAGCTTTAAATATACAGTTTTACACTGGATGATAATACAGACTTGAGACTATGGATATTCATCTTAGAATAACAATGATGAAGATGATAGTGACAATGATAAATGTCTACAGAATTCACTATGCTTATCCATATCTGAAAGTGTATAAAACTAATTAGCAAAAACTTCCATACTGGACTTTCAAAACATGTAGGGACAACATAACCATGTTTAACAGGAAGTTTTTGTGGGAATAAAGTAACTCTCCAGCTCTCTCTGATTTTCTATAGCCTGTAGAATTACAGAAGCCAAGTTTTTTAAGTCATCCTTAACCATTAGACTTTCAAATGAATGGGTCAGATACAGAGGCCAGTTTCACAGACCTTCATAAGAATAAGAATATGTGTAACACCAGGCCTTTTATTCCTTTCACAGCTTTGCTTCTTCATTTGATTATTTAGTTAAAGACATTATATTTCTTTGTTTATGCCTTCTCAGTCATGCTTACTGATTCAATTTCATGTCTTCTGCTCCACTGAACATGGAATAAATCCATGATCTCAAATGTGCATGCAATTGAACTGAATTCCCAATCATCATTGTACTGGTATGTATGAACCCTATGTTACAGGGTGAAATGTACAAGGCTTCAGGCCTGGATAAACTAGTTCCATTGCAGCTTTAAAACCTGATAGTTAAATATTGCATTAGAAAGTTTAGAAAATAGTGCATTTTGGTTGATTGGCATGTCAATAACCACAGTACTTTTACTATTCTGGAAGAAAATGTAAAATATGTATTATAGCAATGATAAGTGTAAATAACCTAATTAGTGACAAAAGTTAATAAAAAAAATTGAATTCATCCTTGAAAGTTCAAGTTTTTCCATTAATTATTTTTTTATAGGACCTATTCAAATATCAGAATCCTGCACCTCAACTATCAGAATCCTGCATCCTCAAAATTCAACTAGGCTCCTATGAATTTAGATTGGTTGTACATTCTCTTGTTTTCTCTAATGTTGATTACTACTGACCTCTTCTGGTTGGTTTCCCAGTGTATATTCTACAATCTTTACAGCTGCTTCAAAATTCAACCCCCCATTTGATTACTGGTCTAGGTAAGAGGTCTTATATTAACCCCAATGTTAAGAGATTTACACTGGTTACCAGTTGTAAGAATTGTGGACCTTTGTGCAATGGTATGGTTGATGCAGCCTAGTAGGTGAACATGGCCTTGTCTGGGACAAGACTGGAGCGTCACCTATACCAGCCCTCTTCTCCACTGGTTCAAGCCTTTGGATTCCAGGGGCCAGCAGGACTTAGGCGAGGGTCTCCACAGGGAGTATAGGGTGAGACAATTTGGGACTGGATCAAAGTCAGGACAAGTGTTGTCAGATAATGACCAGTAGGGATATGCATTTGTTTAAAATGAAAGTTTAAAACACAACAAATAAGGCTGTTTCATTCAGGGGCCCCCGAACCAAATCAGGGGCCCCCCAAATGAAATGAATCTTGTTTGTTTAATTTTAAACTAATATATCAGGCCTAGGTCTAGACCTGAAACTGGGGCCTCATCTAGGTTATAGGCCAAGGCCCAAAGCAGGGACCACAGCCTATACCTGAGCACAATGCCAGGGTCTCAGCCGAGACCCCCAAAAATGTAAACATAAAAACTTACCTGGTCTGTCGGGTATCCAATGAAAGCCAGGTCCCGACACCAGGGTCTTGACCTCGGACAGGCCCAGGACCCAGGCCCAAGGCCATGACCCGACCCAGAGGTTGGGGACTGATGCTAGAGCCTCAACCAAGACCCAGACCTATAGCCACAACCCAAAACAAAGGCCAGGTCCTGACACATGGGTCTTGGCCTAGGCCAAGGCCCATATATAGGCCCAATGCCGCAACTCAACCCAGAGGCTAGGGCCTGATGCCATGACCTGACCTGAAGGCTGGTTCCTGACACTGGGGCCTCAGCCTATGCCAGGACCCAGACCCAGGCCCAATACCATGACCCAACCCAGAGGCAGAGTCCTGACACTAGGGCCTTGGCCCAGATCCAGACCCAATGCAATGACCCAATCCAGAGGCTTGGTCCCAATGCCATGGCCTCAGCCTAGGCCAGAGCCCAAGCCCAAGCCCGACACCATGAACTGACCCAGAACCCGATGTTGCCCTCCAAACTGGAGGCTGTGTCCCGACTCCTGAGCCTCAGCCTAGGCAACAGCCCAATCCTGACACCATGACCCGACCTGGAGCTGGCTTACAATGCAGGGGGCTTAGGCCCAGAATCCAGACCCTATCCCAGGGCCTCAGTCATGAAGGCTGGGTCCCGATGCCTGGGCCTCAGCCCTTTGTCAGGCCCCGGCCTCAGAGCCCATGCCTAGGAGCTCCTCTTCTTTCTTTGGTACTTGAAACACAAATTATGCTGTCTGCTAGGGTCACGCCGGAATTAATTAATTAATTCCAGCGCATTTACTATAACAGGTGATACCATTTTGATGTATGGTATTGTATGGCATAGTCTGGGTCTTTAGAAGAGATCAATACTGAAGTCTGTCTGGAGATAGGCTAGGCTGGAGGATCTAGACAAGGTGGAACTGTGCATGCGTGAGCCCCTCTTGCCTTGGCACAATCTCATGAGCAGGGCTCCAAGGCCTGCACCAATGGCAGGTGAGCATGTTTTAGAATAGACCGGATAAGACAGAATTTAAGAGTCTATACCAAGGCAAAGCTGAGGCTGTGGACCTGGTACAAGTAAGGCTGACGACTTGACTTGAGTTTGATGGCTAGACCCATGGTAGCTGGCTGGAGACAAGGCTGACAGCTTGAGACACGGCTGATGGTTTGCACAGAACGAGGCTGGAGACTGAAGTCAAGCTGAAGGCTGAAGACTAAAGCAAGGCTGAGGGTTGAAATGGAGCTGAAGATTGGAGGCTAAGCAGCTGAAGATGAGGATGGAAACCAGGCAGAAACTGAATACAGGAACTAGGCAGATGCTGAAGGCAGGAACCAGGCTGACACTGAAGGCAGAAACCAGGCTGGTACTGAAGACAGGACCCAGGCAGTAAGGCTTGAGCAAGACAGAGGACTGAAACCAGGATGAGCAGGAACCAGATTACCTTTTTGCTGAGGTGAAGCTGAGGAAGAGCTCTTTTATAGGGCAACTGGCAAGGATATCATCCAGGAGCACTGCAGGCTTTTTCCCACCATGGGCCCTTATCTGCAGGAGCATCGCATGCATGTAAGAGGCAGGAGCAGCAGGGGCAGCATCTGATGCATGAAGCAGGTATGCTGGGCCAGTATCAGATGAGTAAAGCCACTCAAGGGACCTCTCTGTTAGTGGTGAATGCAACATTATTGCAATTAATTATTCATTGACTTACCACAAAATACACTATGGTTTCTACAAATTATTCAAAGTTCAACAGCCAGGATGCTCACTGGAGCAAGCAACAGAGACATAACACCAGTTTTACTTGCATTACATTGGCTCCCCATACAGTCACGTATTCAATATAAACTTGCATTAATGATTTTCAACCTACCAAGCAATCTCACTTCCCATTGGGTCAGTGTGATATTAAAGATACTGAATATGCTCCTACACGCAGTCTCCAATCCTCTGAACAGCAACTGCTCTACATTCTAGGGATGTGAATCGGGCTTTGGACGATTGAAAATATCGGACATAAATCGGGGGCTCCCCCAAAATGATAGGAAAACCCCACGATATTGATCATAGGGGTTCTCTTATCATTTTGGGGGAGGGCATGAAAAACGGCACACAAAAATAACCCCTAAACCCACCCCGACCCTTTAAAACTAATCCCTTAGCTTCCCCCACCCTCCCGACCCCCCCAAAAAACTTTTTACAGGTACCTGGTGGTCCAGTGGGAGTCCCTGGAGCAATCTCCCGCTCCCGGGCCGTCGGCTGTCACATGGTAGGAGCACTGGATGGCAGGCGCCATTTTGTGCTCCTACCATGTGACAGGGGCTGACCAATGGCACCGGTAGCCCCTGTGACATAGTAGGGGCAAAGGCTATCGGCGCCATTTTGAATACTGGCAGCCGAAGGTCCGAGTGCAGGAGGTCACTCCCGGACCCCCTCTGGACTTTTGGCACGTCTTGTGGGGGTCAGGAGGGTCCCCCAAGACTTTCCAAAAGCACCTGGTGGTCCAGCAGGGGTCCGGGAGCGATCTCCTGCACTCGGGCCATCGGCTGCCAGTAATCAAAATGGCGCCGATAGACTTTACCCTTACTATGTCACAGGGGCTATCGGTGCCATTGGTCAGCCCCTGTCACATGGTAGGAGCACAAGATGGCGTGGGCCATCCAGTGCTCCTACCATGTGACAGGGTCCGGCCAATGGCACGGATACCCTGTCACATGGTAAGGGCAAAGGGCCATCGGCGCCATTTTAATTAGTGGCAGCCGATGGCCCGGGAGTGGGAGATCACTCCAGGGACCCCCATTGGACCACCAGGTACCTGTAAAATGTTTTTTTGGGGGGGTCAGGAGGGTGGGGGAAGCTAAGGTATTAGTTTTAAAGGGTCGGGGTGGGTTTTTTGTTTATCGGCTCGGGCGCAGCCAATAAACAAAACCACGATCGGACCCGATGAAAAAAAAACCACATGTGAATTGGAACTGGAATCCGAACCAATTCCAGTTCCGATTCACATCTCTACTACATTCCACCTCCACGTCAAGCCTGACTTGAGTCCACAAGAGAGACAGCATTTTCCATGACCAGTCCAACATTTTGGAATACATTACCTATGCAGCTTCGCAGTATAGATGACCCAAATGAATTCAAAAAATCCCTGAAGAGATACCTTTCTAAAATATCTTTTAAAGATTTTTTTAGACTTCTCCTATGATGTATTGTTTTAACATTATCACAGCCCAGATACTTGAGGCTCTCCCGTCATCAGAGTTTGTTTATATTATTATTTTATCATTTGTTGCAATCATTATGTGTTATTATGTAATCTGCCCCATAAATTGGAGGGCGTAGGCTAAAAGCAATTTTACTAAGCATTTTTTCCCAATCACACAGAATGAGAGAAAAACCTGACTGAGTCAGGCCGCATATGTGTATAGCATCATACAAGATAGACCTGCCTTCCTATGTAGATTTTTGCAAAATAAAGTTGCAAAATTAATATTCCAGTATTATGTTTAGCAAAACAAAGACAGCCACATATAGTGATTCTCAATGAAAATAATTTCTACTGACTTAATCACATTGTAGATTACATTAACATGGCATGTTGTTTTGGTTGAGTTCTGTTTGGTTACAGTTTTATGTGGTAGGAACATTTGGAATCATTTAAACGGGAAAGTTAGGCCCCTTTACTGTTTATACCGACACTGTACTCTTATAAACAGAGATTAATCAGTCAGTACTAGTCCTTTTAATTGTTATGTGTTGAAATTTATTTTTATGGTATGACACATGCTAGTGAAGCAAACTATTCTTACTAGTAATCATGAATTTATGTTATGTAGTAAATACATTACAGGGTCTAAAAGTTATTTTTTTCTACACCAACTGACTTTAGACCATGTACAAACATTGCTATGCATAGTAATAGTGTGACTTATAAATTATTGCTATGCATACATTAAACATTTACAGCACTTTGAAAAATACATTGGTAGCAAGGAGGCATCTGATACGATGCTTTGGACACACAAATTTGCCAGTTTAACCCATTTCATATCCCTCAGTCATTATGTGGGAACATTACAGTATATATGCTGTAAGTAAAGGAAGAAAGGCCCTTTGACTCTAATGTGACAGTCAAACATTCAGATGCCTCCAGTAGAATAAATTAATCCTTGATGATTTTGGATTTTAGCTGCCAAAAAGTGGCAAAATTGAAAATTTTGCTTAATCTCTACTATTGTAAAAGGAGATATTTGTCTGCTATTTAGTGTGTTTCAAACTTTAAAAAAATATATTTAGAATAGTATAAAAAGAGATATTCATCCTGCACAGAAGCGGAGCTTCCTTGCAAAACACAAAAGGTGATAATTTGACACCATACAATTCATCTTTTAGTCACCTATTTCATGCCCAATTAAATTTTCTCCTCCTCAGGGCAAGAGTGAATCTGGTCAGCCTCTCTACTCCTCAAATACCTGCCAGTGTTTGCTTTGGGAGGAAAAATGTCTCTTCAATAGCTCCTACACAAGAATCCTCGTGTACCATCTGTATATCTGCTTCTTCTCCAACCTCCCCACCCTCCTGGCTCCACCATCCATTCATCACCAACTCTCTCACAAATATACACTATTGGCTCCTACACTGCACAAAGTCACTTACGCTCCTGAATTCACAGCTAATACAGAGACACACGCATATTTAGTACTACAGTGTTCAAAAATCATGAATGACAGCAAAAGTCAGTTAAAAAAGTACATTTTTTAAATTAGATTATTAAAAAAAAAACAACAGTCTTTCTGGGATGGCAAGGGTGATAGAGTCTGGTAGCTGCTTTCCTTGATGGACTCCTACCTTCACCTCTAGGGGGACTTCCTCTTCTTCTGAGTCTCCCAGAGGCTAGAAAAATTGAAATTGGAAGTCACAAAACAGACCTCTAATTTTCTGGGCACTCATTTATGAAATAGGCACAAGCCATGTTCTCCTTGATAAATGTATATAATCATGACTTGATTTTTACGTCCAAAAGAAAATTCTATAAAGTGAAAAATATCTAATAACCTTAAACAGTTAATAACTCCCAGAGCTGACCTTTATTTTATTTTATTTTTTTTTTTTTTGGGGGGGGGGGATAATCCAGTATCCCCTTGCAATATTCTGACAGGACTTGTGTGGCCAAGAAAAGAGACTGCCACCTCCTACCACACCCTTTCCTGCGTGTGGGGTGAGGAAGAGTTGCTGTCAACTGCCACTCCTTCCCCCGTATGACAGGGCTGAAGTGCTGCTGCCGCCTGTTGGATGGTGGCAGCACCAGCAGCACTTCAGGAGAGATGCACTGGGGTCTTGGGACTTGTAAATACTGCTTTCTGCCACTGGCACCTCTCTTCCCTGCAAGGTATACAGTTTGAGCCGTGCAGGAAAGAGAGAGATGCTGGCCAGCAGAAAGCAGCATTCAGAAGTGCCGTGCCCACGGTGCAGCTTCCCTGCTGCCTGAGATGGGGCAGGAATGGAAGGTAAAGAAGGGATGATGGAGGAAGAAGTGAGAGAAGGGATGAAAGGTGTGGAGGCAAAGATAGAGGAGATGGCAGGTATGGAAAGTGTGTGGGAGGGGCAAGAATGAAAAGAGGGCAGAGCAGAGACAGAAGTTAATATTGAGGAGAGTAGAATGGAAGGAAAGAGTGAGGCTGCAGATGTTGATATGAGTTAAACAGGTATTTCTCACCGGGGGGGGGGGGTCATTGCTGTTTCATTTTTCACAGTTAGTGTCAATTAGAGTTGGCCATGACAACCCCGTATAGACTGAATTGTAATACACAGATGTTCCTGCATTGGAAAAACCTTGAAACTGAGATCTTTTCTTTTAGCAACCTACCCTTCAACTGATCAGTTAAAAAAAAACAAAAAACACATTGCAATTCTTCCTCCATCTTATAGCCTTTTGATTGTGCTGATTTTATGATTAACTCATGAGTGATATAGTTTCCCTGCAAATTCCAGAAGCTGCTGATGTCACATAGTTGGCTTTGTATGTTGAAAAAGGGTAATGAGGTTCATGTATAGGGGAATAATACGGTTAATGGAGTGAAATATGTTCCCTTTCCTATTTAATACCCTCACATGCATTTATTAGGGATGTGCACTGGGTATGTTTTTATTTGGTTTTGTGTTTTTTGTTGTGTCATTTTCAATTTAAAATCTTTTTAATTTTTTGATGTCTATTTAAAATGAAACAAACAAACAGAAAAATACGACAAAACCCCAAAAAACAAAACAAAAAAGAACAAGTGTTGGATCCAACTAGCCCCCTTCCCTTTTTCCACCACCACTACCACCAAAGCCCCCAGGAAACCTCCAACCCTCCAACTAATCACCCCCTTCATGGATCTAAGGTACAGGAATGATCCCCAGTAACTCCTACCCCACTGGATCTCTGTTTCAAATTGAAACCAGCTTGGCCCTGAGGCCAGTGTGTTTGTTTGGTTTTTTTTTGTATGAAGGCATCTCTATACAACATAATAGTACTAGAGTTAAGCTGATACCATTTTGAGATGGACACCTGGTGGGATAGGTGTGACTGGGAATTGATTCTCTTCCTTAGACCAACAGATGGAGTACATGATTGGGAAAGAGGCTAGAGGAGAGAGTACCATATTTAGTAAAGGAAGCAAATTGAAAAAGAAATGAAATTTCACTTACTTTTGTTTTATTTTTGTTTTCAAAACAAAATAAAATGAAAGTACATCCCTACAATGTACCTCTATTAGGTCAACTAAACAATCCTTTCTCTGGGGATGACTTGCAAAAAGTTGTATCTTCTGGTTGGCGTGAATAGCAATATGTTTCTCTACACTTTCTGGTAGTGAAATGGGTGCATCAACTTATTTCAGATTCTTATTTCTGTGAATAGGTCTCAGGCATATGTTAATGATGTCATAGGTATCCATTTTAGCCACCATAATAATATGAAAACTATTCTGCAAGAAGCTGTTATGATTATAGGAAAAGTTTCACTGGGCCTTATCAAAGTTGCCTTGGCAATCATTTGAGGGTCCAGAGCAGCCTCTAAGTTCCAGACCTGGCTCAGCCATTTTCCAAAATAGTGCTGTCCAGCTGATATTATGTCTTTCCTCCATCACACACGATAGGGGTTCATTGGGGCATTTTTTGAAAAAGGAGAGGAGTTCAAGCAATTAGGGTAGGGCCTGTATCACTACTTCTAAGATACAATTTTATTTTTTCACTTTGGCCACTTCAAGGGCTGGCAGGGGCTGGCAGAAAGGTTCTTGATAGACTTATGGGGACTTTGCCATACTTGGGGTGACATATTTGGGGCTGATCAGCCCCTATAATTGATGGCGACCCCACAAACCAAGGCAACCCCATGACTTGGGGTTGGGAAGTGTCAGGGGCATTCTAGGTGGTGTCAAAATGTAAGCACATAAATCTATATTTTAAATCTGGTGTCCCCAGCATGCGGTGGGCTGCTAGCCACGCTTATTTACTTCTGCTCCTGATGAGAAGTAAGTCTGCATAAAGCTCTGTTTAGGCCTAAAACAAGTGAGTAAGGGGGCTAGTTCAACTGGGGGAAAGCAGGCTGAAGAACCAGAGGGGTCTGGATGATCTTGAGATGGACTGGGGAAACTGGTGGACTAATTAGTAAAACTGACCCTACTTCAGATCGTTCAACTTAATGTAGGGGATAATTCTCAAAGATGCTTCCTGATTACAGGTTTTCATAGACCCCTTTCCTGATATGTATTAAGAGGACTGGTGGGAGTATAGTTACTTCCTGAAAAGAGGGTTTTTGTGAGAATTGAAAATTAATATATTATTTAGTTTTTATTTTTTTATACGCGAGTGTGGATGTGTGATTGGATAGGGCATGTCCTATGGTTTATGTTTTTTTATATGACTATTTTTATATGGTGTACTTTATATTCTAGGTATAGGAAAATTATTTCTATAAGGAAATGTATGCAAGAAAATGTAACTGTAGTCTTGATTGAATGTTGTAATAAAATTACTTTACAAGTTGTTTATAATAAAAGAAAGTTTTGTTGAAACATATACATTAGAATTTGTTTGAAATTGATTCTGTACTTTCCCTTCTGTACTTATTAAGATATTGATATATAGGAGTAGTTTATTTATAGCCAATTGTTTTTTTGGTTTACTAGATAGGTGGCAATGTATCATTGTGAATTTTCAACTGGTTAAAAAACAGGAAACAGAGAGTAGAATTAAATGGTCAGTTTTCTCAGTGGAGAGATGTAAACAGTGGAGTGCCTCAGGGATATGTTCTGGGGCTGATGCTTTTTAATAGGGGTGTGCATCCATTTTCCACGTATTTGTAATCCGCAACTTATTTTTTGCAATCTGAAAAACACGTGGGGAGGCGAAACGCATCGCGACTCCCCACGTATTCAACAGATATCCGTTTTATTCGGCCTCCTAAATAAACATTTAAACCCCCCACCCTCCTGACCCCCCCCAAGACTTACCAAAACTCCCTGGTGGTCCAGCGGGGAGTCAGGAAGCCATCCCTGCACTCGTTTGCGGTTTCCTCACGGCGCCGATAGCCTGTGTCACAGGGGCTGCCGGTGCCATTGGTCAGCCCCTGTCACATGGTCACCGGCGCCATCTTGTGCTCCTACCACGTGACAGGTCATGTGGCAGGAGTTCACTCCGGGACCCTCGTTGGACCCAACCGGAACTTTTGGCCAGCTTGGGGGGGCCTCCTGACCCCCACAAGACTTGCCAAAAGTCCAGTGGGGGTCCGGGAGCGACCTCCTTTCACGCCGTCCGTCCGATCCCAATACTCAAAATGGCGCCGATCGCCGCCATTTTGAGACTCAAAATCGCCATCCTGCCAATACTCAAAATGGCGCCGATCGCTGTCATAGTGAGGGCAAAAGCGATCGGCGCCATTTTGAGTATTGGGATCGGACGTACGGCGTGAAAGGAGGTCGCTCCCGGACCCCTGCTGGACTTTTGGCAAGTCTTGTGGGGGTCAGGAGGCCCCCCCAAGCTGGCCAAAAGTTCCGGTTGGGTCCAATGAGGGTCCCGGAGCGACCTCCTGCCACGTGACCTGTCACGTGGTAGGAGCACAATATGGCGCCGGTGACCATGTGACGGGCTGACCAATGGCACCGGCAGCCCCTGTGACACAGGCTATCGGCACCATGAGGAAACCACAAACGAGTGCAGGGATTGGCTTCCTGACTCCCCGCTGGACCACCAGGGAGTTTTGGTAAGTCTTGGGGGGGGGGGGTCAGGAGGGTAGGGGGTTGTAGTTAATTTAGTAGTAACGTATTTACAGATCGACAACTTATTGAATTCTCCATACTTCCGCATGAAACGGAATTGACCCCCACGAATACCTATCGCGTACGCAACAAAAATGTTTTGCCTGCACATCTCTACTTTTTAATATATTTATAAATGACCTGGAAAGGGGAATGTTGAGTGAGGTGATCAAGTTTGCTGATGACACAAAATCATTCAAAGTTGTCAAATCACAAGAGGATTTCGAGAAATTGCAAGTGTTTGTCAATCTGACCTACTACATCTTCAAGTTCAGTTCATCTGAACCATCATCCTTGAAAACCATCTGTGGAACAGATATCTCTCCAACATCATCAGTAAACACCAAAGCAAAGAATTAACGTAATCTTTCTGCGATGACCTTATCTTCCTTAAGTGCCTCTTTAACCCCCTCTATCATCTAATGGTCCAACAGACACCCTTGTAAGCTTCCTACTTCAGAAATATTTTTTAAAGTGTTTATTATAGGTTTTTGCCACTCTAGTCAACTTCTTTTAAAATTCTTTTTTAACTTGTCTTGTCAGTGTTTATGCTTTTTCCTATCTTCTTCAAATGGTTCCTTCTTCCAATTTTTGAAGGACATTTTTTTGGCTAAAATAGTCTCTTTCAGGTCACCTTTTAAACAAGCTGGCAGGCATTTGGCCTTCGTTACACCTTTCTTACTATATGGAATACATCTAGACTGTGCTTATAAGAGGGTATTTTTGAACAATGTCCACAATCGTAAACTCTTAACCATTGTAGCTGCACCTTTCAGTTTTTTTTCTATCTTCCTCATTTTATGAAAGTCTTCCTTTTGAAAGTTTAGAGCTAGAGCTGTAGATGTACTTATTGTCCCCTTTCAAGACATTAATTCAAATTGGATCATGGTATGATCACTATTGCCAAGTGGCCTCTCCACAGTTACCAGTGCAAGCAGAACCCCCAAGGCTTGCTAGCTGGGCTCCCAAGGAAGGGGGACGCCAGGCACACTCTTCCATATTGCCCATTTCACCTGTGGAGTGAGAACTGCAAGCCCCCACCTCCCCTGCCTCTGCTGGGAGATTTTCTGCCCTTCCTTCTCTTTCTCTAGGCTTTCCCTGCTGCTGCTGCTACTGCCACCACCCAAGCAAAGTCTCCTTGCCCCTCCCCCTCTCTCTTGGCTTTTGCTGCTGCCTTCTCCTGAGATTATTTGAGCCCACCAGCTAGATCCCTGTTGCTCTAGAAAGAAAATATTTCTTTTTTTTTTATTCTTATCCTTACCTGGGGCACATTTTAGAGAGTAGCAGGGACTGCTGTTAGGCCTCTCTTTTTCTCTGAGAGAAGGCAGATGTTTCTTCCCTTGGGGAAAGTGCTTTCCCTCTCCTTCTCTCTCCCTGACAGCAGTGAAGCCTCCCCATTTTAGTTTTTTAATCCTCCATTCATTCCCTCTTCTTCCTTTCCATCCAAGTTTATCTTAACAGCCTCCCCCACCCCAACCTCAGGTTTCTGCCAGTCCTTTCCCTTCTGCTCGGATATTCCGCCTAACTCTACCCTCCTCCTCCTACTTACCTCTTTAGTTAGTCCTAGAAAGAAAGGGCCCCCCTTTAATTGACTAACAGTTATTTTTCTTCTCCTTTTTTTGCTTATGTGTGTGTGCCTGTGAGGGGTTTGTCTGTCTACCCGGCCTCTACCACTTTTTTCCTTTCTCTCCTGCTGCCTGGCTGAAGTGTAAGCTAATAGCAGTGTTTTCCCACCTTCCCTTTCAAATAGTTTTATTATCCCTCTTCCTCCATTTATGCAACCTGTCTTCAGTGTCGACAGCATAAGAACGTTTGTGCTCCATGACTGCTGAAGTAAAGTCGGGACCAGCATTTATTTTTTGCTTCCCCTTTCCTTTTTTGTCATCAGTGTCTGTTTCTCTGTCTTAGCTCAATGGTGCATAGAACTCCCAAAACATCTGCCATCCCAGCCGAAAATAATTTATCACACTCCAAAAAAAGACTGGCTTGTAGGGGCATGGAGAAAGTCGGCATCTCCAAATTCCCTCCATGCAAAGCAGATGTTGAAGCCTAAGGCTGAATCCACAACAAGCCACACACGAAGGAAGCCTGACCGCTGTAGGAATACAAGCAAGCACCTCCTATAGCACACCGAGACAGGTGCCCAAAGTTCCCACAACTCAAGAGGGAAGTCAGCACGCCCCCTTAGTTTTAGGAAAGGTTCTAATGATTGCCATTGCAGCCCTTCAGAAAACTTCTGCCAGGATCCTATTAGGGCCTTTCTCCTAGGGAAAAACTACAGTGGCTGACTTAGTCCTTGTCATCTCTGCCCCAGGAGGTAAATCAAATTACCCCAATAGTCACGAAATTCCAATAAAGAAGCTTCTCCACCACTTGTGGACCCATTATATAATCATCCCTATAGGGGAAATGGTCCTGAATCCCCAACAATACAGCACCCTGCTCATGGGGGGTGGGGGTTGGGAGAGGTCCAATCGAGATCAGTGAATTTCATAGGGACCAGCATTAACCCAACATGAAATGCCACACTGGTATAACCCCCATTGATCCTGACAGGACTGGAGGGATTAGGGAAAGACCCTCAAGAAAGTGTCACACCCACCCAGGAAGGGACACCAATTGTCTCTCAGGCCCCAGGAGGGTGTACCTGCTTGTGTCAGTGGTGCATCTTCCTGGCAGGGAACCAAGTGGGCTTATTATGAACATTCTGGGTTGCACCATAATGGGTGGGAAACAGGTTACCCTATCGACTCTGGGTGGGACTGTTATAAACACTCAGTTTGCATCATCCTGGGAGGGATCCCAGAGAGCTCTTTTACCCTGGGAGAAACTGGGATGACAGGAAGAACCAAAGCCCAAACAATATCACCAATAGGGCCACACCTACTGCAATGGCCCCTGAAAAGAGGTTGGTCACAAGAGTTTCTACCCTCGAGAAAGCAGACTTCCCAACTATGCCTGCCCACTCTGCCATTGACTTTACCACCTAATCAAGCAGCATCACCATTAATAAGGCTGGAGCCCTGCCCTGAAAGGGAAAGGCCACTAAAAAAGGTAGGAAAAAGAAAGAAAAAATTAAAGCATACACCAGCACTGCCTTAGGAGATGACCCCCCCCCCCCCCCCCTTTCTCCTCCTCTGCTCCGCTTAACCGCTCAGAAAGTATCATAAGCAGTAGTGGTGGAGGAAGGCATTCCCTCACCTAAGAGCATGCTCAAGGTTTCGGAAACCATCAGGTTAGGTGCAAAACTATGCCACAAGCTTGGAGTTCAGTGCTCAATATTACTGGATGAGGATATTCAGCATTATGCGTTGATGACTGCAGAGGTAGTAAACCCCCAAAATTTGGTTGTGGCATGAATGATGTACAGCAAGAGCATGTTTTTTCTGGCATAGATAGCCATGACCCACTGGGCGATCACAGATGGGCTGGTAGAGAGGGGTGGGGGTCTTTTACCCTCTTGAACTCATCAATGGACTGGGAACTAGTGTCATCCTCTCTAATGTCCCACCCTTTCTACTGATTAAAGCTCTCGAAGTGCACTGGTGCTTTCGGGGAACTAAGGTGTGCCATCTCAGTAATTACCATGGGGCACAAGACTGCACCTTGAAGCATGCACAATCAATACTGAGAGGTATTAGTCAAGTTACTTTGAAGTATAGAGGAGGTGGACGGGTGGTTTGCTAACTCCCATGAAATTTATAGGGTATTCTATTTGGCAGGGGAGGCAAGGTGCCTCCTATGTCAGGGAGTGGGGCACACACAAAAGATGTCCCCCACAGAAAAGATGCTCAGAACATGCAAATTCTAAACTCCCTCATGGCCACAATGTCATACATCTTATTAACAGTGACGCCCTCGGCCTCTCTACTTAAAGATTTGGAATCAGCTAGGCATGGTCCAACTGAGAGGGCCATCTCAAAGGCTGATGAAACTGGAAGGATGGGATCTTGCCTGTCCTCCACCGAGGACACCCCAGACTAAGAAAAAATAGTGAGCATCCCAATAGAAAGAAGGTTGATACCATCTGTGCTACTGTTGACATGGTAGAGGCACTTGAAGTTCACCCCTTCTAGGCTGAGTGCAAGAAAGTGCACCCAGCCTAGCACAAAAGATAACACATTGTTGGATGCATGTTTTGTATGCTCTAGTCTAGCACTTGATGCAATAATGAGATTAGCATGTCCAAAACACGTGCCCAAACAAATGCATATCTAATAGCACACATCATATGTAAATTCCATGTAGATGAGGTTATTAGTTATTACCCCCAATGCAGAAAATCACTGGGCACACAACACAGACTTTATAATGTGGCAAATTTTACTCCAGCCCCAGAGGTGATATAAACTTAAGTCAATCCACTCGTTAAGGGCTCATGAGAAATTAAAAAATACAGTTCTCTGTGATTCCTCCTACTTAGTATTGATGTGACACTTAAATTTACTGCTTGTGGTGTTGAAAAATAAATGTATATTGGCTTGATTTATAACAAAAAAAAAACCACATTCTTCTGGATGCACAATTTAGAAGCTCTTAGCAAGGGGCGCTTTGCTATGGGCATCTTCAGCAATCTCAGCAAAATCAGCCAGAAGAAGTGCGATAAAAATGGACGCTCATATCGAGCGCCCATTGCAATTCTAGGTGTCCAATAATTCTGAGTGCTAGGGACTCACAATTCTCCCATAATGCATCCTTTTTTAAGAAGTCCTTCATTTAAACACTGCATCGGGTGCTCAGGGAATATGTCTGTGTGCGCATTAAGAAAACGAGTGCTCAACATGAGTGCCCGTTTTCAACACATTTTATTGCATTGGCCCCCCCCCCCCCCCCCAAGACTGTAAGGTCCATTTTCTCACTTGCTATCACTATTGTGGGAAACCAGAGCTTTGGACTGTGGATTACATGAGCTGCATGACTCATGAATGGCAAAAAAACAAAGAAGGGTAAAAAATCAGAGGGCTTCTCTGTTGCGGGAGCGCTGGGGAGATGAAGTGACACTTAGGCCTTTGCAATCTGTTGCGCGCAAAGGGCCTTGGCAACCTGTTGCGCTGGGATGGTGGAGGTGTGCCCTTGGACCTCGGCAAACCAGGAGAGGAGCTCCGAGGAAGCGCTGAGACAGGTGAGACAGAACCTCGTTTGGGCGGAAGGTGGAAGCCCAGGCCCCCGCTGACCTGCACAGCCTCCATGAGGCCAACCACGCACGGTTGGTCTCTGAGTAGTCCTCCGACCACTTCAAGCCCTTTCGGACCTGCTGCTGGATAACGGCAGAGGTGGCAGGCCGGACAGGAGCAGAGGTGGATGAGGACATCTGGCAAGTGTGGACACTGGAGACAGCGGAGCTGGAGAAGGCAAAGACAACAGAAGAGTTAAAACTCGGAGAGAAGGTATATGGGCAAGGCTCAAAGCAGCACCACCTTGGACTGAGCTTCGGAAACCCAGCGAGATCGATGCACCTGACAGGTCATTCAAAGGAAGGTGAAACTTACGCATCTGAAGGTCCTTCCGAAGTTGCAGGAGGAAGAACGGGCTGCAGGACAGGCCCCAACTTGGAAGGCGGCTCCCTGCCGCATGAGGAGGCAGAGCGATGGTGGCGTCCATGCTACTGAGGAGCAGGCCTCCAAGCCTGCAGGGAGACAATGACGCCAGCGGCTTCATGCCGCTGCAGGAGGCCGAAGTCCGAGGCTCTCTGCCGTGGCGAAGATGAGAGGCAGGCTGAGGCTCCAGCCACGCTGGAAGGTTTGGGGATGGCTCCTGCCGCACAGACAGTGCTGCGGCCTCTGGGCAGCGAGGTAAGCGCTTGCTCGCAGCTAGGCCCACGAGCAGGAGTGCAACATTCTCTATCTGAGAATAACTGAACAGTCTCCCCTACCAAGAACTTAAAAACAAACCCCGAGGACCTCCTGCTTTGGAGAGTTCCTCATCATTCCCTAACAACCAGAGGCCCCAGCCACCAAAGTGGTTGGAAATATGCAACTGTATATTCTATATAATGCTTTGTTATCAGTAAAATCATTTGAGAGGGAGTTTAAGCTAATTTTTGCATGGCACACTCCCTCTCCATAAGGTACCTTATTATTTAATGTTTAAAATTTATATTATTTTATAGCATTTAATAAAAAGCTTTTTTTTACAGCTGTTGGCTTTAAGCATCTATTTTTAAAACCACAATACATGTGCGTGCATGTTATAAAATGCTGGGTCAGTGCACGCAAGGGGGTCAACTATTGCAATTATGCATGGTGACGCATAGGGGTCTTCCCCAGTTCCCTCCCAGTCTGCTCCAATTAAGGAGCAGACTGGGAGGGAACTTCCCAACCTCCTAGCCTAACCTCCCTTCCCCTTCCCCTATCCTACCAAATGGCCACTGTGCCGGGCACCTCTAGCCCTGCCCCGCCCCATGGACCACCCTTTTTTTTAGCCCTGGGACTTACACGCATGGCCGGGCCCTTTGAAAATTGGCTCGGCATGCGTAAGGCCCGGCCACGCATGTAAACCCCAGGCTTTTACATGTGTACGTTTTGAAAATCTACCCCTTAGTGCTGGAAAGTAACAAAATTTTGTGTTGCATCTTGGTATGTTGCCACTGTGTACCAGAAAGGGATAAAGGGCACAAATCACATGAGCAACATGGGAAATGTCCTTGTTGTGAGGGAACCAACCCAAAATTGAGGCTAGGACCAAAAATCTGAATGTACCATCCAATTGTAGATGTTGTGTCCGTGGGAGAAAGTGATCCTTGGAAAATCTTTAATGGTGTTATGTAAAGCTAAAACTGGCCAATGGGTCTGCAATATATTAAGTAGAGATATGATTCGGCCGAACCTTTCGGTTCGGCCTTCATGATCAGCCCGCCATGGGAAATTTCATTTTCCGATGGTTCGGGCCGATTTTATTTCATCTGCCCCCAAAACGATGCCCGAAAACCACCCCAACTCTTCAGATTTAATTAATTGCAACCCCAAACCTTGCAACCCCCCAAGACTTGCCCAACCCCCACAAGACTTACTGAAAGTCCCTGGTGGTCCAACGGGGTCCTGGGAGTGATCTCCCCCTCTCAGGTCATCGGCTGACACTAATCAAAATGGCACCGATGGTCCTTTGCCCTTACCATGTGACAGGGCTATCGGTGCCATTGGCCGGCCTCTGTCAAATGGTAGGAGCAATTGACGGCCGGCGCCATGTGCCCCTTTGCCCTTACCATGTGACAGGGGCCAACCAATGGCACCAATAGCCCCTGTCACATGGTAAGGGTAAAGGGCCATTGGCGGCATTTTGATTAGTGGCAGCCAATGGCCTGAGAGAGGGAGATCGTTCCCGGGATCCTGCTGGACCACCAGGGACTTTCTGTAAGTCTTCGGGGGGGGGGGGGCAGGCAAGTCTTGGGATGTCGGGAGGGTGGGGGTTGTAATTAATTAAATTTGAAGGATTGGAGTCTTTTTTTTTTTTTTTAATGTGCCCTTTCTCCCCCCCCCAAAAAAAAATGATAAGAAAACCACACAAAATTTTGTGGGTTTTCTTATCAGTTTGTTGTTCCCCGAACCGCGATGAAATAGGAAATATCGTCTCTAGTTCCTATTTTGTCGCAAACGAATGTACATCCCTAATATTAATGCATCTATCGCATAGTCAGAGTAATGCAACACACATATTGATCGTGCTTCTATTGTCCTAGATTTGTAAGACCTAGATTCATCATTTTGCTATAAATATAGCAGAAACAGCACCCGCCATAAAAATAATAATAAAATGGTCCTAATAGCTACTCAGCTGTCAAATATGATTACAACCATTGCTACACCGGTCCTACATTCTTAATCAGATACTACTAGTTTAGTGCTCAATAAATTTTTTGAAGCAGATTACCAGTACTCTATTTGTTTTGATATCTGGCTGCAACATCACTTGGGTGGTTCCACCTCCTGCACCTATTTCCAAGTTTAGGAGGGACTAATCAGCTGCTCCTGAATTGACCGATTCTACAACATGGTCTTCTTAATATCACAGAGTCCACATCTGATGAAGTGGACTCTGTCCTCAAAAGCTTTTGCCTCAATAAATTGGTTAGTCTAATTTGTTACCCACTTCTTGTCATTTAAGCCCTCTCAAGTGCCACTGAGGTAATAGCTTTCTTAGATCATCAAGTGGTGGCCCTGAAGGAGAGGTTTGACTCGGCGGGGCCTCGAGCCATCCACTGGCACTTTAACAACTTCCTTTTATAGGAGGAGGGACTCATGGTGGAAGTCTGAGGGTTCTGACTAGACTTGTGATCCTTTAAAGTAGATTTTTCCTCTCTGAGACCTAGATTTATCATTTTGCTATAAATATAGCAGAAATAGCACCCGGGATAAAAAAAAATGGCTGTAGTTACTTTTTGCTGGAGAGAGAGAACCCCTATAGAGGCTCACAAAAAAGTTAACTATTTATACCACTGTAAGAGGGGCACTAGTAACTCGGGGTGAGGTTTTTGGGGTGAGTTGGGTTTTTGGGAGCAGTTTTACATGTACAGTCATACGTACGAACAGCACAGTTACCACCAGTGAAGATTTAATGTGATTTGGAGTGATGAAAGGTGAAAGAAGAGTAGATTTGTACCATGTTCTCTCTACCTAGCTTGATTGCAGCTCCTCCAACTTGATCTTTCCCTTATAAGTGAGCTGGAGCTGAGTCAGGGGAGCCTCCACCACTACAAGTGAGTCAGAACCAGGACCTCAATTACCCCTTCTAGAAGGTCTTCACTGAAGAAAGGGGCAGGATTGATGCTCCTGTTCTGCCATTGCCCACTGCACAATGGCACCGGCTGGCTCTGAGACTGATGCCAATGCTTTACAGACATAAAGCATACGACCATAAAAACAAAATGGCTACAGCCTCAGGCTTGGCCAATGCCAATATGCAGTGGGAGCTGGTGGGACATGATCAGCTGAGAATCACTCCTACCCCTACTCCAATCCCTTGAAAGGAATAATGGGGTCCAAGAAGACCCCATTTCAGCTCTGGGAGAGATCAGGGAGGTCCAGGGAGGCCCCATATTTATTTTTAACAAACCCCAAATTTTTGAAGTCAATTTTTAGTTTGTTTCTTTCTTAACAAACCAAAAATGTATTATTTTATTACAAAATGTGCTTTCATTTTAAAAGAATGCACTTCCCAGACTTATCCCATTCTGTTAATTAATGTAACAAAGGAATAACCAAAGATACATTTCAGTTAATGCTTTTCATCAGTTGCCAAACTAATATACATCACTAGTACTTTGCAACAAAGCAGACAGTTTTAAAACTGCCCACTCAAAAAGCACAATCTCCTCTGATAAACCCTTTCAGTAGGATATATATATCTGCCTCACATTTCTCAAATGACTGCAGTAGCAAACATTTTCCAAATGTACAATTCCCAAAAAGTCCTCACTAACAGCAAAGACACAAAGAGGGCAATTTTCAAAACTGTGCAGGCTGGTGCAAACTTTTCATTATGGTTTTTGCACCAGTTTTCAAAAGGAAAGTGATTATGTACTTTGTCTTTGTAAATTCCCCAAGGCAAAAGTACTTTTTCACTCAGCGCACTATCAAGCTGTGGAATCTGGAATTTGCCAGAGGACATGATGAAGGAGACTAGCATAGCATGGTTTAAAAGAGGTTTGTACAAGTTCCTGGCTGAATGTCCATGACACATAATTAACTAAGAGAGCAATTGTTATTTCTGGGAGTAACAGAAATTAGATCTACTTTATGAGATCTGCCATTGCTTGCGAACTGGATTGGCCACTTTCTGGGAACAGTATGCTGGGCTCAACGGACCTTGGCCTAACCCAGCATGGCAATTTGTATGTTCTTGGAATGTACCCATAGAGACTTGCACTTCTTTTACCCAACTAAAACTTAGTTTTTCCAACAAAAACTATGAATGTGGTTTAAAAAATACAAAACTATACATGCTAATGCCCCCCTCTGACCTAAACCTGCCGCAGGAAAGGATCTATAAAAATGTGGGCACAATTATGCACATTGTGGAACATGCATGCAGTCTTTTATCTTTATATAGAGTGTAAAATGTTTAAACAGACCTTTTATCCAGGTAAATAGACATTTAGATGGGTTATCAGCTTTTGAAATTTTCCCACAAAGGAGGAAATAATTGAACTTCCCACATTACTACAAACTCCATTGGTACTTTTATTTTTTTACCTATGGAGTTTGCACTAATAATAATAATCAAAGCAAATCTATGTGGGTAGATTTGCTTTGACTCTTGCTCCCTGAAAATATACCTGCATAGATGTGTGCCTGCTTTCTCAGTGGGTAATTTTTCTACCCAAAACAACATGCATAGTTTTGATTGTACAAAACCATGTGTGTTGATGCATTGCCCACCGTCTCCTTGCCCCCAAAAATGCTGCCACAGGAATGCCACCACAATATGTAGAAAAAGTATGCTGGGCAATATACAAGGAACCCATATAAAACGCTGCATATAAAACACTGATTTACCCACAAAAACAATTTTGAATACTGCTCTCAAAGTCAGAAGAAAGTGCATCCTTATTTAAATATGTGGCGCTAATTTACATGGTTAATGATCATGATATTTGCATATACAACATGTTGGAAATTTTGGGTTACATGTGTAATTCATAAAAACATCACTGAACCAACCAACCCTCCACCATTTTTTGTGCATGAGAAGTTAGATGTATTATGATTGTACTTGCATTATGCACATATGATTGATTTTGGCATTTAACCCTTAATTTACACATTTAAGTCCCAACTAAACATTTGAAAATGTAGCCCTTTATTAATAGTATTTTTGAGTGCTGATTGTCAATGGCATGTTTTTTTTTTTAACAGGAAAGGACAGATGTAGCTGCAAAAAGGCCTTCTTACAAACTTTTTTCCAGAGCCTTTCCTGAGCTGAAGTAGAAGTCTCATTTTTAAGTAACTAATCTTTTAGAGGGCAAGAGCAGAGGTAAAGTGGTCTGACAATAGAAAACATAGATGGGCTCTGCCTCCTACTCACTCCAAATATCTTTTAGGGGGATTGATTATTCCACGATGTTTACAGCAGAATGATGAACCGCGTAGGATAAAGGGGCAGAGGGCGATAGAGTGCACCTGGCCGCATCGCGGCAGTGTGTTTTCACCCACCACGGTTGCAGCATGGCGCACACTATCGCCCCCATAGCGCCACCGCAAAAGGTCATGTTATTTCCAGTGCTACTGCCGGCAGTGGTACCGGAAAAAAAACATTTCCCTAACCCTGCCTGAACATTTAAATTTTACTGCCGCGATGCGGTAGTTATCGCATGCGGTAGGGCATTATTGTATAAAATAATACTCTAATGCACGCGATAACCCCACATCACATATAATAAATGACCCTATCAATTTGGTCCTTGTGAATTACTTTTGGAATGTTTGAAAACATATTGATTAGTGGCCAAATATCCCTTTTCATCTAATATTTATCTGCTATTCACCTCCCGGAGAACAAAAGTTGCCCAGCAGACCTATCTTATTTATGGTACCACACGGTTGCTACTTCAGTTTTGTTGTTTTTACGTGTTGCCTTGGGAAAGCACCCAAGATTGTTCCAGAATGAAAATTTGTTTTTATGTTCACCATGGACATTATCTTCAACTAGTACATGTTTATCCTGCCTTAGGTGGAAGAGTAACAGCTGTGCCTCTCTGTGCAAAGCATTTTCATGCATCATTCATAATCCCATCTCTTGGAATGTCCCAGAATGTGTGTTGGCCAGGTAGTTTTTCCTCATATGAGTTCTCTGACTTGCCAAACTTAATTTCTTTCCAGTGATATTCTAAGCACAAATTCTATAAAGAACACAAAAAGAAGAATGGGGGAGGTTTTGGAGCACAAAGAAGGAGTGTATGCTGGAATGGAATCATAATTATTTTTTCAAGGAATGACTATTTTTTTAATAGAAAGTATGTATGAGACAATACATTTCTGGCAATGCATTATTTTCACTAAATTTGGTTTGAAATGTGATGTTATACAATATATTCCTTTTTTGTCAATTGTTGTATGATGCATGAATCTATTATGAAGCATCCAACAAAAGATTCTTGCTGTATCTTACCAATTTGTAATTTTTCATTTCCTAAAGGAGATATGATATTTTCCTACATACAGGGAGCTTAAACCATAGCAGAACATATTAGTGTCTCTGGCAGCTTAGGACCAGCATATTAGTTATAGTTTAGAAAAGCAAAACAACTGTTCTATTTCTTTTCCCCTGCCTGTCTAAATTGATTTAAGGAAATTGTAACATGGGGAAACCTATCACGAGACTAACTAAACTGCAGAACTTGACCTGAAGTTTAGTGAACTCCATGATACTTTTCTGCACAGTGCCACATCCAGGAACATTACTAGAGCCGAACCTTCCTCATCCTTAGGCTACCATATTTTAAAGAAGTCATAGACCCCAAAAAAAACCTTCCCAAAGGAATGCTCCAAACATTCCTGCAGTTTTAGTGGGATACCCTCTCCCAGCATCCCTGACACACCTCTACCCATTAAAAAAAAAAATAGTATGCTCCCTTAGCCTCTGTCTCAGTTAAGAAGTCCTAAATCATTGATAAAACATGCCCTCATCCCACCCCACCCCCCCCCCCACCCCCCACTCCACAGCTTTCTTGAAATCTTGGTTATCTAGTGGAGACAGAATGACCTCTACTCACTCCTGTCCTGCCAGTGACATTTTTCAAAATGGCATTCTCTGAATCCAAGTGCTCATTTGACCCTCTCACACTCCTGTCCCTATTAGACCATGAGAATTTGAAGTAAGCTTTGTGGAAGGTTGTCCAGGGGATAGGAGATCTGAGGAGGGTAGGCACATTTTTTGTCAAAGGTGCAAGACCTAAGGAGACTTCTTACACACTTTTTTAATGGCTCAAGATGTGGGAGGAGGGCATAGGTGGTGGTGGTAGGGGGGCATAGATTCTGTGAGCATGCAGCCCATTTAAATTCTGAGGAAATTTAACTACATAATGTAACTCGTTAAATACTCACATTTTGCTGGACTTACACACTAATGGGTTTTTTTTGTTTTTTTAACACAGTTTAGTAAATAGTCCATCTATTGAGCCAAGCAGGAGACTAAGGCACAGACAGGCCGATTCAGTAAAAGTCACGGGAAAGCAGGCGAGCGCTCACTCTCCTGTGCGTGCAATTCAGTATTTAAATGAGGGCCCGTGGTCCCTAGCGCCTCTTTTTTGACAGGAGCGGTGGCTGTCAGCGAGTTTGACAGCCGACGTTCAATTTTGCCGGCATCAATTCTCAAACCCGCTGACAGCCACGGGTTAAGAAACCGGACGCTGGCAAAATTGAGCTACCGGTTTTCAACCCATGAGCCGCGGGCTGATTTACATTTTTTTTTTTTAAATTTTAATTATTTTTTACTTTAGGACCTCCGACTTAATATCGCCATGATATTAAGTCGGAGGGTGTATAGAAAAGCATGTACCGGCTTTTCTGTACACTTTCCCGGTGCTGGCAGAAATTAACGCCTACCTTTGGGTAGGCGCTAATTTCTGAAAGTAAAATGTGCCGCTTGGCTGCACATTTTACTTAGTGAATCGCGCGGGAATAACTAATAGAGCCATCAACATGCATTTGCATGTTGCGGGCGCTATTAGTTTTGGGGGGGGGGGGGGTTGGACACACATTTTCGATTGAAGAATCTAAATATGTATACTCTGGAGGAAAGGAGGAGCAGGGGTGATATGATACAGACGTTCAGATACTTGAAAGGTTTTAATGATCCAAAGTCAATGACAAACCTTTTCCGTTGGAAAAAAATCAGCAGAACCAGGGGTCACGATTTAAAACTCCAGGGAGGAAGACTCAGAACCAAAGTCAGGAAGTATTTCTTCACGGAGAGGGTGGTGGATGCCTGGAATGCTTTCCAGAGGAAGTGGTGAAAACCAAAACTGTGAAGGATTTCAAAGGGGTGTGGGATAAACACTGTGGATCCATAAAGCCTGGAGGATGGGAATAAAGAGAAGAGGTATGGGGGTGGCTTGCGGGAATGACAGCTCCTACTTGGTGATTAATATGGTTAATGTGACTCCAACATTGCTCTATGCTTCAATGGCAAGAGGAAATTTGGAAAAGAGGATTTGCATTCAGGCAACAACCAACAAGGTAGCACAGTCTGGGTAAACAAATAAGCATGGGAGTAGCTTGCTTGTTGCGGCAGTTACTACCCCAAACCAATTAAGCCTGATACTTCACATTCAATGCATATTCAGCATAAATCTCTGCTTCAACGTTACCTCTACTTCAACGGCAGGGGGGGAATGAATATAAGAGGATTTACATTCAGACAACAACCAACAAGGACTGAATTGCACAGTCTGGGTAAACAAATAAGCTAGGGAGTAGTTTGCTTGTTGTGGCAGTTACTACCCTGAACCAATTAAGCCTGTTATTTCACTCAGAAAATATCCAGCTCAGCTCACTGCTTCAATGGCAGGGGAAATGAAGAAAAGATGATTTATGTTCAGACAACAACCAACAAGGACTGAATTGCACAGTCTGGGTAAACAAATAAGCGTGGGAGTAGCTTGCTTATTGCGGCGGTTACTACCCCTAACAAATTAAGCCTGATACTTCACTTTGAATGATATACAGCACAACTCACTGCTTCAACGGCAGGGGGGGAATGATGAAATAGGATTTACATCCATCCAACATCTAATAAGGCATTGATCTAAGCAGTATGAGTATACAAACATTAGGGTAACTTGCTCAATACGACGGATGCTACCCTCAAACATTAAGCCTTATACTTCACCTTGAAACAGCTCCAACACTGCTCTCTGCATCAATGGTGGGGGTGGAAGGAAATTAGAATTAAAAAGCTACCAATAAGGGCCCTGAACTCAGCAGTCAGAGTAACAGATAAGTATGAGAAAATAAGTGAGAAAGCTTGCTGGGCAGACTGGATGGGCCTATTGGTCTTCTTCTGCCGTCATTTCTATGTTTCATTTCATTTCTATAGAGGCTAACAAAACAAAAAGTGGAATTGTTTAATAAATAATTTTGTTTGGTGTTCACTGAGGAGGGGCCAAGGGTAGCACCACAGAAAATTAACACAAATAGGATAAGGTAAACCTCAAATGAATTTCAGAAAAGTGGGTTCATGAGAAGATTGCTAAACCTAAAGTAGATAAAATGATGGAACTGGACAGGATACATCTGAGGGTATTAAGGGAACTTCGAGAAGTTCAGTGATTTTCAATGATTCTATAGAACTGGAAGTAGTCCTGGAGGACTGGAGGCAGGTAGGTGCAGTTCTTCTTCACAAAATTGCAAGGAGAAGGCTAGGAACCACAGACTGGTTAGTCTGACCTCTGAGGTGAACAATTTAATTGCTGCTAAAACAGAGGATAGTGCACTTTCTAGAATAGAGTGGATTACAAGATCCAAGAAGGCATGGTTTTTACCAGTTGAAGGTCGCCAAACTAATTTAATCAATTTCTTTGATTGGGTGACTAGGGAGCTGGATCGTGGAAAGCGCTAGATGTTATGTACTTGATTTTCAGTAAGTCCCTTTCACATGGTTTTGCATAAGCATCTTATAAATAAATTGAACACCCTTATTTTTGGGCCCTAAAGGGATGACTGGGTTAAAAAATGGTTGAACAGGAGACAACAAAGAGTAGTAGTAAATGGAGTTCAGTCCAAGGAGATGGACAGTACTAATGGTGTGCTGAAGGGAACAGTCCTTGGACCATTTTTTTTTCAAGTGACATTGATGAAGAATTATTGGGAAAGGATTGCCTTTTTGTGGATGCTACCAAAATCTACAACAAGGTAGATAGCTAAGAAGGTGTAGAACACATGAGGAGGGATCTATAAAGCTTGATGAATAGTCTAGAGTCTGTAAGCTAAGATTTAATGCTAACAAATTCAGAGACATGCATTGGGATTGCAAAAAAAACAAACAAACCCAAGGGTGCAGTAATGTTTAGGAGGTCAATTTCTTCTAAACACAAAAGAAGAGCTGGATCTGGGAGTGATTGTATCTGATGATCTTAAGTTGATCAAACAGGTTAATAAGATGATAGCAAAAGCCAGAAAGATGCTTGGATGCCTAAGGAAAGGAATAGATACAGATAAAAAAGGAGGTGATATCATCCCTTTATAAGTCCTTGGTGAGATCTTATTTGGAATACTGTTTACAATTCTGGAGATTGCACCTTCAAAAAGATATAAATCAGTTTTAATCAGTCCAGGGGATGACTACTAAAATGGTCACTGGTCTTCATTCTGAAGCATATGGGGATTGGGGACATACTTAAAGATCTTAACATGTATACCTGAAAGGAAAGGTGGGCTAGTGGAGATATGATAGAGATATTTAAATATCTCCAAGGTTTTCATACAAAGAACATGGGCCTCTTTCAATAGAAAAGAGGATCTAGAATGAAACTGTCAGCTCAGTGTGCTGCAACAGTCAAAAAACCCATAAACAATGTTAAGAATTATTAGGGATGTGCAGAGCAAAAGTTTAAGTTCATATGTCCATATGTCCAAAGGGGGTCCCATTTGCGGTCAATATGGACATAAACAGAATTCAATGAGTTGAGTATATGTCCATATGTGCAAATAAAAATTTAAACTCCTCACCCTCCTTAATCCCCCCCCCCCCAAGACTTACCACAACTCCCTGGTGGTCCAGCAGGGTCAGGACGCCATTTCTGACCAACTTTGCAAGGAGCACGTGATGTCGGCGTCACGTCGAAGTGACGCGGCGTCACGTGATTCCCCGCGAGTTCCCTCCGGCACCCTCGTTCGGCCCAAAAGAAACTTTTGGCCAGCTTGGGGGGGCCTCCTGACACCCCCAAGCTGGCCAAAAGTTCCTTTTGGGCCGAACGAGGATCCCGGAAGCGACCCCGCGGGGAATCACGTGACGTCAGCGCCACGTCGGAGTGACGCGGCGTCACGTGATTCCCCGCGAGTTCCCCCCAAGCTGGCCAAAAGTTCCTTTTGGGCCGAACGAGCGTTCCGGCGCGAACCCGCGGGGAATCACGTGACGCCGCGTCACTCCGACGTGGCGCCGACGTCACATGCTCCTCGCAAAGGATTTCAGAAATGGCATCCTCACTCCTTGCTGGATCACCAGGGAGTTGTGGTAAGTCTTTGGGGGGGGGATTAAGGAAGGTGAGGGGTTTAAATTTTTATTTTGGATCAACAATCGCGATTTCCAACTTATTCAACATAGCTATGTTGAATAAGTTGGAAATCCGATTGTTTATGTCTCATCACTTTTTTAAGTTAAAAAAAAAAAAAAAGTAGCGTTTTACATTTATGTTCAATACGAATGCACACCCCTAAGAATTATTAGTAAAGGAATGGTGAATAAAACAGAGAATTTCATATTACCTCTGTATAGCTCCAGAGTGAGACCACACTTTGACTGCTGTGTACAATTCTGGTTGACACATCTCAAAATAGATATAGTTGCACTGGAAAAGGTTCAGAGAAGGGCAACCAAAATGATAAAGGGGATGGAATGGTTCCCCTATGAGGAAAGGCTAAAGAGATTAGGGCTGTTCAGCTTGGAGAAAAGATGGCTTAGGGGAGATATGATAGAGGTCTATAAAATCATGAGAGGACTAGAACAGGTAAATGTGAATTGGTATTTACTCTTTCAGATAAAATAAGGACTAGAGGGCCCTTAATGAAGTTAGCAAGTAGCACAAAAGTAAAACAAATTAGAGAAATTCATTTTCATTCAATGCACAATTAATCTCTTGAATTCATTGCTAGAGAATATAGTTAAGGCGCTTAGCATAGCTGGGTTTAAAAAAGGTTTGGACAAGTTCCTGGAAGAGAAATCCATAAACTGCTATTAATGAAATTGACTTAGGGGTAGATTTTCAAAAATATGTACGGGCATACATGTGCGCACGCTACCTGGCGCACACACATGTATGCCCGATTTTATAACATGCACACGCAGGCTTGCACATATTATAAAATCAGGGATCGGCGCGTGCAAGGGGGTACACAATTGTACACCCTGCATGCGCCGATGCCTGTGGGCTTCCCCCGTTCCCTTCCCCCTAAACTAACCTTCCCACCCTTTTCCCTAACCCTCCCGCCCCCTAGCCCTATCCTAACCCCCCAATTCTTTTACTTTTTGCGCCTGCTCCAGGCAGGCACAAGTTGCGCATGCTAGCAGCCTGCTGGCATGCAATCCTTTGACACAGTGGCAAATGGCCACTATGCCGGAGGCCTCTGGCCCCACCCCCACCCCACCCTGGACCACCCCTTTTGTAAGGCCCCAGGACTGAGATGTGTCCTGAGCTTTACGTGCATCACCGGGCCTTTATAAAATAGGCCCGGCATGCGTAGGGCTTTGAAAGTCCAGCCCTTAGTGAATAGCCACTGCTTATTAGTGACATTAGTAGTAAGAGATTTATTTACTGTTTAGGAATTTGTCAGGTATTTGTACCCTGGATTAGTCACTGTTGGAAACAGAATGCTGGGCTTGATGGACCCTTGGTCTGACCCTGTATGGCAACTTTTTATGTTCTTATATAACAAGGGAATGAGGATAAAAAGGGGTAGACTCTGGAGTAATCTAACAAAATATTTCTTTATAGAGAGGGTGGTGGTGTTATGGAATAGCCTGCCTGTGGAGGTGGTAGAAACAAGGACAGTATCTGAATTCAAGAAAGTATGTGATAAGCATGGAGGATCTCTGAGGTAGTCCAGCAATTGTAAAGCTGAGTAGCTATTGTGATGAGCAGACATGGAATAGACAACTTTTAGGCTTTCCAATTTAAAATGTGTGTAATAAATTTGAGTTCCTTTTTTTCAACTTTGTCACATTATAGACTACTTACTAGTAGGATGTGTAGATGTTATCAACTATTTGAGGTGACTAGAATCTCCACAACTTCTCCAGCTACACTGTTCTACTTTGATATTTAGTTTTGTTAATGTCTGTACTCTCAGAGGGTGAGGAATTTTGTATGTTTGTGGGTTTTTGTTATATCTTTGTTTTTGTTTAGTGATCAACAGAGTATTAATTTCTTATGCTGCTGGAAACTGAAACTGTCTTGATTTGTTTATTGATTTCTCTTTCAGAAGATTGTCTGAGATAGATATTTTGTTTATTATTTTTGCATGTTATGACTTGTGTTGATCACTGTATTTATTTGATGATGCTAATAAAAATATTTGTGATGGTAAAATATATCTAATAAGGTTCTGTTGGGATAAGGGCCAGTGTATCAAACAGCTATATTCTTGAAGGAAGACTTCCATATTTGCCAATGCCCAGCATTGTAGGTGTCCTCAAGCAGAAACTGAATCATAAATTTCCAAGCTTTCTGTGATCAAGTCTTCTGATGTTCATGGAATCTAGTGTTCCTTTTTGTCTACCTAAGGTGTGAGTAATCTTAAATAGACTACTTAAAGCAAGAAAGAGAATCAACAATATCATTATGCATACTCAGGATGTCAGCTGCTGTAAAGAACAGGTAACCTAAGAGGTTCTGCAGTCCTATATACCTCAGCAAAACTAGCACTATGTGGATTCAGGCATAGATGTTATTGATCACTCCCTATACTACAACCATATTGTTGGAATATGCATTTTTGGTGTTTTCATTTTTTGTGCTCACTAAAGTTAGTGCCCACTAATGCAATTTAGAGTGAAGTAAAACAAAAACAAATTGAAAGAAAAGAATAATAAAAATAAACAAAATGAAAAAATGAATATTTTATGGCTTTACATCCTTATCATATTGTCAGATCTTAATACCACATACTTATTAGCAATTCTTCCCCCTTCTCCCTCCATATGTAAAGCACCACCACTTAGGGAAATAACTCTAGGAAAGTGATATATTTTTTGACCTCAGAAGACTGCCAAACAGTAGGTCATGTCTCCAAAAACTATGAACCATTGAAATAAATTCCCAAACATCTCCCCCCAGAAGCATCAGTGTATAACTCAAGATCTTAAATATAGGATATTCATATAGCCCTCCCATTAAATGAAGTGAGGAATATACTTTAGATCAAAAGTTTTTTCCAAATTGATTTGGATAACCTTATAAAATTTATAAATGTATTCTCTTTTGCAGATTTCTGCAGTGGAGAGATAACACTTCCAAATGATATATTAGTTTTATAATTAGGTACTTTTCATGTATTCTTCAGAACCCAGGAATGCATTAATGGGATGGTGTGATTTGACATGACCCCAGAAGAAGGAAGCCTTTTCTGAACATTGCAATCTCACGTGGAAGAAGGACTTTATAGAAGAAATCTCAGTTGTTCCACACACTTGCGCTCTCAGAAACTGTTTCATTTTTCTGGAAGGTTAAGCATAAAGATAAGTATGGATTTTATTAGAACACAATGTAATGCTACAAAGACTGTTTATGTTAGGGGTGTGCATTCATTTCCAATGTATTGGTAATCTGCAATGTACAGGGCCATATTCATTGTATTCGTGGGGAAGCGAAAAGTATCGCAATTCCCCACGAATACAGTGCATCTTCACCAAATTATTTGACTGACTAAAGGAACAAATTTAAACAAACCCCCCACCCTCCTGACTCCCCCAAGACTTACCAAAACTCCCTGGTGGTTCAGCGGGGGGTCCGGGAGCCATCTCCTGCACTCACACCGTCAGCTGCCAGTATTCAAAATGGTGCTGATAGCCTTTGACCTTAATATGTCACAGGGGCTACCGGTGCCATTGGTTGGCACCTGTCACATGGTAGGAGCAATGGATGGCTGGTGCCATCTTGTGCTCCTACCATGTGACAGGGGCTGACCAATCGCACCGGAAACCCCTGTGACATAGTAAGGGCAAAGGCTATCGGCGCCATTTTGATTACTGGCAGCCGACAGCCCAAGTGCAGGAGATCGCTCCTGGACCCCTGCTAGACAACCATGGACTTTGGCAAGTCTTGGGGGACCCTCCTGACCCCCACAAGACTTGCCAAAAGTCCCTGGTAGTCCAGCGGGGGTCCGGGAGCGACCTCCTGCACTTGGGCTGTCGGCTGCCAGTATTCAAAATGGCGCCGATAGTCTTTGCCCTCACTATGTCACAGGGGCCGACCAATGGCACCGGTAGCCCCTGTGACATAGTAAGGTCAAAGGCTATCGGCACCATTTTGAATACCGGCAGCAATCAGCGTGAGTGCAGGAGATGGCTCCCGGACCCCCCACTGGACCACCAGGGAGTTTTGGTAAGTCTTGGGGGAGTCAGGAGGGTCGGAGGGTGGTAGTTAATTCAATTTTAGCCGGTAAATGAATAAGAATGAACCTATGAACGTATTGGGGGCCCCCCTTGCTGAATGCAACGTATCTGCCCCCCGACGAATACGAATTACGAATGCAACATATGCCGTCCCTATGCACATCCCTATTTTATGTTTTATGTGCAAAAGAAAAAATACTTTAAATATTATTTGGACTCATATTTGAGAAATATGATAACTCAATTTTTAGATGTCCTGTGATTATAACTTTAAGCATGTTTAAGGGTTTTTGAAACACAAACTCATCCATGTCTGCCTTGTGCTCTATGATAGTCAGCAACATAAATTAATAACATGTGAGTCCATGATATATCCCCATGCATTGTGGAGAGATAAACATAAAAATCTATACCTATATGGATAATCCTAAAATGAATGCCAAATGTTGAATTAATGATTAACTTTGCTGAAGGTTTGGCAATTTTAACGATTAAGAATTGACTTATTGTCCTCCTTAACCTAACTAGATATCAACTGAGATCCTTGACACAATAAGGGATGCAACTTCTCAAGATATCTTGGGTTCTGTTCTTAGGCCACATACACTCTAGTTGGCAAATCTAATTAGATGAAAACGCTTTTGGAACCAAATGGATCTTCTGTTTGGACAGTCGTGGGTAGCCTTTTGGGGCTAGAATGTTAAGCGTACCCGTGCAAGTCCTCATTCCATTGTTGAACAGATGTTCAGCTGGTTGTGAGCTGATATCCATGTAAGGTAGATTAAAGACCTTAATGATTTTATTACTGGTGAGTTGAATGTATTTACGGATGAGAGAGTGGAGTTAGTTTTCAATTTAGTTATTTTGGTGATTAATAAAGATGTGCTCACTAGTTAAGTGGTTGGCCCAAGATACAGGAATAGTTGCAAATATAGTGCAGTTGATAGAGGATTTAGAAGATTTGTATATGAATATATCTATATATCTATGTCTTTCTATCTATCTATATATGATTTAAGTATATAGTAGATAATATATAGATCTTTTGTTAGAAGAGTATTGTTGGGCTTACTCTACAACATATCTGTTTTCTATTACTTTTAATCTTTTTTGATAAGTTGTCTTAGGTTGGTATTGCCCTTTTAAGAAGTACTTTCATTCAAGGGATGGGTAATGGAGATAGCCACACATGGTTAGAAGATTCCTAGGACCAGTTCAGTGAGAACACGTACTGGTGCAGTGTACTGGAGGAGTAGCCTGGTGTTAGAGGAGTGGGCTATGAACCAGGGAAACTAGGGTTCAAATTTCACTTTCTTGTGACTTTGAGCAAATCACTTTAAATTCCATTGCCTCAAGTACAAAAAACTTGGATTTTGAACTCTCTGGGGACAGGGAAATATCTATAATACATGCTTGAAAAGTGGAATATAAATAAATAAAAATAAAAAAAATAGTAGAAGGAAGCTGTAAAGCAGGTGCAATTTCTGGATTGCTGGGCTTTGCCAATGTGAGCAGCACAAAGAATATGCTGCTCACATTGCTGCTCCTGTATTTTATGGGCTCTGGCTCACTGACTAGCCTGCTTCCACTTGTCCTAGTCATCTGACGTGGTGATTGGTTATCATGGTAGCTTCATCCCAGCTAACCTTGTTTAGCTCACCTTGAGCAGTTTTAGAAGTTGGCTTGCCATTTTTTCCAGCAGGGGAGGGAAACTGGGCAACATAGCGACTGATGTGGGAACCTCTGCAACCGAATATCATAGTAGTTCAGGCTCTTATTGGCTCTCAGTAAAATATGACTCACAAATACTCACAAAAGAAAACAATTCTTATCAGTTGTCCAAATTTCCATTTCAGCATTATAATTTCTATATATGACTTTTTGTATTTATTTTAAAATATAATATATTGTTCTGGCTATAAATCATTCAATAACCAGTAAATACATATTTCAGTTACAAACATTAACAATAAATATGCTTACAATCTGATTAAATAGTTCTGTTGAATTGGCAATTGTGTCCCTCAGAAATGATCACAGCTAGATAAGGCAGAGTCTCCTCATCTTGGTTATGGGTGTCATAAGGATGATGTCATAAAGGAGAAAGGGGGTTTCAGAGTTCCTTTTATGTTTTGGGTAGGGTGGAGGTCATGAGGACCCCTTCTAGATATGGGAGTGAGCAGAAAGGGCCAGAGAGACCAGACACTCTTTGATCTATTGGATGTGGGGGACATGGGGTCCAGAAGCCCAACTTTGAATTTGAGATGGCGAGAAGGCAGGAAAGTCAGTTAATGTTGGCAAATAGCAGGAAAGATAATTATAGCTCCTGAAGAATAATATAACATTCATACCTAATAATGTAATTTTTAAAAAATGGGATGTAGGCTCATTTGTATCTGCATGAGTGTTATCATCAGAAAACCATTAGTAATACTAACACATGTCCTCTATACCAAGGGTCCATCAAGTCCAGTATCTTGTAGTGGTGTGCATTCGGTCCCTGCGTACTGGCAATCCACAACGGATGTTGCCATATTCGTTGTATTCGTTGGGAAGCGAAACGTATTGCGATTCCCCACGAATACACGAATCTTCGCCGAATAATTCGGCCGCCTAAATAAATCAAGTTAAACATACCCCCCACCCTCCTGACCCTCCCCCAAGACTTACCAAAACTCCCTGGTGGTCCAGCGGCGGGGGGGGGGGGGTCCGGGAGCCATACCCTGCACTCTCACACCCTCGGTGCCTGTTTCATCATGGCGCCGATAGCCTTTGACCTACTATGTCACAGGGGCTACCGGTGCCATTGGTCAGCCCCTGTCACATGGCCATCGGCACCATGTGACAGGGGCTGACCAATGGCAACAGCCTTACTAGACATCCACAGTGCAGTACAGATACACATAAGAGACAACCGTGAACAATGAAGTTCACAATCTAATCAAGACAAACATTCATAAAGAAAAGTCCATGGGAAATATATTAATTGCAGAAAAAATATTTAGCATTTTAAAAGTGTTTCAAAAAGGGAAATTTTTAAGCTGGATTTAAATAGAGAAAGTGCATGACATGCTGACTCAGGAAGTCTATTTCAAGCATGCTGCACAACAATGTGGAAAGTGAGAAGTCAGGAGCTGGCATTGGAGGAGTGGACACAGATAAGAGTCACTTGCCAGATGAATGGAGCTCACAAGGGAGGTTGTAAGGAGGGAGAAGAGAAGATAGGTAATGATGGGCTGCAGAGTGAATGCATGTATAGGCAAATAAGCTTGAACTGTATGCGGAAGCAAAAAGGGAGCCAGCATAGTGTCTTGAGAAGAGGAATTGCATAGTCATCATAGAGATGATGAAGACAGATAATCATGCAGCTGAATATTGAATAGATTTCAGTGGAGAAAAATGGTTTAGTGGAAGGCCCACAAAAACAAATTGCAAAAGTCTATGTAGAAAGTGATAAGTTAGTCAATGAGCATTTTGGCAGCATGCTCAGAAAGAAATATATGGATTTTAGTGTTTGTATAAAGGAAGAATGCAAAGTAATGCATTTAGCTTAAAAAATCAAGGGAGAGGTATAATATCAGAGGTGAAATTCTTGTAAACACTAAAGAAGAGGGGAAGGGGTCTGGGGGGGGGGGGGGAATCATCTTAATTATCTTAAGGCCAAAGAAATGAAGCAGCAGCAAAAGCCATAAAGATGTTTGATGGTATAGAGAGAGGAATGAACAGCAGAAAAAAAGGTGTTATTGCTCTTGTATAGGTCCCTGGTGAGACCGCATTTGGAATGCTGTGTACAATTCTGGAGATCGCACCCTCAAAAGAATATAAACCAGTTGGAGTCTGTCCAGAGGGTGTCTACTAAAATTATTAGTTCTAAGGTATATAGGGGATAGAATTGTATACCCTAGAGCAAGGGCGAGATAAGGGAGATCTGAGAAACATTCAAATATCTCAAAGGTTTTCTTGCACAGGAGGTGAGGTTATTTCAATGGAAAGGATATTTTAGAACAAGGGGTCATGGAATTAGAATGAAAGGGGGGTATAATCAGAAGTAATCTTAGGAAATATTTCTTAAAACAGAGGGTAGTAGATGCATGGAATGGCCTCCCATTAGAAGTGGTGGAGACAAAGCATTGGGTAAATACTAGAGGGGATCTCTGAGGGAGTAATGGGAATTGTAAAGATAAATTAGTTGGGAGGATGGGCAGATTAGGTAAGCCATATGGTGTTTTTCTACCATTATACTTCTTTGCTTCTAGAAATGACACATTTTAGCAGTGTTTTGAATGTAGATAGAGAAATGGAGAAAGGCAACATAGATAGATGACCCCAAAGTTATGGACTGAGAGAATTGGGAAGATGAATGAATGTACCATCCACAGAGACAGAAAAAGAGGGAAGAGGGAAGAGGCAAAGTGCTTTGGGAGGGGGGGGGGAAGAGGAACAATAAGTTCTATCTTGGCCATGTTGAATTTAAGGTGGAGGTGGGACATCTGGGCAGTGATGTCAGACAAGCAGGCTGACATTTTAGGCAGGATTTGTTGTGAAATTTCTGGTGAAGAGACATAGATCTGAGAGTCATCAGCATAAAAGTGGTAGTGACTAGTGAAAGTTGTGGGAGGAAATCATATCATCGAGGGAAGAAGTGTAGATAGAAAAGAGGATAGGGCCCAGGACAGAGCCTTGAGGTACACCTACTGATGGTGGAACAGCAAACTAGAGGAGTCTGTCTCTGTGTGCATGTCTTGCAACCCCTGTCCTCAAGAACCACGAACAGGTCTTTTTTTCAGGAGATAAAAATGAATTTGCATGAGATAGATTTGTATGCACTGTCTCCATTGTATACCAATCTATCTCATGCATATTCATTGTGGTTATCCTAAAAACCTGGCTTGTTTGTGGCTCTTAAGGACTGGAGTTGGTCACCCCTTCTCTAGTCCATACTGGCTGGGGGATAAGAGTAGGAGGCTTTTGTAATGGAGCAGTTAGAAACATTTCACAGCCTTTTAGAAAACAATAAGAACATGACAATTCGGAACTTATAAGAATTAATGATAGAATCCCTCCTTTATGATAAATTAATTCTATTACTGTTACTTCCCTTTTTTCCCTTTTCCTCCCTTTTTCACCCCACCATCTTCCCCTTCCTTCCATTCCCCCCCCCCAATTGTTACTTTTTTGTAACTATGTTTAATTTATCTGTTTTTGTTTGACTTTGTAAACCGTTATGATGGCTGAACCGAATGACGGTATATAAAAATGAATGAATAAATAAATAAATAAATAAATAAATAAATAGATTTTTGAAGAGTTCATTGTCCTAAAACACTTACTTTCTGTTCCTTTGGAAAGTTTATCCCTCAAATGGCTATACAGACACAGATCTCCTTTTGCACAATTCTTTTCAATATTCCATATGTAGTAAAGTATAAAAAGAGAGGACTTGTGTGGCCTAATTTTTATTTGTACCATATGGGAGCCTTAATTAAGTCAGTTGAACAATATTATATGCAACTATTGAGTGCTCGCTGGGGTGTCAATGGAAAAATGTATACTATACAGAACTCTTTTTACAGGAAAGTCAGGTTAAAGAAAGAAAATATTGGTATAATGCAGCTAACCCATTTATGAAACAAATGATTGCATTGTGGGACCTGGTCAGGAAAAGGTTGAAAATAAAGGGTGTTTTTTTTTATCTTTTTGTAAAATTGATCATTATGCCCCATTTAATATTGCTAGGATTGCAGGATTTATCACAAAATTGGTTAAAAGAGGTATTCTCTTATAGATTTTTAATCTGAGAATAGTATGTTTATGTCTGCACAGAAGATTAAGGGAAAATCTAAGCTGAAAATTCCTCTATATCAGTATTTTCAACTTATGGTCATTGCTTATGATGTTCTTTTTCATAAGGAAGGATCTGAGTGCCCTACTTTGTAGAATGTCTTTTATTTAAAAATTAGACAAACAAAGGATTGTAGGAAGAATATATAAAACTTTATTGGATAGATACAGTGATAAAGTACTGACGTATGTTACTAACTGGAATGATTTGTTTCAGGAGCTATTGCAACATCAGGAGTGGAGAATAGCACACAAATTAAATTATAAATATTCTTTTGCCAGCATTTTAAAAAAGCCAGCATAAAATACTTTCTAGAGCACATCTGTGTTCCCTAAAGATTCAAATATTATGTAATCCAAATATGTCTTTTGTTGGAAATGATGTGTAAAGATTGTATCCTTTTTCCATAAGTGGTAGGAATGCTTTATGCTCAAAAGATACAGGGGGTGGGGGAGTTATAGTATGTGTTTGGATGGAAGGGATAAACAGTATATTAAATACAGCAAATCATCATGACTAAAATTAGATCCAAATAATTTTCTTTTAGTATTAAGATTAGCTAAGAAAACACTAGAAATGGTATCTTTGAAATAGCTGCGTGGGCACAGATTTATGCATGTATGCCAGCTCATGCCAAAGGACAAGTCATATTATATTTGTGTATATGTGCATATGTTATTAAATCGGCAGTACACGCGTACATGTGCACACAGTTTTATGTGGATGAGCCATTGTGTGCACAAATGCCGCTTTTACCATGTAAGGGGGAGTGGGGGATTTTGCTAGGCAAGTGCACCAATGCAAATAATACCCATATTCATAGTTCGCTCCCAGTTCATCCCAGTAAAGGATAAGACATCCTAACCCCCCTAGCTAGATAGCCTTCCTTTTACTCTATTAGCCATGACCCTTCAAGCCCCACTGACTAGCCCTAATTTACATGCCATCCATAGCAAAGGCAATGTCACATGGTAGGGGACACCAGCATGTGCTTGTGCATTTAAATACGCGCACATTTCAAGTGACCTTCCTGGAATGCCCATGTTCCGCCCATGCTCTGCCCAGTCCATGCCCATTCCCTGCCCCTTTTTTAACTTTTTGATTTATGCGTGGTCTAGGAGATATGCAGGTACTTGGGTGCTTCTTAAAATCCATGTGGTGTGTGCCGGCCAGTGACAAGCGCGTATCTCCTGGTCTTGGCGCACATACGGCTTTTCGGAGAGTACTTAACATGTAGTATAAAATACAATCACAAGAATTATATCAATAAGCAAAAATTAAATCAATAACAGATCATATAACACAAAATAACAAGGAAAATATTACCTTGATAAAAATAATCACTAATATTGCTCATAGGGCCTTGATTTTAAAAAAGCATTTATATACATAAAATTGGGATTTACTTGAATAAATGCACTTCACTTGAGTAAATGGTCTTTTGAAAATTGCTACAATACATTCCATTGAATTGTCCATAGGATTTGCTCGCATAAGTGCACTTTACATGCGTAAATGGTTTTTGAAATTTATTATGATAGTAGCTACATTTACATATGTAAATCCTTTTGAAAATGCATCTGAAAGTGTATAGGACACTGTGCTTCAGTCGACTGTATCCAATAATATCCTATACAGTTCTTAATCTTACAGGATATAATATCACAACCCCAGATTAAAAAAAAAAAAGTTAATGCTGGTCATTATATTATAATATGCTGCAAAAATAACATGGCCAGGGAAACTAATTTAAAATCTCTAAAATGATGGTGGCTTACGCTCCATAATAAGCTAAAAAGTACCAGTAAACAGCTAAACTTTAACAAACTTCCTGAATTCTAAATAATCTTTTAGGAGTCTCAGCTCTTTGGGTAGAGAGTTCTGTAAGAATGGGCTTCCACATGATATTACTCTTCTCTATCAGCCACACCATCAGCTAAGGAAATAAAGTATTACCAGCAATGCCTCTTGAGAGAACACAATGAGCTATAAGGCTTATAAGATATTAGACAATCATGAAGGTACTGGGAGCCAATATCATTCATTGATTTATAAATCAAGGACAGAGGTTTACATTTATAATGAAAGGTTGCAGGTAGACAGTGACGGCTGTACAGAGTGCTTGCATAATGTGATCATGCAAACATAGGTTCAAAATTACCTGAGCTGCAGCATTTTGAATTAAAAGCAATCTCTGCAGCTGTTTTTTAGATAAACCTAAGTAAAGAGAGTTACAATAATCATATCTTCTTGTCACTAAAGCATGAAGTATCGTGGTCATAAATTTTTGAGAGAGATAAGGTTGAAGCTGGCAAAGCATGTGCAGATGAGAAAATGACCCTTTCACCATAGGGACCTGTGGTATTGAAAGACAATTATGTATCTATAATCATGCCATAAATACACGTCTGCTGACTAATTGGAAGAGAACTGCATTCTACAGGTAGGGAGTATTTTCCTAACAGCCCTTATAGATTAGATAGCAAATATATGTGCATAAGATGCATCAATTTTCATTGCGAAAGCATGAATATATGTGTGCACATGTACTTTCCCTTTTGAAAATTATCCCACTAAAACTACCTGTACACAATTACACTTGCTAAATTGTTTGCAGAAATTTTCCAGGGAACTTGTGCACACATACTTTAGAAAATGCATAAGTGCAAATCCAACCCCACCCCTGGGAATGCTTTGCTCATTCTGGATAAACTTGTCCACAAACATGATATATGTGTCTAAGTCTATCTGCATATTGGATGAACAATTTTTTAAAAGGAAATTTCTGCATATAAAACAGTGTTTTACCTTTAGAAGTCCTTTAGAAAATTGCCCTCTCTATGCATGTTTTGAAAAAAGCATAGAGGGCTTCCTGACCAACAAAATCTCACTTTTATTTACAATCAGGCTTAATAGGTTTAAATTTAGCTAAGAATATATGAAAAGCAGACAGGCATCCATTCTTTCCATAAACCTTTGCCAAGACTTATCAGTTTCAGAATAGATTTGAAAATCAACATACATAAGACAGTTAAAACCAACCAAGTCGATTTTAAAAGTGTTGCTCACGCGAAATTGCCCACATAAACGTGCATGTGGGCCGCCTGTGAGCAACGCAGATTTTAAAGTAATAAAATAACACATATGTGTACGTAAGAAATAAGGTGCGGAAAAGGGGCAGGGAATGGGCAGGACAGTTATTCCGGGGCAGGGTCAGGACTTACACACTTATCTCTGAATTTTAAAATTGAAAACTGCAGCATGCATACGCTAGATATCTACGTTAACTTTACTGCTGCTCCTGATGAGGAACAAGTCTGTAGATCTAGAGTTTTAGAGTTTACGGAGCAGGGTGAAGGGTCTGGGTCAACTGGGAGGCATGCACGATGAAGAACTAGAGAGGTCTGAAAGACCTCGCTATTAACTGGACAAACTGGTGGACAAATTGTAAAACTGGGAATATGCCTCGTGCGAACATATTTTGAAATTTGTCGACACGTGCATAAAAGCTGACAAAGTCCAATGGAAGATACATGAATGCTAGCTGTGCTCGAGTAACCTCTTAAAATTTTGAGTATACTTATGTACAGTTGGTGCATTTTTAAAAATATGCGTGCAAGAGTGCACACAATTAAAAATTACAGCGTATCTTTACTCGCACAACGATATGCACGTGTATGGGTACACGCACACTCATTTTAAATATCAACCTCAACTTTTTAAATCGAGATACATTTTGTTTGAACAAAAATGTTGAATAAAATAGAGGAGATACTTTCCTTTATAGTTACCACAAAGTAAAGGTTTGAATCCCTCATAAAACATGGAATAAATGATAGCTTTATGGAGCAAAAGGTTCAGGAACTGACGAGAGAGGGAGCAATTTTAGATCTAATTCTCAGTGGAGCACAGGACTTGGTGAGAGAGCTAACGGTGGTGGGGCCGCTTGGCAATAGTGATCATAATATGATCAAATTTGATTTAATGACTGGAAAAGGAACAGTGTGCAAATCCAAGGCTCTCATGCTAAACTTTCAAAAGGGAAACTTTGATAAAATGAGAAAAATTGTTAGAAAAAAACTGAAAGGAGCAGCTACAAAAGTAAAAAATGTCCAATAGGCGTGGTCATTGTTAAAAAATACCATTCTAGAAGCACAGTCCAGATGTATTCCACACATTAAGAAAGGTGGAAAGAAGGCAAAATGATTACTGGCATGGTTAAAAGGGGAGGTGAAAGAAGCTATTTTAGCCAAAAGATCTTCATTCAAAAATTGGAAGAAGGATCCAACAGAAGAAAATAGGATAAAGCATAAACATTGGCAAGTTAAATGTAAGACATTGATAAGACAGGCTAAGAGAGAATTTGAAAAGAAGTTGGCTGTAGAGGCAAAAACTCACAGTAAAATTTTTTTTAAATATATCCAAAGCAGAAAGCCTGTGAGGGAGTCAGTTGGACCGTTAGATGATCGAGGGGTTAAAGGGGCACTTAGAGAAGATAAGGCCATCGCGGAAAGATTAAATGATTTCTTTGCTTCGGTGTTTACTGAAGAGGATGTTGGGGAGGTACCCGTAATGGAGAAGGTTTTCATGGACAATGATTCAGATGGACTGAATCAAATCACGGTGAACCTAGACGAGGTGGTAGGCCTGATTGACAAACTGAAGAGTAGTAAATCACCTGGACCGGATGGTATACACCCCAGAGTTCTGAAGGAACTAAAAAATGAAATTTCAGACCTATTAGTAAATATTTGTAACTTATCATTAAAATCATCCATTGTACCTGAAGACTGGAGGATAGCAAATGTAACCCCAATATTTAAAAAGGGCTCCAGGGGTGATCCGGGAAACTACAGACCGGTTAGCCTGACTTCAGTGCCAGGAAAAATAGTGGAAAGTGTTCTAAACATCAAAATCACAGAACATATAGAAAGACATGGTTTAATGGAACAAAGTCAGCATGGCTTTACCCAGGGCAAGTCTTGCCTCACAAATCTGCTTCACTTTTTTGAAGGAGTTAATAAACATGTGGATAAAGGTGAACCGGTAGATATAGTATACTTGGATTTTCAGAAGGTGTTTGACAAAGTTCCTCATGAGAGGCTTCTAGGAAAAGTAAAAAGTCATGGGATAGGTGGTGATGTCCTTTCGTGGATTGCAAACTGGCTAAAAGACAGGAAACAGAGAGTAGGATTAAATGGGCAATTTTCTCAGTGGAAGGGACAGTGGAGTGCCTCAGGGATCTGTATTGGGACCCTTACTTTTCAATATATTTATAAATGATCTGAAAAGAAATACGACGAGTGAGATAATCAAATTTGCAGATGACACAAAATTGTTCAGAGTAGTTAAATCACAAGCAGATTGTGATAAATTGCAGGAAGACCTTGTGAGACTGGAAAATTGGGCATCCAAATGGCAGATGAAATTTAATGTGGATAAGTGCAAGGTGATGCATATAGGGAAAAATAACCCATGCTATAATTACACAATGTTGGGTTCCATATTAGGTGCTACAACCCAAGAAAGAGATCTAGGTGTCATAGTGGATAACACATTGAAATCGTCGGTACAGTGTGCTGCGGCAGTCAAAAAAGCAAACAGAATGTTGGGAATTATTAGAAAAGGAATGGTGAATAAAACGGAAAATGTCATAATGCCTCTGTATCGCTCCATGGTGAGACTGCACCTTGAATACTGTGTACAATTCTGGTCGCCGCATCTCAAAAAAGATATAATTGCAATGGAGAAGGTACAGAGAAGGGCTACCAAAATGATAAGGGGAATGGAACAACTCCCCTATGAGGAAAGACTAAAGAGGTTAGGACTTTTCAGCTTGGAGAAGAGACGACTGAGGGGGGATATGATAGAGGTGTTTAAAATCATGAGAGGTCTAGAACGGGTAGATGTGAATTGGTTATTTACTCTTTCGGATAATAGAAAGACTAGGGGGCACTCCATGAAGTTAGCATGGGGCACATTTAAAACTAATCGGAGAAAGTTCTTTTTTACTCAACGCACAATTAAACTCTGGAATTTGTTGCCAGAGAATGTGGTTAGTGCAGTTAGTATAGCTGTGTTTAAAAAATGATTGGATAAGTTCTTGGAAGAGAAGTCCATTACCTGCTATTAAGTTCACTTAGAGAATAGCCACTGCCATTAGCAATGTTTAAATGGAATAGACTTAGTTTTTGGGTACTTGACAGGTTCTTATGGCCTGGATTGGCCACTACTGGAAACAGGATGCTGGGCTTGATGGACCCTTGGTCTGACCCAGTATGACATTTTCTTATGTTCTTATTTTTTAACATAAGCATTGTCAAGGTAAGTCAAGGTAAGTGTAAAACATTGATAAGACAGGCGAAGAGAGAATTTGAAATGAAGTTGGCCATAGAGGCAAAAACTCATAATAAAAACTTTTTAAAATATATCCAAAGCAAGAAACCTGTGAGGGAGTCGGTTGGACCATTAGATGACAGAGGGGTTTAAGGGGCTCTTAGGGAAGATAAGGCCATTGCAGAAAGACTAAATTAATTCTTTGCCTCTGTGTTTAATAATGAGGATGTTGGGGAGATACCAGTTGCAGAGATGGTTTTCAGGGGTGATGAGTCAGACGAACTGAACGAAATCACTGTGAACCTGGAAGATGTAGTAGGCTAGATTAACAAACTAAAGAGTAGCAAATCACCTGGACCAGATGGTATGCATCTCAGGGTTCTGAAGGAACTAAAAAATGAAATTTCTGATCTATTAGTTAAAATTTGTAACCTATCATTAAAATCATCCATTGTACCAGAAGACTGGAGGGTGGCCAATGTAACCCCAATATTTAAAAAAGGCTCGAGGGGCGATCCAGGTAACTATAGACCAGTGAGCCTGACTTCAGTGCCGGGAAAAATAGTGGAAACTATTCTCAAGATCAAAATCGTAGAGCATATAGAAAGACATGAGAAGCTGTGCATGAGCATCCATGCACAGTAATGGAAAATGGGCCTTTCTTTCTTTGGCTATGGGCGGGTTGAGCGCTAGTGGCCTGTAGTCTCTTTCCTTTGTCTGTCAGCAGCTTAGGGTCCACCGATGGCACTGCAGCCTCTTCTGTCACTGCTGGCCCACCACCACCGCTGGTGTACCACCCCATGCAAATGCACGGCATGCACACCCGGTAGCGCAGGGCCTGTCTCAACCCCTGTCACTGAAGCAATTTCTGTGCTAAATTTAGAGTACATTCTGATTGACAGGGGTGAAGAACAATTCTGTCCTCCAGCTTTTTCAATCAATTTCCCAAAACAGAATTGCCACGTCTATGACTGGCATCTTCATGAAATTTATATTCTGTTATTTTTTCAATAAAGAATGAAAAATGGTGACTTTTAGTCTTTCTGGAAAGACCGCTTTCTTTTAAATTCAATTTGTTTATTCAATTAATATACAAAGACAGCTTTGCTTTGGAAAACAAAAATGAGATACAAAAACAATCAATTTCATAAAAAAGGAGCGGTAAGACCCCTTTGTTAAGAGAAGGATTAAACCAAAAATTCAATGACACAATCAGCATCTTAGAAAATGGCACGGGCCATCCATTGCTCCTTCCATGTGACAGGGGCCGACCAATGGCACCGGTAGCCCCTGTCACACGGTAAGCGCAAAGGGCCACCGGCGCCATTTTGTTTACTGGTAGCTGATGGCCCGAGAGCAGGAGATTGCTCTCGGGACCCCTGCTGGACCACCAGGGATTTTAGGCAAGTTTTGGGGGGGTCCGGAGGGTGTGTGTGTGGGGGGGGGGGGTTGTAATAAACTAAATTTTAAGGGTTGGGATGGGGTTTTTTTTGTTTTTTTTAAATAAAGGTGCCCCTCTCCCCCACGCTAACCCGAACAATGAATTTTCCCCGAAGTTCAGGGAAAATCCGTCTCGGGATTCGGGTCCTCCTATCCATGTCGAATTGGACAATTTCTTTTAAATTTTACAATTCGGCAAAAACGAATGCACATCTCTACAAAACATTGTAAATTACATGAACAGCACATTCTGTGAAGACCTGTACATACATTGTTTGAAATGGCATCATTACCTACACAGGCAGCTGTGGAGTGTGGACTCTAGTGATGCTAGGAAAGACTCAGATGGCTGCTCAGGCATCCTTTGAAGGATGTGTGTCAGCAAATTGTTCATACTATTGACTGCTAGGGGTGTGCATTCGGTCCCTACTTATTGGCAATCCGCAACGGATGTGCCAATATTCGTTGTATTCGTGGGGAAGCGAAACGTATCGCGATTCCCCATGGATACAACGAATTTTCGCCGAATTATTCGGTCGCCAATTTAAACAAACCCCCCACCCTCCTGATCCCCCCCAAGACTTACCACTCTACAGTACCCTCGGTACCAGTTCAAATGGCGCCGATAGCCTTTGACCTGCTATGTCACAGGGGCTACCGGTGCCACTAAAAGAAAATGATAACACAGAGACACTATAATATCCACATGGATGGTGACCTGAGTCCAAACCTGTAGATTCATGCATTAAGGGCCAATAATTTGAACAACATTTTTAGTGAATGAAGTTTGTAGAAGGACACATAGAGGTGAATTTTAAAAGGCCTGTACACACTTAAACTGGGTGATAGGCATCCAAGTTGAGCAGACACGCCACCAAATGGAATTTAAATGCAGCCTGAGGACACGCATATCTCTCGTTGGGTGCACAAGCCAAAACTATCTAAAAGGGAGTGGAGCATGGGCAGGGAGTGTGCGTATTGGGGGAAGGCCAAAATATATGCTCGTAAATACTTGTGTGCACAGGCGTGCAGTCCTTTGCCATTTAACTTTACTATTGCTATAGATGGCTTGTAAGTAGTAAGACAAAAAACAATAGGAAGATCTGCAGGATTTTAAGGGTTGGGGCTAACAGGGGAGAAGGAAGGCTATTTAACTAGGGGCTTTAGGAAGAACTACTCTTACCTGGGTGAACTGGGTGAACTGGGATAACAACCAATGCCCATGCGTGCATCCATTTAAAACTGTGCACACATGTACACGCATCCAGCCTATTTTATAACATGTGCAGATATACGTGCATATGTTATAAATGGACACATCTCTGGATGTGAGCCAGTAAGCCTGCTCACATGTGTCCACACTCACCTGTTTAAAAGTTATCATTGTGTTTGAGGGCGCAGCAGGTTTGTTTCTTAACAGATCACAATCACAAGCTCTTTTGATCACACATCTAGGATATCTATGTTCTAAAAAATATTGCCACATAACCTTCGCTTGTTAAAATCCTCAATTGTAGAACATACTTGACATAAACAAAAAAACTATCAGGTATGTTCTCCTTCATCCACCATGGATGACAACTATCAAAGTGAAAAAGAGAATTGCAAGAAAGTCACGTGATGCGGTGAGCCGGGTGAGACGCAATCATCAGAGCTTCGGGTGCTGCCTCTCCAATAAGCGGTACTATCGAGGCTAAAAAACACTTAATCTTTTTGTCACCGACCTGGCACGGTACCCCTACTCAGCAGCAAGTACCCAGGTACTTACCGAAGCTAGAAATGGCATCTAAACTCGTGCATAAAGAAAAAAGTAAAAACAGTGACACGGAGCTCAAAATGGCCGACAGCCGTGGCGGAACGGAGAGCGGAGGCCTAGACGACGCGGCATGGCACGACTAACCAAAGCCGGTCTGGAACATAAATTCACTGGCATAACTGAAAACTTTAACGCACTGAAGGAATCCCTCGGAGATATCGGGCAGCACATAGATATAGCGGAAGGGAGGATCTCCGCGATTGAAGAAGACCACGCGGCCCTTAGCACGCGGTTTGTGGGGGTGGAGAAATCCCTGAAAACAGTGGAGGACAAATTGGAAGACCTTGAAAACTGAGTCTGCCGTAATAATCTGAAATTTTTGGAGATCCCAGAAGAAGTAGCGGAAAGCGAGCTAAAAACCATATTGGAAGGATGGCTACCAAAAGCCCTACACCTGCCTGAGCTAGAAGGCAAGCTAACTATTGAATAGGTACACAGACTGGGCCCCCGCAGAGAAACGGATCGCAGACCATGACTGGTGATAGCCAGGTTTTTGGATTGGGCCCAATGCGCCTTGATTTTGTCTGCATTTCGCAAACATAAGGACTTCACATACCACAATAAAAAAATTGTGATTTTCCAGGATTTTTCAGCAAGCGTCGCAGCCAAAAATAAGCTCTTTTCACAATCCTGTAATGAGCTTTTCAATAAGAATATCCGTTTTGCTCTGCTGTTTCCTGCCACCCTGAAAATATGGAAAGATGGCAAGGTACTCTCATTTGATACACAAGATAAAGTGGCGGCCTGGCTCACGAGTCTGGCGGAACAATGTTGATAAAGGGACTTCTACAGTCATGGTTTTATTCTAATTTTGTATTATCTCCTGTTATTGCACCAGAATAGGTTGCTTCCTGCAAATACCTCGACTGAAGGTACAAACAGTTCTTAGCATTGTATCTGTATGCGGGTGTTGCAGTGTGTTTATTAATGTATGACTCTGGATCATGTTAATTTATGGACTCATGTTTCCCACACTGTTTTCCAGTACCTAGCAATATAGACGTTTTGTATTACTGATTAGTTAAATGCAAGTAGGGGGGGGGGGGGGGGCGGCACCCGAGTGCATCCATTACTGTCCCTCTAGCCCGATTTTACCGGGGACTCCTTTTTTGTTGGGGACAGGAAATTTGACTATGAGGGGGAATACTCAAGTATACTGGGTGGAGAAGGGGGAGGCTTGGGAACACTAAGGGGGGATTCTCTTTGTAAATGGTTTACTTGCTCAGATGACATGTATTCCATGGATAAACTATCCTGGGGGATGACTGACACAGATTGGCTGGGGGTCCGGCTGGGAGGCCCTACAGTCTTACCAGTACATTGCAACTCAAGAACTGGCCTCTTTTAAGGTAGCAAAAGCGCTCATTTGAGATACGGTTCCTGGAATGTGGGAGGGTTAGGTACACCAATAAAAAGACAAAAAATACTTAGTGCTTTACAATGCCATAAGATGGATGTGGTGGGAATACAGGAAACACACTTAACGGGGAAGGGGGGGGGAGGAGTAACAAACTTTAGAGAAGCTGGATTGGCCAATGTTTCTATAATGTAGCAGTGGGCCGTAAAGCTGGCACAGCAATTCTAATACACAGGAGGTTGCGCTTTGAGCTCCTGCAACAATTATCTGATTCAGACGGCCGTATCATTATCCTTGTTGGCAAACTACAAGGACGCGAGGTTACCCTATGCTCAGGGTATGCCCTGAATGCTTATACGCACTCCTTCTTTCAGAAAATGTTCAGTATGCTAATGCCGATTCTGAAAGGCCCTCTCCTCCTGATGGGAGATTTCAATTGTGTGCATGACATGACTTTAGATAGATCTCAGGTAGCTGCACAGGCCCGGGAACAACGGGGAAAAGGAATAGACTACCTTTGCCGGGAGCTGGGGCTATTAGACATGTGGAGATCTTTGCATTCCACGGAAAGGGATTATACTCATGTATCCCAGGTACATGCAACTATGTCTAGAATTGATTATCTGTTGGTATCTGAATTTTTATTCCCTAAAATACAACAAGCAACTATAGGGTCTATCTCCATTTCAGACCATGCGCCAATATGGCTAGATGTGGCAGTGGGCAAGGGTGAATCAGGGGCGAAACTATGGAGTTTCCCTGGCCATCTAGCTGATGATCAAAATTTTCAAAGCTTTTTGCAGGAAAAATTGAAAGTATATGAACAACTTAATGTACACAAGGGAGATCCAACATTATACTGGGAGATGAGCAAAGCGGTAATGGGGGGAGATCACATCCTATTTGATAGCCAAATCTAAAGCCATGCATAAGCATATCATCCAATTAGAAGTACAGCTAGGACATGCAAAACAACAGTTGGCACAGAGCAACACAGGTCAAAATCAAAGGGCGTACAATGAGATTTTGCATACACTGAATTCACTTCTTCATAATAGGGCAGAACAGGCATTACATAGGGGAGCTCACCAGCTCTTCAGGTTCGGTAATAAGGCCGGGCGGATGCTGGCTAATATGGTTAGACTACACAGGGGAAAAACCTACATAGATAAATTGAAAGATGATACGGGCCGTCCAATAACAGATAGTAGAAAAATATGCGCTGCATTTCGGGCATTTTACGAATCCCTCTACAAGGAAGATAGAGTAGGGGGGCCTACCCAGGAGGGGGATTTCTTCTGAGACCTTCATATTCCCCAAATCACAGAGGAACAATTAGAGAGCCTAAATCGCCCCACTGAAATGATGGAATTGCGAGGAGTGATTCAGAGTAGTAAATGAAACAAGGCTCCGGGTCCAGATGGCATGAGCGCAGAATACTACAAAATTCTGCTAAATCAAGCCTCTGAAGACCTCCTCCATTTTTATCAGGTGGCCCAAAAGCAACATAAATTTCCAGATGATGTCACAAGGGCTTTTATGATGGTTTTAGAAAAATCAGGAAAGGACTTATCCTCTCCGGCGGCCTACAGACCTACTTCACTACTTAATCATGAAGCCAAAATGTTTGCCAAAATCCTGGCAGACAGACTAAGTAAGGAATTCTCATCCATAATTATAGGCAGTCAGGTTGGCTTTGTTCAGGGGAGGTCAATAAGCTCCAATATGATTAAATTACTCGTATCAATGGAGGAATGTCAGAAGCAAGGTCTGGAGGCGATGATAGTGGGCTTTGACTCGGAAAAAGCCTTTGATAGAGTATCTTGGCAATATATTTTCTCTGTTCTAGAAAGATATGGTTTCCAGGGAGAAATTTTACAAAATATCTCCATGTTCTATCACAGTCCCAAATCTGCAATACTAGCAAATGGGCAACTCTCGGAGGATTTCCGTTTATACCGAGGGACTAGGCAGGGATGTCCATTGTCGCCCCTTTTATACATTTTATCCATTGACCCGTTGCTCCGCAAGATTGAAATGGACCCTCTCATATTTGAGATTACTTGGAAGACACAAAGCTTCAAGGTCTCTGCATTTGCGGACGACGTACTAGTATTCCTAACTCGACCCCAATGCTCTTTGCAAAGAGTACTTAACCACCAAGTACAATTTGGGACATTTGCGGGGTTAAAGATAAATACTGACAAGTCGGAGGCTTTAGCCTTAAGTCCCACACTACAAACAAACTGGGCGGGGAGCTTTCCGCTGAAATTGGTGGTAAAGGAGATGCGCTATTTGGGTATACATCTTACCAGGGACCTATCTACGTTACATCGAGTGAATGTAGACCCTTTACTTGCCAATATGGAACAGAAGCTGCAAAATTGGGCAACTCTACCATTATCCCTAACTGGTAAAATCTTTTTACTTAAGATGATGTAGCTGCCACGTTGGCTCTATGTCTTACAACAGATCCCAATCTGGCTGACAAAAATCAAACTCTCGAGAATCCAGTGTTCGGTGAGAGCTTTCCAATGGAGAACACATAAGGCTAGATTACCGCTGTCCTCCTTGATGCTGGATAGGGCTCAGGGGGGACTCTCTTGTCCTAACTAGTGTGAGTATAATCTTGCCTGCATTCTTCAACATGTCTATGATTGGATTAATGGCACAAGTGTTAGTACTCCCCTAGCACTCACTTTGGAATGGATGTACCTGTACAAACTGGATAACCTTATTCAATTACTGATGGGGCAGGTTCCTGGCCATTTCAAACATAACCTGATTATGAAGTCAGCAAGGGGAGCATGGCACTTTCTATGTTTGACAAAATTGCATATGAAGGGAATAGCTATCCCCTTCCTTACTTTCCAGGGTAACCCCCAGTTTACGGTGGGTACGGAATTGCAGGTCTTTCGTATATGGCATAATGTAGGCTTAACAAGAATTCAACAGCTCCTGGAGAGGGGATCTAACATTATTAAAGCTTACCCAGAAGTTTGTGCACAATACGGTACTTTGCAGACGGAATTTTATGCGTACTTGCAAATTAGATATTACATTGCCTCAGTGCCATTACATGCCTCTGATCTACCAAATTATAACCACTTCCAATGGTTGTTTCAGCCTAACTCCTGCTCCACTTTCTCTAAGGAGCTGCACAGCGTAACAAACAATACTGTACTTGCCACTATTCAGAGCAAATGGGCAAAACTTCTACTTACATACACTGAAATTATACAAATACTTAAGGGGAGTAGTGCCATTTCAGAAAATGTAGCCCTGAAGGAAGTTGGTTTTAAGGTCTTACATTGTATGTATATGCCACGCACATGGATGTTTGCCGCAAAGTTATGTGATTCAGATAAATGTTTAAAATGTATGACGGACAGGGGCACTTTTTTCCATAGCATATAGTAATGTATAATGTTACAACAATACTGGATAGATATTCTACATGAATTAGAAAGGATTCTGGGTATCCTGATTCCATGAGATCCAAAACTATGTCTATTTCGCCTATTGGGGGAAACAGTGGAGAAGCTTACAGAGCCAGAACAGTTATTTCTGGGAAAGGCCTTGATGATCCCGTTACAGACGATTATGGCACAATGGATTACGAGTGACCACCTGAAGAAGGAACAGTGGTGGAGTCGTCTGTTCGCTATCGTGCAATTCGAGTACATGACAGCAAACACCAAACCACTGAAGGCTCAACAACTGGGTACATCGATCTGGCGGAGTTATTGGATGACACTCCCTCATTCCAAGCAAGACCTTCTCACAAAACACATTACTCTCAAGTATGTAGACTCATCCCGAAATACACCATGAGCACCATGTCGTGGGAAGATTTAAGGGACTTGTCAGAGAGAATCCAAGGGAGGGAGAGAACGCATAATACTCTGTAAAACTTGTATGATGCAAATTATGTACAACCAGTTGTGTTATCTGTTTTTGTGAAAACCAATAAAGAAATATAACAAAATAAAAAAAAAGGAGAGAATTGCAATAGTGGTTTTCCTATATATAGATGTAGCAAATGTATCTCATATTGAGATATCCACATGTCTAAAAAGCCATCCACACTGAATGCACTACATGTGAAAAATGAGACATCACATGAATTTTAAAAAGCCAAACATTTGGAAAAAGTGTTCATAGTGCCACGCTATACCAAAAAGTTGTCATTAATGTAGCATAGTCAAACCACCACCTGAGACCAAAATGGAGAATCAGGCACAAATGTGAATACAAAATTTGAAACATATAAACAGGCAATATCAGGGGTCATCTTTGCCCCCATTGCTGTATCCTTCACTTGTTGAAAAAATTCTCCCTGAAACAAGAAAAAATTCCTTCTAAGAGCCAAAGTAGCTAATTCTATTAAAAAAGCAGTAGACACTCAATCATCTTTAGGTTTTTTTATTCAAAATGTCACCATCAATTTTAATAACCTCAATTTGAGGGATATTAGAGCACAAAGACTCAATATCTAGAGTTACTAACATCTGCTTTTCAGTAATAAGTAGTCAGATTTCAATATCTCGATAAAATGAGAAGAATCTCAGTCATAGGAACAGGACAAAGGAACAAATGTTTGTAGAAACTTAACAAAAATTGATAAAAGTTCAAAAATGAAACTGATCCCAACCACAAATGGTCTCCCCAGGGGGATAATTATCAACTTATGAATCTTTGTGTTTCAGAAGTGGACCCTTGGACTGAGGTGAGGTTGGTGCTACCCACAGGGAGAAGCCCTGCAAGTGCTCACTGTCAGCAGGCAGAGCTGGCAGGAGCAGAGGCCCAACAGGAACTTCACCAATACCAGCCCTTTTCCCTTTAGGTTGAGCCCTCAAGTGCCGGGACCAGATGGACTTAGGTGCAGGCCTCTGTAGAGAAAATAATCCATTGCTGAAGAGGTTGAAGGCCAGCGGGAAGAAGACAAAGTCAGTCTACACAGAAGTCGGGGCATGCAGTACACAGCAGAGATGAAAACCGACCAAAGTCAGGGCAGGCAGCAAAGTCAATGGACAAATGAGTCCAAGGTTCCCTGGGGGCCAGCAATGGTTGTAAAAGCCCCCAGGATCAACCCACCAGCGGTTTCTGCTGAGTGCAGGTAGAACAAGAATCCACATAGACTCTAATGTCCCTCTGAATCTGGGGCCACAAATAGTACTGCTGAAGCAGTGCGAGGGTCTGACCCACCCAGAGTCACCTGCAAGATGGGAGTTGTGGGACAATCTCAAATCTTCCTCTTGGAGCTGGCATGGAATGACCATCTTCCCTGGGGTCACGATCTCAAAGGAGGCCAAGAGAATGTGGGCTGTGTCAATAATGTGCTGGAGGGGGGTCAGGCATATCCTCTGCCTCAAAGAATTGGGAACGGGCATCTTCCCAGGGTATTCTTGGATACATGTTGGTATCTTACTTCAAAGCCAAAAGGTGCAAATGCAGGGACCATCAGGCTTGACATACCGTCAGACATTGCGTGTGATGGAGGTGTTCCAAGTTCTTGTGGTCAGAGTATATCGTAATCCAGTGTTGCGCACCTTCCAACCACTGTCGCCATTCCTCAAGCACCAGTTTAATGGCCAGCAACTCCTTGACTTCAATCCCATAATTCCACTCCAAGGAAGAAAACTTTCACAAGAAGAAGTAGCAGGGGCAAAGAACCCTCATACTGGAATGTTGGCTCAACACAGCCCCCATGCCCAAGGAGGAGGCATAGACTTCAAAAGTAAATGGATATGTGGGGTCTAGATGATGGAGGAATAGTTCCTATAGGAACTCCTTCTTCAATTCTTAGAATGCATTAACCTCTAGGAGGCCAAACCTTGGTATTGACTCCTTTCCGGGTGAGCACTGTGAGTGGAGCCACAGTGAGTGGAGTGGAGCACTGTGAGTGGAGCACTGTGAGTGGAGTAATTTGGAATAAAGTACCAGTAGTATTCTGCAGAGCCCAAAAACCTTTGTAGAGTGCAGAGACCAGAAGGTTGCAGCCAGTCCTGGGTACACTTGATCTTCTCCGGATCCATGTGGAAGCCTCTACTGGAGACGATGTACCCCAGGAAGGGAGGCTCACTTTCTCAAAGTGGCAGTTCTCCAGCTTCACATATAATTTGTTTGCCCATAGCCTCAGAAGAACTTGACAAACATCCTAATGGTGGGAGGAGAGGACCTTTGAGAAGATAAGGATATCATTGAGATACACCATGGAATAAATGTACAGGAGGTCTCTAAAGATTTCATTCATCATTTTTTGGAATATCACAGGGTCATTACACAGGCTGAAAGGCATCACCAGATATTCATAGTGGCCATCTTGCATATTGAACGCCGTCTTCCACATCACCCACTTTTATTCAAGAATAACTTTGAAACTTCGAAAACACTCTAGCTCCCTGGAGGCAGTCAAGGAGCTCTAAAATGAGTGGCAGTGAGTAATGGTCTTTCCTTGTTATGGCATTCAGACCCCCAGTAATCTACACTGGGGCATAAAGAATCATCTTTTTTAGACACAAAGAAGAATCATGTCCCAGCAGAGGACGTGGAGGGTCTGATGAAACCAAATATGCTGATGTGCTCTCCAAGAGAAAGTCAGGGATGCTGCCTTCTCACTGTACATTTGACTGTATCATTAATTTACTACCTGGCACTGATCCACCACGAGGAATGGTATACCCCTTGTCAGTGCCGGAGACCGCAGCCATGACCGAGTATATTAAGGAGAACTTCAATGGCTATGGTCTCCGGCACTGACAAGGGGTATACCATTCCTCGTGGTGGATCAGTGCCAGGTAGTAAATTAATGATACAGTCAAATGTACAGTGAGAAGGCAGCATCCCCGACTTTCTCTTGGAGAGCACATCAGCATATTTGGTGTACTAAGGAGACAATCCTGACAAGGGGCAATCCTTACAGGGGCAGCATCAGTGGAGGTTCAATTCATTGAAGGCAGGCATCATGGTACTGTGCCCGCCACCTCTCCAACTGAAGCGAGCCACAGTTAAAGTGAGGAGAGTGAAGCTACAGCCAAGGTAGTCCCAACAGGATGGGATGTACTGCCTTGTCAATGATGTGGAAGATGATACTCTTCACATGCAGGGTACCAGTGCAGAGATGCAGTGGGGCCATCTAGTTGACGATCCATTCAGGAAGTGGCTCTCTATGTATGGAGGATATAACTAGTGGGTCTTCCAAGGAACCACCGGAAGCTTTAGATGGTCCACATAAGCCTTCATTATAAAATTTTCCTAGCACCTGAGTCGACCAGCGCTAAAGTGGGGAACTCATGACTGTCCATTGAAATAGATACTTGGAGTATGAGTTGGGGAGCAAGAGTGGTAAAGTCTAGGATCACCTCCCCACTAGCTTCTAGGCCTGCTAGTTTCCAGGCTTCTGGGGGAAGTTTTCCAGCTGATGCCCAGACACAGCACAATAATAGCAAAGCCCCAGGTTGCTGTGGTAGAGCTTTTCTTCCAGAGAGAGCCGTCAATGCCCAAGCTGCATGGGTTCTTCGGCTTGGGCAGCAGTAGGAGCCATCATCAGCACTGTGGAAAGAGGGCATGAAAAGGATGGGGCCAGCATCATTTGCCTACAAGGAGATCACAGATCCCTGGCCCACTGCTAGTTGATTCTACCAGCTAGGTCAATGAGTTCATCCAGGGACTCGGGCATGGAATAGGTAGCAATGTTCTTTCATGGATTACAAACTGGTTAAAAGACATGAAACAGAGAGTAGGATTAAATGGACAATTTTCTCAGTGGAGGGGGGAGGGCAGTGGAGTGCCTCAGGGATCTGTACTGGGACCCATGCTTTTCAATATATTTATAAATGATCTGGAAAGGAATACGACGAGTGAGGTAATCAAATCTGCAGAAGATACAAAATTGTTCAGAGTAGTTTAATCTCACGTTGATTGTGATGAATTGCAGGAGGACCTTGTAAGACTGGGAAATTGGGCATTCAAATGGCAGATGAAATTTAATGAGGATAAGTGGAAGGTGATGTATACAAAGAAAAATAAACCATTCCATAGTTACACAATGTTAGGTTCCATATTAGGAGCTACCACCCAGGAAAGAGATCTAGGCATCATAGTGGATAATACATTGAAATTGCAGGTTCAGTGTGCTGCGGTAATCAAAAAAGCAAACAGAATGTTAGGAATTATTATAAAGGAAATGGTGAATAAAACGGAAAATGTCATAATGCCTCTGTATCGCTCCATGGGGAGACCACACCTTGAATACTGTGTACAATGCTGGTTGCCGCATCTCAGAAAAGATATAGTTGCGATGGAGAAGGTACAGAGAAGGGCGACCAAAATGATAATGGGGGATGGACCAGTTCCTCTATGTGGAAATACTAAAGAGGTTAGGACTGTTCAGCTTGGAGAAGTGACGGCTGAGGGGGGATGTGAAAGAGGTGTTTAAAATCATGAGAGGTCTAGAACGGTTATTTACTCTTTTGGGTAATAGAAGGTGTAGGGAGCCTCTCCATGAAGTTAGCATGTAGCACATTTAAAACTAATCGGAGAAGTTTTTTTAACGCAGCGCACAATTAAATTCTGGAATTTGTTGCCAGGGGATGTGGTTAGTGCAGTTAGTATAGCTGACTTTAAAAAAGGTTTGGATAAGTTCTTGGAGGAGAAGTCCATTACCTGCTATTAAGCAAGTTGACTTGGAAAATAGTCACTGCTAAATAGGTGGGCCTTAGCCGACTGGCCCAGAGCCCACCCATAACTGAAGTGCCGCCGCCACCCACTGAAGGATGGAGGCCCAAGAAAAGGTGGGAGGTGAGGCGCACGGCGAAGCAGGCAATGTCGTGCGAATGGGCTCGCCCCCCCCCAGCACAAGAGCGCAATGACGTGGAGCTAGGCCACGCCCCGACGTCTGCGCACGGAGGGAGCGGCGGAGACACAGGCCGATGATGTCATCGGCCCTTTAAAGGGCCACGACGGAGGCCAGGAACCCCCTTTTTTGACCAGCACGCGCCGACAAAATAGGAGACCGCGTGACGGCAGGAGGTGAGGGGGACGCCCATGCACCCAGAGACAGTGAGGGACTTGTTCATGGGTAGGTTCATGCTGGTGGGAGGCTGATCACGTGCTGGCAATGGAGGAAATGTGGAGCACTCGCCAGCCAGCAGGAGGGGAGAGGGTTTTTTCGGGGCAGAGGGGATAGCTGTTTGCGCCGCTCCGACAGCTCCTTTTCCGACGCCCTCTTTTTCTGACGGCTCCTTTTTTCCTACGCCTCCTTTTCCGACGCCCTCTTTCTTGCAGGCGGATCGTGGGAGCCTCGGTAGGCCATGCACCGACACATAGGAGATCGCACGATGGCGGGAGGTGAGGGGGCCGCCCGCGCGACCCCAGACACAGAGGGCCTTGTGAGTGGGTAGGTGCGTGCCGTCGGGAGGCTGACAAGGGAGGAATTGTGGAGGCAATCGCAAGTCAGCGGGAGGTGAGAGGGCCTTTTCCGGGGTGGCCGGGGCACTGGGGATAGCTGTTTACGCTCCGGCGGCTCCTTTTCCCCACTTGCCCTCTTTATTGCAGGGGAATTGTGGGACCCTCGCCAGCCTAGTGATTGGGATCCGGGTCAATGGCATTGAGGTCTGAGAATCCATGGGTCTCAGGTCACAGCCGTTGTCACCGGTCCAGGCACGTGGCATAAGGGGATTTGTGGGCCACGGGCCCAGGAACGCTCCGTTTGCAGCGGAAGCAAGGAGGCACCGAGGGGGGTCCTGCCCGGTGCGACAATTAAAATAGGTAAAGGGCAGGAGTGGCAGGGTCATTTTATTAAATTCAAGGGGAGAAGGTAGAAATCAGGCCACAGGCCCATCCTAGCGGAATTTTGTTTTAAAGATATTACTTTCCTTTGAAACAGATATCTCTTAAAAAAAAAAAAATTATAATAATAAGAATCATTTATGGTTATGTAACCCCGCCCCCTATCGGCAACTAGCACGGCTCCTCGTATCCTATCGGAGGGATGCAGTCATATGTCCCAGGCTAACAAAGACATGTTGGGGGGCTGAGGCGAAAAAGAACTGGGAGGGAGGAACCAGGCACCCCTTGCTCTTAATTTCGAACAAATGGAACGTTCGGCGGAGGTGCGATTGTAGGTTAATCTGGTTCAAGGGTGACTGAGATAGGAGTCCACAGGAGGGGCGGGGGCAGGCGGTGAGGGAAGCAGGGGTCTCCCGATCCAGGGGAGAGCTCCAGTTACATAACCGCAAGTTGGATTTATGAGATTTCCTTCTGGCTTGCGCCCGGGCAGGCACAGGAACAGCCTACTGGATCTCGCAATTATCCTGGAAAAGGGGCAGCACACTGGGATGGAGGAATTGCACAGGGGTTACTGCATGGAGCTACGAACTGGGGAATTGCGATGGAGACGGTGCTGAGAAGGGCAACCAGGATGCCAGGGGGAATGGAATAGCTCCTCTATGAGAAAAGACTAGATGTTTGGACTTTTCTTCTGGGAGGGGAGACGGTTTATTTATAAATGAGCTGTAAGGAATACAATGAGTGAGGTAATCAAGTTTGCAGATGATACAAAATTATTCAGAATGTTTGGATCACAGGCAGATTGTGATGAATTGCAGGAAGATCTTGTGACACTGGAGAATCAGGCATCCAAGTGGCAGATGAAATTTGATGTGGATAGGTGCACGGTAATGCATATAGGAAAAGGTAACCCATGCTGTAGTTGCACAGTGTAGGGTTCCATGTTAGGAGCTACCACCCATGAGGGAGAGCTAGGCATCATAGTGGATAACACATTGAAATCATCGGTTCCGTCCAAGAAGCAAGCAGAATGTTGGGAATTATTGGAAAGGGAATGGTGAATAGGACAGAAGGTGTCATGATGCCCCTGTATTCCTCCATGGTGAGACAGCTCCTGAATACTGTGTACGGTTCTGGTTGCTACATCTCAAAAGGGATGTAGTTGCGGTGGAGAAGATGCAGAGAGGGGTGACCAAAATGATGAAGGGGCTGGTACAGCTCCCCTATGAGGAAAGACTAAAGAGGTTGGGACTTTTCAGCTTGGTCTGTCAGAGTATGGCATGTTCTTCTCTTCTTATGAAGAAAGGATTCAATGTCCATTACGGCTCCTGAAAAAGGAGTGCTCGGTATCAGGTGGATGATTACGGCTCCAGTTGCTTCGAGGGGACTTGGGGGCGTATACTCAACAGGGAAATAACAGCAAGTGAGGCCACGGAGTCAGGTTGGCAGCTGCACATCTCTGAGAGGGCGGCAACTATTTACCCACTTCACCACAGCCCGCCCGCAGGTCCACAACAGCAGGCCAACAGGGGTGAGTATCAGAGTCCTACGAGCATTGAATGGCTACAGTGTCCATCGAACGGCGAGTACACTGCAGGCGGGGATGCAGGGACAGCCCAGACTCGGCAGTATACATATCCTTACATCGTTGACAGGGCAGAACCTTAGTGGGGCAGGCTGTCTTCCAAAAATGCTATGGGACCCCCGTGTTCCCAGTTCATCGTCTGTGGGCTGGGAGATTGGAGCTAGAGGGGTTTATGATTTGAGTGCCAAGGGTTGTGAGTTCGAATCTGGTTTGCGGGATATGGTAGGGAGGAAAAAGTGAGTATTAGTCACACTTTTCCCGGGATAGACCAAAGGGGGACGTCCATGGGTTTGTGCTCCATATGGTGGAATGCGTGAGGAAAAGGAGAGGAGGATTCCCAAGGGCATAATGGGTTGGATAACGGCATTTTGGGGTGGGATATTGGGACCAATTCCAGTGACGTCATATGATGAGCTGTCCAGGGAATACTCCAGAAGCGTACTAAAAACATGGAAGAGGGGCATAACTCAAATAGGACGAGTAGTTCACAACAGTAAAGTCCATTCATGGCAAGGGGAACTCAGGAAGTCAGACTATGGAAAAAGAGGTGAGAGATGGCAGTTTGAGAATTGAGAGGCAATGGTACCAAGCTCGAAGCATTCACACATCTCAGAAATGCATTTAAGATCTGGTGGGGATTTCGTTCTGGATTCATCGTTCCAGCCAGCCAGATTTAAACATCATCCACAGGGCAGGACACAGTGTTGGAATTCGAGTGGCCAGAGGCAAAGGCAGTCACAGGGGTTGTTATGAAGTAGAAGAATTCCGCTGCGAAGTGACAGGCACACGGGTTACGGTACATGTAGTTTCGACCTTGTACAGGACCAAGAGGTCGGGGGGAACAGTGGACAAGAAAAACATGGGAGGGTGGAGTTAGCACAAGGCGACAGAAGGTCAGGGCTCCCTAGGGTGCATCCAGTGATGTATCATAAAACCGATCTCCCCGCTTTAAAACCACCATTCTGGCTCTTGTGATATGTTAGCTGGTCTAGCAGCACGATTTGGCTTGAACAGAACTATCCCAGACAGGGAATGACAGGAGATGGGATAACAGGTTAGATAGTGGAAGGAGTCGAAGGGTTGTTACTCCCTAATAATAATAAAAAAAAAAATCCAGGATACGATTCACATGACAGAGTCCATGGAGAACGGAACAAGAACAAAGGCCCGTCCACCGGTATTCGCCCTGTTGGCCATTGGACATACAGACTATCAGAACAGAAGTCGGTCATGGGGTAGTTAGGACAAAGGAAGCAGCAAGAGCAGCTAGAAGCAAAGACGCAGCCCCTTCCAGATGGGCAACACATTGTAGGCAGTACGAATTCCGTGCACAGAGACACACACAGAAGAATCTTCATCTGAAGATCAAGGCGGCAGGGGCAAGCACCTGCTGCACTTAATTAGTTAATAAGCCACAGAACGGTGGACCCATATTCTGGGGGCAGCAAGAAAATGGAAATGGCATCATCAGGATCTACCGTCTTCACACTAAACGCACATGCATATCAGAAGAGAGGTTATGGTACAAGCTTATGTAAGCAGCAAATAGATATCAGAAGCAAACAAGTACAATGGGTTAGTAATTAATATATCAGAAGCGGTTTTCGGAGTACAATAGGAACCATAAACATACTGACCGAACGGGACTAGAAGCCTGCATCATCTATCATGATTCATTATGGGTGGTTTATGTCAAGTAGGACAAACAGCAGTTGAAAGACTATTAGTCCCAGGGAATGAAAAATGAGGCGCATTGGTCTTAGCTATTTGTTCAATGGACATATGGTGATGGATATATGGTGAGTGGTACCAAGATCACAGGGGTGAAGATAACGAACTGGCTCCGTAGGAGAACGGGGGCTATCAGTTTAGACTAAGTACTTATTTACTCCAGGGTTTGGAAAGCATGGTCATAGTGGGGGCAGTAGAACAGTGCTTGACGTCAACATCTCGACCAAAGGGTGCGCTGGCACACTCAGCGAAAGGCACAGCAAAAAGGCTCGACCTTCTCCGTTCGCTGACCTAGGATAAGGGGGGGTCCAACCCATTAATGCAGCCTTGCTTGATCGGTATGGCGGGCAGCAAGAAATATGTGGCAATCAAGATAACAGCTTGGCTAATCACACCAGTGCCGAATGGCAGACGGTAATTACATCTAAGGGAGTCGGATATACAGAGGATCAGAGTTTGGAAGCAAACAGGACTGCAAGCAGCCTCGATAAGGAGAATGGGACAACGATTAATACCTGTGTCAAGTGGGATAAGATCCACAGTGGGCTAAGCGTTTAGCTTGGATCATGGGGCACTCCTATGTACAAAGGGCTGCCAAGAGAGCACACAGATGACCCTACAATGGCACTGTAAGTGTGGGTTGTCACAGAGAGTTAAAAGCCAGGAATGCATCGCGAACAGTTATGGCTCTCAGCACTAGGGATGTGAATCGTTTTTTGACGATTTAAAAAAAATCGTCAGATAATTTTTAAATCGTCAAAAATCATTAGAGTCACAATACAATAGAAATTCCCCCGATTTATCGTGAAAAATCGTAAATCGGGGGAGGGGGGAGGGCGGGCAAACCAGCACACCAAAACAACCCCTAAACCCACCCCGAGCCTTTAAAACAAATCCCCCACCCTCCTGAAACCCCCCCCCAAAATGTTTTAAATTACCTGGTGGTCCAGTGGGGGGGTCCCGGCGCGATCTCCCGCTCTCGGGCTATCGGCTCCATTTTAGCTGCCACTAATATAAATGGCGCCGATGGCCCGATAAAAAAAACCCCACCCGACCCTTTAAAATTACCCCCTTAGCCTCCCCCACTCTCCCGACCCCCCCAAAAAACTTTTTACACATACCTGGTGGTCCAGGGGGGCTGCGGGCAGCAATCTCCCATTCCCAGGCCATCAGCTGTGCTAAAAAAAATGGCGCTGATGGCCCTTTGCCCTTACCATGTGACAGGGCAAAGGTAGCGCCGGTGCCATTTTGAATATTGGCATTAAGGCACGAGTGCAGGAGATCGTTCCCGGACCCCCGCTGGACCCCCAGGGACTTTTGGCCAGCTTGGGGGGGCCTCCTGACCCCCACAAGACTTGCCAAAAGTCCAGCGGGGGTCCGGGAGCGACCTCCTGCACTTGGGGCGGTCGGCTCCTGTGACATTGTGAGGGCAAAGGTAGCGCCGGCGCCATTTTGAATACTGACAATACGGCCCGAGTGCAGGAGGTCGCTCCCGGACCCCCGCTGGACTTTTGGCAAGTCTTGTGGGGGTCAGGAGGCCCCCCCAAGCTGGCCAAAAGTCCCTGGGGGTCCAGCGGGGGTCCGGGAACGATCTCCTGCACTCGTGCCTTAATGCCAATATTCAAAATGGCGCCGGCGCTACCTTTGCCCTGTCACATGGTAAGGGCAAAGGGCCATCAGCGCCATTTTTTTTAGCACAGCTGATGGCCTGGGAATGGGAGATTGCTGCCCGCAGCCCCCCTGGACCACCAGGTATGTGTAAAAAGTTTTTTGGGGGGGTCGGGAGAGTGGGGGAGGCTAAGGGGGTAATTTTAAAGGGTCGGGTGGGGTTTTTTTTATCGGGCCATCGGCGCCATTTATATTAGTGGCAGCTAAAATGGAGCCGATAGCCCGAGAGCGGGAGATCGCGCCGGGACCCCCCCACTGGACCACCAGGTAATTTAAAACATTTTGGGGGGGGGTTTCAGGAGGGTGGGGGATTTGTTTTAAAGGCTCAGGGTGGGTTTAGGGGTTGTTTTGGTGTGCTGGTTTGCCCGCCCTCCCCCCTCCCCCGATTTACGATTTTTCACGATAAATCGGGGGAATTTCTATTGTATTGTGACTCTAATGATTTTTGACGATTTAAAAATTATCTGACGATTTTTTTAAATCGTCAAAAAACGATTCACATCCCTGCCTGCATGCAGGCCGTATTGCCTGCATGCGGGCCGTATTGCCAATATTCAAAATGGCGCCGGCGCTACCTTTGCCCTGTCACATGGTAAGGGCAAAGGGCCATCTGCGCCATTTTTTTTAGCGCAGCTGATGGCCTGGGAACGGGAGATCGCTGCCCGCGGCCCCCCTGGACCACCAGATATGTGTAAAAAGTTTTTGGGGGAGGGTCGGGAGAGTGGGGGAGGCTAAGGGGGTAATTTTAAAGGGTCGGGTGGGTTTTTTTTTTATCGGCGCGGGCCTCACTAAAAAAAATTAGTGATGTGAATTGGAATCAGAACCGATCCCAATTCACATCTCTAACGATCAGATTTCCCCCCCCCCCCCTCAGCGGACACGATTCACATCCCTACTTAGCACGGCGCGCGAGGACCCGAGGGCTACTCCAGAGGTAAGGATAATACATAATGGGGGCCAAGGCACATTTAATTAAACTCTACAGGATGCCATTGGAGCATAATATGACAAAGAATAAGACACAGGCCGCAGCTTTTTATTAATTGGGGGGACACGAGGCAAGGGTACACCCTACCTCATGTCTTGGCGGTTACCCGGGCCGGTTGGGCATATTGTAAGTGGTGCCAGTGACATCACAGGATGGCATGGTAGCCGATCAGCGCCTTGGGCCACGCAAAAGGCTGGGGGAGCAGAATACGCCGATGGTCGGGGCCCCCTTGCTGGAGGACAGGGCGGGGGGCCCATTGAGTAATAGCTGTCTTGCTTGGTCCCTGCGGCGGGCAGCAGGGGAGACATCATACTGGCTCGGGTACACCAGTGAAGTTTTACTGATGTGTTAAAATAAAAACTGCGGTCTTATTATAGCAATGACAGTTTCTGCGTTTTTTCTATGTGTACAAAGTTAATGTTGAATGTGTATACAGTGTAGGGATGTGAATCGTTTTTCGACGATTAAAATTATCGTCCGATAATTTTAATATCGTCTTAAACCGTTATGGAACACAATACAATAGAGATTCTAACGATTTATCGTTATAAATCGTTAGAATCGTGAGCCGGCACACTAAAACCCCCTAAAACCCACCCCCGACCCTTTAAATTAAATCTCCCACCCTCCCGAACCCCCCCCAAATGACTTAAATAACCTGGGTGTCCAGCGGCGGTCCGGAACGGGCTCCTGCTATTGAATCTTGTTGTCTTCAGCCGGCGCCATTTTCCAAAATGGCGCCGAAAAATGGCGGCGGCCATAGAACAACACGATTCCACGGCAGGAGGTCCTTCCGGACCCCCGCTGGACTTTTGGCAAGTCTTGTGGGGGTCAGGAGGCCCCCCCCCAAGCTGGCCAAAAGTTCCTGGAGGTCCAGCGGGGGTCAGGGAGCGATTTCCCGCCGCGAATCGTTTTCCGTACGGAAAATGGCGCCGGCAGGAGATCGACTGCAGGAGGTCGTTCAGCCTCGCTGAACGACCTCCTGCAGTCGATCTCCTGCCGGCGCCATTTTCCGTACCCTCCTGCAGTCGATCTCCTGCCGGCGCCATTTTCCGTACCCGCAGGGACCAAGCAAGACAGCTATTACTCAATGGGCCCCCCGCCCTGTCCTCCAGCAAGGGGGCCCCGACCATCGGCGTATTCTGCTCCCCCAGCCTTTTGCGTGGCCCAAGGCGCTGATCGGCTACCATGCCATCCTGTGATGTCACTGGCACCACTTACAATATGCCCAACCGGCCCGGGTAACCGCCAAGACATCCGTAATCGCTCCCTGACCCCCGCTGGACCTCTCAGCCTCGCTGAACGACCTCCTGCAGTCGATCTCCTGCCGGCGCCATTTTCCGTACGGAAAACGATTCGCGGCGGGAAATCGCTCCCTGACCCCCGCTGGACCTCCAGGAACTTTTGGCCAGCTTGGGGGGGGCCTCCTGACCCCCACAAGACTTGCCAAAAGTCCAGCGGGGGTCCGGAAGGACCTCCTGCCGTGGAATCGTGTTGTTCTATGGCCGCCGCCATTTTTCGGCACCATTTTGGAAAATGGCGCCGGCTGAAGACAACAAGATTCAATAGCAGGAGCCCGTTCCGGACCGCTGCCGTTCCGGACCGCCGCTGGACACCCAGGTTATTTAAGTCATTTGGGGGGGGTTCGGGAGGGTGGGAGATTTAATTTAAAGGGTCGGGGGTGGGTTTTAGGGGGTTTTAATGTGCCGGCTCACGATTTTACGATTTTTCACGATATTTTACCCCCCCAAACGGCAACAATACGATTCCCTCCCCCTCCCAGCCGAAATCGATCGTTAAGACGATCGAGGACACGATTCACATCTCTAATACAGTGTGGTAAAGGGCCAGAAGGTAGGAACGACAGCCAGATGGATAAGGTGACGGCTGCTAGTGTTAGCCTATTACTAGCATCAGTAGCATGGGATAGACTTAGTTTTTAGGTACTTGCCAAGTTCTTATAGCCTGGATTGGCTACTGTTGGAAACAGGATGCTAGTTTTGATGGACCTTGGTCTGCCCCAGTATGGCATGTTTTTATTTTCTTATGTTCTTAATATGCATGAGATGTATTTGCATAAAATGGATGCAGTGCCTGCTAATCTGACTTGTCTATTCATTCTGGTTACACTGTTTATGGCTTTCGAAGACCAGAGTTGGCCTTCCCTGAATTATGATATAAAGAATTGTAACCGAATATTCAGAGGTATTTTTGCACAAATGTCTGACACTGAATATTTCCAGATAAAGTTCTGCTAACTTTAGGATGACTGCTTTTATGACCAAACTTGTATGCATAATTGTTTTCTGGCCAGCACTGAATTACAAGCCAGATAACTCTTGAATATCTGCTTTCATTAATTCTTCAATACTCTCCACAAACTATCTTTCTACATCTTGTTATATGAAATTAGAGCTAAATCTTTCTTAGCTTTGCTCAGAAAATCCCACTTGACAGGGAGAAAAGGCAGTAGCATAACATTGTATGTAAAAATCACTGAATTTCACCTTTCTGGGAGTAATCCTTAAATTGTCTAACAAATTCAATCTCTCCAAATCCAAACACCTATTGCTTTTAGAATAATGGCCTTTTGACTTTGAAGAGAAAACCTTTCTTTCTACACATCAGTATGTTTTCAGAGGAAAGTTACTTCATTTACAATAGCTGATTATGACTGTTTGAACAGCTTTGGATGATTGAAAAAATGAAAGGCTGGTATGTGCATTTGCAGTAGCTCCTTTGACAAACTAGTGAAAGAAAGAATTATAAATCGGACATAGTAATTCAGATGTGATGAAGTCTATAAGGCCTTTTACTTATCATAAAGGGAGTAGATAACTCTTGTAAATACAGGCTCTTGCCACTGCTCTAGAGGAAGTTAAGTAATCTGAATAATTTGCTACTTATATTTTGCATTGCTACTCTGCTCTTAAATGGTTTATGCTTATGCAGAATTTTTCTATTAATATTTCAGAATTTTTTAACAGTGACATTGTTTTCTTCAGAGGGAATGTTATTTGATTATAGCTGTATATACTGTCTATGCACTTGATAAATACAATACAAGATTATGTTCATGCAATGCAGAAAACAATTCATTTTTTCTTTCATGAATTATAAGTATAGGGATTGATTAATCCAAAGTGAGGCAATTTTCAAAGGGACTTCTGCAGATAAAATTGTTTTATGCCCAGAAATGGCCTTTTAAAAAGTTACCAGCCTGATATAGGAGGCAGTTAGAAAAAACAGTTATGTATCTCTGATGATCCCAATGCCATCAGCCCCAAGCTAGTGAAATGCTTGAGTAAAAGAATACAGATGTGCATCACAATTCTGTGATTGCTATCAAATATTTTTTCATGCACGGGCATGTGTAACTGTTTGGATGTTGATGGTAATGACACCTGGGACTGCATGAATCAAGTATTAGAAGACAAACATTTTAGATGATGACAGGGAGTGAAACAATTAGGGATGAGCATTTGTTTGAAACAAATGGAAAAAATGCAAGAAGGAGACCATTTTTGTTTCATTTGTAGAAACATGAAATGAATAGAGGGTGCCAAAGAATTTAAACACAAATATTCATTTTATTTGTTTTTTTCCCATTCATGTCTATAGCCCATTTAAAAGTACTGCAGTGAAACTGGTAACTATAGCAACCACCCAAATCCTGTATGAGATAATAGCCAAGGTGGAGCTGAGCTAGTAGCAAAAGAGAATTTAGGGTCTTTAGTCAGCAGTGACTTGGCCTCCAGTGAGGAGGTAGGGAAGGTTGATGATACTGATGGTTACAATCAACCCTCAGGAAGTTGATGGAAAATTTGGACTTCTTGAAAATCAATCTACCTTAACTAGGTTAACTAGAATTTAAATATGAATGGCAGGATGGCTGAAAGCTTCTTGGGGGTCTTGGTGCCTTGCTGCCATACCACTTATATACTACCTTGGAGGTCTTTCTGCCACTCAGCCTTACTATGATACCCTAGACTCTACATCAGGGCTGCCCAATAGGGATGTGCATTGTTTTTTTGACGGATGAAAATATCGTAAGATATTTTCTAATCCGTCAAGTATCGGGGGTCCCCGAAAATTATAGGAAAACCCCACAAAATTTTCGTGGGGTTTTCTTATTATTTGGGGGGGAGGGGGAAGAAAGGGACACAGAAAAAAACAAAACCCAAACCAACCCTGACCCTTTAGATCTAGCTATTTATAATCCCCAACCATCCTGACCCACCCAAAACTTTCCTAAAGTACCTGGTGGTCCAGTGGGGGTCCCGGGAGCATTCTCCCACTCTCAGGCCATTGGCTGCCACTAATCAAAATGGCGTTGATGGCCCTTTGACCTTACCATTGGTCGGTCCCTATCACATGGTAGGAGCAATGGATGGCACGTGCCATTTTTTGGGGGGGTTGGGAGGGGGGATTCTAAATAATTAGATTTAAAGGGTCGGGTGGTTTTTTTTTTCGGCTCGGGACAGCCAAAAACAAAAACCATCCGGACCCGCGGGAAACGGAATTTCCCGCGGGTCCACGATCCCAAAACCAGAACAGATTCCGTCACCTGATTCACATCTCTACTTCCCAAACCTGTCCTGGGGACCCCACAGCCAGTCGGGTTTTCAGAATATCCACAATGAATATGCATGAGATAAATTTGAATATACCGAGTCTCCATGGTATGCAAATGTATGCCGTGCATATTCATTGTGGATATCCTGAAAATCCAACTGGCTGTGGGGTCCCCAGGACAGGTTTGGGAAGCCCTGCTCTATACCTTAGGGGTCTTTATTCTAGCCTGCTTTGCAGCTATACTACTTATCGTACACATTGAGGGTCTTGTTGACATTCTGTCTTGCTGCCATACCTCAGACTCTATTCCTTGATGTGCTCTTGCCACTATGGGTAGCTGCTTTATATCTCTTATGGTATGTTGGGATATTCATGGCACTCTTTGTGCTATTTTGTCTTTCAGCTGGTGCCTTAAGGTTTCCTTGCACCTTTGATGCTTTGTTTCCCCTTCTTGGTGCCTTTGGATATTCATACCACTATTGATTAGGGATGTGCAGAAGGGATGGAGTCATCCGATTCAGTATTCGTATTCGTTGGGCCCAAATACGTTGCATTTGTTCAAGGCGGGACTCGATCTGTTGATACGTTTTATTCATTTTCTGATTCCCATTAAAGTCAATGGGGGAAGGATTTGCAGCCTATTTTTGGCTACAGAATTGGGGTTTTCTTATCAATTCTGATGAAACTTCTGGGGAGCAATCATCAGAACAAGAAAAGAGCTCCAAGGTACTTAGACTGTGGCAAAGTGGCACCAAAGTGGTATGAATAGCCTAAGGCACTGTAAAGGGGGAAAGGGGTACCAGAAGTGGCAAGAGTGCTTTAACAGAGGCACAAAGCAGTAGCGAGATTGTCAAAATCACACCACAGCTTCAAAAGAGAGCACCAATAACAGATGAATGAACTCTCAAAGGCAGCATGACAGGCAAAGCGGCAAGACAAGTGGCATCAATATCCTACAGCACAATGAAGGGGGAACATAGCAAGCAGAAAGACTAGCACCAACACACTGAGGAACCATGATAGTGGCAAGAACATCACAATGAGTTGAGTGAGTCATCTGGTGTATAGCAGCAAGGCAGAGTGGCAGAAAGCTGATAGGTGCAAGACAGGCTGGCAGGGTGGAGGTAGTCTGGTCCCTGTGGATTTGATAGGGGCAAGACAGGCTGGCCCCGGGGAGAGTTCCCTTTCCTTTGAGCAGGAAAGGGCTCCCTAGAATGGGTTCGCCCCTAGAGTGGGGTGTTTCCATTGGTGTCTAGTGAGCTCTTGCTGGTCTTTTAAAATCTTGTGGAGTAAGCAGATATACAAACGAGATTTTTCAAGGCCAAGGCGGAGGAGGGTGCCTTGTGAACAGTGCTTCAAAATGGGTCATCAGGTACTAATAGATAGCCTGGCCAGCTATCCCGGGGAGAGTTCCCTTTCCTTTGAGCAGGAAAGGGCTCCCCAGAATGGGTTGGCCCCTAGAGTGGAGCACGAGCCTTCAAAGCATGGTGACATGGAGCAGGGTGCCATGTGAACAGCGGTTCAACATGGGTCAACCGGTGCTAAGAGATAGGCTAATACACCCAAGGAGAGTTCCCTTTCCTTTGAGCAGGGAAGGGCTCCCCGGAATGGGTTGGCCCCTAGAGTGTATAATGGTACAAATTGTTAGGATTTAAGCATGTGGAAACAGATCATGACTTCATGAGCAAGATGGAGGAGGTTCTCTGCTCTGCTCTGAAACTAAAAGAAAATTGTTTGTTTTATTTAAGGATCCATGCTGTGAAGGATTAGATTTTGAATTGCCGGAGACTGAGGTTTCCCTTAGAAACGAGCGTTCCAGCCGTTAGGACCAAAAGAAGTGCTGACGTCATCTCCCACCCAAATCTACCATATTGACCTATGTTGACATTAAACCCTACAGTGCCTCTGTAAACTATGGGACAGAGGATGAACTAGAGTGCAAATACCACCTTTTCTATAGTACTAGAAGAAACATTAATGCTGGCACCTAAGAAAGATTTAGGGAACATGGCCCCCATATTATGAATGTCATGAAAACTATTGTGCATATGAAATATGCAAACTCCAAACATCTTAAGTCAGATTTTTATGTTCGTACATTCCAAATGTGGACGGACAGGCACAGCAATCGAGGATAAAGGTCAAGCCCTTTTTGGGACATAAAGACTGGACGGACAGGCATAGGATTCAAGGATAGAGGTCAAGTCCTTGTAGGGACATAAGTCCTGGATGAACAGGCAGGCACAGCATTCAAAGATAGAGGTCAGGCCCTCGTAGGGACATAAGGCCTTAATGAACAGGCACAGCATTAGAGGATACAGGTCAAGCCCTTGTAGGGACATAAGGCCTGGAAAGACAGGCACAGCGTTAATGGTCAAACCCTTGTAGAGACATAAAGCCTGGAAAGGCACAGTGTTAATGGTCAAACCCTAGTAGACACGTAAGGCCTGGATGGACAGGCAGGCACAGCATTCGAGGAGAGACGTCAGGCCCTCATAGGAATGTAAAGCCTGGACAAAGAGGCACAGCATTCGAGGATAAAGGTCAAGCCCTTGTAGGAACATAAGGCCTAGATGAACAGGCAAGTACAGCATTCGAGGATAGAGATTAGGCCCTCGTAGGGACGTAAAACCTGGATGAACAGGCACAGCAGTCAAGGATAGATGTCAAGCCCTTGTAGGGACATAAGGCTTAGACAAACAGGCACAGCATTAGAGGATACAGGTCAAGCCCTTGTAGGAATGTAAAGCCTAGACGAACAGGCACAGCATTAGAGGATACAGGTCAAACCCTTGTAGAGACATAAAGCCTGGACAGACAGCCACAGCATTAATGGTCAAACCCTTGTAGAGACGTAAGGCCTGGATGGACAGGCAGGCACAGCATTCGAGGATAGAGGTCCAGCCCTCGTAGGAATGGAAAGCCTGGATGAACAGCCACAGCATTAGAGGATACAGGTCAAGCCCTCGTAGGGACATAAGGCCTGGACGGACAGGCACAGCATTCGAGGTCAAGCACATTTAGGGACATAAGGCCTGGACGGACAGGCATAGCATTCAAGGACAGAGGTCAGGCCCTCGTAGGGTGTAAAGCCTGGATGGACAGGCACAGCATTAGAGGATAAAGGTCAAGCCCTCCTAGGGACATAAGGCCTGGACGGACAGGCCTTATGTCCTTTATATTGAACACAATATCATTTCGTGTTCAATATAAGGTAGCATGTATACTGCATAAAATAATTCATGGACACAATACAGAATGGCTGAATTACTCTATACATTTGCACGTTCCACAAAGAGACCTAAGATCCAGCAATAAAGGACTTATATTTGTTCCCACGATCAACTCAGCAAGGCTCTGTGAAGTCCGTGACAGAACAATATCTATTGCTGGTCCTAAGCTATGGAACACATTACCAACTAACCTTAGATTGCAAACGGACATTAAGAAATTCAAAGCAGATCTGAAAACATGGCTTTTTACACGCGCATACACAGAGGCAAAATAATATACCAGCAAGCTTTATGTACTTATTCTGTCTTTTTACCTTGATTTTACTCTTTATTTTTAAGTATATTTTAACAGTTTTAGTATCTTTAGAAATAGTATTTAGAGTTTGGTATTAAGTGTATTACTGTTTTATTGTATTTATTGCATTTAATAGATAATTGTACACCGTTGTGATGGTCTTTCAGACTGATGTGACAGTATAAAAAATCTAAATAAACTATAAACTATAAACTATAGAGGTCAAGCCCTTTTAGGGACATAAGGCCTTGATGGAGAGGCACAGCATTCAAGGTCAAACCTTTCTGGAGATGTACAGCCTAGATGGGCAGGCACAGCATTCAAGGATAAAGGTCAAGCCCTCATAGGGACGTAAAGCCTGGACGGACAGGCAGGTACAGCATTCGAGGAAAGAGTTCAGGCCCTCGTATGAACATAAAGCCTGGACAAACAGGCACAGTATTCAAGGATAGAGGTCAAGCTCTTTTAGGGACATAAGGCCTGGACGGACAGGCATAGCATTCGAGGATAGAGGTCAAGCCCTCATGGGGACATAAGGCCTGGACAGGCAGGCACAGCATTCGAGGTCAAGCCCTCATAGGGAAATAAGGCCTGGAAGGAAAGGCACAGCATTCGAGGATAGAGGTCAAGCCCTTTTAGGGACAAAAGACCTTGACAGGCAGGCACAGCATTTGGGGTCAAGCTCTCATGGGGGCATAAAGCCTGGACGGACAGGCACAGCATTCGAGGTCAAACCCTTGTAGAGACGTAAAGCCTAGACGGACAGGCACAGCATTAGAGGATTTCCTTTGTGCAGGTATGTTGTGGTTTGATCTGTCACATCTTCTTGAACTGGTTCACTGCCAGAAGAAAATGGCTTCTTTTTCATTTCTGAAAGATAATTCAACAGAGGATGCTTTTAGAGCAATAGTGACTGCCATTTGTGAAGCAAGAACTGAGCTGGAGATTATTTGTGAATACCCAGAATCTATTAACTGTACTTATGCACTTCAGCACTGAAATTAGAAATAACAGAACAAAACTCAGACTGGCACAGTGTTTGAGGTCAGGACCTTGTAGAGACATACGGCCTGGACAGTGGACGGACAGGCACAGTGTTTCCGGTAAGGTCCTTGTAGGGACATACGGCCTAGACAGTGGATGGATAAGCACAGAGTTTTATTCATCTTGCCATTCACAGGGAAAATTTGGAAACCCAAGCAAAATCAGGTTTATTTTCAAAAACACTAGCATTTCCATCAACTCTGGTGCGAGCTTTGAGCAGTGAGGGCTCATTATATCCCCTGTCAATGAAAATGCACGTTCACTGGGCATACTGGTTGGTGGATATGACAGATATCACTGAGCCACTTTGGCTAGGTGTGGCCAGACAGTAGACTTGTGTGCCCAATATGCCAGCGGATCTGTCTGCATATCCTCTGTGGGCTCTGAGAGATACCGTGTCACTGACAGTTGTGCTGGTGTCTCCTTTGCTTGGGAGGCCTCAGAGTCACTCATGCCAGCTGCTTTCTCTCTAGCCAGTAGCACAAAAGATGAATCTTTATGGGCAATATGTTTTGGTGTACTGAAGTGGAGCAGGAGGAGGTACTAACTGTCGCTGAGAGAGTGCTGCTCCTGCTTGGGCTAGCACAACTCTCTGAAGTGCCTCCTGTTTCTTGCTCTGCTTTACGCCTAATCTGTCTCTGCCTATGGTGCTCCTGTTCTTGGACCTTTGCTGACAGCAGGTCCTTCACCAATAGGAGACAATCGTACTATAGGGCGATTTTCCCTTTCACAAGGGGATCACAGTCTATGGTGAGCATGTATGTGTGCTCTTCTGTTAAAGGCCTTAATCTCTCTTGCACCTGCTGCTGCAAAATGTCCAGACAATCCAGCACATCAACTGTCATTCCCTCTTCCTGTATAAAGGCCTCCAAATGTTCATCCAGGAGATGAACTATAGGGATGATGTCAGCCAAGGTGGCACTTCTGGAACACAGCTCCTCTGTGACATCCTTGAAGAGCTGCAGGGATTTTACCAGCTGACTCATGACTATCCAATCATGATGCCCTAGGGGATTCTGCACACCTATGTCCATTGTACTAGAAAGTTCATGAAGGGGTATCTGCTGCTCCACTACCCTCTGCAGCATCATATAGGTGGAATTCCACCGGGTGGCAATGTCTTGAATGAGACACCTGTGAGGCATCCCCAAATCAGTCTGCTTTTGTCGGAGAGCCTGCCCCACCTTCACACTTCTGTGGAAGTGCCCTGCTATGTCCCAGCACTTGTGTATTAAGTCCTGCAGGTATCCATTCTCTTGGTGCTTGGACTCCAACCCCAGAGCTGACTTTACTACCAGGTGTAGAGTGTGTGCAAAACATCGGATGTTCTTAAAGAGCCCGTCATTTATTGCCCTAACCTTGTTTTCACCATTGCCTGTGACAAAGAACCCTGCCTGAGTTTTCCTGTCTTGCTGGTGTAGTTGCCATCCCTCCAGCATCTGTCTGATGCATGCTAGAATATTGGATGCAGTATGGGCCTGGTCCGTCAGGTGGGTGTGCAATAAAGCCCACCTCCACCCTGATACTTGTTCAGTAATAGAGCTGCTGCCTGCCCCTGCCTCAGCCAGGTCCCACCAGTGTGCAGCATTCATGGCTGTCCAGATATCGCAGGTAAAATGCACTCTCCCCTCTGCCTTAGCTAGCAGCGCTTGCATGCGACTGTGACACTGCTAGTACAGGCTGGGGATGACCTTCCTACTAAATGTGGTTCTGAAGGGGAGTTTGTAATTTTGAAGTATGACCTTCAGAAAATGCTTGAAACCCACATTCTCCACTAACTGCAAGGGCTGGTCATCAAGGGCAATCATTTCCCCAATGGCCCTGGTTACAACTTTTGAGACTGCCTGCCTCCTACACTGGGATAGTGTTACCACACTCCACCGGTAACGCTATCCCATGTCGCTTCTGCCATATGTCAGGGGGTTGCTGGCCTGCCACCTGACTGCTAGAAGGGGGATGAGGGAGTGGGCTGACTGCTGCTTTTGAACCACTGCACACTGCTTGGAAGGGGTCCCTCAACTGGTAATGCCACCATCCCCAGATGGCAGTAATCTTGTTGGGTGTTGCCTCTTCATATGATGGTTCATGCCAAAATTAGATAGATGTCCCATTTGCTTGCCTCTGCTAATATCCCTGGCACAGTAATTACACTGAGCAAAACACAGGTCTTCCATCACTTTAAAGTGGCTCCAGATCACAGATGTATTTTGTGATCCTCCCCTCTCTAAAGCCTTGGGGGTGGAAGCTGCCACTGGAGCTGAGGTAGTAGGTGCACCCTGAGAAGCAATGCCAGGGGCCTCAGTCACCCTCTGTGCCTGCGCTGACTGCTCTTCCTCCTCATCATCATCAGTTTCCCCTACTGCACTGAAGTGGAGGCTAAGACAGGATTAACAAATCCTCCTAAAACTTTGTCAGCTATTACTTCTTCCGTTTCTGATGAGAATCCCACACAAGATGATTCTTCATCTGAATCAGAAGCAAACAGTGACTGCGCTACCTTGTCAACGCTAAGTGTTAGTCGAGACTTCTGTCCCCCTGCTGCTTTTGGGTGTCAACATTTTGTCTGGCATGACTCTGACTCCCCTTCCATCACCTCCAAAACTACAGGGCCAGAAACATGTGGTGGCGATGTCGATGCATCATGGTCAGATTTCATTTTTTTTGGGATGGAACTGCCGGCCCCTACAAAGAGTTTAGATTGCGACAGGTGCCTTTTTAACTTTAATGGGGGAGTTGCACTAGTGTCTTTTGAAGTGCCTCATCTGCCAGTCCCAATCACTCGACTACATCTAGCTTTCCCTGACATTATGGATTTAATGTCACTGAGTAGTGCCTACCCATTGCCCACTGTCACGGTGCCTTGCTATGCACTAATCTAAGGTGTGTAGTGTGCACACACACGCAGCTTGCTTGTAAGCACAAAAGAGGCAGACTGGGGATTTCACTGCACAGACCGTCCCAATAATAAAGTTCAGTGTCTTGAACTACCCACTGCCCACTGAAGCCCAGTGCACAGAGAGACTGTGACTTGAATTTAAAAAACTCAGTTTAAAAAAGCAGGAATTTTTGGCACACCAGGAAAATGGATGAAAATATATCTCTCCCAGCCAGCCACAACACCCTAATGGTGATTGCTGGCACAGCGTCTCAGTCAGATCACCTAAATAAACTTCTTGAAACAAACAGAAACAGGACTAGCTGGCACTGCAGCATAATAAAGAATAAATAGATTTTTCTTTCTCTTTAGTCTTTACTAACTACTACTAGCCTATCTCTCAGTGCAGTAGCCTCCTTTCACAAACCCCACCTCCCCCACACCACCACTGTAAAGTAAGTGCGTGGCTCTCCTCATGCTTCAGTAAAATCCACAGAGAAAACTGAATGACTGCACGATTGGCTGCATTCAGTGTATTTCACAAAATGTCAGCACTGATACGCTGTATTCCGATATCCATGCCGATCTGTCCGACCCTTTCCTGTGAATCACTGTGACTCACAGGAAAGGGTCAGACAGGTCGGCATGGATACCGGAATGTAGGGTATGGGCACTGCCATTTTGTGAAATCATAGCTAGCTAATGGGGGCGAAGAAAAGTGTGCGTGACGGGGCACACCGAATTAGACGGATAATAAGTTATATATGTGGGGAGTCGCGATGTGTTTCGCCTCCCAACATATATATCGAAAAGTGTAATATACATTGCGGATCGCCAATATGGCAAAAACGAATGCACACCCCTAGTGTGCAGTTCACTGCTAAATTCTGGAAATTTGACATCTCGTTGGATCTAACCTCAGCCTATCACCCGCAATCCAACGGCCAGGCTGAGAGAATGAATTGGACACTCAAGCAATTCCTACGTTCTTATGTGAACTTGAGGCAAAGCGACTGGGCAGATTTATTTTCCTGGGTCGAATTTGCCTTGAACTCCCATGCTGCTTCTGCCACTGGATCAACTCTATTCCAGATCATCTATGATCATCAACCGCTACCTCTACTACCTTTGCCTCTGTCCGTAGCTTCGCCAGCTGCTCAAACTACTGCAGAAGAGCTGCAACAACTTTGGAGAAAGACCAAGGATCTCTTTCTCAAAGCAGGGCAGAAAGCCAAAAATACCTATGATGCTCATCACCAAGAGGCACCTCAGTTCCAGCCAGGTGACAAAGTCTGTCAGCACTAAGTACTTTTGCCTTAAACTACCCTCTGGCGCTTTACACCACGTTACGTTGGACCCTTTGCTATTCTCTGACGATTGGGAACATTAACTTACAGTCTGAAATTACCACCCTCCATGAATATTCACAATGCCTTCCATGTGGCACTCTTGAAACCACTTATCCTTTCTGAATTCTCGACCAAGACTCCTGAGCCAGCACCTGTAGATGCTGAAGAAGATATTGCTTATCTAGTTCACGATGTCCTTGACGTGTGCAAGAGAGGTAAACACTGGGAGTACTTAACCTCGTGGAAAGGATACAGACCAGAAGAGAATTCCTGGGACCCTGCTGTCAACATTCTTGACAAAGACTTGATTTGATGCTTTCATCAAGCACATCCTAGGAAGCCAAAACCCCCTGGGAGGGGCCCTAAGAATTCTAGCTAGTATAGTTGTATCCCATCCATAAGATTAATTGATCATGTTTTCAAAATAGCAACAATATCTACGTTAACCTCCAGCATTAGGGCTTGCATATCTTGAACTTTATTGCCTAGACCAGGGGTTCTCAATTGAGTCCTCAGGACACACCCAGCCAGTTTAATTTTCAAACTATCCACAATGAATATGCATGAGATATATATGCATACAATGGAAGTAGTGAATGCAAATCTATCTCATTGCATATTCATTGTGGATATTCTGAAAACCTGACTGGCTAGGTGTGTCCCAAGAACTGGATTGAGAACTCTTGCCTTAGAATGAATATTTCTGCTCATAACTTTTCATCTATTTTACTGTGGCTTGTTCCTTTCTTTAATCTTTTTCTCGAGTGGATTATTGAGCTGATTTATTTTATTATTTTATCTGTCTTAATGTATTTGTTGGGGTGAAATTCCAGATTCATCAGCTTCTATCTGCTACTCCCATCCTCTAAAGGCTTGTATAATCTGAGTTTCTCACTTAAGATCCTTTTCTTCTGTCACAGAAAGATGTAGAGTATTTTTGCCATATTACCTTTTTTTGTGCCATATACATCCCAGCTCTCTATACAGACAAAACCTTCTTCTTTACATCGGGTTTTGAACCATGTTAGGAAGGCATGTAAATGGCATTGCCTTTTCTCTCTTTCCATGAACAGGTAATACTTCTAAATTGTCTTTTTCATGTACTTAAATCCCTCCCCAATTCTGGAAATCTCTTTACTACATAGACTCGTTTTCTTTCCAGATTGCTGATCCCCAAGTGGATTATAACAAGGTGTTGATGAGTACTTCTCAGCAGCAATGAGCAATACTTCATTTAAAAATCTGGAATGGACTGATCAAAATATTCACCTTTCGGAGGTCTAACATTTTGTACATGTCAGAAAGCTAACTTTTTTATGCATGGTAGAACTATGTTTTATTACTTACAGATGCACTTCAGAACAAAGCCAACAACTCAGAGGCATACAGAAAGGCCCTACATCACTGTAGCACTGACTTCACTTGTATTTTATTGACATGATGGATAACTGATGAACTGTTACATGGTGGAACAGCAGCATCTATTTAAAGATGTAGCTGGTATAAGAATTAGACACTACATTCCTGTCTCACCTTGACATCTGTGAAATCTCTATCAAAGACAATGGAAGAAATATATTTTAAGAGAACTTTATATAGGCCACAAAATATGCTCTCTAGGGCTGATATTAGAGAAACAGTGAAAGCCAAAAGCTATGAATAAAACTATCTATCATCACAGTAGGTATCTGGTTACAGACTCTGTAGTTGATATGGATATATATATCTTAATCATTCTTTTTTAATACGATTTGGAGACATCTAAGATATTGAAAACTTGGCTAGTCCATGTCTCAGGTGTCATAGCATTTATTCTGTACTTTCCTGGTACTCTGGCAAATTTATCTCACAAGTAAAACAAGTTGTAGTCTTTGTCCCTCTGGATTATTCTTAGCAACCTTTTTATTTTGCCTGGGATTTTAAATGTAAGAACAAAAAAAAAAAAAGTGAAAAAATGACTTTTCCACAGATTTTTTTTTCCTGTGTTTTATAACAAAGGTCATTTTTCCACTGATTTGTTGTGTTATAACTTTGAAATTCCCAGACAAAATAAAATAAAACCAGAAAATAAAGGTCCCTAATTATTTTTTAAAATACATTAGAAAATTACCATTAAAACTTGCCCCAAGTTGTCATGTCTGTTCAGGGGTGGACTAGTATTCAAATAACAATCGTAGGATGGAGGTTAATAGCTTACCCTGCCACTGCTGTGTGAGAAAATGTGAATAGTATCTGAAGTTTCCTAACAATGTAATCAGGCATGGACCTTGCTTTGATAAAACTATATGCATTCATTAAATATATATTAAAGAAATATTTAAAATCAAAATAGTCCACCATTTTTTGATTTAAATAAATGTCAAGGTCAGCAAGCTATAACCCATCCAAGGAATTATATTGAACTTTTATTTATGGAGCCAGAGGACTGTTTAATAGTAGCAGTAATGCAAAACTTGACACTTTGGTGTAGATTTTAAAACCCCTGCGCACGTAAATCCTCCCGGATTTACGCATGCAGGGCACTCGCTCCCCGGTGCGCGCAAAGCCCCGGGACGCGCGTAATTCCCGGGGCTTCGTAAAAGGGGTGGGAGGGGGCGTGCCCAAGGGGCGTGTCCAGGGGCAGGGGGCGGTCTGGGGCGGGTCTGGGGGCGTGGCAACGATTTGGGGGCGGGCCGGGAGGGTGGTCCCGAGTCCCCTGGCACTGCACGCGCAAGTTACGCCTGCTTCAAGCAGGCGTAACTTGCCCAACAAAGGTAGGGGGGGGGATTTAGGTAGGGCTGGGGGGTGGGGTAGATAGGGGAAGGTAGGGGAAGGTGGGGGGACGCGGAAGAAAAGTTTCCTCCGAGGCCAGTCCGATTTCGGAGCGGCTTCGGAGGGAACGGAGGCAGGCTGTGCGGCTCGGCGCGCGCAGGCTGCCGATTTTGCGCAGCCTTGCATGTGCCGACCCCGGATTTTATAAGATATGCGCGGCTACACACGTATCTTATAAAATCTGGTGTACTTTTGTTCGTGCCGGTGGTGCGAACAAAATTATGCGCGCGCGTATGTTTTGAAGATCTACCTCTTTCTGTCAGCATTTTCAGAAATATTTCTATATTTTGCCTGCAGAATACATTTTTTAAGAATTCAAGGATTATTTACAGTTGTGTGGTAGATCACTGAGTCTTCCAGATAGCAAGTTTATATTTTCCTAAAATTGAAAGATATGTCTAGTTAACTCCACAAATAATTAGGGACCATTGACTGTGAAAACCCCTTGAAAAAGTTTTACTTCCACTTAAGGACATTGACTTTATTTGCGAAGATTTGGGGGATTGTTTTGCAAACTTTTTTTTTTTAACCCTATTGTAATGTGGGGGGGGGGGGGGTAGATAGTGAGGATCAAATGTGCTATTTCAGATGGGTGACATCAACAGGCTCTATGGAGACAGTTTGCCAGTTAAGTGTCATCAGTCAGCTATTCTGGTGGTGGTTGCTTCCCCCACTTTTTCTTGTTTCGCTTTTTTCTGATGTGGATAGGATTTTTTGAGTGGTTTTATTGTAGGGATAGTTTAAAATGTGGTTGCAGCTAGGGATTAATCATTACAATCCCCCTGTATTGGTTTAAGAGCATGTCCATTATCTTTTCAGCTGGTTCTAAGGGTATTCCAAGCTCTATGAGTGATATCATCCTAGAGTAATAGGTCCTCAGGGAAGACAGCAATGATTAGATAGTACCTCTCAGCCTAGTGACATCACAAGTTACTGATCCATGTAAAAGTTGGACACGGTTACCTCATCACAGAGAGAGAGAGAGATTCTTTAGAAGACTCTCCAATTAGTCAACTATTAATACCATTATAGGTGCTATCAAGCTAAGATGAGAGTACATTGTAGAAATCTCATCGTTGTGTATCTTTCCTCATTCCAAATCACATCAAATCTTCACTGATGTGTACTGTGCTGTTCGTATGTCTGACTGTGCATGTAAATCTCTCCCCCAATCCCTAGACTACCACCAAAACCTCATCTCGAGTTACTAGATGACCTTCCTATAGTGGTATAAGTAGCTAACTAATAGGTATGCTACCCTAGTGGTGTGCTCTCTCTCCCTCTCTGCTCTCAATGGGATTCACATTAAACATTACAAACCCCATTTTGGGCATATTGCATAGCTTAATGCTAGGTAAAAAGATGTAGTTATTTCCAGCAATAGTATGTATTACACTATCACATGCACACAACATTAAACACCACTCATTTACATAAACCCTACCCAAACTCCTACCCGTTGACTACATTTTCAGAATTTGCATATATATCACATGATACAATTAATAATGCATGTATTGTGGTGTAAGGGCCCTTCGCATTTCGATGAACAACCCTGTTAGTTTGGCATCAAACTTTGGCCTAGATTTATCAAATTGCTATCAATATCACATGCGGTAGAAAAAGGGGCATGTTTTATGGTAATTTTCAAATTATCACAATGTGCACTTCACATAGGTATTACCATAAAGTGTGTTAACTTTGTGGGGGGAGAGAGAGAGAGAGAAAGAGAGAGAGAGAGAGTATCTATGAAGCCCTTGTAGTAGTTAGCTATTTATATCTATATAAGAGGCCCACCCAGTAACTCGAGGAGAGGTTTAAATAGTAGTGTAAGAGTTAGGGGCCACTTTTACATGCAGAGTGAGACGTATGAACAGAACAGTACACTCTTGTGAAGATTTGATGTGCGTATCTGCCGGTTTTGGTGCACAAAGGGCTTTTAAATTTATGTGAATTAATGTGCCTAACTCCAGGGTCTCTACTGAGACTCCAAAGCATGGAAGAAATGTACCTACTCTGTTGGGGATCCAGCATCACGCACCATCATAAAATTGACTAGTAAAGAGCTGCTTTACATGCAATTGCAAAGCAGCTCATTACCATTTTCACATTATTTTTGTTAAAAAAATATGCATTATTTTAATACAGCAGATTATAAAAATCTTTGAGCATAGCATATGATATTGTCTCTTTGTAGGAATTAATCATTGGTAATAGAATTATATTCTATTTCCCTCTCTGCTTTGCTTTATATATTGACTTATTTTAATACTGTACATTATCACTGCATTAAGGCATTTACCACATGGTAAACACCTAGCACAGCTTACCAAATATACCCCTTGGTTTCTGAGATGTTGAAGTAATGGACTCTGCCTCTTGGACAGTGGGTGGCACTGTTTCTGCACCTAAAACACGTGGACTGTAAGTTAAATATTACTAGGCTGGGGGCTACCAGTAGAGGGAGTGCTGTAGAGCAGGGAATTGACCTATTGCTTCATATGAACCTTCACCATGGCCCTTCCAAAGCTTCCCACTCCAAATGCCTAATCCGTTACGTAAGCCTGAAATGGTCTCTTTCATGTATAAGATCAAGAAAACTAATATGATAACCAAGTTGTGGTTTAACACAAAATTTTATAATTTCAGAAAGTAAAATTCCAGGGGTTTAAAACAATTACAAATACACAACACTAGAGATGTGAATCGTGTCCTCGATCGTCTTAACGATCAATTTCGGCTGGGAGGGGGAGGGAATCATATTGTTGCCGTTTGGGTGTGTAAAGTATCGTGAAAATCGTTAAAATCGTGAGCCGGCACACTAAAACCCCCTAAAACCCACCCCCGACCCTTTAAATTAAATCCCCCACCTTCCCGAACCCCCCCCCCCCCCAAATGCCTTAAATTACCTGGGGGTCCAGCGGCACACTAAAACACGGCGCACTAAAACCCCCTAAAACCCACCCCGACCCTTTAAATTAAATCCCCCACCCTCCCGAATGCCTTAAATTACCTGGGGATCCGTAGCGGCGGTCCGTAGCTTAAATTACCTCCGTAGCCTTAAATTACCTCCGTAGCGGCGGTCCGTAGCTAAATCGGGGAAGGGGGAGAGCAGGAAACCGGCACACTAAATCGTGTAGTCTTCAGCCGGCGCCATTTTGAAAAATGGCCGCCGCAAAATGGCGGCGGCCATAGACCAAAACGATTTGACGCAGGAGGTCGTTCCGGACCCCCGCTGGACTTTTGGCAAGTCTTGTGGGGGTCAGGAGGCCCCCCCAAGCTGGCCAAATGTTCCTGGGGGTCCAGCGGGGGTCCGGGAGCGATCTCCTGCCGCGAATCGTTTTCCGTACGGAAAATGGCGCCGGCAGGAGATCGACTGCAGGAGGTCGTTCAGCGAGGGTTCCGGACCCCCGCTGAACGACCTCCTGCAGTCGATCTCCTGCCGGCGCCATTTTCCGTATGGAAAACGATTCGCGGCAGGAGATCGCTCCCGGACCCCCGCTGGACCCCCAGGAACTTTTGGCCAGCTTGGGGGGCCTCCTGACCCCCACAAGACTTGCCAAAAGTCCAGTGGGGGTCCGGAACGACCTCCTGCGTCGAATCGTTTTGGTCTATGGCCGCCGCCATTTTGCGGCAGCCATTTTGCAAAATGGCGCCGGCTGAAGACTACACGATTTAGTGTGCCGGTTTCCTGCTCTCCCCCTTCCCCCGATTTAGCTACGGACCGCCGCTACGGAGGTAATTTAAGGCTACGGAGGTAATTTAAGCTACGGACCGCCGCTATGGACCCCCAGGTAATTTAAGGCATTTGGGGGGAGGGTTCGGGAGGGTGGGGGATTTAAAGGGTCGGGGTGGGTTTTAGGGGGTTTTAGTGTGCCGTGTTTTAGTGTGCCGCTGGACCCCCAGGTAATTTAAGGCATTTGGGGGGGGGGGTTTGGGAGGGTGGGGGATTTAATTTAAAGGGTCGGGGGTGGGTTTTAGGGTGTTTTAGTGTGCCGGTTTTCCTGCCCTCCCCCTTCCCCCGATTTACGATTTTTTGACGATAAATCGGGGGAATTGGTATTGTATCGTGGCCCTAACGATTTTTGACAATTTAAAATATATCAGACGATATTTTAAATCGTCAAAAAACGATTCACATCCCTACACAACACATCATTTTGCTTTGGTTCTTTCCCATCTTCAAACCAATGCTATAATATAACATTTTCCCTAGAGATCCCTTCGCTCTGCCCTCAGCTCTTTTAGGGTTCACTAACTGGTGACAGTCTTGCTTGCTGAAGCTTACGTTTTTGCCAAATAAAAACACATTCAGTTAAAGGTTCCTGGCTTAACTCTCAGGACTTAATTTCTGCCAGTTTTAACTGCCCCAGAGACCCACAGTTCACTGCACTTTAAACTGGGTACATTAACAAGTGCAACTACCTGGAACATTCAGTAGTACAATTACTTGTGAAGCTTAAGCTGTCCTCCTCACTTTCAGGCCGATTAAAAAAAAACTGCACCTCTTCTGGGCGCACGGTACAGTATTTAAATTAGTGCCGGCGCTAATAAGGAGGCACTAGGGACACTAGCGCATCCCTAGCGCCTCCTTATTAGTGGAAGCAGCGGCTGTCAGTGGGTCTGACAGCTGACACTTAATTTTACCGGTGTTGGTTGTCGAACCCCCTGATAGCCATGGGTTCAGAAAAAGGACGCCGGCAAAATTGAGCATCCATTTGCGGGCAGATTGTATTATTTTTTTTAAAGATGTTTTATTTTTTTTTTATTTTTGGAGCCTCTGACTTAATATCGCTATGATATTAAGTTGGAGGGTATACAGAAAAGCAGTTTTTTTCTGCTTTTCTGTACACTTGCCTGATGTCATCTGAAATTAACGCCTGCCTTTGGGCAGGCGTTAATTTCTGAGAGTAAAATGTGCTGCTTGGCCACACATTTTACTTTCTGTATTTCGGGTGACTAACTAATAGGCTCATCAACATGCATTTGCACAAGATGAGCGCTATTTTGGGGAGGCTGGCCATGCGTTTTCCATGCACTATTACCCCTTACAGTATAAGGGGTAATAATAGCACATCAAAAACACGCGGCCAAACAGGGGCTAAACGGTGTGCTCGGCTGAGCGCACCATTCTGTATCAGCCTGTTTAATAGGAGAAAGGACTTTCACCAGCTACTTTAAAATTTGCCAGGAATTAACTACTGCAGTCAACCTTTCAAGCAAAGAATCACCTTCAAGTTTTATAGGGACTCAATTATTGCAGTCAAACATTCAAGCAGTTTCTCAGTATAGCTTCTAAACAAGGAAGCACCTTTCCTGAGCTTAAAGTTTACAGTGACTGAAATCTTGCAGTCAAACATTCAAGCAGTTTATCAGCACAGCCCCTCAACAAAGAATCACATTTCCAGAACCTAAAGTTTACAGGGCTCAATTATTGCAGCCAAACATTCAAGCAATGCAGCACTTGGATTTAAATACTCAATAGTGAACTTAGTAACTTTAATTGAACTCTTAATTAGGGATGTGAATCGTTTTAGGACGATTAAAATTATCGTCCGATAATTTTAATATCGTCTTAAACCGTTATGGAACACAATACAATACAGATTCTAACGATTTATCGTTATAAATCGTTAGAATCGTGAGCCGGCACACTAAAACCCCCTAAAACCCACCCCCGACCCTTTAAATTAAATCCACCACCCTCCCGAACCCCCCCCAAATAACTTAAATAACCTGCGGGTCCAGCAGCGGTCCGGAACGGCAGCGGTCCGGAACGGGCTCCTGCTCTGAATCTTGTCGTCTTCAGCCGGCGCCATTTTCCAAAATGGCGCCGAAAAATGGCGACGGCCATAGACGAAAAAGATTGGACGGCAGGAGGTCCTTCCGGACCCCCGCTGGACTTTTGGCAAGTCTCGTGGGGGTCAGGAGGCCCCCCACAAGCTGGCCAAAAGTTCCTGGAGGTCCAGCGGGGGTCAGGGAGCGATTTCCCGCCGCAAATCGTTTTCGTATGGAAAATGGCGCCGGCAGGAGATCGACTGCAGGAGGTCGTTCAGCGAGGGTTCCGGCGCCTCGCTGAACGACCTCCTGCAGTCGATCTCCTGCCGGCGCCATTTTCCGTACGAAAACGATTCGCGGCGGGAAATCGCTCCCTGACCCCCGCTGGACCTCCAGGAACTTTTGGCCAGCTTGTGGGGGGCCTCCTGACCCCCACGAGACTTGCCAAAAGTCCAGCGGGGGTCCGGAAGGACCTCCTGCCGTCCAATCTTTTTCGTCTATGGCCGCCGCCATTTTTTCGGCGCCATTTTGGAAAATGGCGCCGGCTGAAGACGACAAGATTCAGAGCAGGAGCCCGTTCCGGACCGCTGCCGTTCCGGACCGCCGCTGGACCCGCAGGTTATTTAAGTTATTTGGGGGGGGGTTCGGGAGGGTGGGGGATTTAATTTAAAGGGTCGGGGGTGGGTTTTAGGGGGTTTTAATGTGCCGATTTTTCGATTTTTCGATTTTTCGATTTTTAACGATTTTTAACGATTTTTCACGATATTTTACCCCCCAAACGGCAACAATACGATTCCCTCCCCCTCCCAGCCGAAATCGATCGTTAAGACGATCGAGGACACGATTCACATCCCTACTCTTAATAGCTTCAAGTCAAATTTCTTTCATAGATTACCACAGCTTTATACATTCCCAAATCCAACATACACCTATAACAGTTTTGACCCTAATATTCAATATTCAATATTCAATAGGTGGTACTAAGAAACAAGAAAAGGACTTATACACACAGGCAAAAGTCACCTGAAAACATATATGTGTTTTTATTTTTATTTTATCACACTTAAGTATTAAGTTAAAGGATTACAGTATACCGCATCTATGGTTAGCTCATAAAGAGAATTTTAATACACTTTACATATAGCTTATAATATTGAATCATGTATCTGAACAACTGCGGCACCCTCTGGTTAAAGTAAAATCCATTTCGAACTTATTTATGTGCCTATTTGTAAACCGTTGTGATGGTATATCACTAAACGACGGTATAGAAAAGTTTTTAAATAAATAAATAAAATAAAATAAAATATCATCAACAATACTGATCCATGCCTATTAGGAGTTACACTTCAACATTACTCACCACAGAGAACCCTAAGATCACAAAACAAAGAACTTCTAATGCTGCCGTCCACTTGGAACACACACTTAATGCAAATAATAGACCAAATGTTCTCCATAGCAGGCCCCAAGTTGTGGAACTCCTTTCCAAAGTCATTATGCCAGATAACAGAAAGAAAGAATTTCAAATGTTTACTAAAAACATGGCTCTTTAGAAAAGCTTACAATTTAATATAATATACCAATACACTGAAAACATCAGGACCAGAGATAAAAATAGTGAAGTGAGCAATAAGTAATTTATAAAGTGTATAGGTAGTAGAACTAGAATTTGCATTTGCTGTAATGTCGACTTTGAAAATGTATGAATCTGAAGAAGCCCAACCACAGAGGTAAATAAGATTTCATCCTATGACCTCATCATAAATTTTTATTAATTTAATTTCTTAGATTTATAAAACAGTATACAAAATTTTAAAAAGTCATGAACTAGACATAATTCATAACTCAAATAACAAAAGTTACATCCAGAACTATGTAGTCACAAGGTGCACAATATTCACTGTAACCATTTCAAAAACTATCTAAGAATATCTAAGAACATAAGAACATAAGAAATTGCCATGTTGGGTCAGACCAAGGGTCCATCAAGCCCAGCATCCTGTTTCCAACAGAGGCCAAACCAGGCCACAAGAACCTGGCAATTACCCAAGAAGATCCCATGCCACTGATGCAATTAATAGTAGCGGCTATTCCCTAAGTAAATTTGATTAATAGCAGTTAATGGACTTCTCCTCCAAGAACTTATCCAAACCTTTTTTGAACACAGCTACACTAACTGCACTAACCACATCCTCTGGCAACAAATTCCAGAGCGTTATTGTGCGTTGAGTGAAAAAGAATTTTCTCCGATTAGCCTTAAATGTGCTACTTGCTAACTTCTTGGAATGCCCCCTAGTCCTTCCATTATTCGAAAGTATAAATAACCGATTCACATCTACCCGTTCAAGACCTCTCATGATCTTAAAGACCTCTATCATATCCCCCCCTCAGCCGTCTCTTCTCCAAACTGAACAGCCCTAACCTCTTCAGCCTTTCCTCGTAGGGAAGCTGTTCCATCCCAATTATCATTTTGGTTGCCCTCCTCTGTACCTTCTCCATTGCAACTATATATTTTTTGAGATGCGGCGACCAGAATTGTACACAGTATTCCAGGTGTGGTCTCACCATGGAGCGATATAGAGGCATTATGACATTTTCCGTTTTATTAATCATTCCCTTCCTAATAATTCCTAACATTCTGTTTGCTTTTTTGACTGCTGTAGCACACTGAGCTGACAATTTTAAAGTATTATCCACTATGATGTCTAAATCTTTTTCTTGGGTGGTAGCTCCTAATTTGGAACCTAACATTGTGTAACTCAGCAAGGATTATTTTTTCCTATATGCAACACCTTGCACTTGTCCACATTAAATTTCATCTGCCATTTGGATGCCCAATCTTCCAGTCTTGCAAGGTCTTCCTGTAATGTATCACAATCCGCTTGTAATTTAACTACTCTGAATAATTTTGTATCATCCGCAAATTTGATAGCCTCACTCATCGTATTCCTTTCCAGATCATTTATATACATATATTTAAAAGCACCGATCCAAGTACAGATCCCTGAGGCACTCCACTGTTTACCCTTTTCCATTGAGAAAATTGACCATTTAATCCTACTCTCTGTTTCCTGTAGGGATGTGCATTTGTTTTATTTGTTTAATTTGTTTCATATGTTTCCCATTACATGTCAATTAGATGTGCATTCGTTTCATGTTTCATACATTTCATATTACATGCTTGTATAGAAAACATATGAAATGTATGAAACGAATGCACATCCCTAGTTTCCTATCTTTTAACCAGTTTGTAATCCACAAAAGGACATTGCCTCCTATCCCATGACTTTTTAATTTTCGTAGAAGCCTCTCATGAGGGACTTTGTCAAACACCTTCTGAAAATCCAAATAAACTACATCTACCAGTTCACCTTTATCCACATGTTTATTAACCCCTTCAAAAAAATGAAGCAGATTGGTTAGGCAAGACTTCCCTTGGGTAAATCCATGTTGACTGTGTTCCATTAAACCATGTCTTTCTATATGCTCTACGATTTTGATCTTGAGAATAGTTTCCACTATTTTTCCTGGCACTGAAGTCAGGCTCACTGGTCTATAGTTACCCGGATGGCCCCTGGAGCCTTTTTTAAATATTGGGGTTACATTGGCCACCCTCCAGTCTTCAGGTACAATGGATGATTTTAATGATAGGTTACAAATTTTAGCTAATAGATCAGAAATTTAATTTTTTAGTTCCTTCAGTACCCTAGGATGCATACCATCTGGTCCAGGTGATTTGCTACTCTTTAGTTTGTCAATCTGGCCTACTACATCTTCCAGGTTCACAGTGATTTCTTTCAGTTATTTTTCCTTATAAGCAACACCTTGCACTTGTCCACATTAAATTTCATCTGCCATTTGGATGCCCAATCTTCCAGTCTTGCAAGATCCTCCTGTAATGTACCACAATCCACTTTTGATTTAACTACTCTGAATAATTTTGTATTGTCCGCAAATTTGATAACCTCACTCATCGTATTCCTTTCCAGATCATTTATAAATATACCAAAAAGCAGCGGTCTAAGTACAGATCACTGAGGCACTCCACTGTTTACCCTTTTCCACTGTGAAAATTGACCATTTAATCCTACTCTCTGTTTCCTGTAGGGATGTGCATTCATTTCATTTGTTTAATTTGTTTCATACGTTTCCCATTACATGTCAATTAGATGTGCATTCGTTTCATATGTTTCATACATTTCATATTACATGCTTGTATAGAAAACATATGAAATGTATGAAACGAATGCACATCCCTAGTTTCCTATCTTTTAACCAGTTTGTAATCCACAAAAGAACATCGACTCCTATCCCATGACTTTTTAGTTTTCTTAGAAGCCTCTCATGAGGGACTTTGTCAAATGCCTTCTGAAAATCCAAATTCACTACATCTACTGGTTCACCTTTATGCAAGTGTTTATTAACCCCTTCAAAAAAATGAAGCATATTTGTTAGGCAAAACTTCCTTTGGATAAATCTATGCTCCTTTTCCCATTAAACCATGTCTTTCTGTATGGTTTATGATTTTGATCTTTAGAATAGTTTCCACTATTTTTCCAGTACTGAAGTCAGGCTCACTGGTCTATAGTTTCCTGGATCAACCCTGGAGCCCTTTTTAAGTATTGGGGTTACATTGGCCACCCGCCAGTCTTCAGGTACAATGGATGATTTTAATGATAGGTTTCAAATTTTAATTAATAGATCAGAAATTTTATTTTTGAGTTCCTTCAGTACCCTAGGATGCATACCATCCGGTCCAGGTGATTTGCTTCTCTTTAGTGTGTCAATCTGGCCTACTACATCTTCCAGATTCACAGCGATTTGGTTCAGTTCATCTGACTCATCACCCTTGAAAATCATCTCCAGAACTGGTATCTCCCCAACACCTCATTAGTAAACACGGAAGCAAAGAATAAATTTAGTCTTTCTGCAATGGTCTTATCTTCCCTAAGAGCCCCTTTAACCCCTCGATCATCTAACTGTCCAACAGACTCCCTCACAGGTTTCTTACTTCTGATATATTTAAAAAAGTTTTTATTATGATTTTTTGCCTCCATAGTACCTGAATGTAATTAGCTTTGACAATACAGTGGGAGCACTGAGAGGAGAGGATCACCTTGCTGGTGGCTGAAAGGAATCAATAAGTTTTGGCAGGTCTGGAAGGCTCATCTGCATACTGCTCCCAGCATCCCCCGAGAGAGGAGTCCAGAGGTCACCTCAAGTGATCCAGGGATTGAATTCCACAGCCCAGCTTCCAGACACCCCGCACCCTTTGCAATAGAAGAGGAACGGAAGGCTCATCTGCATACTACTCACAGCATCCCATGGGAGAGGAGTCTAGAGGTCACTGAAAGTGATCCAGGAATTGGATTCCACAGCCCCAGCTTCCATAGGCCCCGCAACCTTTGCAGTAGAAAATGACTGAAGGCGCGCACCTAACGGCGCAAATCTCAAAACCTTCAATTATTTGAGTGAAGATTAATTTAATGGTGGTTAAAAGTGATTGGTAAGTATAGCTTTTTCATAGGTTTTTCATAGGTTGAGTGCTGGAAATTATGATATAGAAAGCTTATTATATTGGAATTGTAGTTCAGTTTATTCCTGGCTTTCTGTGGGCCAAGTTCACACCCAGTGCACTTTACCATGGGCCTAATACCATATGGTATCTAGTAAACCGCTTTGATTACTATGAGAAAAGTAGTATATTAAGAGGCAGATTTTTAAAGTTACGCGTGTAGGGTACATTTGTGCGCACTACCTGGCGTGCACAAATGTACTCCCGATTTTATAACATGCATGCGCTGCCGCGCACATGTTATAAAATCCGGGGTTGGCCCGCGCCAGGGGGTGCACACATGTGCACCTTGCACGCGCCGAGCCTGAGGGGAGCCCTGATGACTTTCCCTGTTCCCTCCAAGGCTGCTCCGAAATCGGAGCAGCCTTGGAGGGAACTTTTTTTGCCCCTCCCACCTTCCCCTCCCTTCCCCTATCTAACCTACCCCCCCAGCTCTAACTAAATCCCCCCTACCTTTGTTTCAAAAGTTATGCCTGCCCAAGGCAGGCGTAACTTGCGCGCACCGACCAGCTGCCGGCATGCCATACCCCGGCATAGGCCGCTGTGCCGGAGCACTCAGGATCACCCCTGGACTTCCCCCGGACCACACCATGCCCCCGGCCCCGCCCCCGGACCGCCCATTTTGGAAAGCCTCGGGACATACGCGCTTCCCAGGGCTTGCGCGTGCCGCCGAGCCTATGCAAAATAGGCTCAGCGCGTGCAGGGGTAGGTTTTCGGGGGTTACGCGCATATCTTACGCACGTAACCCTTTGAAAATCTACCCCCTAAGTCTATTAGACTATTATTATTGAAAGTGTGTTTTTTGCTGTCTATGCCTGTATAATATACATGTTGTTGTAAGTGATATTTTTACTTCAGAAGATTGTACTTTGAATGTCTATTTTCCATATGCAATCTGCCTTATTACATTGGGAAAGGTAATAACTTTTAAAATGGAAAATAATGCACGTTTTAATTATGTGGGGAGGGGAGGGAAGGGGGAATGAAAGTCTGTAAGATTTGTCTAAGACATTTAATACCATTGTATCAGCCTTACGAGAGAGTGTGTCACACATGCAGACTCCCACCATTTACCAACCTTTCACACACTCCCAGGGGGCAGATCTTGGAGAAGGAATGGACATTTCTCCAGTGCCTCCTAATGTGGATGCCAAAGACTGAGAACAAAAAATTAACAGGTCTAAAAATTGAGTGGTTAGAGCAGTAGGCTGCAAACAAGGAAAGCCTGGATTCAAATCCTATTGCCATTCCTTGTGATCTTGGGCAAGTCACTTCATCCTCCATTGCCTTGCCCTTGCCCTGGCCCTCGCTGATTTTACCTGCACTGAGCCATGGGGGGAAGGGGGGGGGGGTGGCGCCATTTCATCCTTTGCCTTGAGCCACCTCTGGTTGGGAGACCTTGGTAGGCCCCGTTTTCTTTTTTTATTTGGTTTTTTTTTTATGTTTAATTCTTTTTTTTTTTTTTTTTTTTGGGATGAAAGAAGCTAATCAAACATTAAAGAAATCAAATTTGTGGGGAAAATAATTCCCAAAAATGAAACAAATTTTTACTACTGTACATCCCTAATTATTTCCTGGGTCTCTGCTTTGCATGCTTTCTTTTGTTCCTACCACGTCCTCTCACACTACTCTTTGAAAATTCTTACTGACACAGAAGATAGATGGTTCTAAACATGCCTTATGTCAATTGACTGCTCTCCTGAAACTCTGCACTCTCCCTTGACCTCCTCATCTGCACTGACAAGCAATCCCAAGAGCAAGGTTTATTTGTATACCCCTTGGAAACCAGCAGGAAGAATCAAGAGAAAAATACAACTGAGCATGCTATTTAGCTTCCTTTTGGTAGGTAATATACTCATAGGGGTAGATTTTCAGACGAGCGCGAACAGCCTACTTTTGTTTGCGCTCCAGGCGCAAACAAAAGTACGCTGGATTTTAGTAGATACGCGCGTAGTCGCGCGTATCTACTAAAATCCTGGATCGGCGCGCGCAAGGCTATCGATTTTGTATAGCCTGCGCGCGCCGAGCCGCGCTGCCCCCCCCCGTTCCCTCCAAGGCCGCTCCGAAATCGGAGCGGCCTTGGAGGGAACTTTCCTTTGCCCTCCCCTCACCTTCCCCTCCCTTCCCCTACCTAACCCACCCGCCCGGCCCTGTCTACACCCCCCCCCTTACCTTTGTCGGGGGATTTACGCCTCCCGGAGGGAGACGTAAATCCCCGCGCGCCAGCGGGCCTGCCGCGCGCCGGGCCGCGACCTGGGGGCGGGTACGGAGGGCGCGGCCACGCCCCCGGGCCGTAGCCACGCCCCGTACCCGCCCCCCAAAACGCTGCCGACACGCCCCCGGAACGCCGCGACGACCGGGCCCGCCCCCCGACACGCCCCCGACACGCCCCCCTCCGAGAACCCCGGGACTTACGCGAGTCCCGGGGCTCTGCGCGCGCCGGAGGCCTATGTAAAATAGGCTTCCCGGCGCGCAGGGCCCTGCTCGCCTAAATCCGCCCGGTTTTGGGCGGATTTAGGCGAGCAGGGCTCTGAAAATCTACCCCTTACTATTTAGCCAGTATATTTTTGAATTTTTATGTGATCACATTACTGGGGACATTTTTACAGTGCCTATGCTAGATCTTTTTGCATCACTCATTGTTTTCTTTTTTATGTTGATATTACAGATTTTTGTTAGGCCATGCTAAACTTTATTTTAGAAATTTTATTGCATAGGTACCTAAGAATTTGTTCAACAATTCTTTGGTGTCAAGAGTCATAATAGTTATTTGGTTGATGGCTGATAACATATCACCATTTTTAAAAAGGCAAAAGTACATGGACAGGTATCGAATAGCAGCCCGTTAACATGAAGTCTGTAGCAATAAAAATCATTAGCTAAAAATAAATGAGAAAATAATGATATTTTCTTACAGAAATAAAAATAATAGAGAATCAGAAAGTATTGAAGGTCTAATGGTTCTACCTGACTAACCGGATACATTTTTGTGAGGAAGATATTAAGGACGTAGATAAAAAAAAAAAAAAGTGGTGACACTGTTTTTTACCAAAGCATTTGATACTATGTTTCATAGGACTTAGTTGAATAAAGCTTTGTAAGTCTGTATGAAAAAATAAGTAAGAAGATTCCCAATTAGCTATGCTCATGTAATTAGTGAAGAGAATATATGAAAGAGGAGGACAAAATAATGGTTTTATTTTCATTCATTAGGACAAATCTATATGAATTTGCAGGATCCCGGTATTGAAAATATTATCAGAAGTTAAAGGAAGTTTTGGAACAAGAGATCATGTTATGAGGTCGATGGGCAGAAGACTCAGGATTATAGTAAGAAATAGTGGGCCCTTGTGCACTGCCCAGAGCCCATGAGTGACCTGTGGCCAAACACTGGGTCCTGCCTCATGGGCCATTTTTGTTCCTTACCTTGTGTGGAAGACAGCTAGTTCCAGTCAGCCGCTAACAAAAGCCTAAAAGCGAAGAACAAGGGATAGGTCCCAACAAAGCTTTAAGGGCCGATAACATTGATGGCCTTTCTAGCCAGCTTCCTGGCCACCTCTGATGACATCAGCGCCCACTTAAAGAGTGCAGCACAGGCAGAGATTGGCCTCTTTATTCCTGGATTTGCATCTGGCTGCATCTTGTGTGTGGCGGCTGAGCAGACTTTTCACCACCTGGTCTTGTCGGATTATTGGGATGGCCTACTCCTTGTCATTTCATTGGTAGCACGAAGAATCATTTTCCCTCTTAATAATAATAATAATAATAATAATAATAATAATAATAATAAAACAAAGCAAAAAGAAGGAGATGTGGTAGCTCATGATTCAGCCTAAAGAACCGACGCTTTACCTGCACATGAGAACAGCAACTGAGGGGGTGGGTGATCGGCATATCAAAACACCATTGGAAATCGAGGTCTCACACTGGTAAATTACAGAGCACAGTTCTGCGGACAGGAGGGAGAGAAGCAAAGCTCAGAATATACTGGGACATCCAGAAAACATGAGAAAGGGTCGAGGGACAGGAAAGAGTCATACCACACAGCAATCCTGACTCAGGCAGCACACAACCCCCTCATCAAGCATCAAACGTATTGTTGCCACACCATGGGGTACATTTTTAAAAAAAGGGCGAGCACGTACTTTTGTTCGCGCACCAGGTGCAAACAAAAGTACGCTGGATTTCAATAGATATGCGCATAGCTGCATGCATCTTTTAAAATCTGGGGTCGGCGCGCACAGGAGGGGGGGGGTTTAAGGGTTTCGCACGTAACTTATGAGCATAACCCTTTTAAAATCCGCCCCCATGTGAGCATGCAGGACCAGTCACAGCCAGGAGAGGAGTTAGGGAACCATTTCACAGATCCCACACCATCTGTAACTGTTATGCATCCCGGCTGTGCTAGGCCCACGCCCGGGCCCACTCACCCTAGGAATCCAGCTGCCAGCTCCGGTTCACCTTCACTCGCAACGGTGGGCAGTCGCCTCTATCCCCAAGTGCCTGCAGCCACCTCTGCCGCTTCTGATTCCTGTGCATTTCCTCCTTGCGCCCGGCGGGCCTCCCCATGCAGGCCGCAGAGTGATGCCGCCGCCCTGCTTCCTCTGGGTTTTGGCTTAGGTGGGCGTGCGCGCAATTTGTGCTCTCTTAAAAGGGCTGCAATGGGAAAGTAGCCCACGGCCCTGGACAATGACATCACTGGGCCTATGTATAAAAGGCAGGGCCCAGCCACTTGTTCCTTCCTTGGCAAAAGGTCTCCACGATGGCTCGTGTACTCGTTGCTCATTCCTGTTTCCTGGTTCCTATTCTTGTCATCGTTCCTGTGTCCTGTTCCTGTTGTTGTTCCTGGTTCCTGTTCCTGCTTGTTCCCTTGTCTGTTTCTCCTACCCTTGGACTGATTCTCTGGTATTGACCCCTGCTTCATCTGGACTACAATTGGGCTGATTCTCTGGTATTGACCCATGCTTTGCCTGGACTATGCTTAGACTGATTCTCTGGTATTGACCCTGCTTCATTTGGACAATGCTTTATCTGATCTCCTGGCTCTGACCTCAGCTCTGCTTCCAGTACTGTGCCTTCCTGCTACCTGTCCAGACTCCAGCTTGCCTTGGACTCTCTTTGTTTCCTACAGACCTGGCCTCTCAGGCTTCAGCCTATCTTTACCTGCATGCCCCCTGCTCTCCTCTGTACCTATTGGCATCTGGTTCTTTGGAACCCTGCCTCGTCCGGACCATTCTTGGCCCTCCAATACCTCTGCTGGTTCCTGGTGTACCCATGCTACATCCACTGGGAGTCTTCACATGGAGGCCCGCCTAAGTCCAGCCGGCCCTGGCACTCGAGGGCTCAACCTAAGGGGAACGTGGGTTGGTATTGGCGAAGCTCCAGTCAGCCTCCGTCTCCTAGCCTGCTCCACCACCCAATGGTGGGGACCCGTAGGGCTTGCCCTGCGGGTAGCGTCAACCCCACCTTGGGCCAAGGGTCCACCATCAGTGCAACAGGAACAGCAGCACATTAAGGAAGTGCAGTCCTCCAGACATGGCAGAAGAAAGAGTTGGGCCATTGGAGGAATCACCACAAGGGTGACAGACCTTTCATGGTCAGTCAGCTGAGCACGGAGTCCAGGAAATTTTCAGGAACCGTGGCTAGAGGGCCAAGCTGGCATTTGATGAACTTTCTGCAGCCTCATACATTCACACCATTGCCTTTCCCCCACTATGATGTTTTTCCAGCACTGTCTAACTCCTGGACTTATGGGCCACTTCTCTCTTAACAATTGGAACCCTAGCTCTCATGGCTATCAGGTGATGCCACATTGGTCCCCGGCAAAGTACCCTGGGGTGCTCCACTAAATCCCTGGGGGTATTGACCAGAGGCACAAGGCAGGCACGTTGATCAACATGGTCTCAAGAGATCAACTAGAGTCCTAGTGGGGAATGTCAGCAGCATAGTACTAGCTCAGCCAGCCAATACTGGAGGATTGGCTACTCAGACTCTAGAATCAGAAGTGCAACACCACGAGAGTAGCAGCAACACTTCAGGTCACGGGTCACCAATAAACCAGGATGGATATCAAGCTGACACTCAGGCTGCAACACATCTTCGGGCTGATGGAGGTAAGATGAGGAAGATGCAACAAGAGAAAGGACAAGAATGATGACCATCACTGCACAACAATAAGAAGGTACCATGGAACATAATAAATTGGATACGAGCATTCCTTAGAATGATGAGTGTCATTAAACTGGATGATCCCTCACATGCGGCCCAATGCTCAGCTACACTGACACCATATTGGTGGCCTACAGAAAATATGATGGCTGGGCCTGGCTAAATTATGATGAACATTTTAGGGACAAGATGGAGGAAAATTATGTTATATTCTGAAGTACTCAGGATATGAGTCTATGGTTAAAGCAGATGACAAATAAAGCGAATGATGTGAGCAGTTGTGGTCGACCGTCAATGAAACCCTCATCATCAAAAGCCTCATCCACCGGATCCTCAAGCACACCAGCAATGTCTGCTGGTACTTCAACAAGTTATCTTGTAGAGATGTGAATCGGAACCAGAATCAGTTCCGATTCCGGTTCCGATTCACATCATGATTTTTTTTTTGTCCGGCCCGATCGGGTTTTTTTTATCGGCTGCACCCAAGCCGATAAACAAAAAACCTACCCCGACCCTTTAAAACTAATCCCTTAGCTTCCCCCACCCTCCCAACCCCCCAAAAAACTTTTTACAGGTACCTGTGGTCCAGTGGGGGTCCTGGGAGCGATCTCCCGCTCCCAGGCTGTCGGCTGCCACTAATCAAAATGGCGCCGATGGCCCTTTGCCCTTACCATGTGACAGGGTATCCATGCCATTGGCCGGCCCCTGTCACATGGAGGGAGCACTGGATGGCCGGTGCCATCTTTAAAAATGGCGCGGGCCTAGAGAACAGTGTTTTTTGATGGTCGGTTTTCCTAAAATGCCTGTTATGTGTTACTTCAGAGGTGGACATTTGGGCCGAGGTGAGGTTGACGCAACCGGCAGGTAGAGTGGGCTGAAGATAGCGGCCTCTGGAGCTTCACCTATACCAGCCCTCGGTCCCTGCGGGTTGAGCCTTTGGGTGCTGGGGCCGGCAGGACTTAGGTGGGCCTCGAGGTTGGTTTGTAAGAGAAGTTGGACTGGGTACGGAATTGGAACTCAGGCGCCAATGGAACATAGAGTAGCTGGAGGCGCTTGAGCGAAGATAGGCTGAAGCCTGATAAGTCCTTGTCTAGGGAGTAGGCTAGGAGAGGCGTCAATGACAGGCTTGGGTCAGGGTCAGCGGCTAGCGGAGGTCGTGGCAAGCAAAGTAGAGTTCTGAACATGGAGAAGTCTATAGCATAATCAATCAAGGCGATGGTCTGATCACGGAGAAGTCAAGCGTTGTCAGGCATAGCAGAGGTCTGGGTCTGGAGATAGGCAGGAGATTAGTCAGGTGTAGCAGAAGTCTGGGTCTGGAGATAGGTAGTAGAGTAGACAGGCATAGCGGAGGTCTGGATCAGGAGATAGGCAGTAGAGTAGTCAGGAAGTAGAGTAGTCAGGCATAGCAGAGGTCCAGGTTTGGAGATAGGCAGAAGAGTAGTCGGGCGTAGCGGAGGTCTGGGTCTGGAGATAGGCAGTAGAATAGTCAGGCATAGTGGAGGTCCGGGTCTGGAGATAGGCAGAAGAGTAGTTGGGCGTAGCAGAGGTCCAAGTCTGGAGATAGGCAGATGAGTAGTCAAAGAAAGTGAAATTGATATCCGTAGAGTCAGTCCAAAACATAAAAAGGGCAGGAACGATGAAGACAGGAACCAGGAACAATGAAGGTCAGGAACAAGGAATAGAGAGGATTCTCTATCAGCAACGAGTAGTCGGAGTATGAGGAGACCTGTTGCAAAGGCAACACTATGGAGCAAAGCCTGAGCTTAAATACACTGGAGAGTCTGACGTCATCATCCAGGGCCACGGCCAGGTTCTCACCATGGGCCCTTCAAAAGAATTAGTGATGCGTGTGTGCCTAGGGTGGGCCACGGGGTGGGTGGCGGCATCTCTCTGTGGACTACATGAGAGGCCTGATGAGCAATGGCATCTTGACTGGCAACACTGGGGACCATGGCAGAGCCGGAGGCAGTGGAGGTGGCCCGAGGTCGGAGCCAGTGGCCCACCACCACTAGTGAGGAGGAACCAGGAGCTGGAGTCCATGTAAGAAGGTGAGGGGGCCGCGCCATGGGTCTGCCATGGATGGCACACGTAACAGTACCCCCTTTATGCCCCCCCCCCCCCTGGAGGTCAGGGTTTGCCTAGATGGGCACGATGGTAATTCAGGAGGAGAGTTTTGTATAGGATGTTCTGAGCTTGTTCCCATGAATTCTCTTTGGGTCCATAACCCTCGCAGGAAAGGAGGTATTCCCACCGGTGGCCCCTACGGTGGACGTCTAGGACTTCATGGACCTTGTACGTAGTATTGGTTTCTGCCATCAATGGAGGTGGCTCAGGGGCTTTCCGGGCAGGCCAAGATAAGATCATAGGTTTTAGGAGTGAAACATGGAATATGTTATGTATTCCCATCGTAGGAGGCAGCCGAAGCTGGTATGTAACAATTCCAATGCGTCAGGTAACAGAGAAGGGACCAATATATCTAGGAGTGAATCTCTGAGATGGAATTCGAAGTTGGATATACTGAGTACTTAACCAGACTTTCTGGCCAGGGAGGAATTCAGGAGCTGAGCGACGTCGACTGTCAGCAGTTGTCTTGGCCTGAGAAGCGGCCTGACGCAAGTGGAGATTTGTCTGCTCCCATAACATCTTAAGGGTATCCGCAGTAGCCTGTGCCGCAGGGGACGGCACTGATAGAGGTATAGGCAATGGTGGTTGTGGTTGTTTCCCATAGACAACTGAGAATGGTGATGTTCCAGTAGCAGTGGCTATATGAGAGTTGTGAGAAAACACTACCCAGGATAGAAGGTCTGACCAATTATCTTGTCGGTCAATGATATAAGCGCACAGGAAGGCCTTCAAGGAGCGATTCATTCACTTGGCTTGCCCGTTGGCTTGGGAGTGATAGGCGGTTGTTAAACTGATCATAATACTGAATTTTTGGCAGAGGGAGCACCAGTACCTAGCAACAAATTGAGGACCTCGATCTGAAACAATGCTCTTGGGTAAGCCACGCATTCTAAAGATATTGTGGAAGAATAAACATGCTAGCTCTGGAGCAGATGGTAAGCCTGGTAGAGGGACGAAATGGCCATTTTTGAAAATCGGTCTATGGTGACCCATATTACGGTGTGACCATTTGAAGGTGGCAGATCCACGATGAAATCCGTAGACAAGTGAGTCCACGGTTCTTTGGGTGCTGGAAGTGGTTGTAAAAGACCCCAAGGTCAAACAACCGGGGGTTTTTGCTGGCACAGATGTTACAGGATTCGACATATGCTTTTGCATTAGAGACCATGGTGGGCCACCGGAAGAACCGCTGGAGCAGTGCTAAGGTTCGTGCTTGTCCTGGGTGACCAGCGACTTTGGAATCATGTGCTAGGGATGTGCAGACAAAAGGTTTGCGTTGATAAGTTGATAAGTTGAAGTTGAGGGTCGATTTCGTTCAATATGGACATATGGAGAATTCCATAAGTTGAGGGTCTGTCCATAAGTTCACCGGTTCCCTAAATAAAAATTTAAACCCCTCACCCTCCTTAATCCCCCCTCCAAGACTTACCAAAACTCCCTGGTGGTCCAGCGGGGAGTCAGGAAGCCATCCCTGTATTCCTTTGCGAGGAGCACGTGACGTCGGCGTCACGTCGGAGTGACGCGGACGTCACGTGCTTCTCCGCGCCTCCGCTCCGGGACCCCCATTGGACCCAACCGGAACTTTTGGCCAGCTTGGGGGGGCCTCCTGACCCCTCCCAAGCTGGCCAAAAGTTCCGGTTGGGTCCAACGGGGGTCCCTGAGCGGAGGCACAGAGAAGCACGTGACGTCCGTGTCACTCCGACGTGACGCGACGTCACGTGCTTCTCCGCGCCTCCGCTCCTGGACCCCCGCTGGACCCAACCGGAACTTTTGGCCAGCTTGGGGGGGCCTCCTGACCCCCCCAAGCTGGCCAAAAGTTCCGGTTGGGTCCAGTGGGGGTCCCAGAGCGGAGGCGCGGAGAAGCACGTGACGTCCACATCACTCCGATGTGAAGCCGACGTCACGTGCTCCTCGCAAAGGAATACAGGGATGGCTTCCTGGCTCCCCGCTGGACCACCAGGGAGTTTTGGTAAGTCTTGGGGGGGTCAGGAGGGTGGGGGGTTTAAGTGTTTATTTAGGTTCAACGTATTCAACATAGCTATGTTGAATACGTTGAAAATCGCAATGCGTTGCGCATCATCACTTTTTTAAGTTTAAAAAAAAAATAAGTTGCATTTTACATATGCGTTCAAAATGAATGCACACCCCTATCATGTGCCCAGCAGAGAACTCTTTCTCTGAGTCATCGGGGCACGGCCGTCTTTCCAACAGGAACTGGATGAGTGTCAGATAAACAAATACAGGCCGGATCTATTATATGAGTAGGTTCTTCCGGAGTGTCATCGGGCTCGAAGGATCATGATAAGGCATCTGCCCAAAGGTTTTTGTCGGCTGGGCGACAGCGGAGTTCAAAATCGAATCTGGAGAAAAACAAAGCCCATTGGGCTTGACGGGCATTGAGGCATTGTGCTTGACTCAAATGTTCCAGATTCTTATGATCGGTGAACACAGTAAATTTATGTTGTGCGCCCTCTAGCCACGGGCACCACTCTTTGAGAGCCAATTTTATGGCGAACAGCTCACGATCCCCAATGCTGTAATTTTGCTCTGCAAATGAAAATTTGCGGGAATAAAAAGAACAGGGAACTACTCTACCAGAGGTGGTGCGTTGACTCAAGACTGCCCCATCCCCAATGGCGGAGCCATCAACTTTGACCAGAAATGGGCGATTTGGATCAGGATAGTGCAGACAGGACCCTTTCTGGAAGGCTTCCTTCAAATGATGGAAGGTTGCGCCAGCCTCGGGAGGCTCACATGTCTTGACCTTTACGAGTCAAGGCTGTCAACTGGGCAGGCAGGGTAGAATAGTGTGGGATGAAATGACTATAGTAGTTGAGGAATTGCAAGAAGCGCTGGAGCGCCTTGAGGCCCATCGGCAGTGGCCAATCCCAGATTCCCTTTCATTTGGCTGGATCCAGGGAGAACCCTTGCTGAGAGATTATATAACCAAGAAAAGGTAGGCTGGATTTCTCAAACAGGCATTTGTCCAATTTCTCAAACAGATGGTTTTCATGAAAGTGCTGGAGAATGGTTCGAACGTCAGCACGATGAGTGTCAAGGTCTTTGGAAAAGACTAGGATATCGTCCAGGTAAGCCACGACTTTTGTGTACAGTAGATCTCTGAAGATTTTTGAATAAATATTTGGATATATACCCCTGAGGATGACACTTCTGCTGAAACATGGTCCATGTTGGGTGGATTTCGTGAACGCTTGCACAGCTAAGTATTTTTGATTTTATGGTAATATACAGTGAAAGTGTTGCTATTCCGCTTGTGGGAACCAGCCCACAAGTGGCCTCTCACCTTCCCCAACATCTTCAGCGGCCTGGAGACCACCAGTGTTTCCTGCACACGGCTGGGAGCCATGGCCTGCCTTTCATCTTTGCCGTAGCAGGAGGCCGCTGACACCATCTTCAGCAGCAAGAGCCTCCCACTGTGCTCCATTGTGGCAGGAGGCCATTGACACCATCTTCCGTGGCATGGAGCTGCCACCCACACCGTCCTTGACAGGCCTGAGGCCTGCTCTGCAGCGGCAGGGATGCCGCCTTGCTCCACCTCCCATGTTGGCTCTGCTCCTCCTTTCAGCATCTTCAGCATCAGCAGGGCCACTGTCCATGGTCCTGCAGACTTCCTGTTACATATCAGCCTGTTCCTTCCACCCTGATTCTCTCTTTGGCCAATAAGACATACCTTCCCTCGTCCCAAGATTTTGATAACTGAACTCAATCATAATCAGAAGCTTCCCCTCCCCCATAACAATCCTGTAAAAACTCATAATTGTACATTACACATTTAAATGTTAAATGATCTCTGTTCTCTTTTTTAAAGCAGCTGTCATCAGGGAATCATCATATGTGATCTCTGACTGAGAAACCATCCTGAATGTTCAATCCCAGTGGGAGTCCCATGCCTCTCTCCACTCCCATCTCTTACCAAACTCCATCCATGTGGTGTTAGGACACCCTCTGCTCATAAAACTATAGACACAGCTATAAATACTTTGCACTTGCTGGTCTTTAGTATCTCTAGGCAAAAGGACCTTTTATGCAATCAAAAAACACCTAGCCAATTTCAACCATCTAGCAAAACTACCACTATATTTTTTGATAGCATCAATCAATAACATTCTAAATGGAAATGAAATATAGGGTCTATATAGGATAGAATAGTATCCCAGTATAAATCATACACTTCAAGTTATACAATACCCTGCATTCACAGAAACTCACCCAACAAAGGGCACAGAACAGAACTAGGACATTTCTTCTTTCCACTTACCATAGAAAATGTATATTCAAATTCTGGTGCCACCTCAGTAAGAGTAATACAAAATCTATGCATTACCAGGAACATTTTGTAATAATTCAAAACCCTGCAAAAAATGTATTCAGAATGCATAACAAATCTGCCATATCATAACACACTAACTGCCAGACTCAAACAGTAATAACCTTACCCATGAAAAGTCAGGACTGGAAATATTGTGCCAGGTGCTAAAGCACCAATATACCTCCTTTTAGGAAAACAGAACAAGTCAAGCTGCTATAGATTCCTACTCAGAAACTACACATTAGTAGAATACCTCATTTCAGTCACACCTATAGAACATAGACAGACCACATGAAATACAGATTTTCAGCAGTAGGCACCTAATTTTCACAACCAAAACTCAATCGGGCGGATATAGTAAAGCGTGACCGGGATTGCGCGCTTTTGAACGCAAATTAGACGCGCGTTTTAGGCGCATAAGATGGACGCACGATTCAGTATATACTCTAACATGTCTTTAGCGCATGCTGAAAATGACGCATTACAATTAGCCCCTGCCGCATGTAGATGGTATGTTAATGGTATTTAATAACCGGATTAGCTATTCCCCTTGATACAGTAACACGCGCCCAAAATAGCGCGTCTTTAACCTGCACATTTTCCATGTCTTTACTCTCTATATTTACTGCCTACCCTGACCCTGGTGTTAGTGTGGTGCTGTGCTCTTTACAGTCAGTGAATATCCAACGGACAGCATCGGACAGTGTCATCGACTACATGTATATATTAGCTTTGGCAATCTTTTTCTATGGGTGAGAACAAGATTAAGAAATGCTCTGCGAGCAAATTCTAGATGGCCTATTGAAGACAACAGCCAACAGGAGAACCCGGCACAAAGACCGGAGGAGGTATGTATATGTGTTGTTTTTGAATATCCAACGGTAGCATTTTTCTGTCTGGGCATCTCTGAGGCTCCATGGGACCAGCGGAGAAACGGATACCTGTACAGATGCCGGGAGAAGGACGTTGCACCCGACCTTCCTCCGGCATCTAGAATTAGGCGTCCCTGAGGCTCTGCTTCTATATTGTTAAATGAATAATCAAGGTGTATTAGGTTATGCTGATTTTCTTGTGTTGTTTTTCAGGCAGGCACATCAGGACAGAGTCATCCGTACACAGGACAGGGACATTGGTAGACCAGAATGGGCCATTGGCAGACCTGGAAGTATCATTCACCCATGGACAATTCTCTTTGACATGTCCAAGTGAGATGTAGTCCAAACCTACCGGCTGAGCTCACGGGCAATCCTGTTCCTCTATGAAGATCTGAGCTGCGACCTTGAGCCCCTGGCCAATCGCCACCATGATGTGCCAGGGTTGACGAAACTTCTTGATGCCTTAAATGTTTTTGGTACCGGAAGTTTTCAAACCCCGTGAGTGTCATTGCGGGTATGACACAGGCCTCCTTCTCATGGCATCTGGCATGGGTCTTGAAAGCCATGATGAAGTGGATGAGGAAGTACATCGTGTATCCTATGGATCCAGTGGAGCTGCAACAGATCTGCAGTGGGTTCATGGGTATTGCAGGGATGCCTAATGTGTTGGGTGCTATAGACTGCACTCATATTGTGTTTACCCCCAGGTCGGAGGAAGAGAGTTTGTTCCGAAATCGTAAGCATTTCCATTCAATGAATGTTCAAGTCATTTGCAATGCACACCTTCGGATTCTAAATGTTGTAGCAAAGTATTCTGGGAGCTGCCATGATGCCTACATTCTGGCACATTCATCTATGGGGACTCATTTCCAGAGGGGAAGTACGGGGAAGGCTGGCTACTTGGTAAATGACATCGGCTACGGCCAGGGATTCTATATTTGGGATGTTCGGCATACAATATGTGTGTATTTATATATGTGATGTGTTTAAGATGTTAAGGGTTGTAAAGTTGTTTTTGATGCATTCCTGATTATTCCCCCTATAGGTGATGGTGGCCATGACTGTAAGCCCTGGTTGCTAACTCCACTCCAGTCTCCATGCACTGAGGCAGAAAAATGCTACAATAAGGCTCATGGCAGCACCAGAAACATTATCGAGTGGACTTTTGGAGTTCTGAAAGGACGATTCTGATGTCTGGATTACTCTGGGGGAGCCCTGCAGTACAGTGCAGAAAAGGTGGTGAACATCATTGTTGACTGCTGCATGCTACACAACATTTGTCAGCGATTTGGTGTGCATGCAGAGATAGCAGAAAACTTGCCACCAGATCCACCTGTGGAACCGGCAGCCGAGGTGGACAACACCACAAGGGGGAATGATGTCCGACGAAGGATCATCAAATCTTATTTCTCATGTAAGTTCTTAACTGTTGTACATTCATTTCTCCATACTTATGTGGCGCTTTTATTGTAGTACATAGCTCTGCAAAATTCAAGATATAATCGTTTTATGACTGTACAGTATGTTTAATCTTGGGTTGTGTTTCTTTCAGGAGCTGTGATACATCCATCAAACCATTTCCCAGCAAGCAGAGAAGTTGATTTAAAATAAATAATAGTGAAACAAATAAAATTTAGTTGGAATTTTCCCTTGTCTTCTCTGTGTTTTCCATTGCATCATTTATAGTTCTTGAAGTATAAAATCAATAAATTGTGTTCCCATTTAATCCTCAGTAAATTGCTTCCTTTCCTTTTATTATAGCTTCTTATGTTATGTTTTTTCGGCGTCCATGATGCTTCGTGAACCAGCAGAAATATGGACACCTCTATGGACGCCGGGAGAAGGACGCTGCACCAGGCCTTCTTCCGGCATCTACAATTAGGTGTCCCTTTGGCTCCGCAGGTCCATCACAGACATGGACGCCTGTATGGATGCCGGGTGAAGGATGCTGTGTCAGGCCTTCTTCCGGTGTATACAATTAGGCGTCCCTGTGGCTCCGCGGGTCCATCACCTGTACAGACACCAGGAGAAGAATGCAGGACATTTGCACATGGAATGCCACGCCCGGACAGCCATTTTGTTTATGCTGCCCTGACTGCCAAGATGCCACGTGGGAGGCTTTCCAATTTTACGGAGGGGATGTCCGGCTCCTGGCATCTCTAATTGTTGATGATGAAGCCCACCTGTACTTCCGCCATGGGCGCCCGTGGGACCAGGACCGAGCCGACGAGGCCTGGCAGGTGCTTGGGGTAAATTCAATGCCCAGTCGTCCTACCCGAGGGAGGTAAGTTCATAGGCCTATGTTGTGGTTGGCCAAGGTCTGGTTTATGTTGCTTGTAAGGAATGACACAGCTTATAATTCTAGCTTGCAGGAAAAGAACCAAGTTAAATTAAATTCAGTATTTTGGTGTTGTTTTGTATTTCTGGGGGTCAGAAAAGAAAAACTGACCCTTGACTTGTTTGGTTAGAATTGTTTTTTGCCTCAAAAGCAAAGTAAAAGTTTAATATCAACTTGTGTTTCCTATTTGTGTTTTATTCTCGCCAGGTTGAGGCATTGAAAAAGCGGGCAAGATGGATATAACAGGAGGAGCCCGAATACCTGCGGGCCCTGCGGGCCCACCGCAGAGCGGAGGAAGGTATGTGCTGTTAGCAATTGAAATGTCATGGTTACCATGCAAGCAATGAGGTCTTCTTTAATAATGGCTATAAGAAATTTATAATTTCTACCATTCTGGATCTTTGCATGCGCAGCTGTGACACTTTTGCTATTTCTGTTTTCAGAGCCCACCTTGGAGGGTACATCAAGCTCTGAATCTGCTCCTCCAGCAGAACAGCAAGTTGAGCCTTTAATAGTATCGGCCTTGTAAAAGTATATGGATGTTTTATGCAGTGTGGCACGCCTCTCACATTTGCATTTTTAAATGTCATGCTTACGGTAATGCTAGAGGTGAGGGTCTTGTTTAAAAATGGCTATAAGCAAATTATCCTTCCTACCGTTCTGGATGTTTGCATGTGTGGCAGCAATAACGCTTTCGCTTTTTCTCTTTTTCTCTTTTTCGACACATCGGCAGAGGAGGAAGGCGAGGAGCCACCCCCCATTGTTAGGCCACCCCCCCCCCCATTGTAGAGCCACCCCCCGGCGTTGAGCCACCCCCATCTCTCCTGCCCCACCAGCCATGGGAGACGAGGAGGACATCGTCATTCACGTTGTCAACCCAGTTACTTCAGAGCTTCCAGGTGTAGATCGACGGCTGGAGGCCAGCGCAGCAGCTGGGGAAGGGCCCTCAGCCCTTGAGGGATGCCTGGATGCTGTGCTGACTCTCCAGGTACGGTTGATCCGCAGCCTGGATGTCCAGGAGGGACTGGCAGTGCAGGCGGTGACCATCCTGCACGACCTGCACCATGGCCAGTGGGAGGTCATAGAGCTCCTGTGCACAATGGCAGGAGCAAAATCCCTGCTCCTGCCATTGTGGATCCTGCGGGACGGACACCATCTGATCAACGTCAATGATGATGATTCTCCTCTTCCCTCATGGCATGGTTCCTTCCCTTTCCTTCCCCATCCCATTATACAAAATATTTTTTTTCATAAATAATTTATGTAAATAGTTAATATATATATATAATTTTTTTTTTTTGAATGTTAAAATTGTACGAGTTTTATTTAACCAATTTATTTTGAATGCTTATTGAATGAAACTATTGTGTGTTGTGAGGAGTGGCATGCCACATAAAAAAGAAACAGTTTATAGACAAAAAAAAATGTATTTAAAAATTATTGGTTAATGGAACGAAAAGCTGAGGCGACATCTCTAACAGCACCGATCAATTCTGTCATGATTTCCTTCATCAAAATCGCGTGAGAAGACAGTACACCACTGATGTCGGCTCAGATCAATCTCATTTCCTGGAGCATCAAGTCATTGTGTTGATCCTGTCGAGAGGTGATTCCATTCATAATCTGCTCGCTTAGGCCATCAATTCTGAATAATGCCTGCTCCAGGTCCTGTGATACTGAGGCCATTTCCTGTGCTGGTGGAGCAGCAGCCTATAGCGGAGATGGTTCTGACGCTAGAAATGGTTCCATGGCGACAGATGCCCCAGGTTGTGTTACAAATGGTTCCAGGGGTGCAGATGCCTCAGGTTGTTGGCTCTCAGGAGACACATCGAACAGATTAAGTGTGACCACTTCCTCTGTGGAGACGTGTTGGCTGGGGGAGTCTGAGTTCAACATGGGGAGTACAAATTTGTCAGGCGTGGGAATGGATTCATTGCAAGTTACATCATCATCATTCATTCGATCTGTGGAGAAAGATGGAGAAAGAGTTGCAGTTAGAATTGTCAGTTTACCCCCTCATGAACCCAAAAGTCAACATGCAATGCAAACAAGATATATGTTTATGCATACCTCAACTTGCTCCTGTGTCAGTGCCGAACTGTGTGTGCATGCTGATGACAACCTCTGGCCTCACAGTACTGAGAACCAGCTCCTCCACAGGTGTCAACACTATATGACAAGGTGGCCCTCCACTGGTCCTCTTTGCTGCTGCATCAATTTTGGCAGCCTTTTATTTCATCTCTTTTCTAGTGTCGTGCCACCAGTGCTGTACCTGTTTTACGTCCCTAGGCGTGACAGAAAGGGAGCTCACATCCTGTGCCATCTTCTCCCAAATCCGTTTCTTCGTGGAGCCTGAAACCTTGGACTGGAAGAGAACTTTATATTTGTCACAGACAGCACGGCCCAGTAACTCTTTTTTTTCATCCGTGAAGCGAGAGTTATGGGTTTGCTTTTTGGACAGCTGGCTAGAACTTGTGCCTTCCAGCTGTTGATGTTCACTGTACTCTGCCTCGACGTGCACAATAGAACATTTTCCAGCCATCATACTGCCTGAATGGGACAAAAAAGAAGAATAGGAATTAATGAATGTAGAGACAGCATGATGGAAATAGTCAACAGCAGAATAAATGAAAAAAATTATGAACCAGAAACAAGAGGGGCCCATGGACAGCATCAAGCAAGAGCCTGAACTAGTACCTTCCAGCAGTTGCTGATCTCCGGACTCTGCCTCTACCCGTGCAATGGAATGTTTTTCAGGCATGATTGTCTGAATAGGAGAAAAAACTGGAGGAAAGGGATTAATGAATGGAGAGATAATCAAGAACAGAATGACCCCGAAGGAAGAGGAGCACATGCATAGCATACAGTAAAGACTCAAAATCAGCAAAACAGAAGAGGAGCACATGTGGAGAGCAAACAGCAAAGAGTCTAAATCTGCAAAACAAGGATGAGGAACACATGTAGAGCATATATCAAAGAGTAAAATCAGCAAATTGAAAGAAAAAATGACACAATGGAAAAGGGATGCAAATGAAGAAAAAATGTAACAGCATAAGCACTGGCAAGTCAAATGCAAAGCATTGATAAAGGAAGCAATGAGAGAATTTGAAGAGAAGCTTACAGTGGAAGCAAAAGCTCATAATAAAAACTTTTTCAGGTATTTTCAAGGTAAAAAGCCTGTGAGGGAGTCAGTAGGACCATTAGATGATCAAGGGGTAAAAGGGGCACTTAGGGATGACAAAACAATAGCAGAGAGACTAAATGAATTATTTGCTTCGGTACTCACTGAGGAAGATATAACAAATATACCCATGACAGAAATGATATTTAAAGGTGATGATTCAGAGGAACTGAACAAATCTCAGTGAACCTGGAAGATGTACTAGGGCAAATTGACAAACTAAAGAGTATCAAATAACCTGGACCAGATGGTATACATCCCAGAGTGCTGAAAGAACTGAGAAATGAAATTGCAGACCTGCTATTGGAAAAATTGTAAACCATAAATAATATCATCTTTAGTATCCGAAGACTGGAGGGTTGCCATTGTAACACAATTTTTTAAAAAGGGATCAAGGGGTGATCCAGGAAACTACAGATCAGTGAGTCTGACATCTGTGCTCGGCAAAATGGTAGACAGTATCATAAAGAATAAAATTGCTAAACATATAAATAAGCATAGCTAAATGATACAAAGCCAACATGAATTTAGCCAAGGGAAGTCTTTCCTCATAAATTTGCTGTAGTTTTATTTTTTGAGGGCATAAATAAACATGTGGATAAAGGTGAGCCAGTTGATATAGTGTACCTGGATTTCCAGAAAGCATTTGACAAAGACCCTCATGAGAGACTTCTTAGGAAATTAAAAAGTCATAGAAAAGGGTCCTATTGTGGGTACCAACTGGTTAAAAGATAGAAAACAGAGGTAAGGGCTAAATAGTAAATTTTCCCAATGGAGAAAGGTGAACAGTGGAGTTACCTAGGGATCTGTTCTGGGACCACTATTTTTAATATATTTATAAATGACCTGGAAATGGGAACAACAAGTGATATAATCAGATTTGCAGATGACACAAAATTATTAAAAGTTGTTAAATCGCAAGAGGGTTGTGAGAAATTGCAAGAGGACACTGCAAAACTGGGAGACTGGGAAAGCAAATAGCAAATTAAATTTAATGTGGATAAGTGCAAAGTGATGCACTTAGGAAAGAGTAACCCAAATTATATCTACATAATGCAAGGTTTCACATTAGGAGTCACCACTCATGAAAAGGATCTTGCAAATATGTTGAAATGTTCTGTTCAGTGTGCAGCAGCAGCCAAGAAAGCAAATAGAATGCTAGGGATTATTAGGAAAGGAATGGAGAATAAAACAGAGAATATCATAATGCCTCTGTATCGCTCCATGGTGCAACCTCATCTTGAGTATTGTGTGCAGTTCTGGTTACCACATTTCAAGAAAGATATAGCAGAATTAGAAAAGGTAAAAAGAAGGGCAACCAAAATGTAAAGGGGATGGAAAAATTCCCCTATGAAGAAAGGCTAAAGAGGTTAGGACTCTTCTTATAGAAGAGATGGCTGAGGGGAGATATGATAGGGTCTATAAAATAATGAATGGATTAGAATTAGTAAAAGTTAATCAGTTGTTTGCTCTTTTGAAAAGTACAAAGACCAGGGGACACACAATGAAATTACTAGATAATACATTTAAGACTAATAAGAGAAAATATTTTTTTTACTCAAGTGTAACTAAGCTCTGGAATTTGTTGTCAGAGGGCTATTAGTGTAGTTGCTTTTAAAAAAGGTTTGGACAAGTTCCTGGAGGAAAAGTCCATTAATCATTATTAAGGTAGAGTTTCAGAAATCCACTGCTTATTCTTGAGATAAGCACCTCGGAATCTCTCTACCCCATGGGATCCTGCCAGGTATTTGTGACCTGGCTTGGCCACTGTTGGAAACAGGATACTGAACTAGATGGACCTTTGGTCTGACCCAGTATGGCAATTCTTATGTTCTTATGTAAGATGGGTGCCACCTACTCTAAAACACTGGCAGCAATCTGTTATGATTGGTAGCCCGTGGGTCTCCTAGTGGACCACCGCTCCTACCTCTGGACATGGTCCTGCAAAGGGGCAAGACACTCAGATGCCACTGATATGCTGTGAATGTGACCATTCTTGCATTTCCCCTGCCTCTGGATCAGTTTCTCTTCTTCATTACAGGTTGCTGCCGGTGTGCGGCAGATGCTGCCACTCCAAGTCTTCACCATACTCAATAGGCACACTCAACACACTAGGGCGGATTTTAAAAGGGATATGTGCGTAACCCTTTTAAAACCCTCCTGCGCGTGCCGGGATGTGCATATGTCCTGGGGCTTGAAAAAAGACGCTATTATTCAGACAAGCCTTCCCATAACACTCGTCCTTGCCTCATCCTCCACAGACCTTCTCTTCCTAAGCTCAGATGCCTAAGCACTTTTTCTTCCGCTACCTAAGCTATTTAATATATGTATATTAGTTTAATTAAATCTATGGTAACCCTCCGCTACCCTCCCCCCCCACCTTCCAACCCCCTTCCAATCCCTCATTCCTACCCCCTCCCTCGGAATACCTTGTTACCCCAAAAAAGCCAACTCTTATCAGTTCTTACCAGTTTTGACACGTTACTCCCCATGCTTAAGCTGTATCCAAGTTTTTCTCTCCCCCTGTTCTATGTAAGACAACTTTGTCACTGTTTTTATGGTTGTAATGTAAACCGGAGTGATAATTAACTCTGTTATTTGAACTTCGGTATAGAAAAGTTATAAATAAATAAAATAAATAAAAAAGGTGCGGGGCGGGGGCGTGGACAGAGGCCTCTGAAGGCCAACTAGGCCGGGGGATCATGCGCCGGCACTCGGCCGGCACGTGCAACCTACGCCTGCCCAGAGGCAGGCGCAACTTAAATAATAAAGGTAGGGGGGGATTTAGGTAGGGCTGGGGGGTGGATTAGATAGGGGAAGAAAGGGGAAGGTGGGGGGGGGGGCGAAAGGAAAGTTCCCTCTGAGGCCGCTCTGATTTCGGAGCGACCTCGGAGGGAACGGGGAAAGTCATTGGGGCTCCCCTAGGGCTCGGCGCACGCAAGGTGCACAAGCATGCACCCCCTTGCATGCACCGACCCTGGATTTTATAACATGCACATGGCTGCGCTCGCATGTTATAAAATCAGGCGTAGATTTGTGCGTGCCGGGTTGTGCACATAAATCTACACCCGCGCGTAGGTTCAAAAATCTGGCCCACTATGATTTACAGGGCTCATGGTAGGAAAAGCCCTGCAGGCACTGAGAATAATGTCAAAGGTCCTTCCTTCAGTTCTTGCCTTAGCAACAGGTGAGCCTGCTTCCATGTAGTGTGAGTTGCTAACATCTTTGGTTCTTGTATTTCCAGTTTCAGTTCCTGTCTTCATCTTTGGTTCCAGATCCAGTTCCTGCCTTCATTTTCAGTTCCCATGATCCTTGCTCTTGTCTTCAGTTCAGTGGCTTTTGTTATTATTCTTCAGTCCTTAACATCAGTTCTTCAGTTCTCCTGTTCTATGCCTTTTTGTCTGCCCATTTGTCTTGCTCCACACCTCCCTGTCCTGCCTCCATGTCCCACCTTCCCTATAGATGGATACCTGGTATTGACCTTGGCCTGTCTCCTGGACACTCTTGAATGCCACCTGCCTCTGATAACCTTACTCCTGGACTTCCTTTGTTTGCCATCTGCCAGTGATCCCACCCAGTCTAAATATATGCCTGGCCTGTCCGTTCCGATCCTACTACATCAAAGAATCTCCATCATCTGCAGAAGCCCCTTCCTAAGACCTTCCTTCCCCAGTACCTGAAAGCTCAACCTGAGGGAAATGTGGGCTGGTAAAGGTGAAGCTCCAGTTGGGTCTCTGCCTCGGCCAGATCCACCTGCCAGTGGTGGAGACCTTCAGTGTTCCTCCCTGCAGGTAGCATCAACTTCGCCTTGGCCGAAGGATTTACACTCTCAACACAACCAACCCATGTAATGATCTTATTCAGATGGGCATCGTCTTGCCATCACTGTAACATTCTAGGACTATCCCCACCAACCAATAGGAGTATTACATTGAATTCACCTGGGGCATACTTTCCCACTTTTGAGTTTATTCATTGGAGCTGTATAAAAATCTAGTTTATTTTGTTCAGTATGTTTGATTTTCCTGCTTTTGCTAGTTAAATATTTTTTTTTCTTAACATATGAGAAAAACATTTCCCAGTTTAATTCACAAAACAGATTATTTAATATCATGATTACAGGGTCAAATTGTAACACTAGAAATTAACCTAAGATTACTAGACTTGGAGAGCCCTATGACCTAGTGGAATGTAGATATAACTTGGTTTTAATTCTGATCAAGTGTTTGCATAGCAAGTTAGCACCAGGGATGCTTTGGAGATTGTGTTTACAGCTCTTGCTGAAGACAGAAATATCAGTCTCTGTACAATACTGAAACCTATTGTAAAATTTGAGATATATACATATCAGTTCTGAAAGAAACCACAATCTTCTGTCATACCGAAGAATAGAACTGCAGTGAATGGGCTAAAGAGAGAAGAAAGTGAAAAGTAATCAGGAAAATAAGCCCTGGCAGCCACAAATGAAGGCTTAGTGCATGTTCTGGTTCAATAAAATGGCACCCCAGATCCAGAACCCTCTTGTCGTAAATGGCAGAGAGCAAGGGTAGGGAATTCTCCAACTAGACTGAAAACTGAGGAATGGAGGAAGGTGAACCAATGAAGAAAATAAGAAGTAATCTTTATTTTTTTGAATCTGCAAGCCCTATATTTTGGATTTGCCCATTGATAGTTAAAAACATTAAAATAAGTACTGCAAGTCCAAGTTGCCTCTCCTATATTTGGCTAAGTTCCTCAAATATGAAAGTTACTATTCTTAGGAAAGAAAACAAAATGAAATCCGGATCTCATATGTAATGTTTTTGTTTAAATTTTTGGTAGTAATGATTGGCTGAAAATGCAAAGTATGAAGTCAGAATCAACCAGCTTATCAAAATGTAACATTTGCTTTCCTGTTTATTGTCTGTGCCAAATTATCAGGTGAGTTTTCTAATAAATTATTTCACAGAACATGCTCAAGATATGAATGATTCATAAAATGTTTACATAGTTCACGTTTATTTTTCTATTTTACCAATCCTCAAATTAGCATGTGAATTATACATAAATTAATTTTCAATAATATGTACACATAGCTTGTTGATTGAAAACTATTCCTATATATTACAGACTCAGTTGATGGAGAGCATGTTTGATACTAGGGATCTGCAGAAGAATAACATTTGTTTCAGTTTGTTCATTTCATTGGGACACAAATTAATTTCATTAGTTTAAAAAGAAAAAAAATGTTTGTTTATTTGTTTCATTAGTTTATTCATTTTTCATTAAAGTCATTGGAGGAAGCATTGCAGAATATTTTGGGCTACAGAATAGTGGTTTTCTTATCAATTCTCATGAAACTTGTGGGAAGAAATCATCAGAAGAGGAAAATAACTCCAAGGTATTTAGACGGTAGCACCAAAAAGTGGCATAAATTGCCTAAAACTCCATAAAAGGACAAAGGGGCAAAGGGCACCAACATTGTCAACAGTTCTCCATAGCTTCACAAGAGCATTAATGAAGCAGCAAGCTGAGAAAGAACACCCCAAGGAACATATATAGGTCACCAGCAATAGTGACATAAACACTTGATAGCATCATGAGAGTCTAAGTGACACCAAAAGTGGCATCAGCACCCTAAGGTACCATGAAGAGGCAACAAAGCAGAAAAGGTTGCAAGAAAAATCTCAAGGAACTGATAAAGAGACAAATAATCAGAAAGAGTGGTATCAAGATTTCAAAAGCACATGAGAAGTGCACAGTAGCCCCCCCCCCCAAGGTGCAACTGGAAGACACAGTAGAAGAAAGAACCCCAAGGAGTAAAATCAGGGTATAGCAGCAAAGCCGAATGCACAAAGACCTCAAACGTACAGCATGAGGGGCATAGCAATAAGGCAGAATGGGATGGGAGATGCCAGTCATTCTGTTCAAGCATATGTGGCAATTGTCAGAATCATTGCATGTAGGCCCCAGTGGTGGTGTTGCAGACATGGCAGGCCAAAGCTGGAAATGTTTGCCCTAGTGGTGGGTGGTTGGAACATGGCAGGCAGTTGGATTCAGTGTATGTAGGCACCAGTGGTGGTGGTTGGAGCATGGCAGGCTGAAGCAGGATGTGTCAGGCCCCAGTGATGGTGAATTTTAGGAGTGGGAATTTGTTTGCTACAAAATAGGAAATACCCTTGATATTAAAGGGTTAAAAAAGAAAGAAAGAAAAAAACACAAACTGTCTTGTGGTTTTTTTCTTTTGTTTTATTTTTTAAAGCTACACTGTATAATAATAATAAAAAAAAAAAAAACCACACCCAGGACTTGCTCAAACCCCTGTTTCAGCCTGCATTTCCCTTACCACCAAAAAAGGGGCCTGACACATCCTGCTTCAGCCCGCTGTTTCCCCAAGCACCAACACAGAGGCCTGACACATCTTGCTTAAGCTTGCCTTACTCTAATCACCAACACAGGGACCTGTCACATACTGCTTCAGCCTGCCATGTCCCTATCAATACCACTGAGGGCTGTCACATCCTGCTTCAACCTTCCACGAACCACCATCACTGGGCTCTGATAGATCCTGATTCAGCTTGCCTTAATTGTGAACACCACCACAGTAGCCCAACTAATCCTGCTTCTGACTGCCATACCCCAAACCCAACTGCACAGAGGTCTGACAGTACATCCAGCAGCATTAGCCTTCCACTGTTATACTCCAACACCAACAGTACAGGGGTCTGATAGTACTTTCTGCATCAGCCTTCCACTGCCATAGCCCATCTCTAAAAGCACAAGGGTCTGACAGTACATCTAGCAGTATCAGCCTTCCACTGGGGCAAAGGGGGCATAGAAACTCAGTCGAGTCATGCCCCAGTAGAGATATTTGCTAATCACCATCCCAGAGGCATGACTCCACGGAGTTCCTCTGCCTATTTTCCCAAATAACAATCCCAGGTTCATGACTTCAGTGAATTCCTCTGCCTGCTTTGCCCCAGTCACCATCTAAGAGCAGGACTCCACTGTTTTCCTCTGTCTGCTTTTCCCCAACCACCACCCCAGTGACATAACTTCACTGAGTTACACTGCCTTCTTTTCCCCATTCACCACCCCAGGAGCATGACTCCACTGAGTTCTACCTCCTTTGCTCCAATCACCACTTCAGGGGAATGAGTCCACTAAGTTCCTCTGCCTGCTTTGTCCCAATCACCACCACAGGGGCATGACCCCCTCTGACTTAGCCAAGGGAAGCCTTGCCTCATGAATTTGCTACATTATTTTTAAGGGCATAAATAAATATGTGGATAAAGGTGAGCCAGTTGATATAGTGTATCTGGATTTCCAGAAAGCATTTGACAAAGTCCCTCATGAGAGCTTTTTAGGAAATTAAAATGTCAGGGTAGGGACAGTGTCCTATTGTTGATTGCCAACTGGTTAATATATAGAAAACACGAGAGTTGGGCTAAAAGGTAACTTTTCCCAATGGAGAAAGGTGAATAGTGAAATGCCTCAGGGATCTGGTCTGGAACCACTGCTTTTTAATAAATTTATAAACAACTTAGAAAGGGGAACAGCAAGTGAAGTGATCAAATTTGCTGATGACACAAAATTATTCAAAGTTGTTATATCACAAGAGGATTGTGAGAAATTATAAGATGACTTTGCAAAATTGGCAGAATGGGCATGCAAATGGCAAATTAAATTTAATGTGGACAAGTGCAAAGTGATGAACTTAGGGACATATCCTACATCAGCCTACCAAACTCTGACCATGACCCTTTGTGCCTGATACTTCCATCTTCAGCCTGCCATGTCCCCAAAAGCACCACTGGGGCAGTTCTAAGTCATCCTGCATGGATCTGAGCTGTCCCTCCTGGAAAATGTTTTAAATTGGTGTGTTATTCTTACCTTTCCAGGTGTGAATTCTTATATCTCCCCTATATCTCATCTCCTCCAGGGTATACTCGTTTAGATCTTTCAGTATCTCCCCAGATATCTTCTGATACATACCCAACACCATTTTGGTCTCCTTTCCATGGACATCTATGATCTCTATCCTTTTTGTGATATGGCCTTCAGCACTCCCATCCTGGTGAGGCCTCAGCAAAGTCCTGTCAAGGGTATTATCACCTCCTTTTTTTATGGTTATCCCTCTTTTTATGCCACCCAACATCCTTCTGGCTTTACCTATAGCCTTGTCACATTGCTTCAACTCCTTCAGATCACCTGATACTATTACCCCCAAGATCCTTCTCCTGGTCAGTGCACATAATTCTTTTTCCCCCAATTGAATGCAGCTCTTTTGGATTATTGGACCCCAGAAGCATGTCTCTGTACTGTTTGGTATTAAATCCTTCCTGCCAAATCTTCTTCAAGCTTTCTTCAATCACTTTTCATTTTCTCTACTTCTTCAGTCTTGTCCACTCTCTTACAGATCTTAGTATGCTCCACAAAGAGAAAAACGTAACCTTCTGTCCCCTTTGGAATGTCACTTCGAATGTTGCATACAATGTAGAATGGAATGTCTGCTTCTATTGATGCATATCACCTCTCAAGTTTAAACACAGTTTTATGACCATGCTCACATGTTTTGCCCATTTCAAAGCAGTCTTAGAAAGGCTCAGGATCCTTAATAATTTCTAATAAACTTTGCAGACCTTAAGAATGCTGCATTTGCTGCTGCAGAGGTATTTTCCTAATGAAAAGGAAACTGACTCCATTACAACTTTGGAGGTATTCAGGCTATCCTTCTCTCAGTGTTTGCTCTACCATTCCAGTTGTTTTTTTTTTTTGTTTTTTTTTAATTATCAACCAACATCACTGCTGCTGCCACTGCTCCATGCCAGTCTTGCGACATTATGGAGCCCACTCACTCTGATGCTCTGTGAATGTACAAGAACTGGCAAATTCCATTGGGGGTGTAACGGCTACTCCACTTGCTGCATTGCTCTACTCCTACCATTTCCATTTTTTTAAAACTTAGTTAACAGCAACAAAGCTACTGCTGCCAGAACAAGCCAGTCTTGAGACCTTAAGGTGTGCCCTTCACTGCTCCAACACATCTTGCTCAATCCTCTTCCACCAAAGTACTTGCCCTGGCCATCTATTACTTTACAAACTCACTGAAGCACTCCTTAGGCTTTTGATGCTATCCTTCCTCTGTGGTACTCATATACTCACTCACCATCTCTTGCTCTTGCCCTGCCTATCCATTGCTCTACCTACTTGCTGCACCACTCCTCAAGCCCAACATTTGCCCGACTCGGGCCGAGTTTTGCCCCACCTGGGGATGCCTCAGGGGCTATAAACAATAAATACATCATATCAATAAAAAATATGTATACAGTAGGACATACATAAATAAATTAAAAACATTAAAACCAAAATGAACATGTACAAACTTAAAAATAAAGGTACCACTTATAAAAACACAGATAACAAATGCACAATAAAAAACCACAGATATAAACATAAATGTAATATTGCAAGATAATTCTGGGTAAAATCAAAGTATGGTGTCAGAACCATGTTAATACCTGTTAAAATTGAGTCACTCTGTATATATCAAACAAATGTCTTGTAATATATACACCAATTACATGTGTTCTAGTGGTCTGTGGATAAATAAACAAAGAAATAGTAACTTCAAAACTACACATACAGTGTTAAAGACCAAAATTAAACAAAAAATGAGAACTGTTGTATATACGACAATATGTCAAACACCATTACTAAAAAGGGATATTAATTAAGTGAAGAACATCATATGTATGATGTCCAGTGCCGGGTATCAATGATGTCTGTGCAATTCAATATCAGCGTGTCATTTTAGAATCTGAAAACTAAACAAATGTACCAAATCAAAAAAAACTATGCGTTTAACATACGGTCGTGAACCAGAGTGCAGAATGAATCGTCTCATCATGCACTACCTCCAAACGTAGCAAGCTTTCATGTATTAATGGACCAGAGGCAGCATGGATTCACCAGGGGAAGATCCTGTCAGACAAATCTGATTGACTTTTTCGACTGGGTAACCAAGGAATTGGATTGAGGAAGAGCGCTCAATGTCATCTACTTGGACTTCAGGAAAGCTTTTGAAACAGTTCCGCACAGGAGACTGTTGAATAAAATGAGAAACTTAGGAGTGAGTGCCAAGGTGGTGGCCTGGATTACAAACTGGTTGACAGACAGAAGACAATGTGTAGTGGTGAATGGAACTTACTCTGAAGAGAGAGCTGTGTTGAGCGGAGTACCGCAGGGATTGGTGTTGGGACCGGTCCTGTTCAATATCTTTGTGAGCGACATTGCGGATGGCATAGAAGGTAAGGCTTGTCTTTTTGCGGATGACACTAAGATCTGCAACAGAGTGGACATGCCGGAAGGAGTGGAGAGAATGAGACAGGATTTACGGAAACTGGAAGAGTGGTCGAAGATATGGCAGCTGAAATTCAATGCTAAGAAGTGCAGAGGCATGCATATGGGGAGTAGAAATCCGAAAGAACTGTATTTGATGGGGGGAGAAGGGATGATGTGCATGGAACAGGAGAGAGACCTGGGGGTGATAGTGTCTAACGATCTGAAGTCGGCGAAACAATGTGACAAGGCAATAGCTAAAGCCAGAAGAATGATGGGCTGTATAGAGAGAGGAATATAGAGTAAGAAAAGGCATGCGATTATCCCCTTGTACAGGTCATTGTTGAGGCCTCACCTGGAGTAAAGTGTTCAGTTCTGGAGACCATATCTCCGAAGGGACAGAGACAGGATGTAGGCGGTACAGAGAAGAGCGACCAAAAAGGTGGAGGGTCTTCATCAAATGACTTATGAGGGGAGATTGAAGAATCTAAATATGTATACCCTGGAGGAAAGGAGGAGCAGAGGTGATATGATACAGACTTTCAGATACTTGAAAGGTTTTAAATATCCAAAGACAACAACAAATCTTTTCCATTGCAAAAAAATCAGCAGAACCAGGGATCACGATTTAAAACTCCAGGGAGGAAGACTCAGAACCAATGTCAGGAAGTATTTCTTCACGGAGAGGGTGGTGGATGCCTGGAATGCCCTTCCGGAGGAAGTGATGAAGACCAAAACTGGGATAAACACTGTAATGAAGACCAAAGCATGGGATAAACACTGTGGATCCATAAAGTATAGAGGATGTGAATGAAGTGAAGAGGAATGGGGGCGGCTTGCGGGAATGACGGCTACTACCTGGAGATTAATTTCCTAATTAAATAAATATACACATGGTTAATGCGACTCCAACATTGCTCTATGCTTCAACGGCAAGAGGAAATAGAAAAAAAAAAAGGATTTGCATCCACAAAAAAGCAGGGGAGTAGCTTGCTTGATACGGTGGTTACAACCCCAAACCAAATTAGCCTGATTCTTCACTCTCAATGATATCTAGTTCTCTGCTTCAACAGCAGGGGGAATGATGAAAAGATCTCTGCTTCAACGGCAGGGGGAATAAAGTAAAGATGATTTATATTCGGACAACAACCAACAAGTACTGAATTGCACAGGCTGGATAAACATGAGTGGGAGTAGCTTGCTATGATGGTGGTTACTACCCCTAAACAATTAGCTAGATACTTCAATTAGATGCAGCTCCAGCACTGATACTTCACTTAGATACAGCTCCAACACTTAGATGCAGCTCCAATGCTGCTAACTACATCGATGGCGGGGGTGGAAGGGAAATAGATCGATATCAGGGGTGGAAGGGATGGTGGGGTGGAAGGGAAATAGAACAAAAAGTCACTTACAAGGGACAAGAGAAACAGATAAGTATGGGGGAGAAAAAAATGTGAAAGCTTGCTGGGCAGACTGGATGGACCGTTTTGTCTTCTTCTGCCGACATTTCTGTTTCTATGTTTCTATACCTTATTGACCCTTTTTTGAACTAATTCCCTATTATTGTAGCAAATAAATAAATCTGTTGTTGAAAATGTATAGCAAGTGATCTTTTGGCACATGCCTTCCAATTTTCTGTTGCTGGAAAGTAAGGGTGGTATGGAAGCTGGGCTGTGGGAACTGAAACCTAGAGTCCTCTGCTGGTGCTGCTGGGAGTAGTATGCAGATGAGCCTTCTAGTCCTCTGCAGCTAAAAAGAGTTCAGGAGCTGTGAAAACTCAATCTTAGGCCTGGATTTTCCATTCTCGCAGAGAATGGAGAATCCAGCAGTAACAGGGGAGCAGGAGGGTGAAGGGGGGTGGGCCTGCGAAAGCCGTCAGCGATTGCACCACCGCGGTGTTATTGCTGCTGGCTTTCATACCCAATAGTGCCACCGTGAAAGGTGGTGCTATTGGGCGCGCTACTGGTGGCGATAACATGGCTTGCCTTATTGCCGCCAGCAAAGACACCACAAAGTCCGCCCCGACACTGCCCCAACTCCTTTTGGCCCCGACTCTGCCCCTAGCAAACTATTGCACGAGAAAAGGGACTTTTTGCATGCAATAGACTTACAAAATAACCCCCTAAGATAGCTCATAGTGTCCTCTGCTGGGGCTGCTGAGAAAAGTATGCAAATAAGCCTTCTAATTATCTGCTGCTAGAAACCATGCAGACTTTAAAGCCTAGAAAGCTCAGTGTCCTCTGGAGTCCTCTGCTATGGTTGCTTGGAGAAATATGCCCATGAGCCTTCAGATCCTCTGCAGCTAGAAAGAGTGAGGGGGCTATGAAAACTGAAACCTTGATGTCTTGCAGGGTCATTTGAAGTCCTCTGCTGGGGTTCCTGGGAAAAGTATGCAAATGAGTCTTCAGGTCTTATGCTATCAGAAAGAGTTCAGAGGTTGTGAAAACTGAAACCTAAATTGCTCATAATGTTTACTGGAGTCTTCTGCTGGGGCTGCTGGGAGAAGTATGGAGATGAGCCTTCTGGTTCTCTCCTGCAGACAGATACCATTTCTTTCAAAGTGCATTAGATAGATAAATGTTTGTATTTTTTAATGATATTTTGTTTGTAAACCACTTTGATGTTAGAAAGGTGGTATATCATGTTCAATAATAAACTAAACTAAACTAGTTAATGATGGGGTATCTAGCATGCCTGTCTATCCTAAAAGCAATACGTAAGAAACAACATCACCCCAAGGCAGAGACTGCAGAGTGAGGCAGCAAGAAAGAGTGATATCAATACCCAAAACACTAAGTGATGTGTAAGGCAGAAAGAAAAGTCACATCAAAACTCCAAGGACCTGATTGCAAAGTGAGCCAGCAAACATAGTTGTACAACAGCACAGCAAAGTGTAGAAACAAAAGTGAAGCAGGGCAGTAGGAACAGGCTGGGCAGCAGTAGCAACAGTGGTATCAAAATCCTAATATATCCAGAGAAGAGCAGGGAAGATTTTTTTTTTATTTTTAAAATATTTTTGTTTTTGTATTTGAGGCCAAACCCCCAGTGCATCCAAGTGAAAAGCAGGACTGCAAGATCAGGCTAGCCAACTGTTGCAAGAGTGGCAACTATAAGTGACACAGTAAGTATGATCAAGAAAACTTTATAAGCTTTTATTTTAATGTTTGATTTATGGTTTTGATTATTTTTTAGATTATGAATGTTTTGATGTTCCCTTCTCTGAACATTGAGTAAGGCATGTGAAAAAATCCCATAAAATAAAACAAATAAATATATAAGGCAATTGTAAGCATGGGCATTGCTCAATGTAGTTGTGCACTCAATCCTGCCACTTGTGTTAAGTTTCCTGGCCACAGTAGGCCTGCGCCCGGGCCTGCTCACCTTAGTAATCCAGGTGTAAGCCCTGGTTCACCTTCGCTTGTGGCAGTGGGCAGCTGCCTCCATACCCGAGCGCCTGCAGCATTCTCTGCCACTTCCGACTCCTCCGAGGTTCCTCCCTGTGCCCGGCGGGCCTCCCCACTTGGACTGCGGAGTGACGCCACCATCCTGCTTCCTCCAGGCCCTGGCTTAGGCACGAGCGACTCTCGCATTCTTAAAGGGGCCACAGCGGGAAAATAACCCACGGCCCCGGATGATGACATCACTAGGCCTCTGTATATAAGGCAGGGTCCAGCCACTTGTCCCTTGCCTTGGCAACAGGTCTCCATGAATGCTCGTGTGCTCGTTGCCTATCGTTCCTGGTTCCTGTTCCTGTCATTGTTCCTGGTTCCAGTTCCTGTCATTGTTTCATAAGAACATAAGAAATTGCCATGCTGGGTCAGACCAAGGGTCCAGCAAGCCCAGCATCCTGTTTCCAACAGAGACCAAACCAGGTCACAAGAACCTGGCAATTCTCCAAACACTAAGAAGATCCCATGCTACTGATGCAATTAATAGCAGTGGCTATTCCCTAAGTAAACTTGATTAATAGCCGTTAATGGACTTCTCCAAGAACGTATCCAAACCTTTTTTGAACCCAGCTACACTAACTGCGCTAACCACATCCTCTGGCAACAAATTCCAGAGCTTTATTGTGCGTTGAGTTAAAAAGAATTTTCTCCGATTAGTCTTAAATGTGCTACTTGCTAACTTCATGGAATGCCCCCTAGTCCTATTATTTCTGGTTCCTGCTCCTGTTTGCTCCTCATCTCTTTCTTGTTCCCTTGGACAGATCCTCTGGTATTGACCCCTGCTTCATTGGACTACACTTGGACTGATCTTCTGGCTCTGACCCTTGCTCTGCTTCCTGGTACCTTGCCTGCTTGATGCCTGCCCTGACTCCAGCTTGCCTTGATCTTCTCTTCTGTATCCTATGGACTTGGCCTCTCTGGCTTCGGCCTATTACCTGGACACCTCCTGTCCTACTCTGTTCCTGTCGGCGTCTGGGTCTTTGGAACCCTGCCTCATCTGGACCATCCTCGGTCCTCTGATTTCTCTGCTGGTCCCAGGTGTACCCTTGTTACCACCGATTGGGAGTCATCATACAGAGTCCCTCCTAAGACCAGCTGGCCCTGGCTCACAAGGGCTCAACCTGCGAGGAATGAGGGCTGGTATTGGTGAAGCTCCAGTCAGCCTCCATCTCCTAGCTTGCTCCACCTCCCGACAGTGGGGACCCATAGGGCTTACCCTGCGGTTAGCGTCAACCCCACCTCGGGCCAAGGGTCCACCACTAGCGCAACAACTTGCATAGAAATTGGGGAAACCTAGCAGAAGGAAATTTATCTTAATGAAGGCCAATTTTTCTACCAAATTTGATGCCAGCTGTGAAAGATGTGACATTAAGAATACTTGTTCACTAGGCATGCTGGTTAGTGGGTAGGAAAAGAAATGTTGGTCAATCTTGGAGAGGTCTGGCTAAACCATGGTCTTATGAGCACAGTATGACAATATGTGTGCTATCATGGGATCTTCAAAGTATTGCATGAACAAAGATTTTGGTGTTGGTGGTGGTGAGCAAAGGGAGATACCATTCTTTCATGCCAACCATTGAAGCTGAGGTCTGTGTCAGCAGAGCCCATTGTATTATGGCCATCATGATAGAGATGGGGGTAGATGAAACTCCGTTTACAGAACAGAATGTATGGAAAGAGCAAGGAGCTAGGAAAACTGAAAATGGACAAGGCTATGGGGCAAGATGAGTTCATCCCAGGATACTGAGGGAGCTCAGAGATGTGCTGGTAGGTCCGCTGATGACCTGTTCAATAGATGCCTGGAAATGGGAGTGGTGCCAAGTGATTGGAGAAGAGCAGTGATGATTCCACTTCACAAGAGTGGTTACAGAGAAGAAGATGGAAACCACAGGCTGGTTAGTCTCACCTTGGTGGTGGTAAACAATGGAGACTCTTCTGAAGGAAAGGATAGTGAACTATCTACAGTCAGGAGGATTGCTGGACCAGAGGCAGCATGGATTCACTAGGGGAAGTTCCTGCCAGGCAAGTCTGATTGATCTTTTAGATTGTTTGATTAAAGAATTGGATCTAAGAAGAGTGCATGATGTGATCTACTTGGATCTCAGCAAAGCTATTGATATGGTCCCGCATAGGAGGCTTGTGAATAAAATGAGAAGCTTGGGAGTGAGCGCCAAGGTGGTGGTCTGCATTACAAACTGGTTGAAAGATAGAAAACAGCATATAATGGTAAATGGAACCTACTCTGAAGAGAGAATGGTGTTAAGCAGAGTGCCACAAAGATCGGTGTTGGGACCGGTTCTGTTCAATATCTTTGTGAGCGCCATTGTAGAAGGGATAAAAAGTGAAGTTTGTCTATTTGTGGATGATCCTAAGGTCTGCAACAGAGTGGGAATGCCGGAAGGAGTAGAGAGAATGAGATGTGATTTAAGGAAGCTTGAACAGTGGTTGAAAATATGGAAGCTGGGATTCAATGCCAAGAAGTGCAGAGTCATGCATCTGGTGTGCAGTAATCCAAAAGAGCTGTATGTGAACAGGGGTGAAGGCCTGTTATGCATGGAGCAAAGTGGGACCTTGAGGTGATAGTGTCTAGCGATCTGAAGACAGTGAAGCAATGTGACAAGGTAGTAGCTAAAACCAGAAGAATGTCTGGCTGCATAGAGAGATGAATAGCTAGTAAGAAAAAGGAGGTAATAATCCCCTTGTATAGGTCCTTGGTGGGGCCTTACCTGGAGTAGTGTGTTCAGTTCTGGAAACCGTATCTCAAAATGAATAGAGACAGGTTGGACGAGGTCCAGAGAAGGGCAATCAAAATGGTGAGGGATCTCCAACAAATGACTTATGAGGAGAGGTTGAAGGACCTAAATATGTTATCCCTGGAGGAGAGGAGGTACATGGCAGATATGATACAGACCTTCAGATACCTGAAAGTTTTTAATGATGCACAATCAGCAAACCTTTTCTATTGGTAAGAAATTAGTAGAACTAGGGGTCACAAAATGAAATTCCAGGGAGGATGGTTCAGAACCACCATCAGAAAATATTTCTTCATGGCGAGGGTGGTGGATGCCTGGAATGTCCTTCCAAAGGAGGTGATGAAGACAAAAATAATGAAGACAAAAAAAGTGAAAGATTTCATAGGGGCATGGGATAAACACTGTGGATCCATAAAGGCTAGAGGATGAAAATGAAGAAAAGAATGCATAGGAGTAACTTGCTGGTATGGCAGTTACTACCCTCTAATTTGCAATGGAACACCTCCAAAACAGAACTTTTCCGCTGAAATATCTACATAATTATTCCCTGATATGGTTACACCGAAGTCGGGTAAAATTGAAGTTGCTTTTGTGGCTGCTTCGGGCTCAAAGCGTGCAAAAGAAGACCCGCTGTCGCCGGATAAAATCCCGCTCCCTAAAACTATGGCATCTGCAGATCTCATATTGACTGAATTAAAACAACTGAAAGATATGATACAGTTAAATATCGATGCCACGGCAGCAATCCGAGGAGACTTACAATCCATGGCTTCTCAAATGGTAGACTTTCAGTCGCGGTTAGATGACTTGGAATCACAGACTTCCTCTTTGGTACTGGGTACTGCGTCACTCCCCCGATTGAACCACGACGTTGAGAAACTACAACAGGACATAGAAGATCTATCGAATCACAATCGTAGAAACAACATATGGATACTAGGCGTCCATGAAGGAGCTGAAGGCACTGAAATGAATACTTTCCTTCTCAAGCTCATACCTTCGAGCCTACAACTCACTATCCCTTTGAGATAGAGAGAGTGCACAGGATACCATTGCGGCCTCCTCGCAACTCTAATTTCCCTCGACCTATTATTTTTAAAGTACTGAGTTACCCGCAAGTACTTGCTATTCTGGCAGCTGCCAGGAGTAAGGCTCCTAACCAGTATCAGGGTAGCTCCCTTCTGTTTGTCCCCAATCTAGCAAAGTCCACAGCAGACCGGCAGAAGGCTTTCCTCGCTTTAAGGCCATGATTACAATCTTTGGGAGCACGATATGGCCTATTTATACCCAGCTCAATTGTGGGTCACCTGCCTTAATCAGACCAAGGTGTTTCATCGGCCAGAAGAACTAGAAGAATTTCTAAGGCCCCTGGAACAAAGCTCATCCATGGTTACCTGAACTCAATTTTTTTTTTTTAATCGCTCAAGTCAACCTGTTTCCTTCTTCGGATGGTGAACTCATTACACATGCAGGTAACCTGTTGATGTTTTCTTATTGTGTGGTAACTTTCCTTTTTTTTTAATCATCATTGCTCCTATAATTGGACCCATAATTATGGTAATAAGCTACCGGACCGAAAGGTAGCTGAAAAGACTATAGTGTTTCTAATATAATCACTTCTAACTGAGGTTTGTTTCCATGAACATGAATACAACATTCCAACAGGTGAGAGTCAGGGAGCCATTGGCCCACCTAGAGGCCCTTTTCTTTTGCTACTCGGTGCTTTGCACTACACTGCTTTGTGATCTTCTGATTTTCATTTTTACCTCTCCAATTTTATTATGGCACTTCCTATTTTTTTAATATCTCTACACTTCCTCCGCATCTCTAAAATCTCATGCAGAACAGATCAACCATCACCAACTGATCTGGATATAATACTGCATATGATTGCTGATCACCTCAGAAATCCATCTCAGTTCATTGTCCATAGCATCGTCCATTACTACGTTCACATTGGTTTCCTTAAATTTAATGGCTTCTCACTCCCAATAAAGAGAAATAAAATATTATCTTACTTACAATCTCTGTGAGCAGACATTGCTCTTATCCAAGAGACTCACCTCTCAACTAGCGAAGCACTTAAGTTGAAACAACAATGGGTTGGACAAGTTTTCTTCAGTCCAGCTTTTCACAAAAAAAGAGGTACAGCCGTTCTGATACACAAACGTCTTGGAGCACAGGTTACACACCAGGCGTCTGACTTGGAAGGCCGCTGGAATATGGTGTAGCTTACCATTTCATCTGAAATATTCATCCTTCTCAACCTCTATGCACCAAATGCTGATGATCTTCAGTTTTTTCACTCAGTGTTTATGCAGCTCTTAACTTTAGACTCTTCTCAGTGTATAATAGGAGGAGACTTCAACCAACCCCTGGACCCTTTCTTGGACAAAAAGTCTAATGCTAAACCCTCTATATCCAGATCTACTACAGCTCTACGACATCTACTTGACACCTTTGGTCTGTCAGAACCATGGCGCTTGTTACATCCTACCAACAAAGACTTTACTTTTTACTCCTACCCTCACACATCCTATTCCAGGATAGAATTTTTTCTCTCTTCCCATAATTTGGTATCCAGGATACAGTCTGGACCAATATGTCCCATTCTAATATCGGACCATGCGGCGATCACCTCACCTGTAATTTACAATCAGCTTTATGAACCGATCAACAATGGTGCTTCAACTCTGCCCTCTTAGCGGACTAAGAATTATTGCAACTGCTTCATTCCAAATTCCTGAATATTTCAGTTCAATACTACTTCCGATGTGGCTACACCTACCATTTGGGCTACTTTCAAAGCCACAATCCAGGGGGAAATAATTGTCTACTCCATCCATCAAAGGAAGTCCCATAAAGCAGCCCTACAGTCTCTCCATCAAGTTTTCACTGGAACATGCTCATATTAACTGTTCTACACCCTCCTCTTTACAAGCGCTACTTAAGGCTCGGTATCAATATAACCAGTTTTTAAGTTCTCAAGTCCAAGTGGGCCTTTTCAGGACTAAATCTCTCTATTATGCAGCAAATAACAAATGTGGCCATTTGTTGTCCTCCTATCTTAAGAAGAAAGTAGAAAAAAAGAGGATTGTTAAAATATTATCTCCAACTCAGCGCTCAATGACATCGGATACGGATATTCTCCAAACTTTTCAAGATTTTTATGCCTCACTGTATGAATCTGAAGTTACATTAACCCCGGATGTTCTTCAAAAATTTCTGTCCACAATATCTCATCCCACCTTGACAGAAGCACAAGCGGCCCAACTAGATGCGCCAATATCGTTAGAAGAAATAGGAGCGGCTGTCTCTTCGCTCTCCACTTGGAAGGCACCTGGCCCCGATGGATTTTCATCAGACTTTTATCAAGCATTCAAAAAGAACCTTCTCCCACACTTGCACGATTACTTTTCCTCTGTTTCCTCTACTCCTAATGTTGCTTCGGCCCTTACTAAAGCTAGTATAGTGGTAATTCCAAAGCCAGGGAGAGATGACACAAACATCGCCAATTATCATCCCTTCTCTCTTCTCAATACTGATTACAAAATATTTTCAAAACTTTTAGCCACTAGGTTAGCTCAACATATGTGTTCTCTTGTTCACCCCGATCAATCGGGCTTCATTAAAAACAGGTTAATAGCTAATAGAGATGTGAATCGTGTCCTCGATCGTCTTAACGATCGATTTCGACTGGGAGGGGGAGGGAATCGTATTATTGCCGTTTGGGTTTTAAAAATATCGTGAAAAATCGTTAAAATCGTGAGCCAACCCCCTAAAACCCACCCCCGACCCTTTAAATTAAATCCCCCACCCTCCCGAACCCCCCCCCCCAAATGCTTTAAATTACCTGGGGATCCAGCGGTGGTCCAGAACGGCGGCGGTCCGGAACGGCCCCCTCAATTGAATCCTTTTGTCTTCAGCCGGCGCCATTTTGCAAAATGGCCGCCGCAAAATGGCGGCGGCCATAGACAAAAACGATTCGACGCAGGAGGTCGTTCCGGACCCCCGCTGGACTTTTGGCAAGTCTTGTGGGGGTCAGGAGGCCCCCCCAAGCTGGCCAAAAGTTTCTGGGAGTCCAGCGGGGTTCAGGAAGCGATTTCTTGCCGCGAATCGTTTTCCGTACGGAAAATGGCGCCGGCAGGAGATCGACTGCAGGAGGTCGTTCAGCGCCGGTCGGGAGGGTGGGGGATTTAATTTAAAGGGTCGGGGTGGGTTTTAGGGGGTTTTAGTGTGCCGGTTTTCCTGCCCTCCCCCTTCCCCCGATTTACGATTTTTTAACGATAAATCGGGGGAATTGGTATTGTATCGTGGCCCTAACGATTTTTGACGATTTAGAATATATCGGACGATATTTTAAATCGTCAAAAAATGATTCACATCCCTAATAGCTAATAACACCCGCCTTTTTATACACATTCATAAACATGCACTCTCTGTCTCAGAACCCGTAGTGGCTGTCTCGTTAGATGCAGAAAAGGCCTTCGACCGTGTCGAATGGCCTTTCCTGTTTGCTACACTATGATGGTTCAGAATTGGATCCGCCTTTATATCCTGGATTCAACTACTCTGTCATTCCCTGACAGCCTTCTTATATATCAATAATCAAGCCTCTACCCCTTTCTCCCTATACAGAGGTACATGTCAGGGATGTCCTCTTTCCCCACTTCTCTTAAACCTGGCTTTGGAACCCTTACTTTTGGCAATTTGTCAAACATCATCTATTGAAGGTGTTACGATTGGATCCAAAACCTTTAAATTGTCTGCTTATGCTGCTGATGTCCTGCTCTGTCTACCCCTCTTATTTCCCTAAAACATCTCTTTGACCTGATCTCCTATTACTCCTCTCTATCTGGTTACAAGATAAACTGGCATAGGCCTGGTGACGCGCACAAAGCCCTGGGTTGCGCATATGCCCCGGGGCTTGGAAAAAGGGGTGGGGTAGGGGCGGTCCGGGGCGGGGGTGTGGCTAGAAGCCTCTGTAGGGCCACTAAGCCGGGGGATCGTGTGCTATACTCGGCCGGCGAACGCAACCTACGCCTGCCCAGAGGCAGGCACAACTAGTAAAATAAAGGTTAGGGGGGGGGGGGGTTAGGTAGGGCTGGGGGGCGGGTTAGGTAGGGGAAGATGGGGGGGCAGAAGGAAAGTTCCCTCCAAGGCTGCTCTGAAATTGGAGCGGCCTCGGAGGGAATGGGGAAAGCCATCGGGGCTCCCCTAGGGCTCGGCACGCTCAAGGTGCACTAGGGTGCACCCCTTGTGCGCGCCGACCCCAGATTTTATAACATGCGCGCACAGCCGCGCGCGCATGTTATAAAATTGGGTGTAGGTATTAAAATCTTCCCCATAATGTTTATGACAAGTTTACTTGATGGGGGGTACTGAATGCTTCAGGAGGCTCGCTGAAGACAACAACAAGAGGAACACCAACAATCACAAGAACTGGCAAGGGAAGTTCCAGCCCCTGCTAAGGAAATTCCTGCACTGGAGCCTGAGCGACTGGTCCCACTGGGAGAGGGTCAAGGCTCATGACAGTACCTGGCACACAGGCAGCCAAACCACTTTTTCCTGCTATCTTGTCCAGGTCATAACAGCTGTATCTGACCACAGGAATCACTACATAGCATTTCTTCAGGACAGGCAGGACTTGATGGAATTGAACAGAGGCTTTTATGCCATTGCAAACTTTCTCAATCTTCTGGGAGCTATCAGCTGTACTCATGTAGCCATCATGCCATCCTGTAACAGGGAGGAGATCATCTGCAACAGAAAGCCCTTCCACTCCATCAGCGTGCAAGTGGTCTGTGGTCTGTGATGCTTGAATGCGCATCCTCGATGTTGTGGCCCAGGTACCCCGGATCTGTGCATGATTCCTTTATACTTAGGTAATTGGGTCTGTATAAATATTTTGAGGATGGCCTCTACGGTGATGGTTGGTTCATAGGTAAGAGAGATGCTTCTTTTGAGCAGAAGTAGGAGATCCATGGTGTGTCCTTGCTAGATAACTATCAACTTTCCCACCCCTTTACTTTCTCCATTCCCACTGCACACAGATTTTAAAAAGCATTTACAGACTTAAAATTTCATTTTACAAATGTAAATGTACTTTAACCGTGTTAAGTGGGTTTTGAAAATTGCTATAATATGTCATTGAATTGTCCTTAGGATATTCAAGTGCAAGCCTAAGTGGCTTTATAAAATTGCTATGACAGTATGTTGTATTTACACGTGTAACTCCTTTTAAAATTACCTCCATAGTCTTTGGAGTATTAGAATGTAGAATGTGCCTTTTCAGCTGGATTGACATTGTTACCAGTTTCCTCCCACTTATCAGCCGATGGAATATTGGGCATTCAGGCCAGCTCACTGTATTGAATATGCGTTTTGGATGCACTAAGCTAACTACTGATGCAATAATGGAATTAGAGAATCCAAAGCATGGGTCCAATCAAACATGTAGCTAATAGCGCTCATCACATGTTATTTCATGTAGATGAGGTTATTAGGGATGCAAAAAAATGACAGTGCGCCCAACTCACCTTGTTTAATGTGGAAAATTTAATACCAGCCCTGAGCTGGGATTAAGTCATTCTGTGCTTAAAGATTCAAGAAAAAAAAATGCTTTCTGTGGTACCTCCTAAAAAGTATCATCATGATACTAAGTAGGAGGAACCACAGAAACCAAAAAAAAAAGGTTTGACCAGGAAAAAAAAAATTCAAGGTGCACAATATATACAAACAATATACATGGTCCAGGCTGTATATATTATGCATGTATACTGTGCATGTAGCGGGACAAAACGGACACTCATATTGGGCATTTCTTTTCCTAACCCTTACTTACAGCCACCTTTCCTGGGCACCTATTGCCAAGGGGGTGCTAGGGATGCACAATTTCCCCTAGCACATCCTTTTTTAATGCAGTAGCTAAGTAATTTCCCTATTGCATTGCTCACACTGGAGAGGTAGATGGGCGTGCGTTAGGAACTCAATACGAACGCCCATTTTTAGCTAGCCCATATTGCATCGGCCTGGTAGATTTTAGTTGCATGGTTTCAGTTAATCATTTATTTGCCCACACACTCCCCCCCCCAAAAAAAAAAAAACAAAACAGTCAACATGCCTAGGCAGTGCCAGAAAGCCTCACAAGCCTATAGGGATTAAGAAGTATTTTCTCTGAGGGAAATCCCTTAGTGCTACTTTATGGATAGAAGGAGCCACCATGGTAGTAGCAGCCATTTTCCCTGCCACTCTGGAACTGAGTGTTTTTTCAGCAGTGTGATTGATCCCAACTAACCCCATCACAGCAGTATGAAAAGAGCCATGGGTTCTGCTTCAGTAAATCATTTACTTTATCTATATTTTGACTTATCTGTGACCTTTTTGTTGAAATATAATTAATATTTAAAGAAAAAAAACATGACAAATTCAGAAAGAGAGAGTTGAGAAGGATTTTTAATGTTGTATAAAATATTAATAAAACAAGAGTTCATTTCTGAAAGGTTTTACCCATGTAAATGGACTTTTGAAAATTGCTACTTTTACATACTACATAGGGCTTTTGAAAATTGCTGAGATATATGATACTTTTACTTTCGTAACCCCTTTGAAAATTCACAGCACAATGTTCGTTGTACAAATGAAGTTACTAAATGGAAAGCAGAAAAAAATTATGTGGTCCATTCATTTGTAGAGCAAATATAGCAGGAGAAACTGACAGGTCCCCTACCAATTTTTATTAACTTCTACTGCCTCTAACTTCCTCCCTTTACACTATTTTGCACCATCAGCTGGCTATTCACAAGCCAGCTGCAGCAGAAAGGAAAAGGAAATGCTAAAGATGTAGACAAAAATCAATAAAATTATGAAGACTTTTCTTATGATCCCACCCAAAATCCCACAAAAGTGCCACAAGATCCTCCTCTTGTACAGTATTTTTGCAGAACCTAAACTCAGGCAATAACCAGACTTGATAACCAATGGTCTGTGGATTCAAATCAATCCACATCCCACAATGTGGTACTTCAGTTGGGATCTTTTCTTTAGTGCAGTTAACTGCCCTATTCTGGTAATATCTGGGCTGCTCCTGAACTTAAATGGCTGTGCAGTTTTTGAGATTAGATTTTCTGGTCCCATGCTTGACTGATTGATTTCAAGTTCAAATATACTGCATATAACGTATTCCAATTCTGGTGGGAATGAAGCCTAGTTGGCACATCTTTTTTCTGCACTATTAGTTGGTACATTTTTTGCCATAAAGACAAAAATCTGTATTCTATAGAGCAAAGAACTTTACTTTTTTTTTTTTTTAAGTTGAAGCTGTTCTCTGGTGAAAGACAAGTGAGACAGCATGATTTTAATCAAAATCATACTCAGAGCATTATAGCTTTCAAAAACTGTTAAAATCATAAAAGTTACATTTTATTGTGACTACTGTTATTACTATCAGACTATTCTTTTGATAGAGGCTGAAGGTTACATATGGGATGGGAAACACAAAGCTGTTTTGCAAAAATAGAGCCTATAACTGCAGTCCTGGAATGCTCCTGTTGTACAAAATTATGCAACTGTCTTGTCTACAGCTCTGCAAAAGATCCCTTAAAGCACGTTCTAGATCTCTTAACAAGGATTGTATTGTTATAAATTACAGGTGGCTCGTGGTCAATCCAAACTGTCTTCCAAAGGGTGATGGATATAGAAATGTTACATTACCATTGAATTATTAATAATGATTACACTACTTACTTTTTTTAAAAACAAAAAGTACATCCCTTGAATTAGTCTATTTGTTGAAATAGTTTTTGATATGATGTTTCTAACCTTTGAATTCTAATGTACCTACATATGATATATAAAAGGGGCAATCATTACGCAATGGGCCTTTGCAAATTAATCAGAACAATACTGAATAAATATACCACACAATTGATTTGATTGGAAATATAAAGGCCAGAGCTTTACTGTATTCCTAAAAAGGTAATTTAACGTATGCACTGAAGTACTCCTTGCTTAAATATACCTAGAAAGAGGGTCTTCATATCCATTAGCTTGACTCAAGCAAGCAAAAAAAAAATCCTAGCAAGGAACATTTGGTCCAAGCCTTGCTAAGCAGCCTACCACATTCAAGCAGGACAGCCAGCTCAGTGGCGCCAAGGCACTTTTGCACCAGGAGTCATTCTCCTGCCATCACACCAGAACCCATGAGCCAGGGGCGACAGACCCAGCCATGCTAGCAGAGGCCTTAACTTGGACTGAGCCTTCTGTACAGTCCATTGTGCTCAAGCAGGACTGCCAGTTCTGTAGAGCAATTTCTCCGATTAGTTTTAAATGTGCCCCATGCTAACTTCATGGAGTGCCCCCTAGTCTTTCTACTTTCCGAAAGAGTAAATAACCGATTCACATCTACCCATTCTAGACCTCTCATGATTTTAAACACCTCTATCATATCCCCCCTCAGCCGTCACTTCTCCAAGCTGAAAAGTCCTAACCTCTTTAGTCTTTCCTCATAGGGGAGCTGTTCCATTCCCCTTATCATTTTGGTAGCCCTTCTCTGTTCCTTTTCCATCGCAATTATATCTTTTTTGAGATGCGGCGACCAGAATTGTACACAGTATTCAAGGTGCGGTCTCACCATGGAGCGATACATTTTGACATTTTCAGTTTTATTCACCATTCCTTTTCTAATAATTCCCAACATTCTGTTTGCTTTTTTGACTGCAGCAGCACACTGAACCGACAATTTCAATGTGTTATCCACTATGACGCCTACCTCTCTTTCTTGGGTTGTAGCACCTAATATGGAACCCAACATTGTGTAATTATAGTATGGGTTATTTTTCCCTAAATGCTTCACCTTGCACTTATCCACATTAAATTTCATCTGTCATTTGGTTGCCCAGTTTTCCAGTCTCAAAAGGTCTTCCTGCAATTTATCACAATCTGCTTGTGATTTAACTACTCTGAACAATTTTGTGTCATCTGCAAATTTGATTATCTCACTCGTCGTATTTCTTTCCAGATCATTTATAAATATATTGAAAAGTAAGGGTTCCAATACAGATCCCTGAGGCACTCCATTGTCCACTCCCTTCCACTGAGAAAATTGTCCATTTAATCCTACTCTCTGTTTCCTGTCTTTTAGCCAGTTTGCAATCCACGAAAGGACATCGTCGCCTATCCCATGACTTTTTACTTTTCCTAGAAGCCTCTCATGAGGAACTTTGTCAAACGCCTTCTGAAAATCCAAGTATACTACATCTACCGGTTCACCTTTATCCACATGTTTATTAACTCCTTCAAAAAAGTGAAGCAGATTTGTGAGGCAAGACTTGCCCTGGGTAAAGCCATGCTGACTTTGTTTCATTAAACCATGTCTTTCTATATGTTCTGTGATTTTGATGTTTAGAATACTTTCCACTATTTTTCCTGGCACTGAAGTCAGGCTAACTGGTCTGTAGTTTCCCGGATCGGCCCTGGAGCCCTTTTTAAATATTGGGGTTACATTTGCTACCCTCCAGTCTTCAGGTACAATGGATGATTTTAATTATAGGTTACAAATTTTTACTAATAGGTCTGAAATTTCAATTTTTAGTTCCTTCAGAACTTTGGGGTGTACACCATCCGGTCCAGGTGATTTACTACTCTTCAGTTTGTCAATCAGGCCTGCCACATCTTCTAGGTTCACAGTGATTTGATTCAGTCCATCTGAATCATTACCCATGAAAACCTTCTCCATTACAGGTACCTCCCCAACATCCTCTTCAGTAAACACTGAAGCAAAGAAATCATTTAATCTTTCTGCGATGGCCTTATCTTCTCTAAGTGCCCCTTTAACCCCTCGATCATCTAACGGTCCAACTGACTCCCTCACAGGCTTTCTACTTCGGATATATTTTAAAAAGTTTTTACTGTGAGTTTTTGCCTCTACAGCCAACTTCTTTTCAAATTCTCTCTTAGCCTGTCTTATCAATGTCTTACATTTAACTTGCCAACGTTTATGTTTCTGTTGGATCCTTCTTCCAATTTTTGAATGAAGATCTTTTGGCTAAAATAGCCTCGACGCACAGTTAAACTCTGGAATTTGTTGCCAGAGGATGTGGTTAGTGCAGTTAGTATAACTATGTTTAAAAAAGGATTGGATAAGTTCTTGGAGAAGAAGTCAATTACCTGCTATTAAGTTCACTTAGAGAATAGTCACTGCCATTAGCAATGGTAACATGGAATAGATTTAGTTTTTGGGTACTTGCCAGGTTCTTATGGCCTGGATTGGCCACTGTTGGAAACAGGATGCTCGGCTTGATGGACCCTTGGTCTGACCCAGTATGGCATTTTCTTATGTTCTTATGTTCCAGACCACTATATTACCCTTTAAGCTGCCACTTTGCCTTATAAGTATGTAGGTCCCTGCAGGTTTGGTACAGTGGCCAAGCTATATTGTGGAAGTTGTGAAGATGTGCCTACATAGTCCCAACTACAACCAGATATCAACTCATCCGGCAAAGTTGCACTGGATATATGAACTCTTACTCTGCCAATGTTCTCAACCCCCTCTCGGCTGAATGAATAAACATTGTCAGGATTAGATGGAATGTTAGGCTACAATGTATGAGGCCATTTTCTCCCTGTCTATACATTGCCATGCCTGTAGCTGCCATCCTATAGAGTACAGGATTGCTTGTGGCTAAAGCCAGTGCATGCTAATTGGGTACAAATACAGTGTGTACTCTGGTGTATGCATTGTTGTGGTAAGGAAGAATACTATAAGCCCTACATCACCCCCAGTCACAGATATAGACAGAGGCTTACAATGCACATCACTTACCCAGACAAACACACAGACACACACACATATCTTGGGGGGGGGGGGGGGGGGGTCAGGAGTCTCCCCCAAGACTTTCCAAAAGTACCTGGTGGTCCAGCAGGGGTCCTAGAGTGATCTCCTGCACTCGCACCGTCGGCTGCCAGTATTCAAAATGGTGCTGACAGCCTTTGCCCTTATGATGTCACAGGGGCTACCGGTACCATTGGTCGGCCCCTGTCACATGGTAGGAGCACAAGATGGTGCCGGCCATCCATTGCTCCTACCATGTGACAGGGGCCAACCAATGGCACCGGTAGCCCCTGTGACATCGTAAGGGCAAAGGGCCATCGGCACCATTTTTATTCATAGCAGGCCCAACAGACTGATGGCCCAGAGAGAGATATTACTCGCGGGACCCTGCTGGACCACCAGGGCTTTTAATAAGTCTTGGGGAGGGATTGGGATGATGGGGGGGTGGTTGTAATACAGTAAATTTGAAGGGTTGGGGTTGGTTTTTTTTTTAAATAAATGTGCCCCTCCACCCCCCCCCCCCCCCCCATACTAACCCAAAAAATGAATTTTCCTCGAAGTTTGGGGAAAATCCATTTCGTGGTTCTGGTCCCACGAACCACGACAAATTAGGAAATTTCGTTGAAATTGCCTAATTCGTGATAAACAAATGCACATCTCTAGTTCTGGGGTGTACCAGGGGGCTTTGTACTTAGTGGTTGTTTTGATTTCTTTCCTGATGATTGGGCATTTGTTATCAGCTATTTCTGAGGTAATGGTGATCCAGGAGTTTACAGTAGAGTTTATGTCAGTCTTGTTTAAGGTTTTCAAGGTGTCTGGTAATATTTCGATTAACTAATCACTGGAACAGGGTTTGTTAAATTCAATGTATTTATTTTGCTCATTGTGAGTTTATTCCAGAAGAAGTTTGGTTTCTATGAGTTTATGGTCTAACCAGGGGAGTGAAGAGGCTGAGGGTGGGACCTTGTTTGTAATTTTATCATTGATGAATATGAGGTCCAGTGTATGACCTGATTTTTGGGTGGGAGTCTTCACTATTTGTTTGAAGCCAATCGCTGTCATGGTGTCTAGGAGGAGTTCGCTAGCAGTTGAAAGGGGTGTTTTATCAATGTGTATGTTAAAATCACCCAAAATTATTGCAGGAATGTCCATGTTAATGTTATTTATTATGGTTTCAATTAGTGGAGACAGGTTGTGTTCAAGGAGCCCCGGTGGGGCATAGAGTAGTATAATTTGTAAGTTCTTTGATTTATAGAAACCTATTTCGAATGGAGAAGGTAAGCTGAATTCTAAATTTGAATTTTTTTAAAGCCATAAAGAGTAGACCGCCTCCTTTTCTTTTTGGTCTAGGCAGTGAATAGATATCATAGGCTGATTTGGGTAATTGGTTTATTAGTGCTATGTCTGAGTCTTTTAGCCAGGATTTGGTTGCACAGCAATTTTCTGGGCAATTGTCAAGTAAAAGGTTGTGACGTATTGGTATCTTTTTTGCCACTGATTGCACATTAAGTAGGATCAAGGTTAGAACTGTTAGGGCTTTCATGTGAATGTTGGGATTAGTAGGTATTGTAGTAAGAGTTTGTGGTCTAATTGGTTTTTTTTGTTTTTCTTCTTTTATTATACCTATTTTGGATCAACATTGGAATTATGTTGTCCTGTTCCATGTTGTGGGTTCTGAGATGGATGGTTGTTGATCAGAAAGAGGATATTTATGGTGGGTGCTTATGGATGATAAAGTTACTGGAGGTCCCGAATGTTGTGAGTAATTAGGAGGGTGGAAGGAGATGTACTGGTGATTGGTTTTATAGTTTGCAGTTCTTTGACTTAGTTGATCGGGGCAGCACAAAGGGGCATGCCCCTTTGTTGCGTTCCTTCAGCACGCAACACTGGGTGCGCAACGCCTGTGGCCCGCCCCTGCGTTTGAATTCCCTTCCTCCCCCTGGATGATGTCAGAGTGGGCGGGGTTAGCCGCGGAAGGGGGTGCAAGGCAGAGTGTCATGCAGGGGGCTGTTTGCGGATCGGTGCCGGGAGGAGAAGTATCCAGTTTGGATTACTTGCAGGCAGGTCCAAAGAGTCAGTGATGGCTGTACAACTTCAGTCATCAGCAAAGCAGGAGAGTTAGCTGTGGCCCACGCCTGTGTTTGAATTCCTCTCTGCCCCCTGGATGAAGTCAGAGTGGGCGGGGTTAGCTGCGGCGGGGAGAGCAAGCAGGGCGTTGTGCAGGGGGCCGTTTGTGGGTCGGTACCAGGAGGAGAAGTACCTGGTTTGGAGTACTTGCAGGCAGGTCCTAAGAGTCAGTGATGGCGGTGGGACTTCGCTCATCAGCGAAGTAGGAGAGTTGCTTTAGGTTTACTCAGCCATATTTACATATTGGCTGGTTAGGCCAACAGTTACCCGGACTTATGTAGCTGCATATGTTTAGGATGAATAGCTGAAGTAGCACTTTTATATTGCTGAGTATAGGGGACAGTTTGTGCTGCTAACTGTAGCTACATCATTTATCCACTACCCAGCCTAATAGAGATGTGAATCGTTTTTCAACGATTAAAATTATCGTCCAATAATTTTAATATCGTCTTAAATCGTTAAAGAACATGATACAATAGGAATTCTAACGATTTATCATTAAAAATCGTTAAATCGGGTTAGTGCGCACTAACCATTGTTAGTGCGCACTAACAGAAAATGATACAAATTGACAATTTTCAGGTCAGTTAAGGTCAGTTTAGGAATGAATATGTATTCCTATTGGCTGGCTGCCCTCTTATTTATTGATGTTACCAAGGTTCCCACTGAGGTGATGGTTGGGGGGATGGGAAATGGAAACGGTTGGTAGCTTGAAAAAAAAAGTAATGTGATCAGTCAATGTGACTAGAACTTGTGCCCCATCCTTAATACTGGGAGTGTTGTGATCTTCCTGCATGCAGTGCCCTATCCCTAATACCAGGAGTGTTGTGATCTTCCTGCACACAGTGCCCTATCTCTGATACTGGGAGTGTTGTGATCTTCCTGCACACAGTGCCCTATCCCTGATACTGGGAGTGTTGTGATCTTCCTGCACACAGTGCCCTAACCCTAATACCGGGAGTGTTGTGATCTTCCTGCACGCAGTGCCCTAACCTTGATACCGGGAGTGTTGTGATCTTCCTGCACATAGTGCCCTAACCCTGATACCGGGGGTGTTGTGATCTTCCTCCACTGAGCAGGGATATGGCACTGCATGCAGGAAGATCACAACACTCCTGGTATCAGGGTTAGGGCACTGTGTGCAGGAAGATCACAACACTCCTGGTATTAGGGATAGGGCACTGCATGCAGGAAGATCACAACACCCCTGGTATCAGGGATAGGGCACTGTGTGCAGGAAGATCACAACACTCCCAATATCAGGGATAGGGCACTGAGTGCAGGAAGATCACAACACTCCCTGTATCAGGGATATGGCACTGAGTGCAGGAAGATCACAACACTCCCTGTATCAGGGATATGGCACTGAGTGCAGGAAGATCACAACACTCCTGTTATTAGGGTTAGGGCACTGCATGCAGGAAGATCACAACAACCCTGGTATCAGGGATAGGGCACTGCGTGCAGGAAGATCACAACACTCCCAGTATCAGGGATAGGGCACTGTGTGCAGGAAGATCACAACACTCCTGGTATTAGGGATAGGGCACTGCATGCAGGAAGATCACAACACTCCCAGTATAAGGGTTAGGGCACTGTGTGCAGGAAGATCACAACACTCCCGGTATCAGGGATAGGACACTGTGTGCAGGAAGATCACAACACTCCCAGTATCAAGCATAGGGCACTGTGTGCAGGAAGATCACAACACTCCCAGTATCAGGGATACGGCACTGTGTACAGGAAGATCACAACATTCCTGGTATTAGGGATAGGGCACTGCATGCAGGAAGATCACAACACTCCCGGTATCAGGGATAGGGCACTGTGTGCAGGAAGATCACAACATTCCCTGTATCAGGCATAGGGCACTGTGTGCAGGAAGATCACAACACCCCTGGTATCAGGGATAGGGCACTGCGTGCAGGAAGATCACAACACTCCCAGTATCAGGGATACGGCACTGCATGCAGGAAGATCACAACACTCCCGGTTTCAGGGATAGGGCACAAGTTCTAGTCACATTGGCTGATCACATTACTTTTCTTGTCAAGCTACCAACTGTTTCCATTTCCCATCCCCCATATATTGTCAGTGGGAACCTTGGTAACATGAATAAATAAGAGGGCAGCTAATAGGAATAATATTCATTCCTAAACTGACCTTAACTGACCTGAAAAGTGTCAAATTGTATCATTTTCTGTTAGTGCGCACTAACTCCCGTTAGTGCGCACTAATCGGAAAAACTGATTTTTTAGCTAAAAAATCGTGCCAAACACGATTTTCTTCTCCTGCCAGATGATTTCGATCGTTAAGACGATCAGGCACACGATTCACATCTCTACAGCCTAATGCTTATAGCCTCTGTGTAAAGCTTATAGAGCCTGCTGTGTGCCAAGATGAGATTTGTGCATTGTTCTCTCAACCTAGCTTGATGGACTCTCTACCTGGGTAACATCAGGCTAGGTGGAAAGAACATTGCCCAAATCTCATCTTGGAATGAGTTTCCTCATCAAATCCTCATGCTCATCAAATCTTCAAAAGAGACCACTGTTCTGTTTGTATGTCTCACTTTGAATGTCAAAGTGGCCCCTAACCCCCTACACTAATACCTAAACCTCACCTCGAGTTACTAGGTGGGCCTACCATAGGGATACAAATACCTATCTAGGGAGATGACATTATGGCCAGACACTTTCTCTCTCTCTCCCTCTCTCTCTTCCCCCTTCCCTCAGAGCTTCAATTCACCTTAATGCCATCCAAAAAGGTGTAGTTAAAATCAGCATTAGGTCTGCCCTACTTAATCATCTATGTTCTAGTACAAGAAAAGCCCAGTTAAAGAAGAGTGGAGGGGTGTGCAGCTAACCATGGGCCTGCCAGGGAGGCAGAGGAAGCCAATTAGGCATTTTCTCATATCCAACTGCTCTGCCTGCAGAGCCCCAATAGCCAATGGGGTACAGCTCAACTCTTTCTACCCCATCCAAGGGGAGGATCAACTCCACTCACTGTATGGGTCTGCAAGGTGGCATCCTCAACTAGGAATCAAGGAAACTGTGCAACTAACAATTGACCATGGGCTTCCTTGCCTGACCACGCGGGCCCTATGGCCCAATGACATCATCAGCTGATCTCCTTGCTGTAAAACAGATGAGTAGGCCAGTATTGCACAGACATCCTAGTTACTGGTGATGTCCATGTAGGTGACACAGCACTGTCCATTTAAGTTGATGTGTGTTTTGCTTGTTTTAAATATATTAGTATTAAGATAACTGACTATTTATTAGCAAATAAATATAAGTTCTAATAAAATTGAAGTCAACTAGCTATTTTACAATCAAATATTATCTCAATGTATAATTTCATTTAGTGGTATACTAGCAGATTTTAAAAGCACAATGCTTGCCAAAGCCAAGACATATGTGTGTGACTTGGCCCGGTGCACGCCGCATAGATTTTAAAAACCGTGCGAGTACGCACATTCTCCTGGTACACACACAAATTTAAATATTCAATAAAGTGGCAAGAATGGGCGGGGCATAGGTGGAGCATGGGCAGGCTTAGTCTGTTAGATGAAGTGTGCGCATAAGTATTCACGCATGCAATCATGCGCTGGGGGTCCCCTACCACGTAACTTTACTTCTGCTATGGACAGCTTGTAAGTAATAAAATAAAAACGAGGCTAGTCAGCGGGGTTTTAAGGGTCAGGGCTAATAGGGAAAAAGGGAGGCAAGTGAGCTAGGAGGTTTAGGAAGTCCTCTCCTTCACTGGAATGAACTGGGATAACAGGCAATTGCATTGCCGTGCATATTTATTAAAATCCCCCCGCCCCCCACTTACATGCTCGATGCAAGCATCAATATAAAGTCATGCACATGTGTACACGTGTATAGCCAATTTTATAACTGGTGCATATATAATCAAATATGTTATAAAATCGCCGTGTCCATGTGTGTGAGCCAGCAAACGTGAGCACATGTGTCTTAAAATTCACCTCATACTGCAGTCTTTGTAGAACTCTGCATCCAGTGATATAAAAAGAATAGTTATTCCTAATAGTCAATAACATACACTTTAGAAAGTTTTTAAAAAAATTGTTACATTCATTCAAATAGAATTCATACACCATAGAAATGATTTCTGCAGTTTTGGACCACTGTTGTTGAACAAACTTTTCAATAGTATTAAAATTATCAGTAATGAAAATTATCACCTTTGTATAAGAAGATAAAGCATATTAATTTGTTGAATTGACTATAAGTGTTAATAATATCTTTTAATACTATTTGATACTGTACAATCAATAATACATTCAATTATTTATAATATTGACACCCATCTCTCATTTCACTCTGCCATAATATTGAAAATGAAAAATTTCTGATCCTATTTTTCTTTTAAAAGAAAAGAAATATCCCCTACATCTAGAGACATTTCTTTTGGATAAGGAGTCATCTAAGGGAAATTAGACTATACTAGAGATATTGATGAAGTTAAGATAAAATTATATCTCTCTATAAATGCATAAAAATGCTGTTTTCTTTAAAGTGGTTTCATTTATAAGCTCCTCAATATTATGTGGACTAACAAAGGTTTGTAATTATGTGATATTCTTTTTTTTTTTTTCCTAAGTATTGTAATTGGAAATCCTTTATTTCATTGTATTTTATTGATGTAAATTGATAAAAATTCAATAAACTATAAATAAAAAAAAAAAAAAAGAAAAGAAATATGGCTTATATTGCTATAGTGGGGGAATATGATTAACCATCCAGGTGCATAAGTAAACCAAGTTCTATTCATCTATTCAGGTAGTTTACAATATAAAGATAATTATGCTTTAATATATAATGGATGGAAATTTATCAATGGAGAGTTTAGTTCTTCCAAGTGCAAAGAGGAAAAAAAATCCCCCACAAAAATTACATTTGGCAGGGGTATTGAAATAAAAAACTTGTATTTTGAGTTCAAACATTGACCCAGATCGGTGACATACTTCAAAGAAACCTCATGAAACTGAAGTTTTGCTGCCTGCCCTGCTCCTAATTTTAGCCTTAGAAGATATTTTCAGATTCATTTCAGTGTCTCCTCCTCTTAACTTTTTTTTTGATGGGTTTGTCCTGACAATATCACCTCTGGAAAAGGGATATAGGAATGCTATTGAGCGTGCACCACTAATAATAGTATCAGAGAACAAAGGCAGGAGGCCATCCTTCCTTCTCAATCCTGAATATTTCTGTTCAGTTTTTCTAGCTGCATACCACATCTGTCTCATGTTGACAGAGTAATATTTTCTTTACAAGGGAAAGTTTAGCATCTCGTATATTATTGACCTTTTTGTTTTTGTTACAAAATTTTACTAGTGATCATGGTCATTTTTTATGTAGCTCATGCTCTTACACTGGGAGATATCAGAGCATGTTACATAGCAGCAGGTCAACAGAGCCTGAACCAACAGCATCAAAAGGAGCACAATGAGTGAGCAGTAAACAAGGTTATGAGAAAAGGTGAATTTAAAGTGGTAATAAGAGGACAAACATACAGACAGAGGATAAAGGAACAGCAGTAATAAGATAATAACCCCCCCCCAAAAAAAAAAAAAATAGGTGAGCAATACAACATCAATTTAATTAAAACTTCTTGTGTAGGAAGGGGACAAGTCTCCAGAGGTAATCCAGAGCCGAGACAACCAGGGAACAGAAACGGTGCTAGCATTTTTACTGCCCTGTGTGAAAAATTGCTGTGCTCCCCCCCCCCCCCCCATTCTTTTTTTAACACAAAATATTTGTTGTTTTCCCCAATAACCAACCCATAATACATCTGACGAAGTAGACTATCCTTGAAAGTTTGTGCTTTAATAAATTGCTTAGTCTATAAAGGTGCCACCCAACTCCTGTCATTTCAGTCTTACACTCTGTCCCAATCCTCTGTCCGCTGCCAAAAAAAAGCCCTGCTCCCTCTGGCAATCAAAACTATGAAAATGAACACACTCTCCAGAACCTATTTTACCCCATCCACAGGTCCAAAATTTCTAAATTGTGAAGGAATGATTTCCAGATGCTCCTTCCCCACCTACCTATAGGTATATAAAATTGATGCTGGCTGGGCTCTGTAGCCAGCACCAATTTGTTGTACAGAAAAATATGCACTGTTGTGGCTCCAACCAGAAAACCCTGTGAAAAAAGACACTTGGAACCCATATAGTACTATTGTAATGTGTCATAGATCTTGGTTTGTCCCTTGGACAGCCAACAATATAGTAAAAATTCCATACCAAAACAGTACTAACTGCAAGCACTCAAACAGGAACAACCCTATCTATGAAAGACAAATATTATACCAGACTTCAACACTTCCTACTACGAAAGGTGAACAAATTAGTCTCCTCTAAATTCCTATATACAAACTATACATTCTAGATAAATACATGCCTACACATGCAGAACACAGACCGAACCTGACCAAATAGGGAATAAAGAGACCATAAAATATAAATAGAAATGTGTAGACAGAAACTGAACTGGAAACTCCAATAAGCTAGACTCTGTATATTGTGAATGGAAAAACATAAAAATCACCAAGCTTCATAAATCAAACAATAAAACCAAGAAATATAAATCAATCATATAAGCCATACTAATAAAAAGATTATTGCCAGAAAGATGACAAATAGAAATCATCAAATAATTAACAACCCATATAAAAAGTTTAAAACATTTCCAAACTAATAAAATATTTCAAAATAACAGAAACATCAAACACCTGATAATTAAAACAAGAAGGGAAAAATACCTCGCTTCCCATAACTGAAAACTTTTGATTTCCAGTCACATTGAGCTTGTCATTAATTAGAGGGGGTGGCAAAAATGTTTGACCCCCTCCCCCCACCAAGGCAGGCTCCCATTCACACACAAACACACCCATACCCCCCAAGCAGACTTCCATTTACGTCCACCCAGACAGGCTCCCATTCACATCTAACCACCCTCCCACCTCCGGCAGGCTCCCATTCACAACCCATCCACCCAGCCATCCCAGGCAGGCTCTCATTCACAAGCACTCATTCCAGGTAGGCTTTCATTCACATACTCACCCATTCTCCCAGGTTTGTTCCCATTCACATAGAAAAACACCCATTCCCCCATTCTCATACACATCCACACCTATGCCCCTACCAGGCAAGCTTCATTCATATACAACCTCTATGCAAGCAGGTCCACACGTCTTTCTTGCCACTACTGCCACCCGATGCCTCTTTCTTTGGGAGAGAGAGCAGGATTCATCAGTCACAGAGCTATAAGCGTCCTTCCTGCGGCTCCTCCACATCTGCAGGCCAGACCATGGTACTCAACAGTGCTAACACTTCCTGTATACTCATCTCGTTCTTCATGAAATGACGATATAGGAAGTAGTAGTACCAAGGGGCCAGCCAGCACAAGAGGAGAAATCGCAGAATGAGCTCCCCATTTTCTTCTGCTGCTGCCGATGGTGACTGTATGGGCCTCTGTATTCTTTTGCCGCTGGTGGTTGGTTACATAGGCATTTCGCTGATCCCTTTCCTGTTCCCCCTTCCATTGTAGCCTTCACCCTTCTGTGTGTGCCACCCCGTGCTATTGAACAGTTTGCACACCCGGTTATGCCGGACCTGCCAGGGAAGCAATTATGAGGAGAGCACATAAGAATTCTGACCTGACAGGGGAAGAGAGAGGGAGTCTATGATCAGGTAAGACAGGAGGTCCCAGTCGAGGGAGGTCAAAGTTATATGGCCTCAGCTAAAAGCCAAAGGCTTCAACCAAAATCTAGGATTTCAGTGTTTTCCTGAAAGTCTGAAGATCAAGTGTAAGCCTGATGTCCTAAGGCAGGGAATTCCAAAGTATAGGAACTGATCCAAAAAAGATCCTGTTCCTCATGCTGGAGAGCCACATTTACTTGGGGGCAGGTACTACCAGGAAGTGTGTGATAGCATGCGCAGAGGGCAGACAGGCATATACAGGGAGAATCAGTTGACTAGATAGAATTTTGCTAGGTCCTTAAGTGCTTTAAAGGCCAGAACCATGGACTTCATAGTTTGTAAGGGTGTGCATTCGTTTGCAACATATTGGTAATCCGCAACATATAGGGCCATATTCGTTGTATTCGTGGGGAAGCGAAATGTATCGCAATTCCCCACGAATACAAAAAATCTTCACCAAATTATTTGGCCGTCTAAAAGAGTGAATTTAAACAAACCCCTCACCCTCCTGACCCCCTCAAGACTTACCAAAACTCCCTGGTGGTCCAGCAGGGGGTCCGGGAGCCATCTCCTGCACTCATACCATCGGCTGCCGGTATTCAAAATGGCACCATAGCCTTTGACCTTACTATGTTACAGGGGCTACCAGTGCCATTGGTCGGCCCCTGTCACATGGTAGGAGCAATGGATGGTCGGCACCATCTTGTTCTCCTACCATGTGGCAGGGGCTGACCAATGGCACCGGTAGCCCCGTGACATAGTAAAGTCAAAGGCTATCGGCGCCATTTTTAATACCGGCAGCCGACGGTGTGAGTGCAGGAGATGGCTCCCGGACCCCCCCGCTGGACCACCAGGGAGGTTGGTAAGTCTTGGGGGGGTCAGGAAGGTGGGGGGTTGTAGTTAATTTAATTTTAGCTGGGAAACAAATAAGAATGAACACATGAATGTATCGGGGGCCCCCCTTGCCGAATGCAACGTATCTGCCCCCCGATGAATACGAATACCGAATGCAACGTATGCGGCCCCTCTGCACATCCCTAATAGTTTGTGCGATAGGAGTTTGGCAGTCGGTACAGAAACTTTGGAAGCAGAGTAAATGGATCAAATTTAGTGACATTGACTGTTCTCAATGACAGCAAAATTTTGTATGAGCTGCAGATGGAAAATTAGCTTCTTCAGCAGGTGAATATAGAAAGAATTGCAATAGTCTAGGTGAGATTTCACAAGCTTGGATGACAGTGGCATAGGTAAGGGTATTAAAAAGGGTATGGAAATGGTGAAGCTGGAAAAGGTGGAAAAATACTGACTTAGTTATTAGGGATGTGAATCGTTTTTTGACGATTTAAAAAAATTGTCCGATATTTTTTAAATCGTCAAAAATCGTTAGAGTGCGCGATACAATAGAAATTTTCCAGATTTATCGTGAAAAATCGTTACTCCCGTTAGTGCCCACTAACGGGAGTTATTTGGGGGGAGGGTGGGGAAACAGCACACCAAAACAACCCCTAAACCCACCCCGACCCTATAAAACTAACCCCTTACCTTCCCCCACCCTCCCGAACCCCTCCAAAACTTTTTACGAGTACCTGGTGGTCCAGTGGGAGCACAGGGACCGATCTCCCGCTCTCGGGCCATCGGCGCCATTTTGGCTGCCACTCAAAAATGGCACCGATGGCCCAATAAAAAAAAAAAACCACCCGACCCTTTAAAAATGACCCCTTAGCTTCCCCCACCCTCCTGATCCCCCTAAAACATTTTAAAATTACCTGGTGGCCCAGTGGTGGTCCCGGGAGCGATCTCCCATTCTCGGGCCGTCGGCTGCCACTTTGACCCCCACTGGACCTCACTAAAAAAAAATTAACAATGTGAATCGGAACCGATTCCGATTCACATCTCCACCGATCAGATTTTTTTCTCCCTCCAGCCGAACCCGATCGTTAAGATGATCGGGCACACAATTCACATCCCTATTAGTTATGGAGAGTGTCTGTGCCTCCATGGAGAACTTGGAGTCTAAGATGAAGCCAAGGTTGTAGATTTGGTGGTTTATGGTATCAGAGATCCTTACAAAGTTATTCTAGAGTGGATGGGTTCATGGTCTGTTTTTTCAATCGATAGTACTTCTGTCTTTTGGGGATTAAACTTCAATTTATTGAGGTGCAACCAGTTTGCAATTTTTATAAGCTAGTTATTCAAATTTATGATGGCTTTATCATGTTTAGCCCCCAGGAAACACAGAAATTGCATGTCATTGACATAGGCATGGAAGGGGGTTTGGCAGCCTCTAATTAGCTTGCCAATAAGGGAGAGATAAATGTTGAAAAGTGTGAAGGAAAGAATTGAGCCTTGTGGTACACCACATGGGAGTGGGTGTGGTGGGAGGAGGGCCAACCAAGGGAGATAATCCGAGTATGGTCATAAAGAAAGGATTTGAACTAAGTGAAATCTGGGTCAGAGAGGCTACAAGGCAGATGATGAGGAACTCATGGTCAATCATGTCTAATTGATGAAACAATAGGGTAGGTTGTCTAAGAACGCCGTCTGGGCAATAAGATGGATTAGACACCGAAATAGTCCAAAAATAACCTTTTATTTGAGTGGAGACACATATTCAAGCAAATGCCCGACTCTGGCCGAGTTTCGCCCCACCTGGAGCTGTCTCAGGGGCTGTATGAAGAGATTCTTTTGGTAATTTTTGACAATTCTCTTTATTGAAAATACTTCATATATTTGAAATATGGAATCGCTGTCGCACATAGTCTCCGCTCAGGTATTGACCACCTACCGGGCTACCGGTGCCTTTGGTCAGCCCCTGTCACATGGTAGGAGCACAAGATGGCACCGGCCATCCAGTGCTCTTACCATGTGACAGGATCCGGCCAATGGCACAGATACCCTGTCACATGGTAAGAGCAAAGGGCCATCGGCGCCATTTTGAATAGTGGCAGCCGACGGCCCCGGAGCGGGAGGACGGCCCGGAGCGGGAGATCGCTCCCGGGACCCCCACTGGACGACCAGGTACCTATAAAAGTTTTTGGGGGCGTCGCGAGGGTGGAGGAAGCTAAGGGGTTAGTTTTAAAGGGTCGGGATGGGTTTAGGGATTATTTTTGTGTGCTGTTTTTCCCGCCCTCCCCCAAAATGATAAGGGAATCCCCATGATCAATATCGTGGGGTTTTCCTATCATTTTGGGGGAACCCCCGGTTTCTGACGATTTTGAAAATATCGACGCTATTTTCAATCGTCTGCCCGATTAACATCCCTACTAAAAAGTACACAGAGACTTCCACAGCATCCATAAATTTAGGCAGATGGATGGGAAGCATTCACAGGGATGGGGAGAGGTTAAGCTAGGGAAACAAATTTACAAATCTATATGTTTTTCATCCATTTTTGGTCCATAAAATCTTACAGGAGTAAGTTCTGCAGGCACAGTGTGTTATACATTGGTGGTTTAGTGTGCCCTTGGGCCTTAGCCCGACCCAGACCTTCTAGGCCGAGCCAAGGGTTGACGGTGGCCCCGCATGGCTGATGGTCTACCCTCCACCAGGCCGGCAAGCTCCCATGGCCAACATCCGAGGATGTTGGAAGGTGAATGGTCCTCCGACCATTCCGGGCCCTTTCGGACCTGCTGCGAGCAGCATGGAGCAGCAGGCCTGGCCTGAGGTTGATTGCAGATGGGCCTTGAAATGAAGACATGACTATGGAGTGATGTGACGGCATCTAGACAAAGACTGATGCAATGGCATCCAGGGACGAAGACACATGGCTGATGCAACGGCATCCAGGGACGAGACTCTTGACATCCACAAAGGCAACATGAGGCATGGACATAGGCACTGTCTCTCAGGGCGCCCTACTCAGGCCACCCGTGGGACTGAGTCACGGACCACCCTGTCCGTTACGCGCCCTACACAGCCCCAAGGCTGGTCACGGACCACGACTGGAGCGGGACAGCACAGGAACACACATCCGGGACTTGACGGCTCAGGAGCACAGGACAACCGTCCACAGGCAGGCTAGTCCTCTCAGGAGTACTGCATCTGAGGAACCTCCCAGTACCAGAAGGCTCGAGAGTGAAGACGAGGCATGGGATAGGAAGGAACATCATGGAAGGCAGGAACACCAGGACGTAGGAGATGAAGACACCTGAACCAGGACCTCAGGCATGAAGACTTGACATGGAACAACAGAATGAAACAAGGAGCTCCTAGAAGACTGAAAGACCTTACATGGACTCTGGCAGGCCGGAGCCTCCAGAGCAAAGACTCCACAACGATGCAAGGCAAGGAAGAACTGACGGAGCAGCCCTTTATAGGGCTGAAGCAGGAAACAGTCATCAAGGTGGGGCCCAGACACTTCCTGTGTCTGGCCCTTTAAATACAGAAGGAAGACGCAGCTGCGCGCCTAGGGAGCAGGAAACAGGGGCTGTGCAGGACCATGGCAAGCGGCCTGCACAGCGTCTGTGCGGAAGACGTCAGAGAAGGCAGGGCTGGTCTGGGTGCAGGCTCCAACGTCGGCAGCGGCTCCAGCCGCTGCAGGAGGCCCCGGAGGCGGCTCCAGCCGCTACTCCAGCCCGGGGCTGCGGCCTATACGCCGTGAAGAGGGAATCAGCGTCGGGGGTGGTCCCAGCCCCGAAGAAGGCCGTGACTCTGACCGCGGAGGCCAAGATGAAGCAGGGCGGCCTCCTGGCCGTGTGGGCAGGCCGACAGCGGCGTCCTGCCACGTCGGCGAAGACGGCAGCATGGGTGAGTCAGTGAGCCTGCTCGCAGGGAACACCCGCGGGCAGCGTTCATAACACAGTGTACCTGTTGATTTTGTAGGAGATTTTCAAAGGGAAACTCCCTGCATAATTTCCCTTTGAAAATTAGCTGCATGTTATGCAGGCACACATTTTCTGAAAATTGACTGCCATACTGTGGACCTTTTGGAACTTGACAAAAATCCTTTAATATTTGGCAATTTTGTTATCAGTCTTCATTGGTAACACTAAAATAGATTTTGATAAAATTATCTGAAAGTTCAAATTGTTTAATGGCCTCTGGTAGTCAAGTAAAAAAGAATGCCATTTTGTCTCTTTAATGCTCTAAATATTCTTGCAATAAGTTCAAACTTTGATTGTTGTTTTTATTTTTTTAAGCTCATGATTTGGCAGGTTTGTAATGTGACTCCTGATGGTGGGACAGCAGATTACATTTTTCTATAAAAAACATTTCCTTGGGACTTGGCACCAAAACTGTTATTGCATGGCCGCAGGTGTTTGGTAATTGGATTAATGCAGAGCAGAAGGAATGTCTGCCATCCCAGCACTGAGAAGTGCTGAGGAAAGACAAATTCATTTCTGAAAGTAACCTGGAATGCATGATGACAGGCCTGTTCACACACAGAGAAAGCCAGATCTAAGCCTGCAAGTTTTAAATTAACTGCTGAGAGCAATCACCTCCCAGAGAAAAGTTTATCCAAACCTAAACACAATAACAGCAGCAGAGTAAGTAAAGGGTAGGCAGCTTTGGACTAGGGTTTGATCCCAGTCCAAAAGCAACTTGCAAAATCTTAACCAAAATGTATATGATGCATATCATGAATCTGTAAAATTCTAGGTGTCTGACAGAAAATGTCAATGATAAACACACTAGACACTTAAAAATATATCAAAGAGATATAGAACAAATTATAATCTTGGATCAAAAGCTTTTAGGGTGAATTGAAATTCTTTTAAATGCTTTGATCATGAGCTAAATAGTCTGATTGGGGCACAGAATCAACAAGTACATTCTCATCGATCACATTCTTAACCTATATCAATTAATATATAAACATTTGTGTATAAATTAACAAGAAATGTAACTTGCAAAGATTACACTACCGGTAATTCTCTCTGATGAAAATCTTATTTCAGCTCCTTTGAAGTACCTCATGATGATCCATAAATCCTTCCCACAAAGATTTCTTGCATGTAAACAGAAAACAAATACTAAAAAAATGAAATTGTACACTGATCAAAATTAATATTTGTAGTGCAGTAACATCTCTAGTTGTATAAAAATATGGAATTATGTAGCACTTAATTTAAACAGTATTCCTGCATAGGAGCTGATTCATCAATCATTTTTTTTTATTATGCATTAACTACCTCTACAATGTCCGATAGATAGATTCAGGGCTAATAGAAATTAGGCAATGTAAATATTAGTGTGTGAAGTGCTTGCTGAGTACACCAAAAAACTTCCGGTAAGAGAAGAGCACTAATGTATTGAGTATATAGGCAATGTTGCAAAATTGAAAAGTTACTTTTTAACACATTCCAAACTATGAAACAAAATAAATGAGCATATATAAAAAAGTACAATTCAAAATCATATTGAGTTCTATATCAATGAGAAAGCAATTCCTATCTGAAATGAATGAAACATTTAACCAGTGATGTGTGAAACTCGAACGTATCAATGATGTGTTACATTGCAAAATTCAACAGTGAATCTAGTAAAATGAAATGACTTTGCATACTGTTACAACAAATAGTAACTAAATATTGTAGCTGATGAACAATATTTAGTAACAAAAAGCTCTTCTACCACTCATCTTGTAAATAAACCTAAACGATCTACATATTCATGTGTCAATTATGCAAATCCATATAATATACATTTTGCTCATAATACCTGCAAAACTAGCAGTGGAAAGAAACCTTGTGAGAAATCCTAAGTCTGGTAAGACTTCCTTTGATTGTGATCAAAGTTTCCAGGTGACTTGTAAAGTCCAAAACAAGGCCTTGTTTCTCATAGTACCGCTTCCTCAGGAGGAACTCTTGGAGCAAAAGTGATCATGCAGTCTGTAAAGCAAATATGACAACATTTTATGTGAGTAAGAAGTTGGGAGAGCCCAACATGCCGCTGGAGCGCACTGTTAACCCGCGATTGGAAGCATGTTTTCGAAGCACTAGCTTTACCCCTTATTCAGTAAGGGGTAATAGCGTGTCGAAAATGCGCGTCCAACCCCCCGCACCTAATAGTGCCCACAACATGCAAATGCATGTTGATGGCCCTATTATGTATTCCCGCGTGATTCAGTAAGTAAAATGTGCAGCCAAGCCGCACATTTTACTTTAAGAAATTAGCGCCTACCCAAAGGTAGGCGTTAGTTTCTGCTGGCGCCAGGGAAGTGCACAGAAAAGCAGTAAAAACTGCTTTTCTGTGCACCCTCCGACTTAATATCATGGCGATATTAAGTCGGAGGTCCCGAAAGTTAAAAAAAGTAAAAAAAAAAAGAAAAAAAAATTTGAAATAGGCCTGTGGCTCATGGGTTGAAAACTGGACACCCAATTTTGCCGTCGGCCGGATTCTGAACCCATGACTGTCAGCAGGCTCGAGAACCAACGCCGGCAAAATTGAGCGTCAGCTGTCAAACTCGCTGACAGCTGCCGCTCCTGTCAAAAAAGAGGCGCTAGGGACGCGCTAGTGCCCCCTGCGCCTCTTTTTACCGCTGGCCCTAATTTAAATAAATTAAATTACTGTACCGCGCGCATGATAGTGTATCGGCCCGTATGATAGGTGTTTGGAGGTAAAGTTCACACCAGCCTTCAAAAGAATTAAAAAGATTGTCAAATAACATACTTGAAAAATCAACATAGAAAAAAAACATTAAAAAAATAACTTTTAAAATTAAAGCTAATGACATGCAGTCAGAAGAACTGTGTGTATAAATGATCAGCCTACATCTACTTGATGCAGCCCAGACAGGCTTGGTATGAATATCAATAGGAATAAGAAATAAAGCTACAAACCTGCACAGTACATAATCATGTCCATTTTCTTGTTGTCTAAAACTGCATCTAACACAAAGGCTCGCTTTGCTGACCACTGCTTACATTGTAGTGAATACAGTTGAACCGAGACCAACTTAATGAGACAGGATCTCTGAAAGTCAGGGACAAGTGCCCAACAGGTTCCAGATCCGCAAGCCAAACCACTGCAATATGTTATTTCAGGCTATTTCCTGTCAACAGAAATTGAATTTCACTATTATTTAAAACAGAAGTGGGAAGAGTTGCTCAGATGAATAGTCAGCATAGGGAAGACGCAATTTTATATCAGGAAACTAGCAAGGCGGTTATGTGGGAAGAAATAACAGCATATGTGATCAGGAAAGCTAAAGAGACTAATAAATCAGTTAGAAAAAGTTCAAAATTGCTAAAGCTCAGTTAATAAATCCCTCTCAATCTAATAGAAATGAGTATAGATCAATTCTCTGTTACCTGAATACCTATCTACATCATAGAACTTAAAGACAATTGCTGAGGTCGTTTCACAAATATTTTAGGCATGGGAACAAAGCTGGGAAATTAAGAATTTTGTCAAAACCTGGAAAGGGAAAACATATATAGAAAGCCTTCAGGATGATAATGGAAAAGATTGTTGGGATTTTAAAGAGATTTGTAGCATATTTAAATGTTTTTTGAATCTTTATATGCAGCTGAAGCCCAGGGAGAGACATCAGTAGAAACTGAATTTTCTAAAGATTTCGTTTTACCTGAATTCTCAGAAACTATAAAGTTGAGCAGCATGCATAAGGTTCCAGGACCCAATGGGCTGAATGCAGACTATTATAAGATTTTGGCACAGCAAACAATAGTGCCGCTTGGACAATTTTTCGAAGCTGCCTTACAAAGAGGGGAATTCCCTGGGAACTCTATGAAGGCCCGCATAACGGTTTTTGTAAAGCCGGGGAAAGTCTCAAATAAACCGGCGCTTCTTACCGAACAATTTCTCTTAGATTTTGACCTTAAATTGTTTGCAAACATTTTAGGGACAAGATTGAATAAAGTACTTCCAGACTTGATCTCTCACAATCAAGTGGGATTTGTGCAAGGAGTGTCAGCAGACCAGACATTGTCAGACCTATGACAGCTATGTAGAGCCCTAAGAATACCATGTATGGTGGTCAGGTTCGATGCAGAAAAGGCATTTGACCATGTTTTGTGGTCATATCTTTTTTGGTCCTACCCAGATATGATTTTGCTGGCAAACTCCTCCCATATATTTCAATCTTATATAAGAATCCAAAATCAGTAGTTATACCTAATGGTCATAAGTCAGAAGAGTTCTGGTTGCAAAGGGGAACAAGGCAGGGCTGTCCTCCCTCACCACTTCTAGATATTTTGAGTAAGGAACCCCTGTTAAGAAAAGTAGAGGACAGCTTGGATATAAGGGGATATGAAATTCATAACAGTTGTTTCAAGATTGCAGCCTTTGCTAATGATGTTTTGGTGTTGTTGAAGAATCTCCAAAACTCATTAACTAATATTATGCAACTACAAACAAATTTTTGGAGCCTCTCAGGTAAAAGATAAATCTAGATAAAATCTGAGGCACTGGATGTAGTGAGAGATCTAAAGGTTGCATGGCAGGGGCCTTTCCCACTGAAATGGGTCACTAGCCAAATGAAGTATTTGGGAAAATATATTCCTACTGACATTAAGAATTAGGGATGTGAATCAGGCTTCGGATGATTGAAAATATCATCGATATTTTCAAAATCGTCAGAAATCGGGGGCTCCCCGAAACGATAGGAAAACCCCACGATATTGATCGTGGGGGTTCTCTTATCATTTTGGGGGAGGGCGGGAAAAATGGCACACAAAAATAACCCCTAAACCCACCCCGACGGGCGCAACAACTTCAGCTGATATTACTGTTTACCTCTGAAGCAGGTTCTGTCTGGAGACCTGGAAAATGTGGGAAGAGGAGAGGCTTGCTTCCTGGGCTTGATACTGGAAGAGCAGGCAAGCTGTCCAGGAAGGAGGCTAACTTCTGGCTCTCGTGCTTGCTGGCTTTCTGAGCTTGTTCTCACCCTTCACCGTCTGACTCCATGTCACTCTCTGCACCTGAGCTGGGGTCTCCTATCCCCAATCACCTGACCACATATAGTCTTCTTCCTTCTCAATAGCAGGGAGTGCTGGTCTGCTTCTGGCACCCATTTTGCTTTTAGGGATGCTTCAGCACAGGTTTCAGGATCGCTCTCTTATTCCGTTTTCCAGGTTTTCTCCCAGGGTTTGCATTCAGGGTTTGTGCCTTCCTCTCTGGTTTCAGGGTCAGTCTCTAAAGAGGTCCATCACTCTTTTTTTCATTTCAGCCTCCTTTGTTTCTTCTTCTGTGCCACATTGTCTTATACTTTCCATCTGATAAATATTCATTAGCTTATGCATAACCAGGTGGTGTGTGGAGAGTCTTTTGCCGCATAGCAGGTCTTCTTATTTATTTATTTTTTATGCATTTATTTAGGCATTTTTATATACCTAAACATATTGTGTACACCTCATGTCGGTTTACATAATTTGATGGACAGTCTTTAACGACAAGTCCTAAATCCATTCAATAGAAATAAAATAACAATAAATACAAATAAAAATAGTAAAATAATGCTAAAATAAAATAAAATAACCCTATAAGTAGTAAAAGCATGTAAAATTATATCATAATCATTCTAAAATAACAAAATACATAAAATTAATTCAGAGTCAAACTGAAAAATAGGGTTAAAATAGATATCCTACATGTTTTCATGTCACAGGGGGAGTCACTAAAAGGAATCATACTGTACTGTTGAAAGCCTGTATAAACAGCCATGTTTTTAGCTGTTTCTTGAAAGATTGGATATTCTCTTCTAAACGTAGTTCGAGTGAGAGAGAATTCCAGAGTTTTTGTCCAGCTATGGAAAGGGCCCTCTCTCTGACTGCATTGAGATGTGCTGACTTAGGCAATGGAACTGAAAGAAGTGCTTTACCTAAGGACCTAAGATTTCGTGAAGGTGTATGGATATCAAGCGTTGCATTTAACCATTCATTATTGTTACCATAAATAGTTTTATGTATCAATGTCAGACATTTATATTTGATTTGAAAATGAATGGGAAGTCAATGTAAATTCACCAGGATTGGGGTGATGTGCTCAAATTTTTTTGAATTAGTTAGTAGACGTGCGGCCGCATTTTGCAGTAGTTGCAGTGGCCGAATGGTGGCCATAGATAAGCCCAAAAAAAGGGCATTGCAATAGTCCAATTTTGTCAGTAGCAAAGCTTGAAGCACCGTTCGAAAATCATTATAATACACAGTGGTTTCAGTTTCCTTAAAATCTGCAATTTGTAAAAACCATCTTTAATTATATTCTTTACAAATGCCTTTAAATGGAATTCATTATCTAAAATAGCACCAAGACTTCTGACTTCGTGTTTGATGTTAAAAGTGGCTGAACTAGAACTAATTTCAAGTGAAATTTTATCCGTAACCTTATTACAAATGTATAGGATCTCTGTTTTCATGTTATTAAGAGAAAGTGACATCTGAGTAAGAAGATGGTTAATGGAGCTATTGTAAATGTCCCACAATTTCAATGTAGTACTTAACAAATCTTTAATTGGGAGAAGAATCTGTACATCGTCCGCAAAAATATAGTGGACCAGATCTAATCCTGACAACAATCTACATAGTGGTGCCATGTAAATGTTAAACAATGTTGGAGAAAGGGATGACCCCTGTGGCACACCTGTTGTTAAACTCATCTTTTTGGATTCTGCTATATTTATTTTAACTTTGAATTATCTCTCTGTTAAATAAGATTCAAACCAAGCTAAAGTAGTGTCTTTAAGACCAATTTCTTTGAGCCTACAAATCATGGCCTCATGATTAAATAGTGTCGAAGGCTGCCGAGATATCTAATAAAACTAGAAGGTATGAATTTCCATGGTCTAAGCCTCTCAGTATGGTATCGGAGAGGGAAGAAAGTAAGGTTTCTGTACTATGTGATTTCCGAAATCCATATTGAGCGGGAAAAAGCAAATGATGGTTTTCTAAATATTCTACCAGTTGTTTATTTACCACCTTTTCTAAGAATTTAGCTAGAAAAGGTATTGTAGAAATAGGACGATAATTAGCTACATTTTCTGATTCAAGATTTGGTTTTTTGATTAAGGGCTTAACCACTGAACATTTAAGAGAGTTAGGAAAACATCCTTCTTCTAAAGAAATATTAATAATGTCGGCCAATGGCCGAGCTACAATGTCAGGTATTGATTGTAGTGACTTAATAGTCAAGAGATCTTGAGGGTGGGCTGCCGGGTTCATATCCTTAAGAAGATTGACTATTTCTATTGATGACACTAGTTCAAAATTAGACCAACTACTAGAAGGGTTCAACGGAAGTGAAATAACCTGTTTATTTGTTGAAGCTAATTTGTTTAAAATAAGTGTAATTTTCTCTGCAAAATAATTAGCAAATTTGTTGGATCTATCTTGTAGATCTTCCACTGATGGTGAAGTACTTGTTGGTTTAATAAGATTAGCGACAAAAGAAAATAAGACTTTAGAATTAAATTGCAATTTATGAATTTTTACGGCATAAAAATCACATTTTGTTGTATCTGTAGCCACTCTATATTGTTGTAAAAACAATCTGTATTTAGTTAGGGGATCTTGGTAATGTGATTTACGCCAAGATCTTTCTAGACGGCGTAATGCTTGTTTTAGAACTTTCAATTGATCTGAAAACCAAGGGGCTGTGTGAGAACCATGTGTGGTAATCTGTTTTCTAATAGTAGGGCAAAGTTTATTTGATATTTCAGCTGTGATAGATTCCCAAGAATTTGCTGCAGCTGCTGCAGAAGAAAAGTCTAATTTAGTTAAGGCCTCTGGTAAAGTTTTAGTAAGATCATCTATTGTACATGACTTCTTAAATTCAATATGTGAGGTATTGGGAGTACTCTCTGCCATTGGTGCGTTCAAAGATAAAGTAGTGGTCTCAAGATAGTGATCGGACCATGGAACTGGCTGGCAATCCGGGGAATGATCTGTGTTAAAAAACCCATTAATAAATATCAGATCCAGTGAGTGGCCAGCTCGGTGAGTTGACGAATTAACAATTTGAATAAAATCCAGAGATTCCAAACTCATTAATAATTGTTCACATGTATCAGAAAGAGGGAAAACATCCACATGTAAATTAAAATCACCCAGAATTAAAGCAGGTTTGCTTGAATCCAACGTAGTAGAAATTAGTTCAATAAGCGGGGAGCAATTTAGTTCTAATAGACCTGGAGGAGTATATACTAAGTTCTTCCCCCTCCCATTCCTTCAGGGGGAGAATTGTCATGTCTGTAGGCCAAGCTGTGTTCCAGAATGTTTCTCTGTCTCTGACTGCCCCCCCCCCCCCCCCCCAAGGGTGATGGTCTTTCTGGCCTTTGCTTGCCTGGCCATCCCTGACACTTGATTAGGAGCTTAAGTTGTTGCCTCTGTCTGCTTTGCTCTTATTGTCACAGGAACATGTAAACAGGCACATCTGATAAGGTATCCTTCAGTGTAATGGGATAAAAGTTCTTCATTTTCCACTGAGACAGTGCAGTTTTAAATTTCACCTGGGTAAAAATATTTCTTCTTTCTTGCCATGACAGTGCCTTTTGGGGCCTGTAAGAATTTGGCCTGTATATGGCTATTATAATTCATATTTGGTGTTTCATTGGTAAATATGAGATATCTCCCTACAGCTACCTGGAAAACATCCTTATCTACTTGCAATCCCTGGTATCACATTGTGAGAATGTTAAACAAGTACTCCAATGACTATGCGGCCTCCATCTCTATGCAAAGCCTTAGAAATGTCTGTTTAAACAAGAACAACTCCCTTTCTGGACTACATTATTTCTCAAACTGGCTTCCTGATGGATCCAGCAAAGCAGAAAGCTATCTTAGGCTGGCCCTAGTCAGTTAGTCTTCATGCCTTACAATACGTCTTAGGATTCACTTACTATTAATGTCATTTCATTCCTGGGTATTTCACTCTTGCAGCTACCTTCACTGACTTGACCAGAAAGGGTGCAAACACCTGGAATTGGCCCAGAGAAGCCATCAATGCCTTCCAGGCTCTTTAACACACCTTCTCTCAAGGTTCTTTCCTGATCATCCCTTAGCCCTGAAGGTAGATATCTCTACCCTTTGGGTCAGGGCTGTCTTCAGTCAACACAATGATGAAGGGATCCTCTTGCCATTCTCCTTATTCTCCAAGAAGTTTTCCCTAACTGAAAGGAACTCCTGGTAGTGAAATTGGCATTGGAAGAATGGCAGCACCTCGTTGAGGGTGCCATGCATTGGATCTTGATTTATACTGATCACAAATATTTGTAGCATCTTCAGCAACCTCAACAACTCAACCCTAGACAAGCCCGCTTGTCCCTCATCTTCTACTGGTTCATTTTTGAGCTAAGCTACTAACCAGCAACCAAGAATCAGAAGGTGGATACACTCTCTTGTTCCTTCAAAAAGAAAAATATAATGAAGACCCTTGGCACATTATCAATCTTTTGAGAATCATAGTTGCCTTTGCTATAACTGTTCCCCCGGGGAAAATGGTAGTGCCCTAGAAACTTTGGGAAAAAGTGTTAAAATGGGCTCATGACTCTCACCTGGCAGGATATCCTGGAGTAACTTGCACACTAGATCTCCTTCAATGACATTATTGGTGGCTTCAAGTAAAAATGGATGTTAAAAACTACGTGGATTTCTGCCCTGTATGTGTGCAGCATAAATCTGCTCATGCTCAATCCTGGGGGCTGTTATAGCTGTTGCCACCCCCAAGAGAACCCTGAATCCATTTGTCCATAGACATCATTGTGGAACTCCCACTCTCATACATCTCCACTGTGACATGGGTTGTAGTATATAGATTTTCCAAGATGGCACATTTCATACCAATACCCAGACTACTGTCTGCTCTTGATTTAGCCCTCTTCATCCAGCATGCTTTAAAATTTCACAGATTATCTTCTCTTATCCTATATGACAGGGGCATCTAGTTCACTGTTCGCTATTGGAAAGGGCTCTGCCAAACATTGAGCATTACCCTGGACTTTACCACTGTGTACCATCCTCAAGGCAATGGGAAAATGGAGAGAACTAACCAGGTCCTCAAGACACTCCTCCATCTCTATGCCAATAAGAGGCAAGATAACTGGGCCACCTCCTACCGTGGGCTGAATTCCCCTACAACAACCATGTGAGTTGTGCCACTGGTTCCTTCCCATTTCAAGTGGTGCATGATAAACATCCACCAGTTTCCCTACTACTTCCTCTCTCAGCGTTTTGCCTAGCAATTCAGCTCACAGCACAGGAGCTCCATAATCTCTGGATACAAACAAACCAGTTAATATCCAAGGCTGCCGCTTAAGCCAAGAAACATGCAGATGTCAGATGCAGACATGCTCCGAAGTTTCAAATTGGAGATCTAGTCTGATTAAACATGCCTCCAAATCCTGTCTCTCTGCCTGGGGCCTCACTTTATAGGCTCCTTTCCAGTCTTGCATCAAATTGGAACAGTGATGTATTAACTTAAACTCTCTATCACTTTGAGGATATACAGCATGTTCCACGTGTCTCTATTAAAGCCACTGATTCTCTCCTGGCCTTCCTGATGTCCTCCCAAATGCATATCCCAAATAAGATATGCAGTATGAGGTATAGGAGATTCTGAACTATCACAGACAATGCAATAAATTGGAATACCTTACCTGGAAACATTATGGTACAGAAGACAACTCCTGGGAGCCAGCAGCCAACCTCAATGCACTGTTTGTGGTTAATGGAAATCATAGCCAAATACTTAAAACTAGATTCTCAAGCCATAATTCTTGGAGATTTTAATGTTCACATCGATGCCAGTCCTCGATCTTCTAATTGCGAAGCCTTCCTATCAGCCCTCTTGGACATGGGCTTCAAACAATATATCAACCAACCCACACATAAAGCAGGTCATACCCTTGACCTTATCTTCACAAATTCCAACCTCACTCCACTTTCACCCCCTCTATGCCTCCCGGTTCCATGATCAGACCATTTCATGATCACTTCCACCATTAGGTCATTGACAGGATCTTCTGCGCCCCCTCAGGCGATCATTCTGTACTACAGGAAACCATGCCCTTCAAGAGACCTCGGCAACTCTCTGATCAAAGAACTTTCTAACCTGGATCTATCTAACCTCAATTCTGCTATCATCTCCTGGCAAAATATCACTGAAACGATAGCCAATAACTTATGCCCACTGTAAAAAAAAACCATAAATCCTTCTCAAAAAAACAAGCACCCATGGTTCTCAAATGAGCTCCATACCCAGAAGCAAAACCTAAGACGGAAAGAAAAAGAATGGAGGAAGAATCCCAATCCCCATTCTCTAACCATATACAAAGCCGCTCTCCACCATTACAGAACGGCAACGCTTCGAACAAAAAGAGATTTCTATGCCCACCGTATCCACGATATGATGTTTGACGTGAAGGCTCTTTTCTCGTACGTATCGAAACTCACCAAAACTGCTTCCCCTACAATCCCAGACAATACAGCCCAATCGAAGGCCAACGATCTGGCCTTATTCTTTCAGAACAAAATCTCCAACACCCTGGCTAGATTACCTACCAGCCCAAACTCACTGCTTCTGGATACCCTCCACCTACCGAACACAGACATAAGCTTGGAATCCTTTGATCCTACTCACACTATAGAGGTGGAAACCCTGATAAAAAGAATGAAACCTTCGACCCACCCGCTGGACCAAATACCTTCCAAATTTATGATTCTCATACCAGAATACATCTCCAAATATCTAGCTGATATTATCAATTGTTCCCTCTCACAAGGAATATTCCCGGATGCTCTCAAATTGGCTACCCTCAAACCCATACTCAAAAAACCGAACCTGGACCCGGACAACCTCAACAATTACCGCCCCATATCAAATATCCCGTTTGTAGTGAAGATCATGGAGAAAATTGTAAATAAGCAACTTTCAAATTACCTGGAAGACCATAACATTCTACACCTGTCACAATATGGTTTCCGAAAAGAACACAATACCGAAACCCTCCTCACCTCACTCCTTGATCAAGTATACATTGGCTTTGATAAAGGACAGTCATTCCTCTCAGCTCTTCTCGACATCTCTGCAGCTTTCGATACTGTAAATCATAATACCCTTCTAAACCGGCTTTCAGACATAGGAATTGCAGGATCAGCTCTTAGATGGTTCAACTCCTTCCTTAGCAGTAGAGGCTATAAGGTTAAAATCAATAACAAGGAAACCTCTCTCACTAATGCCCCATTCGGAGTCCCCCAGGGCTCCTCCTTATCGCCCACCCTGTTTAACATCTACATACTCCCTCTCTGCCACGTACTCTCAAATCTAAAACTTAAGTTCTATATGTTCGCAGACATTCAAATTTTAATCCCCATATCCAACTCACTGGACTCAACACTCAGGTTATGGAACTCTTACCTGCAAATAATCAACTATCACCTTTCAAGCCTCAACCTGGTACTCAACACTTCCAAGACAGAACTATTGCTAATCACTCTAGAAGGCAGTCCCTTCCATCACCAATTGCAAGCTAACATACAAATATCCTACGCTAGAGATCTTGGAGTCATAATTGATAGTCACCTGAACCTAAAGCAATTTATAAAACACACTACAAAGGAGTGCTTCTACAAGTTACAAGTACTCAAAAAAATCAAACCTCTTGTATTACATTATGATTTCAGATCTGTCCTCCAAGCCATTCTGTTCTCCAAGATTGACTACTGCAATTCCATCTTGCAAGGTCTCCCGGCTTCTACTATAAAACCCCTCCAGTTGCTCCAAAATGCAGCGGCGAGAATTTTGACGAATACCAATCGGAGAGAACATATCTCTCCCATTCTAAAAGATCTTCACTGGCTCCCAGTAATCTTCAGGATTCTCCATAAATCACTCACAATTATCCATAAAAATATTCACCATCAGACCCCTCTTGATCTGCTACACCCTCTCAAATTGCACTCGACGGCCAGACCCTTAAGGGATGCCTACAAGGGATCCTTACATGTTCCTCCAATCAAAGTTGTGCATCACTCAAACATCAGAGACCAGACATTCTCGACCACAGGTCCCTCCATCTGGAATGCCATGCCTCCGGACCTCAGGCAGGAAACTTGTCTACTAACTTTTAAAAAGAAACTAAAGACATGGCTGTTCTGCCGAGCCTTCCCCACTACTAGCCCAACAGCCTGACTTAGAATTGTTCCATCACTTATGTAAATAAACAAACGCTAAATCACGCCTACAAGTTATCATGAGGTCGGCTCCTCGCCTCCCTCCCATGTATATAGTACTTTATCTTCGTTCTCCCCTTCTTTATTTCCTTCTCCCAGTTAAGGCATCCTTGTTACAATGTAACTTTATGCTCCTTTAAATTGTCTCTTGTTGATTGGTTGGTTATAGTTACTGCTTAGTTCGATGTAAACCAAGTTGATTTGATTTGTATCAAGAAAGTCGGTATATAAAAGCCTTTAATAAATAAATAAACAAATAATGAATTCCACTGTCAATTTACCTTGATGGACCCTTGGTCTGACCCAGTATGGCATTTTCTTATGTTCTTATGTTCTTAATAACAGCTAACCTCACAATTTGTGTCTTCTAACTAATATAGACCTAGATTTATCAAAATGCGGTAAGTATCGCATGCGATAGCAAAAGGGGCATGGTTTATACAAATATTCAGTTTATTGCACTTTGTGCTAATTACCTATGTGGAGAGAGAGAGAGAGAGAAAGTGCCTGGCCATAATGTCAGCTCCCTAGATAGGTATTTGTATCCCTATATTAGGCCCACCTAGTAACTCAAGGTGAGGTTTAGGTATTAGTGTAGGGGGTTAGGGGCTTTTCACACCCCTCTCTCTCTCTCTCTCTCTCTCTCTATCTATCTCTGTCTCTCACACACACATACATACACAGGCTTCTCACTCCAATGCTCTCTCTCTCTCTCTTTCTCACACATACACATGCTTCTAATTCCCATGATCTCTTTCTCATACATAATGGTTTATCAATCCCATGCTCTCTACGTATCTCTCTCTCACAGACATGCACACAAACACACACACTCACACTTGGATCCTGGCAAGTACATATGACTTGGATTGGCCACTGATAGAAACAGGATGCTGGTCTTGACGGACCTTTGATCTGACGAGTATGGCAAATCTTATGTTCTAATGTTTTTTCTACTCATACTTTCTCTCTCTCTCAGTCTTTCTCACACACACAAACACACATACACACTTACACACACACACACATGCACAGGCTTCCCACTGCCATACTTTATTTCTCTCAACACATACACATTTATTTATTTAGCGTGTTTGGTATACCGTCATTCGGTTTTGCCATCAGAACGGTTTACAGAGTCGTGAAACAGGGGTAAATAGATATCATCTAAGCAAATTGTCATGTGGTTTTGGGATTATGGGATTATGGGATTATTGCATGCATCAAAATTTACATACAAAACCTGATATTACATATAAAAGTTGATCTTACATATAAATAATTATTAAATACAGCAAGGTAATAAAGTATTAAATACAGCAAGGTACTAAAGTAATGTGTTTTAGAGATGTGAATCGGAACCGGAATCGGTTCCAATTCTGGTTCTGATTCACATCGTGAAATTTTTTTCGTGGAGTCCGATCATTTTTTTTTTTTTATCGGCTGCACGTGAGCTGCGCCTGGCTGTGCCTGAGCACTGGATGGCCCATGCCATTTTTAAAGATGGCACCGGCCGCCCATTACTCCTACCATGTGACAGGGGCCGGCCAATGGCACGGATACCCTGTCACATGGTAAGGGCAAAGGGCCATTGGTGCCATTTTTATTAGTGGCAGCCGACGGCCTGAGAGCGGGAGATCACTCCCGTGACCCCCAAAGACCACTAGGTACTTTTAAAAAGTTTTGGGGGGCCGGGAGGGTGGGGGAAGCTAAGGGATCTGTTTTAAAAGGTCAAGGTGGGTTTAAGAGTTGTTTTTGTGTGCTGTTTTTTCCCACCCTCCCCCAAAATGATAAGAGAACCCCACGAACAATTTTGCGGGGTTTTCCTATCGGTTTCGGGGAGCCCCCGATTTCTGACGACTTTGAAAATATTGTACAATATTTTCAATCATCAGAAAAATGATTCCCATCCCTAATGTATATGGGTTGGATGAGCTGCATATTTGGTCAATAACATCAGTGGTAAAAGGGTTCAAGGTATGTTATGAGGTTGTAAAATATCCTATGAGTGTATCCTATGTGAGGTCAGTTGTAGATTATTATCTTAGGTCATTTGATGATATGAGTTATTAGGTTGCTCAAGGGATGCGGCATTCTTCTTGGTGTTGGGTTGCATGGATGCTTGATGTATTGGTTGATTGAGTGAGCTTGAGTAGACTCTGGTGAACAGCCAGGTTTTTAGCTGTTTTTTGAAAGTTTTAATGTTTGGTTGAGTTCTTATTTCAATTGGTATTGCGTTCCATAGAGTGGGGCTGGCGATGGATATTGCTCTCTCTCGTGTTGTGTTCAGTCTTGTGGTTCTGGCGTGCGGGATTTTGAGGAGGTTTTTGGTCATTGAGCGTAGGTTCCTTTTTGGAGTATGGATTATGATGGATTTGCTTAACCAGTTGTTTTGTTGTCCTATGATTGTTTCATGCAGGATTGTAAGTATTTTGTATTCTATTCGGTATTTTATTGGGAGCCAGTGTTGTGAAATGAGGGTTGGTGTGATGTGGTCATGTTTTTTTGATCCAGTCAGAATTCTGGCGGCTGGGTTCTGTTGGATTTGGAGAGGACGGATGGTAGCAGTGGTAGGCCGAGGAGTAGGGCGTTGCAGTAATCCATGTTGGAGAAAATAAGTAGTTGCAGGACTGTTCTGAAGTTGTCTAGTGTAAGGAAGGGTTTGAGACATCTGAGTGTAACATTTTGTGATATCCTTCCTTTATCTTGTTGGTTATGTGGTTTTTGAATGATAATTCTTTATCAATGGTGATTCCTAGAATTTGCATATGGGTGACAGGGGAGATTAATATTTTTGGGTTTTCTGTTTTGAGTGGTTTCGGGGGGGGGGGGGGGGTAGTGCTCTTTTTTTTGTTGAGGATGATTAATGCTTTCTCTGTCTCTCATACCCATACACTTCCTACTCCAATGCTTTATGTTCCTCTTTCTCTCTCTCTCTCTCTCACTCACACACACACACATACACACAAGTTTCCCATGTTCTTTCTCTCCACATACACATAAGAATTTAAAAATATGCTATACTGGGTCAGACCAAGGGTCCATCAAGCCCACTATCCTGTTTCCAACAGTGGCCAATACAGGCCATAAGAACCTGGCCAGTACCCCAAAACTGTCTATCCCTCATTACTGATGCTAGTAATAGTAATAGCTATTTTCTAAGTCAACTTAATTAATAGCAGGTAATGGACTTCTCCTCCAAGACCTTATCCAAACCCAGCTACACTAACTGCACTAACCACATATCCTGGCAACAAATACCAGAGTTTGTGCATTGAGTGAAAAAGAATTTTCTCTGATTAGTTTTAAATGTACTATATGCTAACTTAAAGGAGTACCCCCTAGTCCTTCTATTATCCAAAAGAGTAAATATCAATTCACATTTACCCGTTCTAGACCTCTCATGATTTTATACACCTCTATCATATACCCCTCAGCTGTCTCTTCTCCAAGCTGAACAGTCCTAACATCTTTAGTCTTTCCTCATAGGGGAGCAATTCCATCCCCTTTATCATTTTGGTCACCCTTCTCTGTACCTTCTCAATCGCAACTAAATCTTTCTTGAGATGTGATGACCAGAATTGTACACAGTGTTCAAGTTGCGGTCTCACCATGGAGCAATACAGAGGCATTATGACATTTTCTATTTTATTCACCATTCCCTTTCTAATTATTCCCAACATTCTGTTTGCTTTTTTGACAGCCACAGCACACTGAACCGATGATTTCAATGTGTTATCCGCTGTGATGCTGAGATCTCTTGGGTGGTAGCTCCTACTATGGAACCTAACATTGTGTAACTATAGCATGGGTTATTTTTCCCTATATGCATCACCTTGCACTTATCCACATTAAATTTCATGTTCCATTTGGATGCCCAATTTTCCAGTCTCCCAAGTTCTTCCTGCAATTTATCACAATCTGCTTGTGATTTAACTACTCTGATTAATTTTTGTGTCATTTGCAAATTTGATTACCTCACTCGTCGTATTCCTTACCAGATCATTTATAAATATATTGAAAAGCACGGGTCCCGGTACAGATCCATTAGACACTCCACTGCCCACTCCCCTCCACTGAGAAAATTGTCTATTAAATCCTTCTCTCTGTTTCCTTTCTTTTAGCCAGTTTGTAATCCACAAAAGGACATCACCACCTATCCCATGACTTTTTACTTTTCCTATAAGGAACTATGTCAAATGCCTTCTGAAAATCCAAATACACTACATCTACTGGTTCACCTTTATCTATATGTTTATTAACCCCTTCAAAAAAGTGAAGCAGATTTATGAGGCAAGACTTGTCTTGGGTAAAGCATGCTGACTTTGTTTCATTAAACCATGTATTTCTATATGTTCTGTGATTTTGATTTTTAGAACACTTTCCACTATTTTTCCTGGCACTGAAGTCAGGCTAACCGGTCTGTAGTTTCCCGGATCACCCCTGGAGCCCTTTTTAAATATGGGGGTTACATTAGCTACCCTCCAATCTTCAGGTACAATAAGTGTTCATGTACTTGAATTCACAATTTTGCCTATAGCTCTGCCAGTTCACCCAGTCTGTCTCTAGTTCACCTAGACCTAGCTCGTCATCCTGAATCCACACTAGTTAAACCAGGCCTTCCACCCAAAAAGTACAGAAAACAGGCAAGTTTGATTTCACGTGTGCTAGGCATTTGGCAGGAGTACCAATGTACAAATAAATGTGATAATTTAGAAACCTATATCTCTTATAAAATAGTAACCCACTGTGTATACTTCCTGCGGAATTCCTCTATAGTGCTCTTCATTTGCACCAGTAAAATATGTACGCAAAACAAAATATATGTGCATAGTTTTGCTGTTTAGAAAATAGCATATATGCAAATATATGCTACTTACACATATATATGCTATTTTCTTTATGGAAACCTGTGATAATTTACTCCTTTGCATATAAATAATATTTATATGGCAACAATAGGAATATACAGTAAAGGAGGTATTTGAAAAGAAAATGACATACAATTAATTATCACAAAGATACAAAAACACAAAATTTTATTAGAGGAAAAATGTTCTAACAGAAAGAACAATGGATTTTTCATCTTCACTCTGTTGCAGGAGCACTGGAATGCGATCCTTCTTCTGGGAAGTAACGTGACTCTGGGCCTTCGCAATGTTACATCTGTTGCAATGCGATGGGAGGGAGCGCTAGGGGGCGCTCCCCATTGCGGAACAAGTGGTGTGTGCCCTTGTGGTGAAACAGAGACTCATCTGGGAGAGACTGGAACTGAAGTTATGCCCAAGCCCCTGTCGACCTGCACAGCCTTGGTGAAGCCAACCACGAGAGGTTGGTCTCTGAGTAGTCCTCTGACCACTCAAAGTCCTTTAGGATCTGCAGTTGGATAACGGCAGAGGTGGCAGGCCGAACATGAGGCAAGGGCGGACAAAGACACTGGAACATGGTGATGAAGACTCTGATAAAGGAGCAGAAGATGATCAGATGGACTCAGACGCTGATCAGACGGACTCAGATGAAATGAGGAAGAGACAAGCTAAAATCATGATAAAACTCAGGATGGAAAGGACTTCAGATAACACGCTACCCTCAGCCAGAAGGGAGGCTGCAGTGGCCAGACCGGCCCTCAGGTATGGCCACTGTCTGCCGGAGGCTTGGCATAACTGGAGTCCAAGACATCAGAGGAATGTTTAAAAGACGGGCCTCCAAGGCGAAGATCCATAACATCAATATGACTCCCCAGACACTCAGCGAAGGGCAGCTGGGATGAGCAAGCAAGACATCTTGACGACTCCGGTCCCTGGAGATGACAGTAAGGAACATGGAGATCTTTGGCTCCACTAGATGGAAAAGACCCACCAGCACCCTACACACCCCAGCGGGGGTGGTCGCGGACCACTGGGCCTCAGCGCGCCCTACTCAATCCAGCCGGGCTGGTTGCTGACCATGCTGGGACGGATCAACGCAAAGTCTTGGAAGACATCTGAACAGAACAAACATCAGGACATGAACACTGGACCATGAGACATCAGGACTGGGACAATGGAGACATCAAGACAGACGAGTCATCAGGAGAGACCAGAAACAGATGACGATGACGAGGAATCCCATAAACAATATGAAGAAGCCAAGCAGGAGCGAAGAATGTGGAGAGGTCCTAGAGAAGACCAGCTCCTTGCGAAGGCTAAGTTGGAATGACTGCAGGACCCTTAAATAGGGCTAAAGAGGAGGTTCCAAAGATGAGGTCATCGGGTGGAGCCAGGAGGTGGAACCATCGGGTGGAGCCAGGAAGTGGAGCCTCACTGGCCCTTTAAATGGCAGAGGGAGGCGCGGCCCTGCGCCTAAGGAGCAGAAAGAGCAGGACCTTGGACATGCTGAAGCAGGAAGCTGAAGGTAGGAGCAGGCCGCAAGAGGCCCCGACGTGGGAGAGGCATCCGAGCCACAAAGAGGTCACTGGGAGTGGCTTCCCAGCCGCAAGAGAGTCCGGGGACTGCGGCCTCCTGGCCGCGGAAGGATTATGACATCAGTGGCTCCAGCTGCTCCAGGACACCGGCACAGCCCAGTCATGTCGAAGAAGAAAGGCAGCCTCCAGTGCCACGGAGGAATGTCCAGGAAGTGGAGCCTCACTGGCCCTTTAAATGGCAGAGGGAGGCACGGCCCTGCGCCTAAGGAGCAGGAAGAGCAGGACCTTGGACATGCTGAAGCAGGAAGCTGAAGGTAGGAGCAGGCCGCAAGAGGCCCCGACGTGGGAGAGGCATCCGAGCCGCAAAGAGGTCACTGGGAGTGGCTTCCCAGCCGCAAGAGAGTCCAGGGACTGCGGCCTCCTGGCCGCGGAAGGATGATGACATCAGTAGCTCCAGCTGCTCCAGGACACCGGCACAGCCCCGCCATGTCGAAGAAGAAAGGCAGCCTCCAGTGCCACGGAGGAATGTCGGCAGCGGCTTCTGCCGCTCAGAAAGGTCCAGGGATGGCAGCTGCCTCCGAGCCATGGAGGTAAGAGGCTGCCTGTAGTTCCGGCTGTGGTCAGCATCGCAACACACTCAGTACAATCCACTAGAATGGACACTGACATTGAATGGTTCCACTTTTTCTGAAAAAAGAAATTTGTCATATTAAAATTTGTCCCAGTTTTGCTTTCTTTGTTTTCTGCTTTTTGCCTTTTGTTTTATGTTTTTTGTTGATATTTAATCTTTAATTGTGTGGGGCATGATGGCATTATGGCTTTGCCTTAAAATGTAGCCATTACATCAGCAGAGCTTTAGCTGTTTATTGATGCACAATTTTGACAGCTGTCATTCTCTTCTCACATGGAGTATGACGTCACAATGACTATGCTTAAAACCAAAGCTTTTACACTGCCGCATTGTGTGGCCATTTTGAAACACTGAGATGCAGCAATTCCTGCTTAATGTAATCAGCTGAATTTTCCATGCAAGAACTTGTAAATGAGCATTCAATCTTTATTTTAAATTGAATCTAATATGTTTTTTCTAATGTTACAAAAAGACATGGATATTGGTTGATGTGCACTCCTGATGCAGCTTTTGAGCGAAACATAACGTTATGTCAGGTGCTGTTGCTGCCGCCAGTATTTCTGATGAATGAGGGAAGTTGCCATTCTTGCTGCTGTTGCTGGCACTTCTGACAAATGAGGGAAGTTGCTTGTTTAATTGTATTTTACCTTGAATTCTAAAAAATCTAAAAAAATTTAAAAAGAATTGAATTGAATTGAAGAGGGACCAATGATTAAATATGACTCGGGCATTTCGTGCTAGAAATTATTCTGCATGTACCGGTGTTATGAAGGTCCTTTTGCAGCTATTTTCTTAGGGGCGGATTTTAAAAGGCGCGCAAATAGCCTACTTTTGTTTGCGCTCCAGGCGCAAACAAAAGTACGCTGGATTTTAGTAGATACGCGCGGAGCCGCACGTATCTGCTAAAAACCTGGATCGGCGCGCGCAAGGCTATGGATTTTGTATAGCCGGCACGCGCCGAGCCGCGCAGCCTACCCCCGTTCCCTCCAAGGCCGCTCCGAAATCGGAGCGGCCTCGGAGGGAACTTTCCTTTGCCCTCCCCTCACCTTCCCCTACCTAACCCACCCGCCCGGCCCTGTCTAAACCCCCCCCCTTACCTTTGTCGGGGGATTTACGCCTCCCTCCGGGAGGCGTAAATCCCCACGCGCCAGCGGACCTCCTGTGCGCCGGGCCGTGACCTGGGGGCGGGTACGGAGGGCGCGGCCACGCCCCCGGACCGCCCCGGGCCGTAGCCACGCCCCCGTACCCGCCCCTAAAACGCTGCCGACACGCCCCCGAAACGCCGCGACGACCGGGCCCGCCCCCCGACACGCCCCCGACATGCCCCCCTCGGAGAACCCCGGGACTTACGCGAGTCCCGGGGCTCTGCGCGCGCCGGGAGGCCTATGTAAAATAGGCTTCCCGGCGCGCAGGGCCCTGCTCGCGTAAATCCACCCGGTTTTGGGCGGATTTACGCGAGCAGGGCTCTGAAAATCCGCCCCTTAATGTTCCTATGTTTTTGTGTCTTTGTGAGAATTCTTTAAAAATTCAGAATTATAACAATAATAAGCTGAAACGCGAAGTGAATGCTGTTGGTATTTGGGTTAGTGTCTGCTGCATTCTTACTTTGACTCTCGTTGTTGGTTTGTGGATTCATAAAATCAATTATACCAATAGAAATAATTTTAAGTAGACTAGCTCAACCCCAAAAATAAAACATTATAAGGTTATATTATTTATCATAAAACTTGCCTTCTTATATGTTGTTCAGTATATTTAAATTTTTCTGGATATAACATAATTACCAATTTGATACAGAATTGTGCAGGCTATGAAACCAAGTCATGCAATATAATTTGAATCAAATGATTGACTTGGCATTATAATGCTGCCACATATGACTTATTTTGAATTTCTCTTTCATCTTGCTAAACATATTCCCAAATCAGAGTAGAAATAAAAAATTGATTAATACATTATCCTCCATAAATCTTAAGAGAACTATTATGGTCTTTAGAGAATTACGGGTCCACATCTGGAAAAAGTATTTTTATGCTACTGCCTTTAAAACAGCACATTATGCTTTCTCCTAGTAAACATTAATAGGCGAACACCTATCATTTTTGGATTCATGAGATTAAGTTAAAACTTGCCATTTGTGACCCACAAAGGAATCCGCATTTATTACACTATTAATGTTGCACCATTCATACATACACTATTCATTAATAGATATTTTGTTCTTCATGTTAGCTGAATCTGTCATTTACTCAACTACTTTACTTTCTGTACAAAAAAAAAAAAAAAATGGAAAGCCCCCATCAGCTGAACAGAGATAATAGCACATGTAACAGGGTTCATTTGCTATTATTGGATTAGGTTTAAATATCTGTGCCAAAACAGCGGAATAAATGCTGGATAGCTAATCAAATTGGAAAGCAAGGGTCTTTCATTTTCTGTAATGTAATCCAGCAGTCTATGTCACTTTATTCTGTTTCATTAGCAGCAACATTTCAAATCACTACGTTGTGGTTGCAGGTCACGCAGGATGAGTGGCTGTAATATTTTTGGAATGAAAAACCTGATTAAACTTAAGTATTCGCCAGAGATGAAATGAGCAAAGTGTTTTCTGAACCAAAATTGTCCCTGGCAAATATAAAACTTAAAAAAATAAATTCCCAGCAGATGTTTGCAATAAGAAAGGAATAGTTAGTTAGTGAAAGGAAAGAATACCATTAAGGTAAGGTAACTCCTTAAGATATTTATGTGCTGTAGTCCTGCAATTATTTAAGAGTCATCAATGATAAATATCAGTGCTCATGATTATGAACCTGGTTTTATTTACTTGAAAATGCTGTAACATAAAAGCTGTATTTTTTTTGCAAATTATTTTTTTTTCCTTTTAAAGAACAGAGGTGCAAGTACATTTCAATTCTTAACAGTACTATACTGACCCCACCTCTACCTCTCTCCCATGACAACCCTCGGTTTGTCAATAGGCACCCATTATGCCTGTGTGTATGGTGGCAAACATTTAGGGATGGTAGACTGGCTAAGATTTGCTGCCTTCCAGCTCTGCTGAATCTCATGCAGCACAAAAAAGCAGCCCTCTGCCACCCTGTAACAGACCCTTACTGGGGGACGGGGGCGTGGAGGGTTGAAAGCATCAAAACTGCATAGGAGAGGAAAAATCCTTAATCTGTCCCTGCCTCTGTGAACAATGAATGGGGCCATTGACCGTTACCTGCCATTATTTGCCATATGTTAATAAAGTGTTCTAAAGATCAAAATCACAGAACATATAGAAAGACATGGTTTAATGGAACAAAGTCAGAATTGCTTTACCCAAGGCAAGTCTTGCTTCACAAATCTGCTTCACTTTTTTGAAGGGGTTAATAAACATGTGGATAAAGGTGAACTGGTAGATGTAGTGAATTTGGATTTTCAGAAGGCATTTGACAAAGTTCCTCATGAGAGATTTCTAAGAAAAGTAAAAAGTCATGGGATAGGTGGTGATGTCCTTTCGTGGATTATAAACCGGTTAAAAGACAGGGAACAGTGTAAGACTAAATGGACAATTTTCTCAGTGGAAAAGGGTATACAATGGAGTGCCTCAAGGATCTGTACTGGGACCCATGCTTTTCAATATATTTATAAATGATCTAGAAAGGAATATGATGAGTGAGGTAATCAGATCTGCAGATGATACAAAATTATTCAGAGTGGTTAAATCACAAGCAGATTGTGCTAAATTGCAGGAGGACCTTGTGAGACTGGAAATTGGGCATCCAAATGGCAGATGAAATTTAATGTGGATAAGTGCAAGGTGATGAATATAGGAAAAAATAACCCATGACTTAGTTGCACGATGTTAGGCTCCATATTAGGAGCTACTGCCCAGAAAAGAGATCTATGTGTCTTAGTGGATAATACTTTGAAATTGTTGGCTCAGTGTGCTGTGGCAGTTAAAAAGCAAACAGAATGTTAGGAATTATTAGGAAGGGAATGGTAAATAAAATGGAGGATGTCATAATGCCTCTGAATTGCTCCATGGTAAGACTGCACCTTGAATACTGTGTACAATTCTGGTTGCCACATCTCAAGAAAGATATAGTTGTTATGGAGAAGGTACAGAGAAGGGTGACCAAAATGATAAAGGGGATGGAACTGCTCCCCTATGAGGAAAGACTAAAGAGGTTAGTGCTGTTCAGCTTGGAGAAGAGACGGCTGAGGGGGGATATGATAGAGGTCTTTAAGATCATGAGAGGTCTTGAATGAGTAAATGTGAATAGGTTATTTACTCTTTCGGATAATAGAAGGACTATAGGGCACTTCATTAAGTTACCATGTAGCACATTTAAAACTAACCAGAGAAAATTATTTTTCACTCAATGCACAATTAAGCTCTGGAATTTGTTGTCAGGTGATGTGGTTAGTGCAGTTAGTGTAGCTGGGTTTAAAAAAGGTTTGGACAATTTCTTCGAGGAGAAGTCCATTACCTGCTATTAATCAAGTTGACTTAGAAAATAGCCACTGCTATTACTAGCATCAGTAGCGAGGGATATACTTAGTTTTTCGGTATTTGCCAGGTACTTGTAACCTGGATTGGCCACTGTTGGAAACAGAATGCTGGGCTTGATGGACCCTTGATCTGACCCAATATGGCAATTTCTTAGGCTCGTATGTTCTTATAAGGTAATACCTTTTTATTGATTCTGTTCTGCTCCTGAAATGTATTAGTTCAATACAAGCAATGTATTAGTTCAATAAAAAGGTATCATCTTATAGTTTTTGGGTTTTTTTTTCTAATTCTTAACCTTTACGTCTGTGTATTCAAGTGAACTAAAATAACAAACAAACAACTTGATATCATTTAATGTATTACCACAATTTTTTTTCATTTATATAATGCCTGCATTCAAATTGGATTGCTTAGGATTATTTATTATCATATCTATTTCATAGCTGCCAAGTCAAACATTTCCTGAAGGGAGATTTTAGGCCTGTCATGGTATTTTATAATCCCCATTCTGATGCATTCAGGTATCTGAGGTACTGATTTCAAATAGTAGAAACATAGACTACTAATTGTTAGGTATGAAGGTTGCAGCTGGCCCCCCTTACCTCTTCCGCGGGCGTCGGGAGTTCGGCAGGGAGACGGCCCCACCTTGGGCTCTCTCGTGGCCACTGCCATTAATGAAGCTTCCTCCCACTGAAGTCCCCGACTCCTTCTTCGCAGTTCAACGCCGCTGGACGCTGCCACAGTCAACCCAGCGCACAAATCTACGCCCGATTTTATAACATGCACATGCAGCTGTGCGCATGTTATAAAATCCAGGGTCGGCACGCGCAAGAGGGTGCACAGTTGCGCAACTTGCACGTGCCAAGCCGCGCAGCCTTCCTCCGTTCCCTCCGAGGCCGCTCCGGAGGGAGAAGTTGCACGCGCCAGCCAACGGCCAGTCCGCGATCCCGGGCATAGCGGCAAATGTCCTTGCAGAATGTGATTAACTAAGACTTTGACTTTATTTCAAATAGTGGACCTCATGTCTTTGCTAATAAAGTCGTCATTGGTTTGAAAAATACACATCCTGGTTGTATCCTTTCATTGTGTGGTTTTTGTGTTAACAGTTCACTATATACAAGGTTTTCCTGGCACATGAACTTGCATGCTAGAATGCCCTTGCACATTCCAACTAGCCACTTATCTATGGGCTGGGCCATACAACTGAACACAGAGGGGCGGATTTTAAAAGCCCTGCTCGCGTAAATCCGCCCGGATTTACGCGAGCAGGGCCTTGCGCGCCGGTGCACCTATGTTCCATAGGCCTGCCGGCGCGCGCAGAGCCCCGGGACTCGCGTAAGTCCCGGGGGTTTTTGAGGGGGGCGTGTCGGGGGCGGGGCCGATTGGCGCGGCGTTTTGGGGGCGGGTTGTGGCGTTTCGGGGCGGGCCCGGGGGCGTGGCCGCGCGCTACGGAACCGCCCCCGGGTCACGTCTCGGCGTGCTAGCGGCCCGCTGGCGCGCGGGGATTTACTTCTCCCTCCAGGAGGCGTAAATCCCCCGACAAAGGTAGGGGGGGGTTTAGACAGGGCCGGGGGGGTGGGTTAGGTAGAGGAAGGGAGGGGAAGGTGAAGGGAGGGCAAAAGAGAATTCCCTCCGAGGCCGCTCCGATTTCGGAGCGGCCTCGGAGGGAACGGAGGTAGGCTGCGCGGCTCGGCGCGCGCCGGCTACACGAAATCGGCAGCCTTGCACGCACCGATCCAGGATTTTAGCGGCTACGCACGTATCTACTAAAATCCAGCGTACTTTTGTTTGCGCCTGATGCGCCAACAAAAGTACGCAAAGGCGCACTTTTTAAAAATCTACCCCTCAGTGTATGCTCCTAAGGAAGACAGCAAGAGCTGAAGCAAAGGTTTATTGCTGGGGACCTTCAATATTGCCTCTTGCCTTATTCACACTGAATACTCTTAGCTAACTCTTAGCTAGCTCCTGCTTATTTGGGCCAGTATGTGAGATGGACAGTATCTAGCTGCCCAACACAGTATATTGTGTACATGTAGAGCTTGTGTGGTTTTAAGGGAAAGTTAGAGTAATCATCACACAAGACTTGATCTTCGGCCCCCTCATTTTTGTCATGACTGAAAGGCTATCTAGACCCAACCATTTGTACCTTTCACACTAAACCAAATATGACATCTACTTGCTGATAGTTGGAACAGAGTGCCAGCTGCTGTGTGACAACTAGGGAGGAGGAGTGAGGGAGTATTGGCATGTCAAGAATGTCCACAGGCCAGCAACAGATGCCTAGAGGGCTGCAGCTGCTTGGGACAAGGCATCCTTCCACAGACTGGCTGGTACCCCTCTGCTGGCATAGCTTGGGGATCTGTATAATACATGTAAGGTAAGAATGACCTTACAGGTAGTATCCAGATCCCGAAGGCAGCCCACTACAGGGATGGCAGACAATCCCTGTAGAGGGCTGTGAAAGGGTGCTCAAAAAAGGGTCCCAATTGTTTACTATATGGTCTGTCAAGCAGGACTATTCAAAGGGGAAGGAAACTCTGGCAAAAATAGCATTGGAGGGCAGCTGGAAAGGTGAACCAATGATGTCTCTGCAGGGCCATGCATCTTTTCACAGCATTCAGCAGCTTATCCCCCTTTTTGGAGCATCCTCCACAAGGCATCATTTACTTAATAAAAGCATTTCTCCAGATAGAATATATGGATTTGATCATTGACACATGCACTGAGCATCCTTTTACACTAGTATCAGTTGCTTTTCCGGGTATCTGTCCCTCCTGACGCATCCCATGTGGCGAAACAAGGTCCATGTCGGGGGACCGAAACCTTCTTCCAAGCACTTTTGAATAAATGGTGGAAACATTTGATTCAGTGCCTCAATTCTTTAATTAATTCAATATGAGGATCTGTGAACTCTTAACGCTATACCATCCTTATTTGCAGTTCTTCACCCATCGTGTACACCACTCATCATCTCCACTTCCTATTTGCTGGTGCAAGAAAATATAGTCCACATAAGTTGCATTTAATGCATCTTTGCTAATCACATTAATCAAGAACAAGATTATTTATAGACATGCCAAACTGACAGAACATGTGTAGTCTTTGTATGATACAGCCAAGCATTGAAGGCCTCTTATCCTCATATAAACTGATTTATTTATTTATTTATTTTTAACTGTTTTATACCGACATTCCTGTATAAATACAAATCACACCGATTTACATCGAAACTGGAAAAGACGCCAGGGGGCTATACAAGTAACGTGTGATACAATTAAATACAAGCAAGTGAATGTTAGATGTTAAATAAACAATAAAACATAAATACCTTAACTTCAAGCTATGAAAACTCTTATTAAATTATGATTACTCTTATTGAATTATTAAATTACAGAGAGCGAACAAATTGAAATTGCCATGTTAAAAGTGCTCACAACCTTCAGACACAGCCAATGGGAAAGTAGAACCATATATTTAACTGATTTTTTGTAGTGCGCACTAAGCCGCGCATGCTTGGTGCTGTTCTCTGTGGCCATTTTGCTATCTGAGATAGCACGCACTCGCAGAGAGAGGCCAGAGAGAGACAGAGAGACAGACAGAGACAGATAGAGTCAGCAGCAAATTAATACAGAAGTCAGACACTGCAGTAGCCTCAGCCTGCACTTTAAATACCACTGTAAGTATAATAAATAAATAAGCTTTTTTATTCAGTTTTTCTATAGAGCGTTAATGTTTTGAAGCTCAGGTCGCAAGTTTCTTAATTAAATGTTTTGTTTCACTAAAGTAGCATATTAAATGAAGAGAAGTACTTAATTTCATTTTATGTAAAGTTTCTTTAGTTTAATACACAAAGTACTTCATTTTATTTTATGCTACTTTAGTGAAGAAAAAGAAGTTTAACACAGGAACTGCAAACTTGAGCAAAGTTTTCTCACCAATTTTATCTACATGGCCCATCTGAACTTCTGAACAGACAGCTATCCTTCAGAGACCAGGGACTTCTTGTCCCTTCACCTCCCCCCCCCCCCTTCTCTCTCCCATATTCCAGCAGTGAATGGGGGGGGGGGAGGGATGTGAAGGGGAAGACAGCCCCTGCATTCAGGTCTGATTTTCTGAAGAGAGCTTTCCTTCAGAGACCAGGGACTGCTTGGCCCTTAACCTCCCCCACCCCTTCTCTCTCCCATATTCCAGCAGTGAATGAGGGGGAGGGATGTGAAGGGGAAGACAGCCCCTGCATTCAGGTCTGATTTTCTGAAGAGAGCTTTCCTTCAGAGACCAGGGACTGCTTGGCCCTTCACCTCCCCCTCCCCTTCTCTCTCCCATATTCCAGCAGTGAATGGGGGGGAGGGGAGAGGGATGTGAAGGGGGAGACAGCCCCTGCATTCAGGTCTGATTTTCTGAAGAGAGCTATCCTTCAGAGACCAGGGACTGCTTGGCCCTTAACCTCCCCCCCCCCTTCTCTCTCCCATATTCCAGCAGTGAATGAGGGGGAGGGATGTAAAGGGGGAGACAGCCCCTGCATTCAGGTCTGATTTTCTGAAGAGAGCTGTCCTTCAGAGACCAGGGAGGGGACTGCTTGGCCCTTCACCTCCCCCTTCCCTTCTCTCTCCCATATTCCAGCAGTAAATGGGGGGGGGGGGGGGGAGGGATGTGAAGGGGAAGACAGCCCCTGCATTCAGGTCTGATTTTCTGAAGAGAGCTATCCTTTAGAGACCAGGGATTGCTTGGCCCTTCACCCCCCCCCCCTCCTCTTCTCTCTCCCATATTCCAGCAGTGAATGGGGGGGGGGGGGGGGGGGGAGAGGGATATGAAGGGGGAGACAGCCCCTGCATTCAGGTCTGATTTTCTGAAGAGAGCTATCCTTCAGAGATCAGGGATTGATTGGCCCTTCACCTCCCCCTCCCCTTCTCTCTCCCATATTCCAGCAGTGAATGGGGGGGGGGGGGGGGAGAGAGAGAGGGATGTGAAGGGGACAACCCCTGCATTCAGGTCTGATTTTCTGAAGAGAACTGTCCTTCAGAGACCAGGGACTGCTTGGCCCTTCACCTCCCCCTCCCCTTCTCTCTCCCATATTCCAGCAGTGAATGGGGGGGGGGGGGGGGATGTGAAGGGTGGGATATGTCAGCCCTTTGCATTATGAGCTTCTGAACATACTTTTTTTTCCATCTTCTTTTGTATTTTCTCAATGTAGATGGATCGTGATAGGGAGTCAGACTCTGCCAAACCATCCTCCTCCAAGATGGCAGTTGATAGGTCCAGGAAGCCCTGCTTCACACAGGCTGATGTGGACCTCCTAGCCCGGCTACTCCTCCTGGATGAGGAGAATCTTTACACCCCCACAGGCAGCAGGCCTAACCTGCAAAGGGAGTCTGCTGCCTGGGTGACTCTCCAGGAGGAGTTCTGCCAGAGAGCCTCTTACCCACGTGAGATCGAAGATCTCAAGAAGAAAGGTGAGAGATAATGTTATCACTAGTGGTATATTAATATTATTTATATTTCTCATTTTGAAATGGTGTTATTTTTATTTGGGAATTTGGAATGCTACATTGAAAGATAACTAAGTATTTTTTTATTACTGAATTTTATATATTGCATAAAAAAAATAACCTAGTAGGTCAAGGCAAAACTTGGGCATGTTGTGTTTGTAATTAATTCATTAATCAATCAATATTATTCTATTTCCATTCTCCCTCTAATTCTCAGGTCAGCATCTGAGACTTCACATGGGTGAATGGCTTCAGAAGGTCCGCAGAACTTTATCTCATCCTTTGCCTGGTAGGTTGTTTTGAGAATACTACACAAGTACACAAATATTATTCAATTAATTGTAATTGAATTTGTGTTTAATAATGTTTGTGTCAGATCTAATTCCTCTTTTTAAAATTTTAACTGTTGTTCTCTGAATTTTGATCTGTGTCTTCGAACAGAATCACACACCAGCAGGGACGAGGCGGGGCTTCCTGGGCCCAGTAGCTGCCACCAGAGGAGGACAGAGGGAACAGTCACTGTTCCCTCTGTCCCTCTGTTCATTTATCTTAGATAAATGAGCCCTGACCAACGAGTGGCAAATGTGAATGGGGGTGGGGAATGTGAGACTGAGGAAAGGGGGTATCAGTCAGTGAGAGGGGAGGGAGGCAGTGGGAGAAAGAGGATGAGTCAGAAAGAAGTGTAGAAGAGTGCCGTGTTCAAAAACGAACTGAAAAACATTTTTTTTAATGTAGCCCATTTTCACGGGCTTAATGGCTTATATTTTGGGCCACAGGGCCACTACGTAAGTACTACTAGTAGTAGTGTGTCTACTGTCTAGTATATCTGTCTGAGGCTGAAAAACAAAATTATTGTTTGTGATCAGTCAGTTATATAGGGTGGGATAGATGTATATTATATTATATATTTATATAATATTATCTAATTATCTAGAATGATATCCCTCCACTCTCCCTCTCTGATGTTGTAGAATATAGACTCATTTTCTAAAACCTTGTAATTTAGTAAACTAAGGGGTCAAATTTATTTTAATATTATAAACTTGCTGGTGCGCATACAATATTTGCTTATTTATTTCACATGTATTGTTCTATATCTTATGTTGCATTTTTTTTACATTTCTTTACAGGCCAAGAAGATACAGCCAGTGCCACAGCCACCACTTGTGATACAGCAGGGCCAAGCACCAGCATCACTGCTGCTTTACTCCCTGCAGGATCTCCTCCAAGCTGTGTATGCACTGCGCATGCTCAGTTTGGCATGCTGAAGGAGATCCTGCAGGGAGTAAACAGCCTCAGGGCTAATTTCGATACTCATTGCAAGGATGTGGAGAGGAGGCTGTCAGCCATGGAGGAGGCCATTCAGGAGCTGAGGGTACAGGTATCTCTTCCTCACGAGATGCCTCGTGAGGAGGAGATGCCAGTGCCCTCTGCTCCAGAGCAGGATCCTCCTCCTGGGTTGCCATCCTCTTCTCCACATCCTTGCAATGATTGAGTATCAAAATTAGCCCTGAATGGGGGTGTAAAACGCCATGTTTTTTTTATGTGTTTTCTTGTAAAAAGTTTTATATTTTTATAAACAATATTATTTATTTTAGTTATATTTTTTTAGTTAATAACATTTTTTTCATTTGAGAAATATTAGTGGACTCAATTATTATAATGTGACAACTGCCCTGTGCTTGATAATGTTCATAGATGTCTTTCTGTATTTATATGATTTTATTACTTATATATTATTTAAAGAAGTTATTGAAGTTATTCTTCATTATTATTATCACCCTGCCGACAACGAACAGGGCCACGAGTCCTCGCATCCAGCCGGCCTCGATTCAGGCAGCGAGCCCTCGCCCCGAACCACCAACAGCAAAACGGAACCGCCCACCAAGCCGGCGCTGCGGTGACGTCAGAGGCGCGACCCGCGGGGTATTTAAAACCCCGCTCTCCCCGACTCGATCCTTTTCCTCTTCTCAGTGTCCAGAAGCACTCCAGCGGTGAACTTGGCCTGCGCAATCGGCGCTGAAGCCCGTCGGGGTGAGGCCTCTTGTTCCACTCGCCCCCGATCGGGCTCCCTCGCCGATCGCCGGCCCTTCTCACCAGCCATCCAGCAGATCAACTTACCTGCTAGGACGCGAACTTCCGCGAACACCCTGCCGACAACGAACAGGGCCACGAGTCCTCGCATCCAGCCGGCCTCGATTCAGGCAGCGAGCCCTCGCCCCGAACCACCAACAGCAAAACGGAACTGCCCACCAAGCCGGCGCTGCGGTGACGTCAGAGGCGCGACCCGCGGGGTATTTAAAACCCCGCTCTCCCCGACTCGATCCTTTTCCTCTTCTCAGCGTCCAGAAGCACTCCAGCGGTGAACTTGGCCTGCGCAATCGGCGCTGAAGCCCGTCGGGGTGAGGCCTCTTGTTCCGCTCGCCCCCGATCGGGCTCCCTCGCCGATCGCCGGCCCTTCTCACCAGCCATCCAGCAGATCAACTTACCTGCTAGGACGCGAACTTCCGCGAACACCCTGCCGACAACGAACAGGGCCACGAGTCCTCGCATCCAGCCGGCCTCGATTCAGGCAGCGAGCCCTCGCCCCGAACCACCAACAGCAAAACGGAACCGCCCACCAAGCCGGCGCTGCGGTGATGTCAGAGGCACGACCCGCGGGGTATTTAAAACACCGCTCTCCGGGGCGTCGCGCGCACGAAGGAGCGCGACAAAGGGGCCTGCCCCTTTGTTTCGCCCCTTCGTGTCACCCAAGCTGCACTCCACTATACCTCCTAATTTGCAGCCAGCAATTTGACTAATGCCAAGAGTGCCTTGCCAGGAGCCCCTGCGCATGCCACCTCGGAGACTAGAACCCGCCTCAAGAAAACCACGCTCACGAAAGGCACCACATGGACTGCTCGCAAATCTCCACCCTCCTCCAGATAATTCATCCAGCACACAGACTTTCACACCAAGCGTATCATACGTAAGTGTGTCTCATTCACATGACTGTCTCAATGTAAAATACTTTACAATATATGCATCTCATAACCTAATCTATCTAAATGCCTGCCTACTCTATTCAATTGCATTACACTGTTGAATTACATTACTCTATACAATTGCATTAATTTGTTTATTAGCATTAACCTGTTCTATTGCATTTCTCTGTTCATTAGCACTAACCTGTTCATTTGCATTACTCTGGTCAACTGCACTAATCTGTTATAACAGCATTAACCTGTTCAATTGCATTACAGTATCTGCATTTCACAATTTGCCATTCTCCCCAACACACCTTTACTAACCCTCTCCCAACAATGCCTCCACACGCTTGCCCCTGTCCTCCCAATTATCCACACAGACACCCCACAAAAATATTCCTCCCCTCATACAGTCCACACAACACCCAAAAAAGGCGTCTGACCCCCATCCCCATATCCTCCACCTCGCAAGCCCTCACCCTCTCACTCATCTCTCTTCTACTCATTAACGCCCAATCCCTGAAACAAAAAACACACCTCCTCCATGATATTTTAACTGATTCCAAACCAGAAATTTTTGCAGTAACTGAAACCTGGTTTAAACCCTGTGACACCCCCCTCATTAACCAACTACCCGCTGAAACCTATGACATTTTCTCTATCCCCCGTAAAAAGAAAAGAGGTGGTGGCCTACTCCTCATAGCTAAAAAAGAATTCAAGCTTACATCACAAACCTGCAATATTCCCAATCAATACGAAGTAGGTCTTTTCAAATCTCAATCCCTACAAATCTGCCTTATCTATACCCCTCCTGGTCTACTAGAAAAAGACCCCTCCCCCCTCATCGAATTCCTCACCATCTCCCTCTTCCCCGACATCCCTACGATACTCCTTGGCGACTTTAACCTTCACGTCGACTCCTCCCCACAATCCCCTCCATGCGAAGCCTTCATCTCATCCTTAGACGCAATGGGCTTCACCCAACTGATTCACTCCCCAACCCACAAAGCATGTCATACCCTTGACCTTATTTTTACTAACTCACTCATCAATATCATCCACTCCCCCACATGCCTCCCAGTTCCCTGGTCTGACCACTCCATCATCAGTACAACCCTCTCCCTACCACCCCCATCCACCCCCTCTCCTTCTCAACCTAAATCCTTCCAATTCCGCAAAACCTGCCCCATAGACACTCTTGAAATAGCGTGCTCCAACATCCCAAATCACATTGACCTGGAGACAGCAGATAGTGCTATATCCTCCTGGGCAGAAACCACCCAAAAAATAGCCAACAACTTATGCCCTATCATTCGAAAAACAATCACACAAACCAACTCATCCAAAAAACCCTGGTACACCCATACACTCAAAACCCAAAAAATCCAGCTTAGAGCAGCTGAAAGACACTGGCGTAAACACCCCACCCCTGCCACAAAAACCGTTTATTACCAACTCATGCATGCATATAGAAACGCCATTCAAACAACCAAAAAAGAGTACTATGCCAAGAAAATTCACCACTTCCAATTCAACCCAAAGGCACTATTCACTCTAGTTTCAAATCTCACCAAATCCAACGTCTCTTCACCCCAAGTCCCCACCACACAAACCCGATGTAATGAAATTGCCCTCTTCTTTAAGAACAAAATATCCAATATCACTGCCAAGTTTACCCCCAATACCAAAAATTCCCACAACACCAACAACATAATCCCTCCCACCCCACCCACACACACCATCCTCTCTTCTTTTGAACCCTCCTCATCTCTAGAAATAGAGAACATCTTAAAAAAGATGAGACCTTCCTCCCACCCTTCAGAAACCATCCCCACTAAACTACTACTCGCTATTCCTAAAACAATAGCCACTCCACTCTCCAAAATCGTGAACTGTTCCCTGGAACACGGCCTGGTCCCTAACTCCCTCAAACAAGCTGTGGTCAAACCCATTCTAAAAAAACCCTCCCTTGATCCCTCCAACCTATCCAACCTCCGTCCTATTTCCAATCTCCCTTTCCTCTCCAAAGTCATGGAGAAACTAGTAAACTACCGTCTCTCCGACCACCTAGATCAATCCAACATTCTCCCACCTACACAATATGGTTTCCGAAAACACCTCAGCACGGAATCCCTACTTCTCTCCCTTACTGATACCATCATCAAAGGAATGGATGCCGGCAACTCCTATCTCATTGCCATGCTTGACATCTCCGCTGCTTTTGATACCGTAAATCATAACATCCTCATCGACACGCTCATTAGTATAGGAATCTCAGGTACTGCTCTTTCTTGGATTAAGTCCTTCCTCCAAAACCGTACCTACACAGTCCTCACCGACAACTTTACATCCCCCCCCTGTCAATCTCGACTGTGGCGTTCCCCAAGGTTCCTCCCTTTCTTCCACCCTATTTAACATTTATATGCTCCCCCTTACAAACCTCCTCTCCAACCTTGGTATTACACACTTCATCTACGCAGATGATGTGCAAATCCTCATCCCCTTCACAAACTCTGTACTCACTGCAATCCAAAACTGGAACACTATTCTTACCTCCATAAACCAGCTCCTCACTGACATGCACCTAGCCCTCAATCCGCAAAAAACTGAACTTCTCCTCATCTCCTCTAAACATGCATCCATACCCATTCCTTCCACTCTCCATTCCACCGACTTTCTCTCTAACACAAGAAATCTTGGTATCATACTTGATAACCAACTAACCTTCAAACCATACATCAAATCCATCCTTAGCAGTTGCTACTTCAAACTTCAAACCCTCAAAAAACTCAAACCCCTTCTCTTCTTCTCTGACTTCCGCAAGATACTCCAATCCTTAATTTTTTCAAAAATTGATTACTGTAACTCTCTCCTACTTGGACTCCCTGCCACTCACACCAAACCTCTACAACTCCTTCAAAACGCTGCCGCACGTATCCTCACTAATGTCAATAAAAAAGACCACATTACCCCCAACCTCATTGATCTCCACTGGCTCCCCATTCACTCACGAATTACTTACAAGACGCTTACCCTCATCCACAAAAGTATCACTAACGAACACTACAACTGGCTAAACTCACCTTTCCTTCCTCGTACCTCCACTAGACCTACCCGTTCATCACTCCAAGGTACCCTTATTCCTCCTTCTATAAAATCCACAAGACTCATTTCCACCACCAATAGAGCCCTTTCCCTCGCAGGCCCCTCCCTTTGGAACTCTATGCCTCTTGACCTACGCACCGAAACCTCCACTCCCACGTTCAAAAAGAAACTCAAAACCTGGCTCTTCCTCCAAGCATACCCACAATCATCATCATCACCTACTAACACTCTAACCCGACCTTCATCTCTCACCAATACCCCCCCAAAAGTCCTTTAATCCCCTTCAGGAACTACACCCAACACTTACCCCTCTTCCTCTCTAAGAACTTCAAACCCTTCACTCAACCCCTTGCTTGGAAAAATGTGCCTGTTCTTTCCACGCTTATACATTTCTGTATATAACCAGTGTACATATCAACTGTTCCTCAAATCCTTGTACATATCTTATCCTTATGTATCTGTTTTCACCCTCCCCGGCCCCTCCCCTTTTGTCTCTACCACCCCTATCCCTCCTTCCCCAAGTTATTTAGTTACCTGCTTTGTTACTGTGTTCATGTTACATACTGTTTTTTTTGTAAAGGCTTTGCCTATATATCCTTTGTTTGTAAGTTACTTGTAAACCGGCACGATGTGCAAATGGTTGTCGGTATATAAAATTAAATAAATAAAAATAAAATAAATAAATTAAGTAGTATGGTACTAAACTTATAGAGAACAGATATGTACGTAATCGTATTATATATAATCCAACAAATTTCAGTGTTTTTTAATTTAGTATGGCACTCAGTCATACACATTCAGAAATAAAAATTCAGTCTGGTTGAATTAGCACAAGTTGTATACTTGTGAGCAGTAGCGCCAACGTCAAGGCTTCAACCATGGCTACTGACCATTCACATATCTTTCAAACGGGCCAATGCAATATTGTGCAGTGCACTGTGTGCAGCACTGCAGTGCACTCGGTCTATTGGAACAAGTACAAAGGAAAGCATGACCAAGGCAATCATTTAAAGCATCAAATGTAATGTTTGTGTGATACTAAAGTAGGATAAGAGAAAGCAGAATCTTAAAAAAAAAAAAATCCTTCATAAATACACAACTGCTGGGGGCTCAGTTTTTCTTTTTCTTCTAATATTACTTTTGCATTATTTCTGAAGGTCTTTGCACTTACTTTATTGCATTGACCTTGAAAATATTTCATAATATTTCAAATTCATTGACACAATTATTTTGTTTTGGAAAAGACTATGATACTCTGGTGGAAAGGAGATAGAAAGAGCGTGGGAGTGAGAAGCCTGTGTGCGTGTCGTGTCTGTCTGTGGGCGAGAGAGAGAGCGTGGGAGTGAGAAGCCTGTGTGCGTGTCTGTCTGTGGGCAAGAGAGAGAGCGTGGGAGTGAGAAGCCTGTGTGCACAGACTAGGGCAAGGCCTGCCCCACTTCCAGCCCTCCACCTTGCATCTGGGGGCCTGGACAGGAGGCAGGAGCAGGGCTGACTAGCTGGCTGACTGGCTGGCATCCTGTGGTGCAGGGATGCAGCAGGACAGGGCCTTTTCTCACCCCATGGCTTGCTTGTGGCTCCCGGACTGGCTTCTGCCGGGGGCCGCAAGAAGCAGCGGCGGCACCGTGGTGTGTCACCTGGACAGGAGGCAGGAGCAGGGCTGACTGGCTGACTTCTGCAAAAAAGCCAGTATGGGACACATGATGCTGAACGCTCCATCCTGCTGCGTCCCCAAATGACCTTGCATTGCCATACTAGACAAGTGGCTCACTCCTCCTCCCAGTTACAGGGAATGCTCGGATTCTCAAGCAGCAGAAGTTCATTTTGATGAAAACCAATTCCTCTACTAAGTCTGGATTCAAACGTGCACGGTATGGACTCACAATGTTCCCTGTCAATGAAAATACTCTTTCACTTTGCACACTGGTGGGTGGGCAGGCAAGAAAGCGTTGTGCTACTATGGTAAGATTAGGCCACATTGAAGCTTTTTCTGCCCAACATCTCAGGGGATCTGATTCCATGCTCTGAAGTGGCTTAGAGAGAAAATTCTTCACATGAATTTCTGAAACCTTGTCGTGCAGGTATTGCTGCTGGTTAGCAGCACCAGTCACAATTCTGCCAAGTCTTGCTCTTGCTTTTGAAATAGCACCAATGATCTGAATTTTGGGATGAGGATGGGGTATCATCATGAGAGGGGAGCAGCTGATGGAACTGGAAGCAGTTGAGCAGGATGGAGTGAGAGGAGTTGAAATCTTTTCAACCATTTTAATCAACTTATGTTTCCAGTATTCAAGAGTATTGCACTTGAGAGCAAAATTGCCTTTCACACGTAGGTCACACATAGCAGCTAACATATAGCTATCCCTTTCCATTAGAGGTTTCAACCTTTTCTGTACTTGCTCTTTTAAGCATTTCTCAAGCTGCAACACTTCCTTCGACAAATCTGGCTGATGCAGAAATTCCTCTAATACCTGGTCCAGATCATATATTACAGGGATGATATCACCTAAACTGGCCGTAGCTGCACTCAGTTCATCAGTATATTCTTTGAAAGGCTTGAGGACATGCACCATCTGTGCAATGTTTGTCCAGTCCTGACATCACAGAGGACTTTCCAATCCAATGTCAAATTCCATTGCCAAATCATGCAGAGGTGTCTGTTGTTCAGACAACCTCTCCAACATAAGATAAGTGGAATTCCATCTGGTAGGCACATCTTGAACAAGGTTGTGCAATGGTGCCCTAACTGCTATTTGTCGCTGAGTTCTTTCCCAATTTTCACACTGCGATTGAAATGCCCAGCTATTTTGTGACACTTTTCAATCAACCGCTTCAGGACTTGACTAGTACCAGCACCTTGCACTTCCTTGCCACTTAGCCCCAAAACATCCCTCACTACCAGGTAGGGATGTGAATCGGTCTTCGGACCCCCACCAGGGGCTTTTGGAAAGTCTTGGGGGACCCTCCTGACCCCCACAAGACTTGCCAAAAGTCCAGCGGGGGTCTGGGAGCAACCTCCTGCACTTGGACCGTCGGCTGCCAGTATTCAAAATGGCGCCGATAGCCTTTGCCCTTACTATGTCACAGGGGCTACCGGTGCCATTGGTCAGCCCCTGTCACATGGTAGGAGCACAAGATGGCGCCGGCCATCCAGTGCTCCTACCATGTGACAGGATCTGGCCAATGGCACGAATACCCTGTCACATGGTAAGGGCAAAGGGCCATTGGCGCCATTTTGATTAGTGGCAGCTGACGGCCCAGGAGCCGGAGGACGGCCCGGAGTAGGAGATCGCGGGAGATTACTCCCGGGACCCCCACTGGACTACCAGGTACCTGTAAAAAGGTTTTGGGGGCGTCGGGAGGGTGGGGGAAGCTAAGGGGTTACTTTTAAAGGGTCGGGGTGTGTTTTTTGTTTATCGGCTGGGGCGCAGCCGATAAACAAAATGCGATTGGGCCCGATGGAAAAAACCCCACATATGAATTGGAACCGGAATCTGAACCGATTCTGGTTCCGATTCACATCTCTACTACCAGGTGCAGTGTATGTACAAAGCATCGGATGGCCTTGAATCCACCATCAGCCAGAGCCTTAATCATATTGGCACCATTGTCAGTAATAACATATCCATTTAAACATTCCACCATATCACTGCTTCTAAGTAGCCCTTTCCATCCTTCCATCATCCCCTGAATTGCCTGTAAGATATTTTCAGAAGTATGTCTCTTGTCTAGCACTTGAGCATGCAGTAAAGCCCACCGGTATCCTGGAGAAAAGCTTTTTGGAGCTGCTGGTGCTATTGCCTCATCAGCTGTCACCAATGTGCTGTTAGAGACAAATATGCGTGCATTGCATTCATACTAATCCAAACATCAGTGGTGAGATGTATGCTCCTTCCCTTTGCCCTTGCCATCACGCTCTGCATTTGAGCACGACATTGTGAGTACAGGGAAGGAATCACCTGACGGGTAAATGTAGTTCTTGAAGGAATTTTGTAGTCAGGGGCTAAACGATGGATCAGCTTCTTAAATCCACCATTCTCTACAATCTGCAGTGGCTGATCATCCTAGGCAATCATTGCAGCAATTTGTCGTGTCACCACTTTGGATATTACTTGCTTCCTAGTTTGTGAAATTGAAGAAGGACACCACCCCATCTGCTCAATAGTAGCTTGCCGCTGTTGCCTGGGAAGAGGAGGAGAAGACTGCTTCTGCTTCACATACACACAATCTTCTGAACTAATTTCCTTCTGTGGCTTCCCTGCAGCTTCTTCTGCAAGCAACAGTGCTCTATGTTCTCTTTCAAGGTGATATTTCATGTTGCTGTTAGTAAGATGTCCAAGAATTCTTCCATGGCTCACCATCCTTTTACAATGGATACATTCAGCACATCTCCAATCAGCCACAACATTAAAATGATTCCAAACCTTAGATGTTTTTCTACTGTCCCTTACTCTAGGCTGGACACTTCTTGTCATTGTCATAGTACTAGTAGTATTACAAGAAGTAGCAGAAGAAGTTGTTGTTGTTGTATTAACTTGCCGATGTTCAACTGGTTTAGGAATAGGGAGGATGATACTGGCACTGACAATGGTTTTTGCAATCGGACTACCATTACCACCATCTGATAGTACATTGTCATTGGTGGTGTTCTTCTCCTCCTCTTCCTCCTCCTCAGAATTTTTAATAGCCCAAAAACCCATATCATCATCAACATCCTCCTCCTCAGAGTCCTCAGAGTCCTCTGATTCTTTATTCAAGACTTTCTCTAGCACTTCATCTCACAATAAAGTGTGCTGCAGCTGCACAGATTTGACCTTCACCTTTCCTTCACATTTTCCAGATTTTGCTCCTTCCTTGTCCTGTAAGTTATCTTGCACTTCTACATTAGCTGCATTCTTATCAAATCACAGTTTTTTCTAGGGACTGGACTTCTCTTTCCAGTAGCACTCTTGTTACCACCAAACATTTTAAAACTTTATGGCTATAGCAGCCCCAGCCCCAGAGCATTATGACTATAGCAGCCCCAGAGCACAGTAAATTAATAATACTAGCGCTACTGGTGACTTATAACCAGTGGCCACTGGCCCACTAGCCAGGCTCAGTCAAGCTGCAAGTCCAGTCCGATAGAAACAAGTAAGTTGGCACAGCAGTGTACTGACACTAATAGCAGTGCCTAATAGATAAGATATAAGGAAGGATATAGTGACTTAGTGAGTGACACATCACTGAGTGACTAGTAATCTGACTAGTGGCTCACTGGCTACTAGTAGCCACTAGCCAGCCACTGGTAGCCAGTAGCACTATATGAGCAGGCTACCCCTTAATAGCGCTACTGATACTGAGTGATTTATAAATTATAACTGCCAGCCAGGCTGACTCAAGTCCAGCACCAACAAAGTAAGCTGGCACAGCAGCCAGTGAGTAGTTCAGTAATGTATTGTGTTGTATTTTACTTTTTAAACTTAAGCAGCTAATATAATATAGCCCCAGCCAGAGCACAGGACAGAGGATAGGATATATAGTGAGTGACAGGTCACTTTGTGACTAGTAATATGACTAGTGGCTCACTGGCTAGTAGCCACTAGCCAGTGACACTAGGCTACCCCTTAATAAGTATTATACTAGCGCTACTAACAAACAATTGATTTATAAATTTAAGGCTCAAGTGCAAGTCCAGCGCCAACACACTGGCACAGCAGTAAGACGACACACTAGTTTAGTAGTTAGACTGATATTTTAGTATCAATCAATCACCAGCTGCAGCTAATACTGATTGATCGATAATATAAATAATGCTGCACAGGAAGCACTGATGTGACTGCCGGAGTGGTGCCTACCTAGGCTTGAATATAGTGCTGCAGTACTGCTACTAATTCTGCTAGATGCCACTAGCCTAGCCAGACAGTGACACTAGGCTAGTAGCCTAGTGTATCAGACATTCACCACCTAGTAATTAATTATTAATTCACTGATATAATAAATCAATAAAAAATTGAGTAGGTTGATATAATAGATCTAGTAGATTGAATAAAGAGCTGATGTTTCTCCTCTCCTCACACCAAACAAAAGCAACACACAAGCAGAGAAGCCCTTCTTATAAAGCTTAGCTAGTGAGTAAAGGTAGGAGGGAAAGTAAACGTATTGGCCAATTCAAAAATACACTTACCAATTACCATATACATCTCATATAAAAGCAAGCAGGATTGGATTATTCGAAGTGTGTATAATGCATAATTCCAGGACTACCTTTCTAAAATGCACAGGGATTGGCAAATTCAAAACATGCACTAGCATTTCATGTGCCAGTGCCTGGTAAAAATAAAAAACAAACAAGTTCTAATCACATGACTGATCACATTACTTTTTTTTGTCAAGCTACCACCCGTTTCCATTTCCTATCCCCCATATATTAAACCATCACGTCAGTGGGAACCTTGGTAACATCAATAAATAAGAGGGCAGCCAATAGGAATACATATTCATTCCTAAATTGCCCAAAAAGTGTCAAATTAGTATAATTTTCTGTTAGTGCGCACTAACAATGGGTAGTGTACACTAACTAACTGACTCCCGTAAGTGTGCACTGACAATAAATGATTTTTTCACGATAAATCGGGGGAATTTCTATTGTTTCACACTCTTTACTGATTAATGACGATTTTAAAATATTGGACAATATTTTTAATCATCAGAAAAACGATTCACATCCCTAGTGGTAATGGTTCTTTTACGCCATGATGGACCTTGCAGAACTTGCCCAGGATCATAAGGATATGCATTAATGTCTTGACGCTCCTGGGGAAAGTTAGCTATAACTTCTGAGATGTAATCTCAAAACACGACAATGCTTGTGAATAAAAGAGACTACAGTCGAAATTCGAAAACAATATATATTGAATGACCCTTTGATGTAGATCCACTATTTGAAACTTGGACCCATGTTGAGGTTTTCTTGAAGATTGATATCTATACTGAGAAGATTATCAGTGAAACAGATAAGTGACAGATTTTATTTGCAAAAAATGTAATATAAAAATTACTTTAGATGTGGATTTACTATGGACTTGACCTATGATTAAGCATAAGGCAACTGAAGGCTTTGCCCCTAGAAGTGCCTATTAGGATGGGCATATTTATCACTAAGATTTGATAAGACATGGTTTTATTACTAATAAAGGAATTATTTTTTATGAGGCAGATTTGTTCCTCTATTTTTGACACATTTCAGTTTAGTTTCACCCATTTATAAAATACAGATTACGTGTGAATGCTTCACATAGGCACATATGTGTTAATTTTTATTTATGTAACATTTTGAAAATTCACCCCAAATATAGGGGCAGATTTTAATACCTATGCGTGGGCATAGATTTGTGCTCGCAACCCGGCGTGCACAAATCTACGCCCGATTTTATAACATGTGCGTGCAACCGTGCGCATGTTATAAAATATGGGGTCGGCGCGCACAAGGGGGTGCACACTTGTGCACCTTGCGCGCGCCGAGCCCTAGGGGAGCCCCGATGGCTTTCCCTGTTCCCCCCCACCCCCCCCCACCTTCCCCTCCCTTCCTCTACCTAACCCTCCCCCCAGCCCTACCTAACCCCCCCCCATACCTTTGTTTTGCAAGTTGCGCCTGCCTCTGGGCAGGCGTAGATTGTGCACGCCGGCTGAGTGCCGGCGCGCGATCACCCATCCTAGAGGCCCTAAGGGACCACGCCCCCACCCCGCCCCATACCGCACCCGGCCCACCTCTTTTTTCAAGCCCTGGTACATACATGCATCCCGGGGCTTGCACGCATCTCCAGGCCTATGCAAAATAGGCTCGGTGCGCGTAACCCCCTTATGCGCCTAAATCCAGCTAAATTTATGCACATAGAGCTTTTAAAATCTGCCCCATACTATTTTAGCATGAAACACCCTTTGAAAATTAACTCCATAGATTTTAATTTTATCCATGCAAAATGGCATTTATATGCATAAACTTCAAAAAGAAATGAAATAAATCCAAAACACATACTGGAAAACAAAAGGTCAAAAAGAAAAAATGAAACAAACCAAAAATCTTTTGTATGCACATCCCTATTGAATAACTCCAGCAACACCTCACTTCACCTCTATTGTGCAGCTGTCAATGCAGGACTGATGTTGTTATTGGTTGTGTTATAGTTCAGCTGTTGGCAATGGCCAGCTTCTTCCTAGGTTTGTGGCCTCGTTGAGCTATGACCACAGTCCAGCTAAAATCACTGTGGTCTGGCTTATTTGAGGGACTTTTGCTCAATTTTTAAATTTGATCCTATAGTTTAAAATATGCACAAAACATTTATATCACAGAGGACAACATTTGTTTTTTATATGTTATATTTAGCATAATTGTAAACTGTTAGCTGAAATAATTTTGGCAAATATCTTTTACAATGCTGTTAGGTTTTTTTTTTTAGACTATTATGTCTGCGTGCATTTTATAAATACACTGTTGGCCTAAGATAATTGTAAGCTACACAAGATTTATGAGCTGTGTCATTATAAGCTACTGTGTTCTTTTGGAATGATATGGTCTTGTTTGATTTTTAGGGTCAATAAACTGTAAATGAGCCTTAGGATAGATAGCATTTCCATTTTTAAGTTGTTTTGATCTTTCTATCATAATTATATCTGGAGAAAAAGGTTTTCATATGTTTAACTTCTGCCTCTTTTTTTCTCCCTGAGATTTTCACATTTCAGTTTTTAACTTGAGGAGCTCCTAGAAATAAGAGGAATTGTTTTGTTTTTCTATTGATCTCGAAAGAAAGCATTCATCTGTAAGGAAGTATCATATGGGGAGGAGCAGGAGACAATTCTAACAAGAATCTGAAAATAATAATTTTAAATTTCAAGATATATACAGTAAGAATGTGCATTGGTTTGAATTGAATGGGTAAAATGCAACAAATGAATCGATTTTCATTTTATTCATGAAACCCTAAAACACATGGAATGTGCCCTCAAATTGTAACAAAAAATGTTGTCTCATTTTTTATGTTTCCACATCAAGTTTATGGTATATTCAAGTCTATGGCTATACTGAGTAAACAACAAGGACTATGGTAACTAATAACTATAGGAACCAATCCTTGCCTGTGTGACAAAGCAGCTGGTTTGGAAGCAAGTTGGGAGAAGTAGTCAAGGAGACCAGATTAAGGAGCAATCATGTTGAAGCATCTTTTTAAGTAGCCTATAGCTGATATCTGGATCAAATGATGCTGATATTCTCCCACTGAAAGATCTGAGCATTTGTAAACAAACTTAGGGGGTCATTTATCAAAATGCGATAAGGCGTTTTCGCATGCGGTAAGGGCTTATTGCATGTGAAAACGTGTTTAACGCATGCAATAGCACCATATCTTATGGTGTGATGCAAATTCAGAAAATAGGAGGAGTTAGGCTGTGAGAGAGAGAGAGAGAGAGAGAGAGAGAAAGACTGGCTGTAATGTCATTCCCATAGGTAGGTATTTGTATCCCTATGGTAGGCCCACCTAGTAACCCTATGGTAGGCCCACCTAATAACTTAGGTAAGAGTTTAGGGGGTTAGGGGCCACTTTTACATTCTACGTGGCACCTACGAACAGAACAGTGGTCTCTTGTGAAGATTTGATGGCCTTCGGAGTGAGGAAACTCACTCCAAGATGAGATTTGTGCAAGGTTCTCTCAACCTAGCTTGATGGACTCTCTACCTGGGCCTACCATAGGGATACAAATACCTACCTATGGGAATGACATTATGGCCAGTCTCTCTCTCTCTCTCTCTCTCTCTCACTCTCTCTCTCTCAACAATGTTCCCCCAGTGGTTGAATGCAGTAAATACAACAGGTTTGGCACTTATCACAGAATCTGAAAATGGTATCACAAATTGCGCTAACTTAGTTCTTCGCACAGGTAATTAGCAATAAATGCTATATTAGCATAAAACACACCCCTTTTGCTATTGCATGCAGTACTTACCGCATTTTGATAAATCCAGGCCTTAATTTGTTCTTTTGGATTTTGCTGAGGCAAGTTGTACATTCATAAGACTTTTCAGAGTAGAAGAGCTAATCTTTTAAAAAGAAGGCTTTGCCATTAGCAAAGGACAATTTATGATCTTCCCTGTTGCAGTCAATGTTCTGTTTCTAATTGATGTTTTGTGTGTTTATAAAAAGAGTCAGTCAGTAGTATACACACACTGTATGTTTCTGTGTGTATATGTGTGTGAGACAGAGACATTTTTTCATACACTTTGAGGGATAGCCCTAGAAAGTTTGTGCCACTAACAAGCTACTGCTAATTCTGCTTAGCAAGCTGGCTCTGTACTTCCTAAACACTGATATGAACTCAGTCTGTTAAATTGATTGAGTGTGTGTGACAGATGCACTCATTCAGTACTAGAGTGGTACTGTGGGTACTGGTGTAGTAATATCAAAACACCCAGCAGGCACTCAAAATTCCATCATGCCACTGCAAGCAAAGGGCAGAGGAGGAAATGGTGGAGTAGAAGATTAGGTTTTGCTGCACAGCCAGCCCCATGCGAGAAGTACAAGCAGTACCAGTAGCAGAGAGAAAGAAGGGATTCCTGCCCCTAAACTTAAAAGATACTTCATTAGCTTCAGATAGCCAGAAGTGGAAGGTAACTCAAGCCATAATAAATTGAAATTGGGAGAGAATGTGCTACCACTGCCTTTTTTTCTTTCTCTTGATTTGAAGCAGGGACAAAAGAATGGGAGAACCTTTGGTGGCTAGTGTTAGCAGAGCCAGGTCAAGGACATGGGGCAGCAAAAGTGGAATATCTAAACCAGTAGTGAACTATTCCATGATTACTCCTTCTTAGGTAATGCAGGCAGTATTTTCAAAATGGCCTGGTCACATGCATAACTGCCGATACGCGCTCAAGTGCTGGGCCCTTAAAATGGGGGCAGGGTATGCATGGGGTGGGGTGGAGTGGGGCAGATGCCGGATGGGACAGTGGCCTTTAGCCGACTGCCGGTGCACGCTTCCTCGGGACAGCAGCTAATGGCCACTATCCTGGCCGGCCTCTGTCCCGCCTCACTCTGCCCCTCCCCATGCAGACCCTTTTTAAGGGCCCAGCACTTGTGCGCATATCGGCAGTTATGCACGTGGCCGGGCCCTTTTGAAAATGTGTGTGGCACGTGCAGGGCCCAGCCATGTGCATAACTGCCGGAATTTGTGCTCGTGGCCAATTTAAAATTTGTCCATGTTTGTGTGCATGAAGGTCGCTTGAAGTAGTGGGCAGAGACAGGTTCCAGGTGAGTGGCTGTGCAATAGTAGGACCTGTGATGTAGACATGACATTGGAAATACTTTGAGATATCTCACTGATGATAATGTTGTGAAAGTACGTTGGTGCTTTTCCTCTCAGGCCTGTACTTGCATTCCCTTTCCTTCAGTTGGACCTCCTGGGCCTTCTTCTTTAGGTCGTCAATCTATTTAGAGAAATAGGAATTGTAAGCTTCTCATTCTGCATTCTCCTCCCCCCATTTGCCCTCTATCACCCATACCCACCTCAATTGCCACCTCATTGATCACATATATCCCTATTACCACATACACACCCAACCGATGAAAATTCCCCCAGCCCACACCTACCCACCCTCTTTCATCTCTTTTGCCCCACACTCCACCCTCACCCCACCCTCTTTTCCTCCAATCCTCAACTCCACCCAAATTACTACTACCCACTATTCACTTACCCCACATGGATAATCTGCTTCTTTGTGGTAGATGGGCTAGAAATTTTTCCAGGCCCTCCCAAATGAGAATTGTGCCACTGGAAATCCCTCTGGGGAAAAGCAGAAGTCCATATTTAATCAACAGGGATGACAATCTGTAAACATCTCTGGTTGTAAAGTTGGGCTGGTACATGGGGGTAGCACTTTTGGAATGAGCCCATCTTGTAAGATTCGGAAGTTCACACCCACAGAGAAAACATACATATATATGTTAGCAATAGTTTAACATAACTATGCACTCATATGATTTCATGTAACATACACTCATACTTGAACAATTACTAACATGCACACGTATGTTTTTAATAAAAGATACAAGTATTTTATAACCTGAGCATACATATGCACGCTGATTATAAAATACATGCAAACTTGCACTTAAGCCCATTTATGTAAATAGATAGGCTTGCGCACATTTTTAAAAAGTTATCCTCGCTGTCTTTTGCTTAAGACTCGGAAACTGTCTCCTTCCTGACTCTACCTTGGCATATCTGGATACTACTGAACTTTGGAGCTAAGAAAGAGGAAACACATCTTCCTAAAAAAAAAAAGTTTACAAAACCTCAATCCATGCTGCAAGATATTTTATCTCACATAGTTTTTTGTTTTGAAATCTGTCCCTTTAAATCAGTTGACTCTTCTAAAGAATTCACCTTGGAGAGCAGAGATTTTTCTTTTTCTAAAATATGATCAAATTGAATCCATGGATGCTTCACCATATTCACCTGGGGCCTCAGCTCATTGCCCTGAATCACTAAGTGGCTCCTTGTAGAAATTACAGAGATCAAAAAACCTCTGACCGATGGAGTCAATTCTGTTAAATCACTGCCTCTTACCAGCACTGGCTTCTCAGTCCTTCCAGACTGAAAGTTGAAAGAACCTTCATATGCTGAGATGGTCTCATCAGGCCAAATGTTTTATGTGAGAAGACTCATAATATCCAGATAGGTAGGAATATGTTATCAGTGAAAATAACACAGAAACACCAATTGCATTTGGTGGTTCATTTTGGGTCATTAAAAAAAAAAAGACAGACAAGAAAAAGCCCATTTTCATTTCATTTCATTACAGGACTGCAACAACTTAATGTACACTAAAACTGCAAACCAAATGAAAAAAAAAAGTGACATGACTTGAAAGTTTTTGCCATGCACACTTTTAAAAGTGAATTTTAAAAGCCCGATACATGCCAAAACCAGGAGATATGTGAATATGTCAGGCCAACAATTGCTGAGAGGGTTTAAGACACTGCCTGAGTGCACGCGTGTATCTCCCACTGCATGCACAAATGAGAAGTGTGTGGGCAATGGGCATGGTCTGGGTGGGACATAGGCATTCATGGATTTTACACTGAAATTAGCACATAAATATTTATGTGCACAGGTGCGTGCCAGGTCCCCTGCTGCATGGCTTTACTTCTGCTATGAATGACTTGTAAGTAGTAAAATAAATAAAAAAAATAAATAAATCTGTGAGGTTTTAAGGATTGGGGCTAACAGGGGAGAAGTGAGTCTATTAAACTGGGGTCGGGGGAGAGGAAGTCCTATCCTTTACCTGGGTGAACTGGGAACGAACTAAGAAAGTTGGTAATGGCATTGGCAGGTGTGTGTATTGGAATCCCCACACTTATGTGGTAGAAGTGACATTTCCATGCATAGGCGTGCACCCACTTAAAATGGCATGCACATATGCAAGGTCAGCCTATTTTACAACAAGCATGCATATACACATGTATGTTGTAAAATAAAATGGCCACGTCCCTGAGCGCGGGCTAACAAACACGTGCACATTTGCACCTGAGTACCTGTTTAAAAGTTACCATCCCTTATTTTAACCAGTCACACTATCTTATTCACCAACAGAATTGACCCCTTTTGATGTTGCACCAGAAAGGCTTCTATTGGGTCCAACTAAGGTGTGTTAGTATTGCAAAATAAGTGAAACAGAAAAGAATCCAGTAATAATACTCAGGTGAATAAGAGTTGAGACAGCCAGATCTACAAACCAGATGCCTGTTGCACGTCCCATCTGTGCTCGGCCCGCACCCGGGCCTGCTCACTTGTCCATGCTCCGACGAGTCCTGGGTCGTCCTCCCCCACTGCTGCTACCAGTTCTACTCGGCCTCGGCATCCCACGGTGGCGACCGCCAGGCCTTCCACCGCTCTCCAGTCCTCACGGCGGGACTCGGCGTCCTCCGTGGCATCGGCCTCCACCCTTAGGCATGCGCGCGCGGACTTCCCGGCCTCTTAAAGAGCTAAGAGTGGGTCCCAGCTCCGCGGAGTGCCCTGATTGATAGAAGTGTATAAGGAAGTGGTCAGACACCACTTCCTTGCCTTGGCAAACGGGTTGTACACTCCGGTGTCTCTAGTTTGCCTTCCAGTGTCTCTTGTTCCAGTGTCTCCGGTTTCACGGTCTCCTGTTCCAGTGTCTCTTGTGTCTCCAGTTCCAGTGTCTCCTGTTCCTTTGTCTCTCCATCCCTGTTAGTACCCTTTGGACTTATCTCATGGTACTGACCTTTGCTTGCTTCTGACTACTCTTGATTGCTGCCTGGACCTGACCTCTGCCTGTTCTCTGACTACCCCTGATCGCTGCCTGGAACCAACCTCTGCCTGACCACTGGCTACTCCTGATTACTGCCTGGAACTTGACCTCTGCCTGACCTGACTATTTCAGGATTGACTACAGGTACTGACTCCTGCTTCGGCTGACCATTCTGGACTGATACTCTGGCCTTGATTCTCACTATCCACTCGAGCTCTCTGTTCTGGCCTTATGAGACCTCTGGACATTCCTATTTGGACATCGACCGCACACCCTTGTTTGTGGTGGGCACTCCCCTGCGCTTCTCTCTAGGAGATCCTGCGAGGCCCACCTAAGACCAGGCAGCCCGGGTAACCATGGGCAAAACCTGAGGGAATCCCAGGTTGCTATTGGTGAAGCTCCAGCTGTTGCATTCGTGCCTGCTCTTTGCCCTCGCTCCACCCTCTCTACCTGTGTGACAACTCCCTCCAGGTCTGAGGGACAGCTGCTGCTGCGGCGTCTCCCTGCCGCGTTTCTCCAGAATCCCCGAGTTGGCCTGACGCTGCGAATCCGCCATGTTCCTGATGACGTAAGGTCGCGCACGCGTGCTGCAGAGTTTGTACCAGCAAGGGCGCGAACTTCGGGGACATCCCCCCGTAGTGACATCATCCATTTCCAACTTAAAAGGACTTTGCTTGCAACTACGAATCGAGTTAGCAAGGACTTGAATCATACTCTACTTGGTTACAATTCATCCAAGCTACTCTGCCTTCTTGTAGTTAACAGGGGTATCCGCTCCTCGGGGGCTCCGCTCTCTCTTCTTGATTTCAGATTGCTAGATGGGATCCGGTACACGTTCCTGGAGGGCCTACGTCCCTGAATGCTCAGAAGACTCCTTACTGCCAGGAAGCGATCGCAGACGTGAACACTGTGAGTTCTATTACAGATAGGAACTGGTACTCGCTCCACCAGGGCCTATGTTCCTAAAGGCTCTCTTCTGTCTAAGACGTTATCGCAGGTACGGAGATTGTGAGTTCTTATTCCAGACTGCATATAGGAACCACTACTCGCCTACGGCTCCTTTTCCTGAAAATACTGAAGACTCTCTGTTGCTTAGAAGCCATTACAGATATATACAAGCGTGAGTGTACCATCTTCTACTGGTTATATATCCAGCATACCCTGTCTATTCACTACCTATAGTCTCTCTCTACAGCTCAGCAACCCAGAGATCGCAATTCCAGTATCTGAGGGACTTCAGCGCTGCCGGGCACATCAGCTCACTACTGCCACCTCTGGCGGTTCTACTTCCTGTCTAATAAAGAACTATCTGTGTTGTCTCCATACTCCAGCCTAGCCAGTGGTCCCTCTCAGGATATCCTCCTGGGGGCGCTGTCATCTGCCATCGGCCCAAGGATTCACCAATTTCCATTAAGTGTTTATTCCTTACACTACTAGAGGGGTATCATACAGACTGCCACTCTGTGGGAGCCAAACCACAACAGATCATTAACTCCGCCTACAGAGTATTACAAATTGCTAGCTCCTCCCCTTGGGGGAGCAGCATTGAACAGATTGCTAACTCCAGTAAATCTGGCTAATAGTATTTGGAGAAGCAGTACTCCTGGGAATCCAGCTAAAGGTATTTGGTGTCTGTAGCCATGGACCCGGCTAACCTTTCTGCCTTGCAGGCTATTCCGGGCTTGGCTCAGCGCATCTTAGAATAGCAAGAAACCTTGGAGAAACGTACTGCAGCATTTCATCAGCTTCATACACAGAAGATTCAAGGTATAGCTCCTACACAAGAAGGTCAGTTACAAGAGGTAACTTTAAAGACAGCTGTTCCACTGGCGGCGCCTATTCGATTCTCTAGAGATCTCCAGAAGACTCGGGACTTCTTGAACCAGTGCAGCTTACATTTCACCTTACAACCTTCATTGTTTCCCACAGGCCTCTCTAAGGCCAGCTACATTCTGTCTTATTTGGATGGGAGAGCCTTATCGTGGGCATCTACCTTTTGGGAACACAAGGACCCTTTTTTGCAGGACATAGAAGGATTTATGGACTTGTTTAAATCTGTGTTTGATGACCCTGCTTGTATGTCTGTTGCTGGGTTCCCTTTGGTGGATTTGAAGCAAGGCAACAGACCTCTGGCTGAATTTGCCATAGAATTTAAAACTCTTGCAGCAAAACTTTGCTGGGACCCCAGATGTCTGAAGACACTCTTTTGCAGAGGACTGGACACCCGCGTAAAGGATGAGCTGGCTGATCGTCAGACACCTGGAAGAATTAATAGCCTTGGCTACTCGGATTGACTGGCGGCTTCGAGACAAGGTGAAGGAACGTCCGACTAAGGTATTACCTGGATTAAAGCAGGTTAGTACCCCTGCCTTTCAGATGGGTCCAGCAAATCCTGCTGTTGATAAAGAGGAACCGATGCAACTTGGTCATGGTCACTTGACTTTTAAGGAGAGAAGGTCCCAAGGAAAACGCAGTCCGTGCATGTACTGTGGTTAGCCCGGCCATGATGTCTCTACATGTCGCATTTTTTCTGAAGAACAGAGGAATTCAAATCTGGCGGAAAGTCTGTTCGTGGGACTTACCGCATCTTCTCCTCCGCTTTCCCTTCCAGTCTCTTTGATCTATGGACCAGTTAAGATTCAGCCTCCTGCCCTAATGGACTGAGGGGCAGGAGGTAACTTCATTACTAGACATCTAGTGGAATATCTGAGGATTCCTCTCATCAAATTAAAAGATCCACTACTATTAACCTCCATTCACTGGGAGCTCCTACCGGGCAGCGTAGCTTATGAAACTGTACCGGTTATGCTTCGCACCGGAGCGCTCCATATGGAAACAATCTCTTTCTTTGTACTGGAAAAGGCTATGAACCCTATCGTTTTGGGGTTACCCTGGTTGCAAATACACCAACCCCAATTTGACTGGGCATCCCTGGATCTCTCCCACTGGGGCCCTGAATGTCATGGGAGATGCCTTAAGGGGATATTGCCTGTTATAGGCACATCCGCGACCCCAGCAGTACCGGGGCTGCTGCTCCAGTACACCCCCTTTGGGGATATATTTTCCAAAGAGGTGGTTAATGTTCTTCCTCCACTGGAGCCCTATGACTATGCCATCAGACGGAAGCCCAACACTGAGCCACCGAACCTAACAATCTCTTCCACATCCTCAATATCACTCATGTTTCCACCTTACGCCTTCCCTCCTCCCCTTTCAATTTTTCCTACCTTTTCCCTTCCATAAAACATCTTTTACGGCCCAGCTCCACTTTTACTTTTATTTAATTAGATTTTTTGTTACCATGAGGTATATACCAGTTATTGTATTTTAATTTTATTTTATTTTCATCTTTAATTTTTAACTCTATTTATTTTATTTTTATTTCACAATGTAAACCGTTTTGACAAAAAAACCTTGTTTTGAAAAACGGTATATAAATACTTTTAAATAAATAAATAAATAAATAAATAGGATGTACCCTCTCTCAGATTTTAAGAATAAAGCTACATTGGAAGACACGGAAGAGATGCTGCAGAAGGGCTGTTCCCTACCATCGGGGTTGTCAGCTGATGCAGACTTTTGCTTTGGGGGAGGAAAAGACGATACAATACCCAGTGAATGTTCTTCTACTGCCACCTCTGGCAGTTCTACTTCCTGTCTAATAAAGAAGTATCTGTGTTGTCTCCATACTCCAGCCTAGCCGGTGGTCCCTCTCAGGATATCCTCCTGGGGGCGCTGTCATCTGCCATCGACCCAAGGATTCACCAATTTCCATTAAGTGTTTATTCCTTACACTACTAGAGCGGTATTATACAGACTGCTACTCTGTGGGAGCCAACCCACAACAGATCATTAACTCCACCTACGGAGTATTACAAATTGCTAGCTCCTCCCCTTGGGGGAGCAGCATTGAACACAAGCTAGTCTCCTCCTGTGCTCCGCCTCCTGGTGTCAGGTGCTCTCCGGGTCCGACCGGAGGGCCGTACCAATCCTGCACCAGGCCAAGGGTCCACCTCCAGCGCAACAGGTTGCCAAGGCCATGGACTCGGCGGAGTCTCCTGCCTTGCAGGCCATTTCTGGCTTAGCCACTCATTTCCGAGAACAACAGCGAACCCTAGAAGCTTTGGCTTCATCCATGAAGAGACTACAGTCTCAGCTACAGGACTCTGACATGGCCAATTCATGGAGTTGGGCTCAAACCCCACCTCCACGGGCATCACTGGCCCTTCCAGCTCCACCCCATTTCAATGGGGATCCGCGCCTCTGCCGAGGCTTTATCAATCAGTGCTTTTATGCAATTCACACTGCAGCCTGTATTGTTTCCAAGTGAGACCACCAAGATTACCTTCAGCCTCTCACGGCTTGAATGGAAGGCCCTGGCATGGGCTTCGCCACTTTGGGAGCGTTCTGATGATATCCTCCGTCATCTCTCCCACTTCATGACCGTTTTCAAGTGGACCTTCGTGGATCCCGGCCAACAGGTGGTTGCGTGTCATCAGCTTCTCCACCTCTGTCAAGGCTCGCATTCGCTCACCAAATTCACAGTAGAATTCAGGACACTAGCCACAGAACTGGGGTGGCAAGAGGACTGCCTATGGGCAATCTATCTGGATGGTTTGTCTCCTGCCCTCAAGGATGAGCTGCCCTTTCATGAGATTCTCACATCTCTGGATGACCTGATTTCCCTGGTTGGCAAGATTGATCATCGCCTATGTCAGTGACACCAGGAGGTAAAGGTCTCCCAGCCATCTGCCTCACACCTAGTTCGTGCTACGAGCCCCCACTTGGAGGCCTTACTGGCACCTCCTCCATCACCAGAGGAGCTGATGCAGATCAATCGTGGGCACTTGTCTCCTGAAGAGCGCCTTCGTCACAAGAAGCAAGGCCTTTGCCTATACTGTGGTGGTTCCAGACATCGCCTGTATTCCTGCCCTGTACATTCGGGAAACTAAAGAGCCTGAGCCCATCTGGGGTCCCAAGCTTGGGCACTACTGTTACTGGCCCCCAATTGTTACTCCCTATGTCCCTCTCTAGGGAATCACGTTACTTTGCCACAACTGCGCTTGTGGATACTGGAGCGAGTGGCAACTTCATTCTGGACGATATCATCACACTACTCCAGATCCCTCTTCAACCTCTGGAGATACCACTCTGCATCGCATGTATCCAGGGAGAGCACCTCCCCGGATGCATTACTCATCTCACTGTGGCCTTCCGCCTCTCCGTGGGAACCCTCCATGAAGAGGAGATCTCCCTGTATGTCTTAAAACATTCTACGCATCCGATAATCCTAGGACTTCCTTGGCTCCAGGTACACAGAACCCACTTTGACTGGCATTCCCTGCAGTTAATTCAGTGGGGACCCCAATGCCAGAACTGCTGTCTGCGACAAATGTATCCAGCAGTTACCATTCTGAACTCTACAACCCTTACCGAGTTACCTGCTCCATATTATTTCCAGGATGTGTTCTCCAAACAAAATGCTGACATCCTGCCTCCACTCCATGAATTCAATTGCCCCATTGAGCTCCTACCAGGTACCACACCTCCAAAGGGCAGAACCTACCCTATCTTGTTGCCAAAAACTCAAGCAATGTCTGAGTACATTAAGGAGAATCTGAATAAAGGTTTCATAAGACCCTCCCATTCCACGGCAGGAGCAGGATTCTTCTTCGTGAAGAAGGATGGCAGTTTACATCCTTGTATTGACTACTGTGGGCTAAACGCCGTTACTCGCAAGGATCGTTACGCTCTGCCACTAGTTAGTGAACTCTTTGATCGCCTACAAGGAGCCCAGATCTTTACAAAGTTAGATCTCCAAGGGGAATACAATATGTTACGGATCCAGCCAGAGAATATCTGGAAGACCGCTTTCAATACTAGGGACGGCCACTACGAGTATGTAGTAATGCCTTTCGGAGTTTGTAATGCCCCTGCAGTCTTTCAGCATTTGATGAATGAGATCTTCTGGGACCTACTATATTTATTTGTCGTGGTATATCTAGAAGATATACTGATCTTTTCCAAAGAACTGAAGACCCACCTCTCACATGTTCAAACAGTTCTCCAACGTCTCAGAGACAATTGTCTCTACGCAAAATTAGAGAAGTGTATCTTCAGACTGTAGTAATGCCTTTTGGAGTTTGTAATGCCCCTGCAGTCTTTCAGCATTTGATGAATGAGATCTTCCGGGACCTACTATATTCATTTGTCATGGTATATCTAGAAGATATACTGATCTTTTCCAAAGAACTGAAGACCCACCTCTCACATGTTCAAACAGTTCTCCAACGTCTCAGAGACAATTGTCGCTACGCAAAATTAGAGAAGTGTATCTTCAGACTCATCTTCCATTTCTGGGCTACATTATTTCCAATCGTGGTTTCACCATGCACCCTGAGAAACTCCAAGGCATTCAAGATTGGCCCCAGCCAGTAGGCCTCCGCGCTTACAAAGATACCTTGGATTTAAAAATTATTACAGGAACTTCATTGCTAACTACTCCACACTAGCCGCTCCACTCACGGCCATGACTAGGAAAGGTAGTAACCTTCATGTTTGGAGCCCCAAGACTCAAGCTGCTTTCCACATCTTGAAAGAGGCCATCTGCATGAAACCCTGCCTACGTCACCTGGATCCTAACCACCCCTTCGTCGTTGAAGTGGACACCTCTGGCATTGGAGCAGGAGTGGTCCTGAGCCAATATTCCTCCAAGCGGTTCTTGGTACCCTGCTCCTTCTACTCACACAAATTTTCCCCTGCAGAGCAAAACTACATGATTGGGGACCGTGAACTCTTAGCTGTAAAACTGGCTCTTCAAGAATGGTGTCCCTGGTTAGAAGGAGCACAACATAAATTCATGATCTTTACAGACCACAAGAACCTCGAACACTTAAAGGAGGCTCAGCTATTGAACCCCAGACAGACCCGCTGGGTGCTGTTCTTTGAACATTTTAACTTTAAACTCCACTACCGTCCAGGAGCAAAGAACACCCAAGTGGATGCTCTCTCTCGAGCCTGAAGATACGCCTGAAACTCCTAGGCACATCATCGACCCAGCTTGCATAACCCTCACAGTTATCAACACAGTACCAGCTGGGAAGACGGTGGTCCCACACCATCTCTGATAGCGTGTCCTCTGCTGGGCCCACGACTCGAAGTTGGCAGGCCATCCTGGCTGGGCTTGGATCCTTGAGATGTTAAAAAGACATTACTGGTGGCCCAGCTTGGTTAAGGACTCCTGCAGTTATGTAGATTCCTGCCCCATCTGTGCACAGCAGAAGCCTCCAACAGGCCGACCTTAGGGACTCCTCCAACCTCTTCTGGCTCCCTCAGAACCCTGGTCAAGCATCTGTACTGACTTCATCATTGATCTGCCTCCGTCAAAGGGCAACACGCTCATTTGGGTTATTATCGCTGCTTTTTGAAAATGAGCCACTTCGTTCCACTACAGAGTCTCCCCTCGGCTCCTGAATTATCAAAACTCTTCCTAAACAATGTATTCCGCTTACATGGGCTACCCAGAGAGATCATTTCCATTCATGGACCACAATTTGCTGCCAAATACTGGAAATCCTTGTGTATAAAGTTTGACATTACCCTGAACCTGACATTGGCCTATCATCAAGGGAACGGCCAGGCCCAGAGGAAAAACCGCTCATTGAAGTCATTCTTGAGATCCTATGTCAATGATCAACAGGATAACTGGGCCGACCTCTTGCCCTGTGCCGAGTTATCCCACAATACTCACGTTGCCTATGCCATTGATGTCTCACCCTTCTCAGTGGTTTTTGGCTGCCAGCCATACCTGCCCCTTCCAGTGCCGTTCAATCCACAGCACAGAGAATACATCGCTTATGGAACCAAGTCAGGAGAGACTAATTCATGCAGCCGAAAGTGCCAAACGATTCACGGACACTCATCATCGCACCGTACTCTTGTTCCGACCTGGCCAGAAGGTTTGGCTTAGCACCAAGCACATAAAACTACATCTTCCATTCCAACGTTTGGCTCCCAAATACATTGGGCCATTTCCGATTCTCAGACGTATAGGGGCAGTAACTTATCAGCTACAGCTAATTTGCAACATGGCATCCACTACTCTTTAAACCTCTGGAACTGTCATGGCTCACCAGATGTCCACCAGCTCCACCACAAGTCTCCCCAGAACCTGACGCTACCCTCCAGGTAAGAGAGGTCCTCGACATCTGTCGGTGTCAAGGCCATTGGGAATATCTCCTTGCCTGGGAGGGATTTGGGGCGAAGAGAACTCTTGGGGACCCTCACATAACATCCTCACTAAAAATCTGTTGCGGGACTTCCACCAGGCTCATCCAGACAAGCCATGACCGAGGAGGGGGAGGCCTAGAGGAGGGGGTTACTGTTGCGCATCCCATCCGTGCTCGGCCCGCACCCGGGCCTGCTCACCATGTCCATGTTCTGACGAGTCCCGGGTCATCCTCCTCCACTGCTGCTGCCCCTCATGATGGAGCTCGGCATCCTCCGGGGCATCATTCCCGACCCTAGGCACGTGCTCAGACCACCCAGACTCTTAAAGGGCCAAGGGCGGGTCCCAGATCCGTGACGCACCCTGATTGATAGAAGTATAAAAGGAAGTGGTCAGACACCACTTCTTTGCCTTGGCAATCGGGTCGTACACTCCGGTGTCTCTAGTTTGCCTTTCAGCATTTCCTGTTCCAGTGTCTCCTGTTCCAGCGTCTCCTGTTCCAGCGTCTTCTGTGTCTCCTGTTCCAGTGTCTCCTGTTCCTTTGTCTCTCCATCCCTGGTAGTACCCTTCGGACTGATTTCATGGTACTGACCTTTGCTTGCTTCTGACTATTCTTGATTGCTGCCTGGACATAACTTCTGCCTGTTCTCTGACTACTCCTGATCACTGCCTGGAACTGACCTCTGCATGACCACTGACTACGCCTGATCCCTGCCTGGAACCGACCTCTGCATGACCACTGACTATTCCTGATCGCTGCCTGGAACTGACCTCTGCCTGACCACTGGCTACTCCTGATCACTGCCTGGAACTTGACCTCTGCCTGACCTGACTACCTCCGGATTGACTACAGGTACTGACCCCTGCTTCAGCTGACCATTCTGGACTGAGACTCTGGCCTTGATTCTCGCTATCCACTCAGGCTCTCTGTTCTGGCCTCCTGTGACCTCTGGACATTCTTGTTTGGACATCGACCACGCACCCTAGTTCGTGGTGGGCACTCCTCTGTGCTTCCACTCTAGGAGATCCTTCAAGGCCCACCTAAGACCAGGCGGCCTGTGTAACCAGGGGCTCAACCTGAGGGAACCCTGGGTTGCTATTGGTGAAGCTCCAGCTAGCCTCTGTCACCTCCTGTGCTCCACCTCCTGGTGGCAGGCACTCTCCGGGTCCGATCGGAGGGCCGTGCCAATCCTGTACCAGGCCAAGGGTCCACCTCCAGCTCAACAATGCCATCTTATCTCCAGCAAGTTTTTGAGGTTGTATGCAAATGCTTTCGCAAATACAGTCAGTACTTGGCTTTAAAATGTTCTTGTTACAAACACCCAAAGCTACAACATTTTTTAATTAACATCCATTATTCAAATATACATTTGATTTAACTTTATAATGCAGAAGTGACCAGAAGGTACATTTTCTGTACAATTAGGAGTACATTTTCAAAGGAGTTATGCATGTATATATATATATATATAATATAATGTAAATAATTAATCCTAACTGCTCGGTTATCTTACTCTAATTCTCTCCCCAGTTATATGATCCTTGTTGTATTGTAACTTTAAGATTTCTCTGCACTTGTTTATGTTCCGTTCTTTCGTTCACACCCCCCTTGTTATATGTAAACCGGCATGATGTGGTTTCTAATCACGAATGCTGGTATAGAAAAACTCTAAATAAATAAATAAATAAATAAATAAATAAATAAAATGTAAAAGTAGCATATATCATAGCAATTTTCAAAAGCCATTTACACATATTAAACCTTTTGAAAATTCAGTTCTAATGCATGACCTTTCAAAGGGGTTACACATGTAAAAGTGGAAATTTTCATAAGCTGTTTTATGTGTTTAAATCCTTTTAAAAATTACCTCCTTAGCTTAGATTTTGTGTTTTGTGTTTTACTGCCACCTGGTGGCTGTATTGATTAACTTTGATAATGATTAAGCCTAATATATAACTAATTGGTTATGAATGTTGCATGGTGGGAGATTTCCATTTGCTGACTCAAAATGTAATCTTTACAATTAGTCACCCCTTGAAAATCCAGGGTATTAGGGGAAAGTTATTTTTCTCAGTCAGAGAGTCCTCCATTTTCATACAAAATACCTGAGCCAAAATGGCTGCATGAATCATATCTGTATGTCTTCTACTCTCTAAAAGGTAGATTTTAAAAGTGTTGCTCATGCAAAAATGGTCACATACGTGCCTATGTGGGCCATGTCCCAGCAATGCATATTTTAAGAATCTGCGAAGTACACATGTACATACCCATGTGCACGTCAAGAATAAGGTGGTGGGAAAGGGGTGGGGAATGGGCGTGGAATGGGCATTCCCAGGTGGGGTTAAGACTTACGTGCGTAACTCCGAATTTTAAAAAAGCTGAACATGCCTGCTTCCTTGTGTTATCTGCGAAACTTTGCTACAGGTCCTGATGAGGAACAATTCTAGAGATCTCGATTTTTAGGGTTTTCTATTTTCAGGATCAAGTGGGGGGCTTACAGGATGAAGAACCAGAGGGGTCTTGAAGACCTCAATATCAACTGGACAAACTGGTGGACTAATTGAAAAAACTGTTTTTTCCCTCACGTGAGCATGTTTTAAAATCCACCTGCATACGTGCTTAAAAGCCACTAAAGCCCTGGTGGAAATATACACGGGACATTTACTCAAGCTGCTTCTTAAGATTACACATACGTGTGTGAGGGGGATTTTAAATGATACATGTATACATGCGCACATGATATAAAATCACACTGTATCTCTGCTCATGCTCTGATACACGGGTTTTTGGGCACATACTTTTTTCTTTTAAAAGAAGCCAATAAGCAAGCGTTGCTTTTTAGAGACATGAATCGGAACCGGAATCGGTTCAGTTCCGGTTCCGATTCAAATCTTATAATTTTTATCGTCCGGCCCTATTGGTTTTTTGTTTATCGGCTGCGCTCGATCCGATAAACAAAAAAACCACCCTGACCATTTAAACTGACCCCTTAGCCTCCCCCACAGTCCCGACCCCCCAAAAAACGTTTTAAAATTACCTGGTGGTCCAGTGGGGGCGCAGGGAGCGATCTCCCACTCTTGGGCCGTTGGCTGCGCTAATAAAAATGGCGCCAATGGCCCTTTGCCCTTACCATGTGATAGGGTATCCGTGCCATTGGCCGGCCCCTGTCACATGGTAGGAGCACTGAATGGCCGGCGCTACTTCAGCTATTCATCCTAAACGTATGCAGCTACATAAGTCAGGGTAACTGTTGGCCTAACCAGCCAATATGTAAATATGGCTGAGTAAACCTAAAGCAACTCTCCTACTTCGCTGATGACCGAAGTCCCACCACCATCACCGACTCTTCGGACCTGCCTGCAAGTACTCCAAACCGGGTACTTCTCCTCCTGGTACCGACCCACAAATGGCCCCCTGCACGACGCCCTGCTTGCTCCCCCCGCCGCAGCTAACCCCGCCCACTCTGACTTCATCCAGGGGGCAGAGAAGAATTCAAACACAGGCGTGGGCCACAGCTAACTCTCCTGCTTTGCTGATGACTGAAGTTGTACTGCCATCACCGACTCTTCGGACCTGCCTGCAAGTAATCCAAACCGGATACTTCTCCTCCCGGCACCGACCCGCAAACAGCCCCCTGCATGACACCCTGCCTTGCTTCCCCTTCCGCGGCTAACCCCGCCCACTCCGACATCATCCAGGGGGAGGAAGGGAATTCAAACGCAGGGGCGGGCCACAGGTGTCGCGCGCCTGGTGTTGCGTGCTGAAGGAACGCAACAAAGGGGCATGCCCCTTTGTGCTGTCCCGATCAACTAAGTCAAAGAACTGCAAACTATAAAACCAATCACCAGTGCATCTCCTTCCACCCTCCTAATTACTCACAACATTTGAGACCTCCAGTAACTTTATCATCTATAAGCACCCACCATAAATATCCTCTTTCTGATCAACAACCGTCCATCTCAGAACCCACAACATGGAACAGGACAACATAATTCCAATATTGATCCAAAATAGGTATAATAAAAGAAGAAAAACAAAAAAATCCCAATTAGACCACAAACCCTTACTACAATACCTATTAATCCTAACATTCACATGAAAGCCCTAACGGTTCTAACCTTGATCCTACTTAATGTGCAATCAGTGGCAAAAAAGATACCAATACGTCATGACCTTTTACTTGACAATTGCCCAGAAAATTGCTGTGCAACCAAATCCTGGCTAAAAGACTCAGACATAGCACTAATAAACCAATTACCCAAATCAGCTTATGATATCTATTCACTGCCTAGACCAAAAAGAAAAGGAGGCTGTCTACTCTTTATGGCTTTAAAAAAATTCAAATTTAGAATTCACAACATTAGCTTACCTTCTCCATTCGAAATAGGTTTCTATAAATCAAAGAACTTACAACTTATACTACTCTATGCCCCACCGGGGCTCCTTGAACACAACCTGTCTCCACTAATTGAAGCCATAATAAAAAACATTAACATGGACATTCCTGCAATAATTTTGGGTGATTTTAACCTACACATTGATAAAACACCCCTTTCAACTGCTAGCGAACTCCTCCTAGACACCATGACAGCGATTGGCTTCAAAAAATAGTGAGTCCCCCACCCAAAGATCAGGTCATACACTGGACCTCATATTCATCAATGATAAAATTACAAACAAGGTCCCACCCTCAGCCTCACCAAGCATACTTCCAAACTTGAATGTGCTCTATTCAACTCTAAACAGTTCCAGATCTGCCTAATTTACACCCCACCTGGTCTTCTAGAATCAGACCCTTCTCCCCTAGTAGAGATCATTGCCAAATATATCAAACCCAAAATTCCAGCCATCATCATGGGAGATTTTAACCTCCACATTGACGTGACCCCCCACTCCACCAACTGTGAAGCGCTGCTTTCGTCCCTCAATGCCATGGGCTTCACACAAATTGTTAATACTCCCACTCACAAAGCCGGCCATACATTGAATCTAATATTCATAAATTCAGGCCTCATTCAAACCTCCCTGCCTCTTTGCTCCCCTATCCCATGGTCAGACCACCGAATGATCACAACTGAGCTATTCATTAAGGAAAACTCAGCTCCCTCCTTATCCAAAACTACAATCCATTACAGGAACTCCTGCTCCTTGGACGACTTCAGGTCTCAGCTATCGACAGAACTTGTCAATCTTGATCTCTCGGATGCAGATGCTGCTTTCACCTCTTGGTACAACATCATGTAGCAAATAAACTATGCCCTTTAAAAACCAAAGAATTAGACCCCTCCAGCAAGAACAAAAAACCCTGGTTTACACAAGAATTGAAAAAAATCAAACAAGAACTAAGACATAGGGAACACTTATGGAGTAAGAGACCCTCCACTTCTACGCTAACCGAGTACAAAACCTTCATGCACAGTTACAGAAACACCATCCTTCATACAAAAAAAGACTTATTACGCTAGCAAAATTCACAATTTCTTTTTTGACGCCAAAGCACTGTCCTCCTACATCACAGAGCTCACGAAACCTAACTCTCCAGTCATCCCTGATGACCAAGCCCAATCTAGGTGCTCAGAACTCGCACAATTCTTTGAAAATAAAATCCTTAAACTAATAGCCCCATTGACATCCTCAAACACAGGACCACCTTTACCCTACGCTTCCCACCTAGACCAGAAAGCAAACCTAGAAGCTTTCGAACCAACCACCTCCCTCAAAATTGAAGTTATTCTCAAAAAGATGAAGTCCTCCTCTCACCCGACGGACTCCATTCCCTCAAAATTACTGCTCGCCGTCCTGGAAGCTATTTCCAAGCCTCTAGCGAAGATTATCAACTGCTCTCTAACACAAGGATCAGTACCGGATGCACTGAAACTCACCACCCTTAAACCACTACTCAAGAAACCGAACTTGAACCCAATGGACCCGACCAATTTCCGCCCCATAGCCAACCTTCCTTTCGTCACCAAACTCATGGAGAAAATAGTGAACAAACAACTCTCAGAATACCTAGAGGAACATAAGATTCTAGCTCCTACCCAATTCGGTTTCCACAAATCTCTTAACATGGAATCCCTCCTAATCTCCCTGATGGACAGTATCCTCACAGGCCTTGAAAAAAAGACCTCTTACCTGTTGGCACTACTCGATATATCCGCAGCTTTCGACATGGTGAAGCACTCCATCCTCATTAACCGCCTCTCAGACATCGGTATATCAGGAACAGCCCTGGACTGGTTCAAGTCATTCCTCAACAATAGGAAATTCAAGGTTAGAATTAGCAACAAAGACTCACACCCTGTCAATGCCACATTCGGAGTCCCTCAAGGATCCTCTCTCTCCCCCACCTTATTTAACATCTACCTCCTTCCTCTCTGTCAACTTCCCACAAATCTAAAGGTTACTTATTTCATTTACGCGGACGATGTCCAGATTTTATTTATTTATTTATTTAAATGTGTTTGTATACCGTCTTTACAAACAGTGTTTAATCAAAATTGTTTACATAACTAAATAAAAAACAAACATAAATAAAAATTAAACTTAAAAGAAACAAAATTATAAAATTATAAAAAGCGCAAAATTACAAAAAATATTCAATAAAAATAAAAAAGTATCTAAAACAATAATTAGTTTACATAAGATAAATCAATATATAATAATGTTGTGCCCTGCATGAGAGAAAGAGGTTATGTTATTTAGAGTGTGATATGTGGAAAGCAGATTGAAATAGGTGCATTTTTAGGGATTTTTTGAAATGTTTGGAGTTGGATATGGATCTTAAAGAGTCTGGTAGTGCGTTCAATAAGATTGGTCCAATGACAGAGAATGATCTTTTCCTAGTGATGTCGAGACGGGCCTGTCGTGGTGATAGGATATCTAAAAGGTTTTTGTCCAGTGATCTTAGATGTCTAGCGGGTTTGTATATTCGGAGAATGGAGCATAAAGTAACTGAGTTAGGAGTGTAAATGAGGGAGTGTATAATGGACAGGATCTTGTATTGTATTCTGTATTTAATTGGTAACCAGTGTAATGATTGAAGTATCAGAGTAATATGATTTTTTATGGAAGAGTTTGTTAAGATACGTGCTGCTGCATTTTGGATCAGTTGAAGTGAGTGAAGTGTGTTATCTGGGAGACCTATATAAAGAGAATTACAGTAGTCAAGCCCCGAAAAGATGAGTGATTGAAGTATAGTCCGAAAATCGTGAAAGAAAAGTAGTGGACGAAGGCGTTTTAGGAGTTGGAGCTTATAAAATGAATTTCTGGTAATTATGGATATGTGTTGTTTTAATGAAAGGTCTGAATTAATAGTTATACCTAAGTTTTTTGCAGATTTGGAGATGGGGATAGTGATTCTGTTAAATACAAGTTGGGAGGGGGGACCTATGGATGAGTCTGTAATTGATGAGAGGTGGACTATTTCTGGGTTTTTTTTTATTTAGTTTCCTGATACCAGTCAGGATTTAGATCCTGATACCAGTCAAAGAATCAATCACTAAAACACTCAACTTATGGATAGCTGCCTACAGTCTATAAACACCCTCCTCACCAGCCTTAATTTAGTATTCAAAACTTCAAAAACAGAACTTCTGCTCATCATTCAAGAGGACAACAATTACGCTCAGGTGATCCACAACCTCCCCTCACCCCAAATGACCTCCACCACACATGTAAGAGACCTCGGAGTAACTATTGACAACCGGATTAATTTAAAAAGATTGGTCAATAACACAACAAAAGAATGTTTTCATAAATTACTTATTTTAAAAAATTTGAAGCCTCTCCTTCATCTTCAGGACTTCCGAACCGTTCTCCAAGCTATTTTTATTCTCAAAAATAGATTACTGCAACTCCCTCCTAGTCGGCCTTCTAACTATCACTACCAAACCACTGCAAATGCTACAGAATTCTGCAGCCAGGATCTTAACCAATACCAGCAGAGGAGAACACATCACTCCCATTCTTAGGAACTTACATTGGCTCCCCATTAAATTTAGAATTCTTTATAAAGTGCTAACTCTGATCCACAATACTATTCACTCCCAAACCTCGCTCGAATTAACTTGCCCTCTTCGACATCACTCAGCTTCCAGACCAATTAGAACAATGTACCTAGGTACCCTTTATGTACCCTCTGCTAAGTCGGCTCTTAAGAAACGAGCCTTCTCAATAGCTGGCCCCATGCAATGGAATAATCTTCCCCTGGAACTTTGCCTAGAACCCTGCCTGCGGACGTTCAAGAAAAAACTGAAGACTTGGCTCTTCACAAGAGCCTTTACTTAGAGTATTACCTAATACCATAGTATCGTTCTTATGTTTGGATGTTTTGCTTTCTCGTGGTTCTCTTTAATCCTTATTATGTATTCCATGTTCAATGTAATCATTCATTTTTGTTTGCTGTAATTTCCAGTTGTTGGTTCTCTGTAAACCGAAGCGATATGTACTAGTACATGATCTTCGGTATATAAAAGCCTTTAAATAAATAAATAAATAGAGAAATAGATAAATAAATAAATAAATAAATAAAATATGATTCCTGCATGCACACATGCACCAGATTTTTTTTTTTTGTGTAAATACTTTTTATTAGTATTATGAAACAACAAATCCATAACATAACATGTACATCAAATAAGGAATCACAGAGAAATTCCCATGGAACATTAAAACATTAATCGGGATCAATAGTTCAACCTTGATTTTAAGGGTGAGGGGACGCACCAGTACTGGATACATACCAACCGGTAGACAACAGGCTATCGCACCCTTGGCATATCAAAAAATCTTCAAGCAGCAAGGTATATCAAGAGGAAACAGCGGCAACTAGCCCATTAAACCACCATGTTACTGAAAGTATCATGAAATACAGTCTCTCATAAACTATCGGAGTATGGATTGCTGAGACATAAATTTCTTAAGGTATCCCCTTATCTAAATCATAGTCCGTTTAACTAAGTCATTTATCCCCTCCCTTACCCATCCAATAAGAGGTATAAGACTCCAATCAGAACCCACTAAGCAAAACACACTAACACACTAACTCCCCCTACCTCCCTTCCCCCCCTCCCCCCCCACCCCAAAGGTTCTTAGGAAATCACAGAATTACAATATCTGAAACTAGAATACAAGTAAAGCAAGTATAACAGCAGTATACAGATCAATTCTCATGTCAAGTAGAGCAGTAATGTACTTATCAATTTACTTGTCAAGTAATCCGACCTCTCCAGATCTACATCATGTCATATATGTAAGTACAACACATAGAAGAGAAGAGAAGACATGGGAAATTACAATTACAGGGCGATTCAAAAGCACGGTCAATGGCAAGTACAATAACAAGGTCTATGGTAAAGACAATGACAAGCCCCCCCCCATCATTGAGAAGGTGTAGCCCCACATCCCACATTCCTTTACAGTCTTCTTCACGCTCCCAACCAGCAAGGTCTGAAGATCATAAAGTTCGGCAAATATTCAAGTATCACTCTGTCGTCAATGATGGTAAAAGGGAAGTAGATTCCTTTGGCAGAAAGTTTACATATGCCTGCCAAATAGCAAGTGTGCGATTCCGATATTTAATTGTTTTCTGTCTAGCTGTTAAATATTCATAATATAAGGTCTGTTGAGTTTTTTGCTTCCAAATCACCTTATATTGAGGGGACGGACTCAGCCATTGATTCAATAAGGTATCCACTGCCAATAGACTGATTTTGTGGAAAAACTGAACGTGAAATTTACCCAGCCTACTAACTGTAGACGGTACAACCCCGAATAACCAAACTCGGGGGTCAACGGGAATTGAGAGTCCCCAGATCTTTCTTAATAATTGATGAAGATATGTCCACAGTTCTTGAACCCGGATACAAGACCAAAAACTATGATAAAAATCTGGGTTGTTCGTTCCACACTTTACGCAGGGACCATCTGGTACAAGACCCATATGATAAGCCACCTGTTGAGAGTAAAATGCCTGATGATAAAATTTAAACTGTTTATCTCGTAGCGTTACATTCTCGCTGGTTATAGGCATACGTTGAAAACATGCTTTAATATCATCAGATGAAATGGGATCCGGCAACACTTTATTCCATTTATGGATGATATTGGTAAAGACTGGAAGGAACATTACCGTCATGAGTGCTGAGTAGTATTGCGAGCAGGTCGATCGTTTGCCCAGCGGTCCTTTAAGAAAAACATTAAGGCAGTTGGATCCCAGAAAGGAGGGGCTACTATGCATCAATCCGTGAATAAAGTGCCGTAATTGTAGGTAACCATAAAAATCTGCATTCGGCAACTGGTATAAAGTTTGAAGTTCCTGGAAGCTGTAAACGTAAACTGGGTCCGCTTCCCAGTGAAGTAATTGAGTTATAGTCTTTAAACCAAGAGAGACCCATTGGGTGAAAATGGATTGTTCCATTCCTGGTGGGAACGCCGGATTGCCTGTTATTGATTGAAACACCGTGCTCTCTGGAGATACCCGATGAATTTTGCAGGTAAGACGCCACATCTTACGTAGTGGACTTATAAGGACACTGGTCTTGTAAAAATAGGGTATGGAAACGGACGTACTTTGTAGCATAGCGCCTGGTGTTAGTGGGGCTACCCAACCATGGACATGACTCATGGGTGAACATATTTCAGAGTCAAAAGTCCAGTCACGTAGATGTCTTAGTAGGCTTGCAAAATTATATACCTGCAAATTCGGGCAATTTAATCCCCCCACATTTTTCGGCCTCATCAGTACTTTCAGTGGGATCCTTGCACGTTTTCCTGACCATAAGTATCGATTAAACACTCTATGGATATCGATAATGTCTTGTGCTTTGAGCCATATGGGTAACATACTAAATAAATACAGCCATTTTGATATTTCCATCATCTTTAAAAGTAATATTTTCCCGGATAAAGAAAGGGGAAGCATCTGCCAAGTTTGTAATTTCTGTACCATCTTCTTCTTAAGAGGTAGTACATTTTGTGCGTAAATGTCTTTAGGGTTTGCAGGTATGTGTAGTCCCAAATACTTAAGGGTACCCGAGACCCATTTCAAGGGAAAACTACCAGGCCATGTGGGTGTTAAAGTTCCTAGAACGTCTAAAGCCTCGGACTTTTCGACATTTATCTTTAGGCCAGCAAACCTCCCAAAGGCTCTCTGAAGATCCAATACTATCGGTAGCGCCACAGTCGGGTTGGTTAAATATATAAGCATGTCATCCGCAAAGGCTGCCACTACAAAGGTGTTTCCTCCCACCTTCTGTCCCTGTATCTCCTGTGTTTGGGCTAACTTGCGAAGGAGCGGATCCAAGGAAAGGATATATAGTATAGGGGACAAGGGACAGCCTTGTCGGACCCCTCTCTGAATATGTACCTCCTGAGGTATAGAATCATTTGCCACAATATAGGATTTAGGCGTACAGTAAAGAATCGAGATAGCTTTAATCACCAAGTCAGGGAATCCATAGCGTTGCATCACAGAAAACATATAGTCCCACGACACACGATCAAAAGCTTTCTCCGAATCGAACCCCACTGCCATTGCTTGGTGTTGCATCCGATGTGAAGTTTCTAGGGCTGTGATTAATCGGAATGCATGTGCCCCAGCATGTCTGCCACTCACAAACCCAGCTTGAAAGGGTGAAATCAGGGTAGGTAAAACCGACCCCATACGCATAGCCAATATTCTCGCATAAATCTTTAGATCCAAGTTCAATAGAGATATTGGTCTGTATGACGCAGCCTGTAGAGGGTCCTTCCCCGGTTTAGGGAGGACCGTGATGTAGGCATCATTGAAAGAGGGCGGGAACCCGTCACCCATCCACGCATGATTGAAGAATAGGGCTAGTTTGTCCATAATGCCGGTATTCAGAATCTTATAGTACTCCAAGGGGTATCCATCGGGACCAGGAGACTTGTTACACTTGCCAGTTTTTAACACCCCAGCTATTTCCCCGACTGTAATAGGTCGTGACAAGAACTCCCTCTGAGCTTCAGGAATGGAGGGCAACTTTATATCCGAAAAGAAGGAATCCTCCTCACGGGGACCGCCTTCCCTGTCCTCCCTGTAGAGGGATTCATAGAACTTACAAAGTGTTTCTAGTATAGCTTCAGTCTTTGTCACATACTCTCCTCCGCTGGTTTTTAACCCGTTAATATAAGGTTTCCTCCATTTGGTAGCTATCAATCGTGCCAGCAATTTGCTTGACTTATTCCCAAAGCGGTAGAAGTAGTGGTCCGACGCTTGAAGAGATTTCTGCGCCCGTAGATGCAGATAGGAATTTAAGGAATGAACACATGCCCAATACAGTTTGGTGTTAACAGGGGAGGGGAGCTCAGCTAATTGACGTTTCGCCCTTTGCAATTGAGACTCCAACTCTAGGATGGTATGGTTAAGTTGTTTACTTTTCTTTACCGTGTAGGCAATTATCTCCCCTCGCATTACTACTTTTCCTGTTTCCCAGAATAAAGCTGGATCATTCAGATGTTGTTGATTATTCTCTTGGTATTCATCCCATTTACGTTTTAAATATTTATGAAAGTCTACATCTTGTATAAGATGACCGGGAAGACGCCATGATTTTTTTTTTCCAGTATGCATTGAGGAAGCCCAATAATCCACCCAGATAGGCGCATGGTCAGCCACCACTATGGGTCCGATATCCGCTTTTTCCACCTTAGCGAAGAGCCGCTCCTCCAGTAGTATATAGTGTATTCGGGAGAGGGTGTTATGGGCTCGAGATACGTGAGTATATTCCTTAGCGGTAGGATTTAGTATGTGCCAGGGGTCAACCAGGCCCAGATGTTTACATAGCTGCCCCACTCCGGAAAGTGCATGGTGTCGAAAGCCCTTAGGGACTTGAGATTTATCCAAATGAGCATCTGATACGCAATTCATATCTCCGACCACCAGAAGATCTCCCTGTAAATTAGCCAATATTAATGAGATTATTTTGGCAAAAAATGAATTATCAGGTACATTCGGACCATAGATGTTACAGAAAGTCATTTGTTTCCCCGCTAGCGTTCCTTGTACAATAATGAAACGTCCGTCGGGATCGTGTATCTCTTTCGTAACTAGAAAAGGTGTATTTTTGTTTACTAGGATCGCAACCCCTCCCTTTCTGCCCACTGCAGGAGAGTAATAACAGTCAGATACCCAGTCCCTGCGCAGTTTTCCGCTTTCTTTGTCAGTGAGATGCGTTTCCTGTATACAGGCAATGTTGGCTTTCAACCGCTGAAGGTGTTGCAAGATTTTCTTTCGTTTAATGGGGGTGCCCAAACCATCAACGTTCCAGGAGATAATTCGGTATTTACCCATTGCATGTCCGGTTTGGTCTCATATGAAAGTAGATATTAGTATGCTGACTACAACGGGAAGCAGGCTCCCAGCCTAGCCTGCCTCCCTGTCCATTATACCGCATTCTCCGCTTCCTGCGGTCCGCTCCCTTGACATGTTCCAGTTTCACTTGTATTTTTCCCGTCCTGATTCCCATATACCTTAACCCTACCCCTCTTCCCATACCCATACCCATCATAACCTATTCGCTTAGCGCTTCACCCAAACGGAGAACCTTCCGTCTGAGGAGCGCGAGGACACGATTGGAGTGTTCCCACCCCATAACCAACTTCAACATATATATGAAATGAAACGGGACCTGAACAGTTATGGCTGGCTACTGGAAATAAAGCAGCAGTCACCCAGTGTCATACATAATGAAAGTGGATGCATACTTTTAAATGTCCTGGTGGTCGTGCTGCCTTACTATTTGGCACATAGAGTGTGTACATATTTGTGCGCCGCTTCCGGATTCTCAAAGGTTTTACTGCTCCCTTCATGCCAAATTTTTAATATTGCTGGGAATAAGACGGTGAATTTAACTTGATGTTCCGCCAATTTTGCACAAACAGAAGAAAAGGCCCGCCGCTGTTGTGTAACTCGAGCTGAAAAATCTTTTGTGATCCTGACTTTGGAACCCTGGTAGAGGATTTCTTTGGTCTTGCGAGATGCAATCCATAACTTCTGACGATGAGCAAAGTTTAAAATTTTTGCTATGGCTATTCGAGGCCGCGGGTCTGTCTCTTTCCTGGCCCCCACCCTGTGTGCTCTCTCGATGATAAGCTGGTCTTTCAGCTCCGGTATCCCCACCGCTTCGGGCAGCCATGATTCTAAAAACGCTTCCAGGCCGGATTGGTCAACAGCCTCTGGCAGCCCCAGAATGCGCAAATTTGAGCGCCGCGCTCTGTTTTCTAAATCGTCCAACTTATTTTGAACATCCCTCATGGCTTTTTCTTGTATGTCTAGCTTCCCTGCCTGGGCCGTCACGTCATCCTCAAGGACTGAAATGCGGCCCTCCGCATGCTCAAGTCGGGGGCCCAATTCGGTAAGCGCTTCTCTCACCTCATTTAGCTTGTCAGAAATGCCGGCTAATTTTTCGTTGAGCGCTGCCGTGATTATATCCTTAAAAGCCGCCGCCGAAACGGATCCCAAAGAAGAATTATCTCCGTCACTCGCTGCCGGCGCCATTTTGTTTTCCGCCGCGGTTTTAGCTTTTTCTTTTTCTTTACGGGTACCTCTTGCGGCCATAATCCCCGGCGAGCGGTTCATAAAATTAACAATCGACATGTGCTAGAAGAAGCCTGAGTCTCGAGCACTCCCAAAAGTATCTCGGGTATGTTTTCGCCGGTATTTGTTGGCTATGGGGTCGGGAGCTGAAGCCACACACGTCTGCCTCAACTCATCCCCCCACGTGACCTCTGCACCAGATTTTAATATCTGCCCACGCATCTGTGGCAGATAACCAGTTGCTCATGCAGGGGGGGAATATTTGATAAATGCAAGTGGTGAGGCGATCGGCTCATTCCCAGTTCCCTCCCAGTCCTCTCCAATTAAGTAGTGGACAGGGAGGAAACTTCCCTATACCCCTTCCTGCTCTGTCTCCCTTTTCCCCCTCTCCTCCCAGCCACTAAAACCCCTTTCCCTACCATTTGTTTTTATATTGGAACTAACTTCATCTGAATAGGTGAAGTAAGTTCCACGCAACAGCAGGCTGCTGGCGCACACTTCCCCGGGACAGCATCTAATGGTGCTTTCCCAGCTGGGCCCTCCTCTTCCCCACACAGACCCCACCCTGCCCCTTTTGGATGACCCAGCACTTCCGCGCATATCCGCATGTGGCCAGGTCATTTCTAAAATGCACACGCACAGCCCGGCCACTCCAAGTCATGAAAAAATCGTGAGAGGGCAAATGAACTCAAACAAAGGCATGAAAACCCAAGGTATTATGAGAGGAGTAAAGAAACACCAACAGTGGCTTGGAATCCAGAACAATCATTTCCAGAATGAGTTGTAGAGGAAAACAATCCTAAAGGGATTATAAGAGGGGCAAAGCATCACAAACAGTAAGCAGAAGCCAGAGTAAACTCCATAGAAGATATTAAAGGTTCTGAAGTAAATAGATATCCTATAGCATGAATGGTGGGGTGAAGATAATGCTAGGGTCAAGCTAAAGGGAGCAGAGAGTATTGGGTGTGGAGAGGGCTGAATACTAATTCTACCAAAATGGCCCATTAAATACTAATTCTTCTAAAAATGGTCAGTGGTCTTTGTTCTAAAACGTATTGGGACAAATTAAAAAATCTAAACATAATATATACTAGGGATGTGCAGAGCAAAATTTTATGTTCATATTTTTTATGTCCGAAAGGGGGTCCCACTTGCGGCCAATATGGACATAAAAAAAATCCAATGAGTTGGGTATATGTACATATGTGCAAAAAAAAAATTTAAACCCCCTCACCCTCCTTAATCCCCCCCCCCAGACTTACCACAACTCCCTGGTGATCGAGCGAGGAGTGAGGACGTCATTTCTGCAATCCTTGGCGAGAAGCATGTGACGTCGGTGGCACGTCGAGTGACGCGGCGTCACGTGATTCCCGGCTCGTTCGCGCCGGACGGCTCGTTCGGCCCAAAAAGAACTTTTGGCCAGCTTGGGGGGGCCTCCTGACCCCCCAAGCTGGCCAAAAGTTATTTTTGGGCCGAACGAGCCGTCCGGCGCGAACGAGCCGGGAATCACGTGGCGCCGCATCACTCAGACGCGACGTCACGTGATTCCCGGCAAGTTCGCGCCGGACGGCTCGTTCGGCCCCAAAAGAACTTTGGCCAGCTTGGGGGGGCCTCCTGACCCCCCCAAGCTGGCCAAAAGTTCTTTTTGGGCCGAACGAGCTGTCCGGCGCGAACTCGCCGGGAATCACGTGGCGCCGCGTCACTCAGACGCGACGTCACGTGATTCCCGGCTCGTTCGCGCCGGACGGCTCGTTCGGCCCAAAAAGAACTTTTGGCCAGCTTGGGGGGGCCTCCTGACCCCCTCAAGCTGGCCAAAAGTTCTTTTTGGGCCGAACGAGCCGTCCGGCGCGAACGAGCCGGGAATCACGTGACGCCGGCGTCACTCGACGTGCCGCCGACGTCACATGCTTCTCGCCAAGGATTGCAGAAATGGCGTCCTCACTCCTCGCTCCATCACCAGGGAGTTGTGGTAAGTCGGGGGGGGGATTAAGGAGGGTGAGGGGGTTTATATTTTTATTTTGGCTCAACAATCGCGATTTCCCACATATCGAACATATCTATGTTCGATATGTGGGAAATCCGATCGTTTATGTCGAATCAATTTTTTAAGTAAAAAAAAAATATGAGTTGCGTTTTACTAATGCGGTCAATCCGAATGCACACCCCTAATATATACCCTAGAGGAAAGGTGGGATGGAAAGATAAAATAGAAACATTTAAATACTTCCAAGGTTTCCATACAGAGGAGGCAGGCCTCTTTCAAACAAAAGAATGAGCAGTCATGGGATGAGGGTGAAAGAGAATAGACTTATGATTAATCAAAGGACATATTTCTTTACAGAGAGAATAATGGATGCATAGAACAGCCTCCGATTAGAGGTGGTAGAGACAAAAACAGTAGCCAAATTAAGAAAGCATGGGATAACACACAGGATCTCTGAGGGAGTGTGAGAGATTATAAAACTATGGATGGCCCGACTAAATAGGTCTTAATAATCTTTTTTTGCCATCATGTTTCTATATAACAAGTACTTCAGTATTCTGGAGTTGTGCAAGTACTCAGGAGCCAAGGTGGTATGAAGAGAAAAAAAAAATAAGATTTTTGAAACAAACATAGCTAAGTAGCATAATGATATTTACATATTTACACGGTTCCAAGAAACGCGATGAACTGGGCCTGCGCAGTTGGCGCTGAAAGCCCGTCGGGGTAAGGCCTCCTTTGTTCCGCACTTACCCCACACGGGCCCCCACGCTGACCGCCGGCCTAGATCGGATCCGTCCCTCTTACCTCCTGGGCCTCGCCTCTTCTTCTCACACCGGCCCCTCGTTCGCACTGCCGCCACCAGAAACGCCCAGCAGTCGCTCCGGTGACGTCACAATGCCGCGACTCCGGACATTTAAAAGACCACACACTCCCCGGCGTCGCGCGCCGAAGGTGCACGACAAAGGGGCCTGCCCCTTTGTGCGCCCCTTCGTGCGTCCCCTTACGGATAATCACTTGAATTTCTGTTTAGATCTACCTTAATTTGTGTCTGCCTCTCATTATCTGCTATTTCTCCACAGCAAAAACACCTACAATCTATTTTCGCTACAATGCCACCGCATTCCTGCCCCTGCTCCAACAACTACCTAAACAGATACCCATCAAAACTTTCTTTCCCCCCCTCCTGCCCCTCCATCGCTCAAAAAAGACGCCTGACCCACATTCCTATATCTCCCTCCACGCAAGCCCTTACCCTGTCACTTATCTCACTTCTCCTCGTTAACGCCCAATCCTTGAAACAAAAAACACACCTTCTACATGATATCCTAACCGAATCCAAACCAGAAATCTTTGCGGCCACTGAAACTTGGTTTAAACCCTCTGACACACCACTCATCAACCAATTGCCCATTGAAACCTATGATATTTTCTCTATCCCCCGCAAAAAGAAAAGAGGAGGAGGATTACTCTTGATCGCCAAGAAAGATTTCAAACTCACCCCACAAATTTGCAATATTCCCAAACAATACGAAGTAGGCCTCTTCAAATCGAAATCCCTTCAAATTTGCCTGATCTACACCCCCCCCCCCCCCCCCGGGTCTGTTAGAAAAAGACCCCTCTCCTCTCATCGAATTTCTTACTATCTCACTCTCTCCCGACATTCCCACGATTCTCCTTGGCGATTTCAATCTTCATGTTGACTCCATACCACAATCCCCGCCATGCAAAGTATTCATCTCATCCTTAGATGCGATGGGCTTCACACAAATCATTCACTCCCCAACCCACAAAGCAGGTCATATCCTTGACCTTATTTTCACCAACTCACTCATCAATACCACCCACTCCCCTGAATGCCTCCCTGTCCCCTGGTCTGACCACTCCATCATAAAGACAACCCTTGCTCTGCAACTCTCACCCCCCTCCACTTGTTCTCAGCCGAAATACCAGTTCCGTAAGACCTGCCCCATAGACACTCTCTCAACAGCTTGCGCCAACATTCCTAATCACCTTGACCTAAAAACAGCTGACAGTGCTGTCTCATCCTGGGCAGAGACTACCCTGAATATTGCAAACAATTTATGTCCAATCACCCAAAAAACTATCACACAATCTAAATCAATTAAAAAACCTTGGTTCACCCACGAACTCAAAAACCAAAAAATCCACCTTAGAGCAGCTGAAAGACGATGGCGAAAATACCCCACTCCCGCCAACAAAACCATCTACTACCAACTTATGCACGCATATAGAAACGCTATTCAGAAAACAAAAAAAGAATACTATGCCAAGAAAATTCACCACCTACAATTTAATCCTAAGGCCCTATTTACCTTAATCTCAAATCTTACCAAACCCAATTTGACGTTACCTCAGGATCCCCCCACACAGTCACGCTGCAATGAAATTGCTCTTTTCTTTAAAAATAAAGTCACCAACATCACTGCCAAATTCACCCCAAATACCAACAACATAAGCCTCCCTACCCCACACACACCCACCTCCCTCTCATCCTTTGAACCCTCCTCAACTCTGGAAATTGAGAACATCTTAAAAAAGATGAGACCCTCTTCTCATCCTTCTGAAACCATTCCCACCAAACTACTACTCGCTATTCCTAAAACCATAGCTACCTCACTCTCCAAAATTGTGAACTGCTCCCTTGAACAAGGCCTAGTCCCCATCTCCCTAAAACAAGCAGTTGTCAAGCCTATCCTAAAAAAACCCTCCCTTGATCCCTCTAACCTATCTAACCTCCGTCCCATTTCCAATCTCCCTTTCCTTTCCAAAGTCCTTGAAAAACTAGTTAACTCCCGCCTTTCTGACCACCTTGAACAATTCAACATCCTCCCACCAACACAATATGGTTTCCGAAAACATCTCAGTACGGAAACCCTACTCCTCTCCCTTACTGATACCATTATCAAAGGAATGGACGCTGGCAACTCCTATATCATTGCTATGCTTGATATTTCTGCCGCTTTTGACACCATCAATCGTAACATCCTTTTCAACACCCTCATCGGCATTGGAAAATCCGGCACGGCCCTATTATGGATTAAGTCATACCTCCAAAACCGTAGTTACACAGTCCTCACCGACAACATTCAATCTTCACCTGTAAAGCTCGACTGTGGTGTCCTCCAAGGATCCTCCCTTTCCTCCACCCTATTTAACATTTACATACTCCCTCTCACCAACCTTCTTTCCAACCTTGGCGTGACACACTTCATCTATGCAGATGATGTGCAAATCCTCATCCCTTTCCAAATTCCATTCTCACCGCACTCCAAAAATGGGACACCATTCTTGCCTCCATTAACCAGCTCCTCACTGACATGCACTTATCCTTCAACCCTCAAAAAACTGAACTCCTTCTCATCTCTTCCAAACATTCGTCAACACCCATACCCCCTACCCTCTCCTCTACTACTTTCCCATCAAATACACAAAACCTGGGTGTTATTCTTGATAACCATCTCAATTTCAAACCTTACATCAAATCTATCCTCAGCAGCTGCTATTTTGAACTACAAACCCTTAAAAAACTCAAACCCCTTCTATACTTCTCTGATTTCCGTACTGTACTCCAATCTATTATTTTTTCAAAGATTGATTACTGCAACTCTCTCCTCCTTGGCCTCCCTGCTACATACATCAAACCTTTACAACTCCTTCAGAATGCCACTGCACTCATCCTCATGAATGTCAATAAGAAAGACCACATCACTTCCACCCTCATTGATCTCCACTGGCTTCCCATTCAATCACGCATCATATACAAAACTCTTACCCTCATTCACAAAAGCATTACCAATGAACATTTCAACTGGATAAACCCACCGTTCCTCCCTCGTACCTCCATAAGACCAACCCGTTCCTCTCTACGTGGAACACTAGTTTCCCCCTCCATAAAATCTACTAGACTTATCTCCACAACCAGTAGAGCCCTCTCTCTCGCTGGCCCCACCCTCTGGAATGCCATGCCTCTAGACCTACGCACTGAAACCTCCACACCCATTTTCAAAAAGAAACTCAAAATCTGGCTCTTCTTCCAAGCCTACCCCCCCTTCATCCTCGCCTACTGACCCTCCCCCTCTTTGACCTACCTCTAACATTTACCCTCACTAGCCCTTTTCCCTTATCCTTCCCCACAAACAAGAACCAGCAATTTTCTACGAAGACATCATGAAACTCTGTACATAACTTTCTTATGTTTTATTATTGTTCTTACTCTCTCCCTGCTCCCAACTTATGTTATTCCCAGTTGAATCCCTCTCACCAACTCATCTAGATCTTGTTTTGTTACTACGTGTTATTGTATGCTGTTCCTTGTAAAGGCAATGCCTATATATACTTGGGTTAGTAAGTTATATGTAAACCGACACGATGTGCAAACGGTTGTCGGTATATAAAACTGTTTAAATAAATAAAATAAATATAGTCCAGTAGCTGCCCTGATCCTGGTCCTGACTCTGAACCCAGCCCACCAAATTCTATAATGAGGTTTGGCATGAGCCAAAACTCAATGGGGCAGATTTTCAAAGGATTATGCGCGTAATTTACGTGCGTAACCCTGAGAAAGTGCCCCTGCACACGCCGAGCCTATTTTGCATAGGCTCGGTGACGCGCATAAGCCCCAGGACATGCTTTTGTCCCGGGGCTTTGAAAAAGGGCAGTGAAAAGGCGGGCGCAAGGGCGGGGCACCAGTCTGGGGGCAGTCCGGGGGCGGGACTGAGGCCTCCGGCACAGTGGCTGTGCTGGAGGATCACGCGCCGGCAGCTGGCTGGAGCGCGCAAGTTACGCCTGCCAGAGGCAGGCATAACTAAGACAACAAAGGTAGAGGGGGATTTAGGTAGGGCTGTGGGGGTGGGTTAGATAGAGGAAGGGAGGGGAAGGTGGGGGGGAGCGGAGGGAACGGGAAAGCCATCGGGGCTCCCTTAGGGCTCGGTGCACGCAAGGTGTACAAGTGTGCACCCCCTTGTGCGCGCCAACCCTGGATTTTATAACATGCGCGTGGCTGCACGCATGTTATAAAATCGGGCGTAGATTTGTGCGTGCCGGGTTGCGCACACAAATCTACGCCAACGCGCTTGTTAGAAAATCTGACCCAATGAGTCTGAAATTATAAGAGAAGAGGTTGAATGGATGGGCTCACATAGGGGCGGATTTTAAGAGCCCTGCTCGCCGGTGAGCCTATTTTACATAGGCCTACTGGTGCGCGCAGAGCCCCGGGACTCGCGTAAGTCCCGGGGTTTTCTGAGGGGGGCGTGTCGGGGCATGTCGGGGGCAGGCCCGAACCGCGTGGCGTTTTCGGGGCGTGTCGGGAGTGTTCCGGGGGCGGGCCGGGGGGCGTGGCTACGGCCCGGGGCGGTCCAGGGGCGTGGCCGCGCCCTCCGGACCCGCCCCAGGTTGCGTCCCGGCGCGCTAGCGGCCCGCTGGCGCGCAGGGATTTACGTCTCCCTCCGGGAGGCGTAAATCCCCCGACAAAGGTAAGGGGGGGGTTTAGACAGGGCCGGGCGGGTGGGTTAGGTAGGGGAAGGGAGGGGAAGGTGAGGGGAGGGCAAAAGAAAGTTCCCTCCGAGGCCGCTCCGATTTCGGAGCGGCCTCGGAGGGAACGGGGGTAGGCTGCACGGCTCGACGCGCGCCGGCTATACAGAATTGATAGCCTTGCGCGCGCCGATCCAGGATTTTAGCGGCTACGCGCGTATCCGCTAAAATCCCGCGTACTTTTGCTTGCGCCTGATGCGCCAGCAAAAGTACGCCAAATCGCGCGGTTTGAAAATCTACCCCATAGTAGTTTGAGTAACAAAATATGACAGCATACTTACCTCAGCACCAGAAGTGCTAAGACCACTGACCTATTCTCTTTCTCTATCTTTCAACCATAACTTGCACAATAAACTGAAACATTCTTAATTCATTCAGGTCAATTTTCAAATGGTTAACTAGCTAACTTAGGCTTGGATTCACCATTTATTCGCAGAATGGTGAATCCAGCAAAAATGGGGGGCGAAGATAGGGGCAGGCCTGTGAAAGCCGGCAGCCATCGCATCACCGCGGTGTTATCTCTGCTGGCTTTCACACCCAATAGCACCACCGTGAAAGATGGTGCTATTGGGCGCGCTACTGGCGACAATAACATGGCTTACCTTATCGCTGCCAGCGAAGACATCATGGAGTCCACCCCGATGCTGCCCCGACTCCTTTTCTCGCCACCCCGACTTTGCTCGGACTCCACCCCTAGCAAGCTATCGCACACGAAAAGGGGCCACTTTGACATTCAATGTGAGACGTACGAACAGAACAGTGCTCTCTTGTGAACATTTGATGATCCTTGGAGTGAGGAAACTCACCCAAAGATGAGATTTGTGCAGTGTTCTCTCAACTTAGCTTGATGTTACCCAGGTAGAGAGTCCATCACACTAGGTTGAGAGACCATTGCACAAATCTCATCGTTGGGTGAATTTTTTCACTTCGAGGGTCATCAAATGGTCGTACATCTCACATTGAATGTCAAAGTGGCCCCTAACCCCTACACTAATACCTAAACCATACCTTGAGTTATTAGGTGGACCTCCCATAGGGATATAAATACCTATCTAGTGTGAGGGCATTCCCCCAGTGGCTGCACATAGGAAATAGTACATTCTGGCACTTAACTCAAGGTATGAAAAAGTTATCACAATTTGCAGTAACTTAGCTCTTTACACAGGTATTAATGCAAATTGCAGTAAACTCCCTATTACCATAAAACACACCCCTTTTCCCATCGCATGTGATATTTACCGCATTTTGATAAATCCAGGCCTCTGTTTCCTATTGAACAGCTAAATTTTAACTCTTAAATTCATAAGGAGGTCAAATTTTGGTCTCATATTCCCAATCGTTAAATTTACAGCATGCTACACCAATACCTTTTAAGTCAGATGTAACCTCAGCTTTGAAGTCTACAAACCTTGAAGATGTTAGTTCTTGTAGATTTAAACATTATTCTGAAGATGTAAACTTAGATTTTGAAGACTGTAATCTGTAAGCATTTGTATTCATTGTAAGAATTTGTATTTATTATTTAGCTATTTACATTGATCTGTTACCACTTGGTCCTGTTCTCTCCTTTACCTCAAGTTCTAAGTTCCTACAAAGTTAGCCTTGTTATTTTATACTCACTTGTTTGATGTAATTTTCCAATATTGGTTCTGTGTAAACCGAAGTGGTATGTACTAGTACAAGAACTCCGGTATATAAAAAGCCTTTAAATAAATAAATAAATAAATTTATCCAAACAAAAAAGAAGGCTTCCAGAGGCATTCCCAGGGCAGACTCATGACTAGCTGGTTAGCCACTGAGTCCCAGTCACATGAATAGCTGTCAGAAATCAAGCCAAGAAAAATTTGAACAGATAGATTTTGCAAAATTTCAGACAAAAACCTCACTTGTTAGGTTCATCTGAAAATTCTCCTAACGATAACTGACTAAAATAAACTGATTATATTTCCTGCTCAGTGGCCTTTTCACCCTATAGTGTTTAGGAGACAAAGAAAATAAGCAGCTTATGGAAGGTTATTTACTATATTCATTGAAAAATAAGGTATAATCTGAGGGTAATGCATAAATTGCTTCTATAAGCTGAAGGCAAGACATCTGCAGAAAAGGGTAGTTCTTGGCCTTGCTTCTGCAATATTTATTAGCCATAAAAATGGCTAAATATCTGTATATATTCAACTGACAGCATTTTTTATTATATTGCAAAAGTGAGATTTGGACCAACACAAGGAATATTCAGTTTTGTCACACAGAGATCAGACAAATTAAAGAGTAACAAATCACCAGGATCAGATGGTATTCATGGGAGAGTTCTGGAAGAACTCAAACATGAAATTGTAAACCTGTTACTAATAGCCTGTAATCAATCATTTAAAGCAGCCACAATACCTGAAGAATGGAGGGCTGCCAATGTAATGGTGATTTTTAAAAAGGCCTCTAGGAGTGATCCAGGAAACTATTGACCAGTGAACCTGACATCACTGCCAGGCAAAATAGTAGAAGCTATTCTTAAAAAAAAAATAATTAATGGCCATATTGATAGACATGGAATAATGGTGAAGAGTGAATATGCTTTCAGCAGAGGGATGTCTGATTTAGTGTATTTGGATTTTCAGAAGGAATTTGACAAAGTCCCTCAGAAGCGACTACTCAGGAAATTACAATGTCATTGGAAAGGAGGCCAGGTCCTGTTGTAGACTGATAACTGGTTAAAAGGAATGAAAGAGAGAGAAGGAATAAATGGTCAATTTTCCAAATGAAGAAAGGTCAATAGTGAAGTGTTCTGGGGATATTAACTGGGACCTGTATCTTTTGGCATATTCAGTAATGATCTGAAAAAGCGAGCATTGCTTGAAGTGATCACATTCACAAACACAAAATTATTTAAATTTGTTAAACAGAAGAGGATTGTGAGGAATTATAGAAGGACCTTGTGAAATTAGGACATCTAAATGGCAGATGAAATTTAATTTTGAAATTTTTAAATATATTTCCTACCATTTGTACCAAAGAATTCAGTGAGCAACACAAGAGAAGTTTTTCTCTAAGACTTTCAATTTTATAACAATACAATGGTTACTCAAAGCAACAGATTTATTCAGCTATTCTGTTTTCCCTGTCCATATTTTCCAATTTGCATTTTAGCATTTGTGGAAATGACTCTGTTTAGCAATTGAACAGGATAAAATTAGCCCTTATGGCATGTCTGTAACACATGAACAGTGACATTATAGGCAGCAGACATTAAACAGACACTCTTCCGCACCTGAACAGTATCTGTTTCCTGTCTGTATAATTCTTACTGTTATGTTTAAGATGAAAGCAATTTCCTACTCTTGATTATAAACACTCCCATTACAGATAGTGCTGCAAACTCTGTAGTTGAACTGCAGACATATAAGGGTGAGGTGCTTTTTTCACAGTTGCATTTATAAAAATTATGGGGAATTGTATTTATGCCCCAGCTTAACTGAAAGGGATAGCTAAAGGAAAAGCCCATCTGAAGATTATTTTCTAAGGGTTCCATCTTCTGCTGTTCCATTTTTTATATCACAATGGGGTCTTACACACCTGAACTTTCCTGTCTCAGCTTGATTCTGCTATAAGTTGACCATCATTGCTGTTTTTCTCTTTGAGCCTGATTTAAAAAAAAAAAGAAAAGAAAAGAAAAAAAGCTCAGTCAATGAGACATGTAAGTGTTAGGGATGTGCAGAGCAAAATTTTATGTTCATATTTTTTATGTCCGACAGGGGGTCCCACTTGCGGCCAATATGGACATAAAAAAAATCCAATGAGTTGGGTATATGTACATATGTGCAAAAAAAAAATTTAAACCCCCTCACCCTCCTTAATCCCCCCCCCAGACTTACCACAACTCCCTGGTGATCGAGCGAGGAGTGAGGACGTCATTTCTGCAATCCTTGGCGAGAAGCATGTGACGTCGGTGGCACGTCGAGTGACGCGGCGTCACGTGATTCCCGGCTCGTTCGCGCCGGACGGCTCGTTCGGCCCAAAAAGAACTTTTGGCCAGCTTGGGGGGGCCTCCTGACCCCCCCAAGCTGGCCAAAAGTTATTTTTGGGCCGAACGAGCCGTCCGGCGCGAACGAGCCGGGAATCACGTGACGCCGACGTCACGTGATTCCCGGCAAGTTCGCGCCGGACGGCTCGTTCGGCCCAAAAAGAACTTTTGGCCAGCTTGGGGGGGCCTCCTGACCCCCTCAAGCTGGCCAAAAGTTCTTTTTGGGCCGAACGAGCCGTCCGGCGCGAACTCGCCGGGAATCACGTGGCGCCGCGTCACTCAGACGCGACGTCACGTGATTCCCGGCAAGTTCGCGCCGGACGGCTCGTTCGGCCCAAAAAGAACTTTTGGCCAGCTTGGGGGGGTCAGGAGGCCCCCCAAGCTGGCCAAAAGTTTCTTTTTGGGCCGAACGAGCCGTCCGGCGCGAACGAGCCGGGAATCACGTGACGCCGGCGTCACTCGACGTGCCGCCGACGTCACATGCTTCTCGCCAAGGATTGCAGAAATGGCGTCCTCACTCTTCGCTCCATCACCAGGGAGTTGTGGTAAGTCGGGGGGGGGATTAAGGAGGGTGAGGGGGTTTATATTTTTATTTTGGCTCAACAATCGCGATTTCCCACATATCGAACATATCTATGTTCGATATGTGGGAAATCCGATCGTTTATGTCGAATCAATTTTTTAAGTAAAAAAAAAATATGAGTTGCGTTTTACTAATGCGGTCAATCCGAATGCACACCCCTAGTAAGTGTTGACTTTGAATTTTGCAGCTGACTTTGGGATGACTTATCTAGCAGCCAAACTGAGAAATGTTTGATGGGGAAAAATGACTTTCATGATGGAAACTGCACCTACTCTTTCAAATATGTGATCAAATTTAGTAGCTTCATATGTTCCTGCCGCAGATGGAAACTGCTAAACAATAGATGAATCTGCTTAGTTAACTGATCATTGTACAATACTTACACTCTGCTCCTGTATTACACTCACTTGGAAGTCATTTGGTCATGAGTTTCCTCCTCTGAAATAACACATTTCTAAGTAATTGGCAATTTACAGGAATGAACTGCAAGACAGAGGGAGCTCCCTGCCTGTTCAGCACTAATGTGCATCTCATTAGCACTTTACACTTATGATTGTCAATCCAAAATTGAATTTTTATGCACTGTCAGAGGCTTATAATTAGGAGACAATAACTAATAAATTGTCTTATAATCTATGAGAACAAAGGATTTCCTGTTAGTTGTGCTAGCAAAGAAACTCTTTTGCTGCTGGACTGAATCAGTGGAGTGCCTACTTTGACTTCAGTGACAACTTTCTAATTTGCCTCAGAAAATATTATGGTATTAAAGATATCACTATTGTAACACAGAAAGGATATTAATAATTTCCTCACACAACTCCACACAGCTCCATATACTTGCATAAATGGTGAAATGGAGATGTACCACAGTGTTATATAGCCTGCACATATCAGGTACACGCAGATTATAAAACACATGGCTGTATTCCTCCTTGATACGCATGAATATCTGTAATGCATTGAAAGCACATCATTTTCCCACCTATTTTAATAGCATTCGTGTATATATTTTATGTGTGAAAAAAATTGTGACTTGCTTGCAGACCTCTATCATACCCACCACTCAACAGTCTCTTCTCCAAGCTGAACAGCCCTAACCTCTTCAGCCTTTCCTCATAGGGGAGCTGTTCTATCCCCTTTATCATTTTGGTTGCCCTTCTCTGTACCTTCTCTATGCGACTATATCTTTTTTGAGAGGACTAGCAAGCCCAGCCATAATACCCTCACGCTAGATAGGTATTTATATCTCTATGGGAGGCCCAGCTAGTCACTCGAGGTGAGGTTTAGGTCTTACTGTAGGGGTTGGGGCCACTTTGACATTCAAAGTGAGATGTATGAATAGAACAGTGATCTCTTGTGAAGATTTGATGACCTTCAGAGTGAGGAAACTCACAAAAGATGATATTTGTGCAATGTTCTCTCAACCTAGCTTGATGTTACCCAGGTAGAGAGTCCATCAAGCTAGGTTGAGAGAACATTGCACAAAGGTGATTGTGGAGGAATGGCATTAGAATGGGTGCCTGTATATGTGTTGATGGCTGTTTGAGAATGTGAGCCAGTAGCAGTGGGAAACAAGTGTAACCAAGCAGAAAGAGGTAGGAGTCTAAGTAAGTACAGACTAGAAGAGAAAGCAATGAGTTCAACAGTAGCTGACCTTAGAGGACAGCCTCTCAGTGAAGCCATGAATGTCCCCAACTTCCTCTTGTTGATACCATATCCCTTAGGGGAGGACAGTAGTTAGGCTATGAATTTCCAAAGCATGCCTGAAGAGCAAGTGCAAGAAACAAACCTGCGCATAGATGGAACACTTGGACATTAGTGGCTATGTGAGGCTGCCTTCACACTGAATAACGAGGATGAAACCTGGCACATGTCTATTAGTTGTCCTTACCACTGGTACATCTGGCTGGACATGCAGCTATTCCCCCTCTGTGCACCTGAGCATCCAGGCTTTCCTCTTCATGTCCTCAATCTATAAAGAAAGATAAATAGGAAGATGTGGATTTAGAGGAGAGATACAGCACAAAGGCCAAAACTTCTTGCACTTTTCCTTGGCTTCCATATTACCCATCATGCCGCTTAGAGTGTCACTTTCCTGGCCTTGCACGCACCAATGGATATTGTGTGCCTCAATTCATCTTTGGGAAAGAGACTTTGAATTCTTGAGGTTAAGCTCTTCCCTTGGGACCCCCTTGCATATATCCCCACCTGTGTATTTGGCTTTAGATTATAGTGAAATAGGAAATTGTTTCATTAAATCTCATTCATTCTCCTGTTCTAGTGCTCCTACTGTTCTGTATCTAACTTCTTTTTCCCCAAAATATTTTCTCCTGTTTTGTTGGTTATAAATAATTCTGATAAATTATTTTTAAAAATAAAAACAAATGGACTTACTTATAAAGCATTTATGCACATAAGTTACAACAGTATTTTAAATGAGCCTATGTGTATGAGTTTGCTTTTTGCAAGGTGTAACCTTTGCATGTGAATGTATGTGCAATTGTGCATACTTTTAAAAATCAAAGGTATGCATGTAAATCAAAGCTCCATTCCAACTCCATCCTGCAAAACTACTCTTTTTTCTTACAAGTCTGCATAAAATCAGGTTATGTATATACTTTTATGCACAGAAACCCCAGACAATTTTATAACAAGCCATTTGCGCACATAAACCTGTGCTTTTATACATGTCAATATCTTTGAAAATTCATCCTTTAATGGTTAGTACATAGTGCAAGGTGCTTATCACATTAAACAGAACAGTAAACAATATACTGTCATGTGATATGTGATCATGTTCTGTAGGAATCCTATAGAAAATTGTTCCATCATGCTGCTAATTACATCTGTTCTATGGAAGAAATCCAGTTAGTGGAATGTAGACAGATCCACTGGAGGGAGTAGGAGTCAACATTTAGCTTAAGGTGAAAAAAAATTACTAATAGGCTCTTCATGCCTTTTCTTTCAAAGCACAAAAGGCAACTTACTAAAGTGTGCTATTGCATTTTCAAGCATTAGTGTCCAAGAAAACTACAATTAACATTTGAAATGTAATCGTAGGCATTTGCACACATAGGAAAGTAAATTTTATAACAGCCCGGATAGGACTGAATTTTGTATGTAGAAAGTGCAAGTAGATTTTATCCCTAGTTTTCAAAGGGGACATCTGCCTGTAAGTCTGCTTTCAAAATTAGATGGTATATGTGGACCCCAGCATGTCATAGGTGTTTATTTCCACTTGGGAACAGGATTAAATGTGTGTGTGCATTCAATGCATGCATACTTTCGAGAAACAAATTTTATGAGCATGAATGGTTTCTGTGCCCTGGGAATGACTCTTTCTTGTACATGTAAGGTAAATATGAAATTGCTTCTGCGTGTCGTTTTAGGAGAACAAGCAAAAGGCAATTTTCTAAACATCAATTTAAACATGTTGCGCGCTCCGGCCACATTGGCACTGCAGCTGGACCTGCTCACCTCGTACGGCCCTCCAAGAGGTCTGGCCTTGCCGCTGCTGCCAGCTCCCAGCGTCTGCGGCTTCTCCCGGGCCTTCAAGGCCCTCTACCTCTCCCGGCTCTTCACGCAGAGGTTTGGAGTCCATGTTGGCATCGGGTCCGCCCCTAAGCACGCGCAGAACTCCCAGCCATTTAAAGGGCCAAGCGTGGGAATCTCCTCCATGGCACGCCATGATGACATCATCTGAGACCTGTATATAAGACAGAGCTCAGTCCCTTGATCCCTGCCTTGGCAATCGGGTCGTTTCCTGCCAAGGACTCAGGTCACTACTGCCCTGAAGTGCTCGTCCCAGACCTCGCCTTCGACTGACCGTCCCCGGAGTACCGTTCTGCCCGTTGGCTCCTTCAACGGTGGCTGGAGTCCTGTCCGGCAGGATCACCATCGAACATCACGTCGGGTCGACACTGTTGGTGCTCTAGTTTGCCTCCTGTTCCAGTGTCTCCTGTTCCAGCGTCTCTTCATTCCCTGTGTCTCCATGTGTTCCTAGGCTGTAGCCTCCTCAAGTAGTAACTCTTCGGACTAACCTCTGGTACTGACCTCTGCCTGCCCAACCATTCTCTGTTTGCCGCCTGGAACTGACCACTGCCTGCCTGACCATTCTCCTTTCTGCCACCTGGAACTGACTCTGGTATTGACCCTTGCTTTGGCTGACTATTCCTGGACTAATACTCTGGCTCTGACTCATGCGCTTCACTCGGACACTCTTTTCTGGCCTACTGTGACTACCAGACCAACCTACTTGGAAACTAACTGCGGCTTCCACTTGACTAGACCCGCAGGCGCTGCCTGTCTCACCCGGAGACCCTTCCTGAACTGCTATCTCCCTGAGGTCTCCAGAGCTTCCACTTTGTGTCTAGTCCACCCATTCTGCATCAGCTGCGCACCCTTGCTATCTCTCTGGGAGACCACCAGAGGCCCACCTAAGTCCAGGCAGACCGGGTACCTAAGGGCTCAACCTGTGGAAACCCCAGACTGTTATTGGTGAAGTTCCAGTTAGCCTCAGTCTCCTTGTGTGCTCCTCCTCCTGGTGGCAGGCGCTTTCTGGGTCTGACCAGAGGGCCGTACCAATCCTGCACCAGGCCAAGGGTCCACCTCCAGGGCAACAAAACACATAAAACCACATTTTATGAGCATAAATCCTTTTGAAAATCTGGCTCTAATAGAAGTTTTATCACATTTAGACTTGTGTAAATATTGATACAAAATGAATGATAAATAGCTAAAGAGATGCCAGAGAGGGGAATGCCCTCATTATTTATTAGCACATAGAAAAAAATTGTGTTAAAATGTGCAATAATTATCAGATACATTAACGTAAGAAATTTAACTACAAATGGGGGAGGTAAATTTAGCTTTGCGCATTAGCATTTATGAAAATCAATGCATGCAATTTTTAACTTCTACAGCAATGCCAAATGCCATCATTTGCTGCAGGATACCACACCTTCCCTTCTGCCACCCTATGAAAAGGCTCATATGGATTGCAGGGAACATGTTTGAACATAATAACTGTCTGGTGTTCCTCTATCTGCTACCATTGAAGAGGACAGAGCCAGCTTGGGGAGCAACAACTCAGAAGTACATCAGTTAGCTGGGAACCCGCAGCCCTGTTACTCATCAGCCAGCCCCCGGGGGGAAGCGATGGCCCCGCACGACCGGGCCGTCCACGCCGACTTCCTACCTCACCAGCATCCGCCGTCTCGCCCCGCCGAGGCGCCATCGCCCCTTCGCCACGCCGACTACGGCAACAGGACGGGCAGCCCCGACCCCCGCCTGGGCCCCAGATTCCGAGTGGTTCCGGGCCCCCGCCCCCCAGTCGTCCTGGATGCCGGTGCTTACCCGCAACAATGCGGTCATGGTTGCACCAGCAAACCCCCCCCCCCGCGCACCCGCGACCAACGCGAATGCATGCAAGTTGACAAAAAAAAATAAATAATAATAATAATAATGTATATATATTTATGTAAATAAATAAAAAAAAATACAGGATGTTTTTTACATTGCATTGTTGTGGGGACCCTGTATATCATGCCATTGCAGCCCGGGGGGCCCCGTCACCCCCCCCCCCCCCCGCGAGACGGACCTGGTGGACCTGCGGGTCGAATGAGGGGGGCGAAGGTAAGTGCCGCATGCTCGCGCCGGGGAAGAAGGACACGGTGCAAAGAGGGGGATGTGAGGCGTTAGGAGAGTGAAGGAGGGAGGTAGCAAATCCAAGAGCTGAGGGGGGCGGAGAGCGGCAGGGAGAGGCCGTGCTCGGACTAGAGAGCAATGCTACCAGGCGCAAGCAGAGGCCGCTCCTTGGTATTCAATGGAGCATAAGAGTCAGTATGTTCGGCTCGATGGGTCAACAGGGAGGGACTCCGGAAAACAGGTAGCAGGGATGCAGGACAGGAAAGCAACAAAAGAGGGGACAGAAGAACCAAAAAAAAACAAAAAACGCGAAGGTCTCCGCAAAGGGGCGGACTTGGCGTGCGAACGCCCCTAAGCACGGGGGGTCCACAAAGGAGGAGTAGCCTAGTGGTTAGAGCAGAGGGCTACGAACCAGGAGACCAGAAGGTTAAGGGTCAACTCCGGCTTAAAAAAAAAAAAAAAAAGGCAAGGGGTGGTATTCGTTAACTATTGAGGAGAGCCGGGCTCAGGTATGAATGGTTACGGGAGCAATATTAACAATAGCACAATTTCTTGCAGCATTCATAGACAAAGAATGTCACCCCGCAAAAATGCAGGTCGGTCATCGAGGCCCAAGAATTCGGCCCAATCTCAAAGAATGACGAGATCCAAGGCGGCAGAAAAGGGAGTCAGCGCAGGAGGAACAAAGACCCCCAAGCCGCCAACGAAACAGAAGACCCGGGGCAGGAAGAGAACAAGAGGCGAGCGCGGAAGGAGCGGAAGAGTCGACGGCAGAGACCCGGTCATCGAGACACCCCCAACGGTAGAACCAGATATAGACGTAACTACCGAAGGGATAGCGGCGGAGGCAGTGGAGAAAGAATCCGCAAACGCAAACGCGCACAACACGGAGCAGGATGTGATGAGACAGTCGGACATCACTCAGCCACGTTATATAGACCGCTCCCCGAACTATGACAGATGGACAGGCGAAGACTGGCAGAGTACCATGCCAGAATATAATTACTACCAAGAGAGCGATTCCCTCAGCCATTACGAGCGCAACTATCAGGATGATTATCCCTGGACGTACCAAGGCAGTTTAAGAGAAATCCGTGGAGGAGTGACAAACTGGAGCAAGGGGGGAGAGAGGCAAACATGGACAAATCAAGCTATTTACCCAAGTAGGAACCTCACGACGAGACCACCCTACGAGCAACTTCAAGGAAACACGTACGAACAACAATACCGCCCAGACGAGTGGGATCGGGCACAAACCCCCCGACGATTACCACAACACAAGGACTCAGATTGGGGTCCAAGCACATCTCGGCAGTACTCACGACCTGCTTTACATGACTTGCGAGCAGGACCAAATATGGACAGCGCAGCACCGGGAGGGTTCGACAGGATCCCGAGGACTGCGACTCACGTTAGAGGCGGAGGTCTAATGCCGCAAGGTGAACAAGGAGGGTCGCAGGGCAGCGAATGCGACCAAGACGAACAACCATCCACTAGTCGAGCAAGGCAACCGCAAATACAAGAAGGAACAGAGGGTAAGTGTTTGAGTAAAGAAGGGGACACGGGGCTCAATGCTACGATAGACGGGGCAGAGTGCACAGGGTCACGGAATACCTCCAGCTCAGGGAAGAAGAGCCACAAAATAAAGCGCGAGCGCAGGGACAGCACCAGCTCAAGCAGCTCCTCCAGCTCTTCTAGCTCTTCTAGCTCATCCTCCTCCGAGGCGAGCAGCGTTCAGCAAGAACTCAGGAAATGGAACAACAAAGACGCAAGAGGCCCACCCGTGCTGACAACGTTATCCGAGCTATGGGAGGACGTGCCCAAGCGGCTAAGAAAGAAGATACAGAAGAAGAAATACATTGATATCTTTTGCATACTGTTAGGGAGACGGAAAGCCGAAGGGCACAAAAAGTCAAAAACAATGCACAACAAAGAAAAGGAGAGGAGAATACCGAAGACCATAGTTAATTGGATCACGTCATTCCTATACATGGCCAGCGTAGTAGGTAGAAAGGACCCATCACAATACGGACCGATGCTGGCTTACGCAGTCAATATCACCAGAGCATATCAGCAGCACGGCGGATGGTCGTGGCTAAATTACGATGAACAGTTTCGGGATAAGATGGAGGAGAACAGATACATGACTTGGGGAACTCAAGACGTCAGCCTTTGGATTCAGCATATGACGTGCAAAACCGCAGAGCCAGGAGCGAGACCGAGGAACTCTAGAAGAACTTCCCCGTACAGATTCGCAACGAAGCTGCCACACGCCCACGACAACACATGTTGGAAGTACAACAAAGCGGTATGTACATTTCAGGAATGTAAATTCAAGCACGTGTGCTCAATTTGCGCCGCCCCACACCCGATGATAAAATGCAACAAAAAAGCATCGCCGGGGAGTAAGGCCAATGCATGAGAAGATACAATTCGAGAAAGCACCTTCACCAATACAACTGGAGGCGTTGAAACCATGGCTCCAGTTGTACCCAAACAAGGACAAGGCAAATAAAATCTGGCAAGGATTCAAAGAAGGATTTGTTATTCCATTCCAGGGACAAATACAAGGAGAAAACACCAATAACTCTCCATCGGCAACGAGACACAAGGACATTGTAATGGAGAAGCTACAAATGGAATTAGAATTAGGGAGAATCGCAGGTCCATTCAGGCGGCAACCATTCCAGCTCATGTTCCTATCGCCATTAGCCGTTATCCCGAAGAAGGAAAAAGGAAAGTATCGACTCATATTAAATTTATCATTCCCTCCGGGAAGGTCAGTCAACGACCACCTACGGCAAGAGGATTGTTCGGTGCAATATGCATCCTTCGATTCAGCACTGGCCCTGCTGCGGACATGCGGAAAAGGAGCACTGATGGTGAAGGCAGACATAGAGGCCGCCTTCAAGCTGCTTCCAGTTCACCCAGACAGCTTCCCACTGCTCGGTTTCACCTTTAACAATCAATTTTATTTCGATAAATGTATGCCCATGGGGTGCTCCATATCATGTGCTTACTTCGAGCTTTTCAGCACATTCCTACATTGGGTCGTAGCAAAGAAAACGGAATCAAGCAATATCATTCATTACCTCGACGACTTTCTATTCGTTGGCCCCCAAGATTCCTAATCATGCGGAAGCCTACTAGCGCATTTTCAGTTAATCGCAGCCGAATTAGGAGTGCCATTAGCCAATAACAAGACGGAAGGCCGGGCAACAACCATATCATTTTTAGGAATAGAATTAGATTCCAACAGAATGATAGCGAAACTACCCGCAGACAAAGTAGCGAAGCTGCGCGACATGATACGGCAATCGGGATCCGCAAAGAAAATAATGCTGCGGGATGCGCAAGCCATATTGGGAACCCTGAACTTCGCATGCCGCGTGATCCCCATGGGAAGAGCATTTATGAGAAGGCTAGCGGCAGCAACTGTTAGGATAAAGAAGCCGCATCATTACCTGAGGGTTTCAAAAGAAATTAGAGATGACTTCAGAATTTGGAACTCATTCCTGGACAGCTACAACGGGGTGTCAGTCGTTCAAGATGCTCCTCTATCCAATCGGGACCTGAGCATACAAACAGACGCTTCGGGCGGTTGGGGATTCGGTGCCCTGTGTCAGGGGGAATGGTGTGCAGAACCTTGGCCGGAAGAATGGAAAGAGAAGGGCATAACAAGAAACATCACATTCTTAGAGCTTTTCCCAATATGGGTAACGCTGGTGCTGTGGAGCAGGAAGCTAAGCAACCGACACATTATATTCTGGTGTGACAACCAGGCGGTCGTTCACGTCCTGAATACACAATCAGCAAAATGCGCGCTAGTGGTTAACTTACTGAGGGAAATAGTGTTGCAGGCACTGAAACACAACATAACCATAAGAGCTAGGCATTCCCCACCCCCCCAAAACTTGCCTAAAGTCCCTGGTGGTCCAGCGGGGGTCCAAGGAGTGATCTCCTGCTCCCGGGCCATCAGCTGCCAGTAAACAAAATGGCGCCAGTGACCCTTTGTTCTTACCATGTGACAGGGGCTATCAGTGCCATTGGCCAGCCCCTGTCACATGTTAGGAGCAATGGATGGCCAGCTCCATCTTAAAAAATGGTGCGAGCCATCCATTGCTCCTACCATGTGACAGGGGCCGGCCAATGGCACTGATAGCCCCTGTCACATGGTAAGGACAAAGGGCCATCGGCACCATTTTGATTAGTGGCAGCTGATGGCCCAAGAGGGGGACTTCACTCCCGGGATCCCTGCTGGACCACCAGGGACTTTAGGCAAGTTTTGGGGGGGTCGGGAGGGTGGAGGATTGTAAATAATTAGATCCGAAGGGTTGGGGTGTGTTTGACGTTTTTTTTTCCTGTGTGCCCTTTCTCCCCCCCAAAAAAATGATAAGAAAACCACACAAAATTTCATGGGTTCTCCTATCATTTCAGGGCCCCTCCGAACTGCGACGAAATAGGAAATATCATCTATATTTCCTATTTCGTCTAAAACAAATGCACATCCCTAATAGATAGTGTGTAAATAGAGCTTTAATCATAAATTGTAAGCTTAGGTCTCTGTGTATTTTTGGTTGCATAATATTTCAACTGTCCAGTTTATGCAACACTTTAAAAAGTAAATCAGCAAAATGATTATAGAAATAAAATTTACTAAGAAACAAAAGACCAAAAACTATTATGCATATATATGTACATAATTTAGTCACTCTTCTTGGTTTGTCTCTTGTATTCATGAAATGGAACATATTTTGTCACTGTCCAGGAATAGTCTGCAACACTGATGGGCTTCAATTACCCAGATTTAGTAAAGTTTGACTACATTCATTTTGGAAGCATTTTGGCTGAAGACCAGTGATATTGATATACTACTATATCTCACTCAAAGATGCCTTCAGAGAGGAGGTACAATGAGATATGCATGTCTGTCATCAATGCACATTTGGAGTGTTATAAAGTAATTTCAGGTTACGAGTGTTTTGGTTTCTTTTTTTCATTTTCTTTTTTGGGGGCTGTTGGTTTATTTAATGTTTTTTCAGTTTGGGTAAAACAAACAAAAAAAACCTTACCAAAATAACCCTCAAAACAAAAAAACAAAAACAAAATGGGCCTCTGAACTTTGGGACCTGGACTGGATCAAGCCTGGCCCTCCTCTGGTCCCTTTGACTTCTCTCTTGCCAAAATATAGCTCCAGGCATTATCTTTCCTGGTTGGGCCTAGCTGAATTCAGCCAGGGATTGAACTGACCCTCCTCCCTCTCCTTCCAAAGATGGCCAGGGGCTGGGGATTTTCTCAGCCCCCACTTCCACTGGAGTTCCAGTGCTATTGGTCGTAAAGTGCAGGAGAAATACATATTCATTTCTGCCCTTGTTATGTATGGTCTCTGTAGAAGTGGTGGTACCAGCCCTTCTGTATGTTGCTGAAGTAACATTGCCTCGGTGCATGTCCTAGGTGCAGCTGGCACCATATTGATCCCTTGAGCCCTGCTGAAGATGCCAGGGATTGTACACTAAGTAGGAATTAGGTCCACTTTAGGGTCCTTATGGAATATTTCGCCTGTGTTTTACATTTATTTAAGAACATAAGAACATGCCATACTGGGTCAACCAAGGGTCCATCAAGCCCAGCATCCTGTTTCCAACAGTGGCAAATCCAGGCCATAAGAACCTGGCAAGTACCCAAAAACTAAGTCTATCCCATGTTACTGTTGCTAGTATTAGCAGTGGCTACTTTCTAAGTCAACTTAATTAATAGCAGTTAATGGACTTCTCCTCCAAGAACTTATCCAATCCTTTTTTAAACCCAGCTACACTAACTGCACTAACATCTCTCCCCTAATGATAGAGAAAGGTGCTATGAGTCCCTTTATTATTTATCTTGCAATACTTATCATTTGCCAAGGGCCTCTTGGAGTATAGGTTGAATGTTGAATGTTGCCCATAGGTCACAAGTCTATGGAGTGTAGGTTGAATGTCACCCATAGCTAGGGGTGGAATGCAGGAAAATATCAGCCCGGGGGATTTTTTTCAAAACTGGCCCACAGGATATCTGTCTGACTCCCCTGTGCACTTTCCCTGCAGCCTATGTTTCAACAGTTCCCAAAAGCTTGCCAAACTGACCTGTCATAGGTACATCATATGACCTGGAGCCTGGCAGAATTGAGCCAAAAAATCTCCAACATAAATTTAGCATTTTTCCTAAATAACTTAGTAGAACATATCCTAGGTCAGGTTTGAGCAAACAGATTTGTATGCCCTCTTCCATCCATGCAATCGGTTACCATCTGCCCCCAATTCTGGTTACATCTCTCAAAGTTATATCTTGATTCTTGGCCTGGTATTAAAGTCTTGCCAACCAATCAGCTCTTAAACCAGTTGCCAAGTAATGAGACAAGCACACTGCTAGCCAGACACATAGATAGTCTCTCATAGTTACCCACCTTGTGTTCTAGAGAAGGTGTGTGTGGGTGACTCTCTCTCTATGACACAAAGATACTCACACACACACTCTCACTTTCAGTGTATAGGTGTCTTTCTGTGTCATGGAGAAAGACACCCACCCACACACACACACACACACACACACTCTCTCTCACTCTCTCTTAAACACATATTCCATCATTGTGCTGCCGCTCAGATGCTCACACAGTGAGTGCTCCAGTACTATCATATCATTATCTAAAAAGTTTCTGCTTGCTGCCAGCCTTCTCCCCAACCTGCAGCAGCCCTCTCCCTCTACGTTTCCCATCCCTACCTCCACTTCAGAAGACTCACTGGTTCCACAGCCGGCTGACCCTTTCAGGAGGAATGACCAGCCTATAGAAGCCTCCTAAACCCTGCACAGGCACTTCATCTTAGCTCACTTCATCCCTTTTCATGACTGTAGCTTGCCTCCATCTCTCCATATCGCCCCCCCCCCCCCCCCCATTCAAGTGTATTCCCATTGGCTGAGTGCTACAGAATCAGCTGCTCTTACGGCTCCCCAGGTTCTGTACTGCCTACCTACTCTAAAGTAGGGGAGGGGAGACCAGACTAATCTATACTGTTTCTCCAAGGCTTAGAAATAAAAATGAAGCCCTAGGCAAGACTGGAGAGAGCCAGATGACCCAAAGTAGAACAGCTCCAAAATATTGTTTTCCTACATGGATCCAGTGCAGCCAGGGCTGTTGCAATGTTAATAGGCATCATAGGTAAAGCTTACAACCTCGTATCTCCCAGCCCCCCTCTCTTCACACAATTAAAAATTATGCATTTATAATAGTTTTTACATTTAAAAAGCCATTCATATTACAGTCTTATGAGGTAAAATATCACGAACAGCATGTCCATTATATTTATAAGCAGTGCAGTGGTGCCAACCATAAAACCCTGCTAAATAAAATATAAAAACAAGAGACACTTGGATCCCATATTGCATTAAGCCTATTGTAACACATGTTGGGTGTGGGTTTGGTTCTCAGAAAGCCTTGGGTGAACTAAATTACAATTAAAATATATAAAACTGCAATATCAAAACAGCAATAACAGCCAGCATTCAAACAGTGACAACTCTCCATAAGAAAAAAGGCAACACCACAAATATAACACCAGGCTCTAAAACACCAATTTGGAAATAAGAATAACCTAAGCTGCTATACATCCCTACAAAGAAACAATATCAGGTCGATACAGTAAAGTGTGCACCGTCGGAGCGCACTGTCAGCCTGCTCTGGACGCGTGTTTTCCCTTACCCCTTATTCAGTAAGGGGAGGAAAACACGCGGCCCACCCGCGGCACCTAATAGCGCCCTCAACATGCAAATGCATGTTGATGGCCCTATTAGGTATGCGCGCGGGATCCAGTAAGTAAAATGTGCAGCCAAGCCACACATTTTACTCTAAGAAATTAGCGCCGACCCAAAGGTCGGCGCTAATTTCTTCCGGCGCCAGGAAAGTGCACAGAAAAGCAGTAAAAACTGCTTTTCTGTGCACCCTCCGACTTAATATCATAGCGATATTAAGTCGGAGGTCCCCAAAAGTAAAAAAAAGTAAAAAAAAAAAAAAAAAAAAATTTGAATTCGGCCTGCGGCTGTCGGGCCGAAAACCGGACGCTCAATTTTGCCGGCGTCCGGTTTCCAAGCCCGTGGCTGTCAGCGGGCTCGAGAACCGACGCCGGCAAAATTGAGCGTCGGCTGTCAAACCCGCTGACAGCCGCCGCTCCAGGCCAAAGGGAGGCGCTAGGGATGCGCTAGTGTCCCTAGCGCCTCCTTTCCCTCGTTTGCACCGCGTCGCCTAATTTGCATGCTGGAGCATACTGGATAGCTCGCACCGGCGAAGGGCCAGTGCGTGCGCCGGGAGAGCGGGCGTTCGTCCGCTCTCCCGCGGTTTTACAGTATCGGGCTGTATGTTAGCAGATTACCTCACCTCTGTCACACATGCAGAACACAGATATACTCTCACCAGAAACAGAATAAAAAGACCATAAATTATAAGTAGAAAAGTGCATAGAAAAACTGAATTTGAAACCGCAAGCTAGATCCTATATGCAGTACAACAATGGAAAAAAGAAACATCATTCCTCATAAAATATCATACAATTAAATCAAGAAATATGTCAGCAATAGTAAAGCCATACAAATTAAAAGGATAAATATTACAAAACAGCTGAACATCCAATAGTTAAACTCATATAAAACTTTTAAAGATTTCCCAAAAACCAATAAAATATTTTAAAAGAGCAGACACATCAGATAACACCCAATAATTTAAAACAATAACAATTAAATAATCCCTTGCTTTCTATGCTTTCCAGTCACCCTGAGATTGTTCTGGATTACTGGGGGTGAGGGAGTGCACAAACTTTCTCTTCCCTCACAAACACATGCTTCCTCGCTCCCACTGACACCTACACACACATGCTGCCTTGTAACCACTGACACATACACACACACATATGCTGCCTTACACCCACTGACACCTATGCAAACACGCACTCCCTTGTATCCACTAACACCTACACACACTCCCTCATACCCACTGACACATACACACACACTCTCTCACACCCACGACATCTACACACACATTCCCTTGGTCCCACTGACAATGACACACACTTCCTTGCACCCACTGACAACTACACACAAGTGCTCCTTTGAACCCACTGAAAAGGATGTGCATTCATTTCAAACATATTTTAAAAACATGATGAATAAGGGCAATTCATTTAATTCGGAGGGTCCAAGAAACAAATCAGGGGCCCTTTGAATGAAATTGACTTTATTTGTTGTATTCATTTCAAATTAATGCATAGGGCTCAAATCTAGGCCCAAAGCCAGGGCCTTGCCTAAAGCATAGGCTGAGGCCCAAAGTAGGGACCATAGCCTACGAGCTAGCGTGACACTAGTGCCTCGGCCTAGGCCCAAAGCCAATACATCACTAGGGCATAGATAGAGGCCCAAAGTAGGGACTAAGACCTAGGCCCGAGCGTGATGCCTGGGTCTTTTACCTGATCCATTAGGGGTATACGATGGCAAGGTTGGGCCTCAGGTCCCAAAGTCTGGGCCTAGGCTGGAACCCGGGCCCAGGCCTGACTTCATGACCTGAACCAGAGGTCGGGTCCTGAAGCCTTGGCCTTGACTTAGGCCACAGCTCAGCCCTAGGCCAGAAGCCAGTGCCTCTACCTAGGCCAGAGCCAGGCCCCAGGCCCAACACTGTAACCCGGTCCATAGGTCGAGTCCCAATGGTGGGGACTCAGGCCCGATGCTGTGACCCAACCCGGAGGCAATTGTACAATAGAATGGTACCATCCAGTGGGATGAATGTACTGGAGTTAATTAACTCTGGCGCAAACCCAGCAGACAGCATCAGAAGAGGACAATGAGGGAGCAGTGCAAGGTCTGGGCTCTGGGAATAGACCTGACCCGAAGCCGAGTCCCAGGCATCTGGACCCACATCTAGGCCAGGCCCTGGTGTCGGACCTGGGTCCGGGCTTATGCCTCAGCATTAGGACCTGACCTATGGACTGAGTCATGATATTGAGTCTGGGTCTGGACTCCAGGCTAGGCTGAGGCCCAGGCATCAGGACCAGGCCTCTGGGTCTGGTCATGGCATCAGGCCTAGGTCCAAGCCAGGGCTCCAGCCCTGGGACCCTATTCCAGGTTAAACATTGGATCCCGATGTCCAGGCCGGGTGGCACATCAGGCCCGGGTCTGGACCAGGGCCCTGTAGTTGGAACCCAACCTTCGGGCCGTGTCACACATCAGGCCTGGGTATGGCCTCCAGCCTAGGCTAAGGCCTAGGCATCAGGACTCAGCCTCCGGGTTGGGTCACTGTGTCAAGACTCAGCAGGTCGCTACGTCGTGCCTGGATCTAGGCCAAGGCCCTGGCATTGGACCTGAACTCCATGGCCAGATTGCAGCATCAGGCTTGGGGGTTCATGCTTTGACCTAGGCTGAGACCCTGGCATTGGAACCCAGCCTCCGTACTAGGACCCGGCATTGGGCCTGGGTTCAGTTGAGGCAGGGTGCGGTAGGTCTCTGTGTTTCAGTGGCATTCAGACATTTAAATGAAGTGTGATAGCTGTCAAGGCATTTTGCTGTGCAAGCTATAGTTCGAAACTATGCTGTTTTGTTACAATATTTTGAGGAAGAGCAGGGAAAAGACCCAATTGCCAAATACTGTTTCAAGAAGCTGAGCACTTCTGAGTTTAGGGTAGCTCAGGAAATTTTGAATGATGTTCTATCAGATTTGGCTTCATTGTCTCTTATTCTTCAGAAGAAGGGTTTAACAACTCTAGAAGCTCAACATCTAGTTCGAGGCAAACTGAACAAGAACAGAAGTCAATATCTAACTAGCTCACCTCAGTGGCGTCAAAGTGTTAAAGCACTATTACAGTACCAACCAATAGTGCAGTCGACACAAGCTCGCTGATCACATTAATCAATCTCTTGTGTGTCCATCTGGATGAAAGGTTTCCAGAAAAGGAAGTACAGGCATGGGCTGCATTTGATATTGGGTCACTTGTCAATTGTGACTTCGATTTCGGAATTGATAACATAAAATCACTTTGTGCTCAATATAAAGAGTTTCTACCTGAGGAGTTAACAGTAGTTGATCAATACAATGACTTCAAATTCGTTGTTGCTGAGAAAATCAAAGACAAAGTTGTTTCAAATTTGTCATCTATGTTGTCATTTGTAACTGAAAATGAACAATTCGAAGACTTCACTGTGTTGATGGTTATTGGTGGAACATTCATGGCATCCAGTGTAGACTGTGAACGTGGCTTCAGTTTAATGAACGCTATAAAAACCAAATCGCAGAATCAGTTACAGACGGAGCATTTGGATATGATCATGCATGTGAAGAACTATCAACTATATGGCGGAAATATAGATCTTGACAGAATCTATAACGAACGGACAAATGTCAAAGACCGCAGGGAAAAAATTAAATATTATGGACTGTGAAGTTGTGAACTGAGTTATAAGGTGCAGTCGCCCAGTATATATGGTATAAAACAAATAAACTGTTACGCTTTCTACTTACTATACCATGAAGTTAGCATGTGGCACATTTAAAACTAATCAGAGAAAGGTCTTCTTCACTCAACACACAATTAAACTCTGGAATTTGTTGCCAGAGGACGTGGTTAGTTCAGTTAGTATAGCTGTGTTTAAAAAAGGTTTGGATAAGTTCTTGGAGGAGAAGTCCATTACCTGCTATTAATTAAGTTGACTTAGAAAATAGCCACTGCTATTAATAGCAATGGTAACATGAAATAGACTAAGTTTTTGGGTACTTGCCAGGTTCTTATGGCCTGGATTGGCCACTGTTGGAAACAGGATGCTGGGTTTGATGGACCCTTGGTCTGACCCAGTACGGCACGTTCTTATGTCCTTACCTTAGTAGCCTCTTCAGTTAAGAAGTATATAAACATGTTAACATTTCACTTGGTCTTCACTTCTTTTTTAACTCCAGTAGGCTGAGTTGTAAGTTTGGACGCACAACATTAAGTTAAGTTTCGGAAAAGTTACACACAACAAAAGTTTTGTGCACATAGCATGTCAGAAATTAGAGGGAACATTGGCCATAAGTGATATTAAATGTGTTTTTTATGTAATGCTGACTGAGTGAGAGGAATGGGTAAACTGGTGGGAGTTCAAACTGAAGAACCAGAAGGGTTTCATTGATCTGCAAAAGGACTGGGTGAACTAGTGAACTAATTTGTAAAACTGATAATTTCATTTAAATGCGAATATTATAAAATACACCCATTTACACATGTAAATCAAGACTTATTTATTTATTCATTTATTTATTTTATTTATTTTATTTGAAAGCTTTTTTTAGACCGGTATTTGTGGGTACATCATATCGGTTTTCAGAGAACTTGAAATATTATACAAAGAACAGGGTGAGAAAAACTTGGAGGGCTAAAAATTTAGTATATTACAATGCATATATTTAGAGTAGAGGGTGAGGAAGGAAACTTGGAAAAACATGATTAATTACATTGCAATATGCATGGGGGGGAAATATACAAGGTGATGTGAGAGCAGATAAAGTATTTGAGCAGAGAACAGGACATTACAAGGGCTTAGGTGGGGGGGGGGAGGGGGGTGTTATTCTGGGAAGGTTTGTTTAAAAAGCCAAGTTTTTAGCTTTGTTTTGAATATTTGGGAGGAGGGCTCTAGTCGAAGGTCTGGTGGCATGCTGTTCCAGAGGTTGGGACCAGCAATTCAGAATGCCCATTCTTTCATATTGTTCAAGCAGACCATTTTTTTTTTTTGGGGGGGGGGGGGTGTATATGGTTCCAAGGCAAGCTGTCCTGGTGGGGCGGTTAGGAGTAGGAAAGTGAAGGCTATTGTTGAGCCATTGTATGTCACTGTTGTGTAGAGTTTTGTGTATAATTGAGAGTGTTTTGTAAAGGATTTGGGAGGCTATAGCGAGCCAATGGAGTTCTTTGAAGACTGGGGTAATGTGTTCTGTTTTGCAGGTGTTGGTTAGAATTCTAGCAGTGGTGTTTTGCAGAATTTGCAGAGGTTTAAGGGATGATGCAGGGAAGCCTAGGAGTAGAGAATTGCAGTAGTCTATTTTTGAGAAGATTGTGGCTTGAAGGACTGTGCGGAAATCGTGGAGATGAAGGAGGGGTTTTAGTTTCTTGAGGACATGAAGTCTGAAGAAGCAGTCTTTTAGATTTACATTGATACATTTTTTTAGGTTCATCTTGTTATCAATGGTTATACCAAGGTTGCGGGCATGTTGCTGGAGTCAAGGGAGAGAGGGGGTTTTAGGTGGGTGAGTTATTCTGGGTAGAGATTATTCTGGTGGAGATTAAGATGAGTTCCATTTTTGTTGTATTGAGGGCAAGGTGGATGTTGTTAAGGAGGTGGTTTATTTCACTGAGGTAGTTTTTCCAGATCTTCAGAGATTTGGAGAGGGATTCATGGATATGAATTAGGATTTGGACATTGTCCACATAGATAAAATGGGGGAGGCCAAGGTCAGAAAGGAGTTGGCAGAGGGGTAGAAGGTAAATGTTGAAAAGGGTGGATGAGAGGGATGAGCCTTGGGGAATTCCGTGATTAAGTGGTGTGGGTGAGGATTTGGAATTTCCGATCTTCACTGTGTAGTGTCTGTCTTCGAGGTATGAGTTGAACCATTGTAGGGCAGTTCCTGTTATGCCAATTTCTTTGAGGCGGTTGATCAGGATGTTATGGTTGATGGTATCAAAGGCTAAGGAGATTTCAAATATGTAGGAATGTCCATGGTCTAGATCTCTGAGAACGGTGTCTGTGAGGGAGAGGAGGAGGGTTTCCATACTGAAGAACTTACAGAAACCAAATTGGGAGGGAAATAAGAGGTTGTGGTTCTCTAAGTGTTCGGTGAGCTGGGTGTTGACAATTTTTTTCCATAATTTTGGCAATGAAAAGTAGGTTGGAAATGGGCCTAAAGTTGTGTTTTTTTAGGATGGATTTGGAAATGGGCCTAAAGTTGTGTTTTTTTAGGATGGGTTTAACTACAGCATGTTTTAAAGAAGGAGGGACTTTGCCGCATGTCAAGGAACAGTTTATTACTTCAGCCATGGGATAGATAGGAGTGATTTGGTGGGGATGGTATCAGAGGGGTGTGTGGAGGGCTTTTGTTTCCTTAGGAGGGTTTCAATTTCTGATGCAGAGGTTGTGTCAAGGGAGTCTAGGGTGGTGTTGAGTTTCATATGGGGAGAGTGGGGGAGGGTGGAGGGGTGGGGAAGCGCAGCAGTATTTTTGCAATATTTTAATGGAAGAACATGGCTAGTTCTTCACATTTCAGTTTGGTGTCTTCGTCAGTAGTGGGGGGTGAGGATTTGGTGAGGGCAGCAACGTATGAGAATAGGGCTTTGGGATTGTATTGATAGTTATGGATTTTTGCTGCGTTGTGGTCATGCTTTGTTTTGAGTATGGTGGATCTATAAGTGTGTAGTGCAGATTTGTATAAAGACACCTGGGTGGGGGAGGAGTCCTTGCGCCATTGTCTTTCTTTTAGTCTGAGGTCGCGTTTAAGTTTGGTAATTTCAGGGGTGAACCAGGGTTTTTTGGTGTGATTTGTGTGATTAATTTCTTTGGAAGAAAGCGGGCAGAGGTTGTTGGCAATATTGGTTGTGAGGTTATTCCAGGTGGCGAGGGCTGAGTCGGGGTTTGTTGTGTCTAGAATTTGAAGGGAGTTGGTGAGGGCAGTGATTAAGTCATCTTGGTTGCAGGGTTTCCTAAAGTAGATGGTGTTGCTGTGCTTGGGGGTAGGAGATGGGGGTCCCTTGATGGATAGGAGAGCTTTTATGAGGGAGTGGTCTGACCAGGGGACTGGTGTGCAGGAAGGTGGGTTAGGGGATTGTATACTGGTATTTATGAAGTTAAGATCGAGCGAGGGTCCTGCTTTGTGTGTGTGGGAGGTGATTAGTTGTTTGTAGCCAAATCCGGAGAGGGAGTTTAGTATGGATTCGCAGGAAGCAAAGAGTGGAGAGGTGTTCACGTAGAGATTGAAGTTTCCTAAAATGAAAGCTGGGATGTCGATGTTGAGGTTGTCTGTTATGAATTCTATTAGGGGGGAGGGATTGTGTTCTAGTAGTCCTGGGCGGGCATATAGTAGGCAGATTTGCAGGCTTTGGGACTTGAATAGGCTGATTTCAAGTCTGGGAGGAGCATCTGTGTTTAAGAGTCTTAATTTGAATTCTTTTAAGGCTGCTAGGAGGAGGCCTCTGCCTCTTTTTGGGTCTAGGGATGGAGAAGAGGTCATATGAGAGGGTGGGGTGTTGGTTTAGGAAGATGGTATCTGAGTGTTTAATCCAGGTTTCTGTGATGGCACAGATGTCCGGTTTGCAATCTAGGAGGAGCTCATTAAGTATGGGGACTTTTTTACTCAGTGATTGTGCATGCATTGAAGAGAATGATGGATAGGGCAGAGAGGCCGAGGAATTGCGTGAGTGGGGAGATCATGATTGGTATGAGAGATTTGCGGTGAGCCGTGGGATGAGTGAGGATGTGTGTAGTGTGTCAGTGTGTGCGGTGTTTGAGAGTGGGGATGGGGTAAGCTGACATAGTTGATTGGAGGAGGAGGCAGGGGTGGAGAGATGTTAAGAAACTGGAGGGAGCAGAGATGAGGGCGCCCGAAGGGGGTGTTCAGGATTGGTTTTTTGTCAAAGAATGGAGGGGAAGAAGGTGCTGTGGGGATGAGGAGGAGGGGGAAGAGCGTGACGAGTGTAGGTGAAATTTGCAACTGGGGATTGGTGGGAATAGGGTGGAAGAGAAGGAGTAAGAGGTGGAAAAGGGATATGGATTGGGGGTGTTTTGTGTTGTATGAAGGAGGTCGTGAGATTATGGTGAGGGAGGTAGAGGTGGAGGTGGAGGCAACTCGAGGGCGACACGAAGCGCACGATGCCAGGCGTGGGGTGCCTAGGACCTTCCTTTTAAAGGCCTGGGCGCTCCTGTTGCAGGAGTAACGTCAAGCAAGGCATCTCTTTCTTCGTTGGATATAGGTGGCTGGTAGGCTGGCTGAGGTGAGTTGCCCGCGTGTCGGCCCGGGACCCCGGCAGGTCTGTGCCGGTAGTGCGGGGAGGTGAGCATCGGCGGGAAGTGTCCAGCGGTATGTAGGCCTGGTCACGAGTAGGCCCAGCAGCGTGGGGCGGTCGGTCGTCCGGCGGGGTCGGGCTACTTTATTTTCATACATAAAATATACTTGCATATATTTTTAAAATAGGCATGGATATACTTGGTTCCAATGCACTGCATGCAGTTGTGCATAAACCTACATGCATGCATATGATGTGGGATAGAGATACATATATTTTATGAAACACTCGTATATCATATGCACACGTAACACAATGCTATAATAAATCTATGTGTGGTCACATATATGTGTTTATGCCACCATGCACAGTTTTTGAAAGTTATCCTCACAGATTTGAAAATCCTACAGTATGCAAATAAATTCAAAATCCTTTCAAGTCCATCCTTCCCCACTCAATCTATACAAAAATAGGGCACACAATACATAAGTTTATCCATATATATTTCTTCACAGAGAGGGTGGTGGATGCCTGGAATACCCTTCCAGAGGAGGTGGTGAAGACAAAAACAGTGAAAGATTTCAAATGGGAATGGGATAAATACTGTGGATCCCTAAAGGCTAGAGAATGGAGATAAGGACAAAAGGACATGGGAGTAACATGCTGGTGTGGCAGTTACTACCCTTAACCAATAAGCCTTCATACTGTTGATGCAACCCATTATTGTTCTCTGTTTTAACAGCAGGAGGAATAGAGGAAAAGGGGAATTAGTTTCAGACAACTACCAACAAGGACATTGAATTTTATGGTCTGAGAAAACAAATAAGTATAGGGGGAACTCGCTGATGCGACTGTTTCTACCCTTAACCAATAAACCTTATATTTGTGATGCAACTCCAACATTGCTCTGGGCTTCAATGGCAAGAGGTAGCAGAGAATTGGATTCAGAGAGCAACCAAGGGCCCTGACTTTGACAGTTTGGGAAACTAAGTATGGGGGTGACTTGTATGGTGTGGCAAATGCTGCCATAAGCTTGCTGGGCAAACTGGATAGACCGTTTGGTCCTTTTCTGCCAACATTTCTATGTTTCTATATCAGGCAGACAACTTTTTAACAATCTATTTCCATGGGTAAAGCATTGTTTTACCCACAAAAATGGTTCTGAAATATATCATTTCTATGTTCACAGTGCTGGATTCTACATTAGGTAACATCGCTGAGGAATGGAATCTTAGATTCACTGTGAACAATAAATACATTGAAATCCCCAGCACAGTGTACAGCAGTAGACAAAAAGAAAAAAACAAATAGAATACTAGGAATTATTTAGAAAGGAACAACAAAATAGTGAATTTCATAATACCTCTCTATTGATGCATGGTGTATGCAGTTCTGATTGTCACACCTCAAACAAGATTTAGCAGAACTAGAAAACATACAGAGAAGAGTACTAAAATGATTAAGGAATGGAGATATTCTAAACAGGTTAGACCTCTTCAGCTTGGAGAAGAGATGACTGAGAGGTTTATAAAATGACATGTAGTATGGAAAAAATTAATGGAGAACAGTAATTTATTCTTTCAAATAGTATTAGGACAAGGAAACCCTCCATTAAAATAACTAGTAGCAGATTTAAAACAAATTTAAGGAAGCAATTTTTTTTTCAGTCAACCCACAATTAGGCTGTGGAATTTGTTGCCATAGAATGTGGTCAAGGCTAGTAGTATAGCTAAGTTTGAAAAGGTTTGGACAAGTTTCTAGAAAACTCCATTAACAACTATTAGCCAGATAAACTTTGGTGACTCCACCTCTTGCTTCTGGAAGTGAGCAACATGGAATGGATGATGAGGATCTGTCGGGTACTTCCAAATGACCTGGATTGGCCACTGTTGGAGACAGAATACTGAGCTTGAAGCACCAATGGTCTGACATAATATAGCATTTCTTATGTTCTTAAGTTCTTATCTTAGAAACAAAATAAAAATAGGATTTATAATGTATTGGATGCACACTGCTAGGGCTGTCGATCAGGTAGGAAAGCTATAACTTTGCCTGTGCTGTGGTTGCAGCCTCTTTTGTTTCTGTGTTGTGGATCACCCAAGAAAATCATCTTATAGTCAAACTGGCACTTTCTTAACACCCCCTGAATTCCCAATTCAAATTTAACTTAGGCCACAGAAAATTCTCTAGCTTAGTACTTCAGGACAGTTTGGCTCTGTAAAAATGCCATCTATGCCAAAAAAAATTTTCCAATCTCACATAAATGCATTTTTTTCAGTAAAAAAAAGACAGTGGATACAGAAAGGAAAGTGTATAAGCGGAATAGACTTTTACATATCCAATAGTATTAATAGATTATATGAAGACCACCAAAGCAAAACTAAAGTATATGATCTTCAAACTACTAAAGATGAAAACAGTGATATCAATATAATATACACTAAAAGGGGTATTTTAAACATCAGAAAGGAAATTAGTAGCTTCTTACCTAACATAGTACAAGCTTTGCAGCCATATAAAGTGAAAAAATGAATAAACCAATGTTAGTGAGAGCTTTTGTGATATTATGAGTCTCACAAATATATAACTGAGGACATTATGAGCCTCACAAATTGTTTTACATAGGCACTAAATGCAAGAAACCCTTTAGTGTATCTAGCCCTTTAGCCACTGTTTATGATTACATCACTCTAAAAATGTCAAAACTGTGTACCTTTGAGAGGTTTGTGTGTGCTCCCATGGATTTTCAGAATGTCTGGGAGGTCTGGGAGGCCACCAGCAAAAACTGACACTACAGAGCTATCATTAATTTGTTCAAGTAGGGCGTTTCCAGCAATTGCACAAGAAATCATTTAGACTTAATATAAAACATTTATATCTTACTTCCGCTCATACCAGGTCATCAAAAATAACAGGTATGTAGGATAAGAAGAGATTGCATGCCAGGAAAATACCATAACTTGTATTTGTTTTAAAATCTTCATAAAAAGCACATGGTGGCTTCAAAAAATGCATGTGATTAGAGATTAATGTCAACATTGTGCACATTTGACTGCTGAAATACATTTTTAAGGGTTCTGATGGCTAAAGATTTTATGGTAGTCACTAAGAAAGTTAAATAGGGCTCCCAATCCCTAACTCTTTTTAAGTGATCTCAGTTGGACAGCACTAAGTGATTCTGTTATGCACAGCTCCAGAAATGTTGGCATGGAATGTTTTGAAGTCATGGAAAAATTTGTACCAGCTCAGGGCACCAAGAAATGGTTACTTGAAACCCAGCTCTTTTAGCAATGTTTCCATGCAAAAGTCTCAGTAAGTGGAAATATTTTCCAATTAAAGTATTTAGTAGCGGGAATGCTTGTCAGTGTGCTAACTTTTTCTGCATAAATGCATAAGCTGTGGAGCTTGTCATGCTCATTTTAGATGAGTACTATAATTATTCCTTGAGGACTCTAATAATTATTCTTTGAAATGTGATGCAATGACTCATTCAATTCCCAGGTTGTGCACTATTAAAGTTAGCATTTGAAAATATGATTTTTTTGTATGCTTGCTAAATGCTATAATATAAATGCCATATTTCAAAGAAATAAAAAAATCTTTATGTGCTTTTAATATATTTCATTTCAGTTCATTTCATTTTTGCATTAATAGATTGTCCTCCTTGTAAAAAAAAAAAAAAAAAGAAGAAGAACATGCCATACTGGGTCAGACTGAGGGTCCATCAAACTCAGCATCCTGTTTTCAACAGTGGCCAGTCCAAGTCTCAAGTAGCTGGCAACTACACAAACATTAACTAGATTCCATGCTATTAATGCCGTCAACAAGTAGTGGCTATTCCCTATTAATTGATAGCAAAGACCCAAAAACCCAAAGTGATTTTCAGCATAACAATAAAATACAATAAAAATATCAACATAATAATTTATACAAAAAAGGCCCAATTTTCAAAAACATTTACATGCTTAAAATTGATTTTTACATGTGTGTGTTACGTATCGGGGTGTTTAGTGTGCCTTTGGGCCTCAGCCCAACCCCAGACGGATCCAGAGCCACACCGAGTGTTGATGGCGTGTTCCACCATGGCAGACGGTCTTACCCTCCACCAGGCCTGAAGCTCCCAAGGCCAACAACAGGATGATGTTGGAAGTTGAATGGTCCTCCAACCATTCCGAGCCCTTTCGGACCTGCCGCTTGGAACGGCATGGAGCAGCAGGCCTGGCCTGAGGATGAGGGTAGACGGGCCTTGACATGAAGACGTGACACTATGATGAAGGTGAAGACATGACACCAGGGCTCTTGAAGACATGACACCAGGACTATGGAAGACATAACATCAGGGCTGATGCGAAGACATCATGGACCAATGGTCGATGCGACGACATCAGGAACAAGACTCTGAAGTGGAGACATGACGAGGAACTTGAAATCCAAACAAGATAAGACACAGGGCAGGAGGACATTGGCACTGTCTCTCAGGGTGCCCTACTCAGTCCAACCACGGGAATGGTCGCGGACCACCCTGTCCCACTGCGCGCCCTACACAGCCCGAGGAGGCTGGTCATGGACCACGCTGGGAGCGAGACAAGCACAGGAAGGATCCAGTCGAGGTGGGACTCCGACAATGAAGCCGATGTCATCCGAAGCACCAACACAGCTGGCAGGATGAGACTGCTCAGGAGCTTAGGACATCAGTCCACCTGCAGGCCTCTCCAACCCGGGAAAGACGTCGTCTGAGGGAGCAGGACCGACAGGACCAGAAGGCTCAGGAGCGCAGACATGAACACCAAAGAGGGCAGGACACCAGGAGGCTAAACACCAGGAGACGAACACCAGGACACCTGGACGAGGACCTCAGGCACGAAAACATGGTATGACAAGGAACAAACGAGACGAGGAACTCCATGGAGAAGATAGAAGACCTGATGGAACTCTGGCAGGCAGGAGCCTCCAGAGTGAAGTAACTCCAATGCAAGGCGAAGTCTGAAGTGACGGAGCAGCCCTTTATAGGGCTGGAGCAGGAAGTCCACTCCCTAGGTGGGGCCAGCACACTTCCTGTGCCTGGCCCTTTAAATCCAGCAGAGAAGTGCACGCTGGCGCCTAAGAGGAGCAGAAAGCTTGTGCAGGACTGAGGACAGCGGCCTGCACCGACGTCTTCAGATACAGATGCAGGGCTGGGCCTGGAGGCAGGCCCCGAAGACGGCAGCAGCTCCAGCCGCTGCAGGAAGCCCCGGGAGCGGCTCCAGCCACCAATCGAGCCCAGGGATGCTGCCTGCAGCCCCGGGGGAAGATGGTGACATCGGCAGCGGCTTCCGGCCGTGATGGATGGCGGCAAAGTCCGCGGCTCCAGCCGCGGTGAAGAGGAACATCCGGGCCGTGGGAGGAGCAACAAGTCCGCGGCTCCGGCTGCGTCGGGCAGAAGCAGCAAGGGGGGAAGGTAAGTGCAGCCTGCTTGTGGGGCAGACCCGCGGGCAGCCTTTCATAACACTGTGAATGCACTTTATTCATGTAAGTGGGTTTTTGAAAATTGCTGTAATATATGCCATTGAATTGGCAATAGGTTTCACCCACATTAAGTGCACTTAATGCAGATAAATAGCTTTTGAAAATTGCTATGATAGTATGTAACATTTACATATGTAACTCCTCAAAACATTTGCATGTAAGTTAAAGTCTATATCAACCCAACAATCCCCTCTCTCCCTAGGGCAGGGGAAGAGTTTCTACCAAAAGAAATAACAATTCAAATATAATAACTAATTTCATTATAATCATAGTCCCACCATGATTATACATTCTTAAAAAACAAACAAAACTCCCTATTACTATCTCCAGAGACATCCATGGTCCATGTCTCTCTTGGGTAGAGATGTGAATCGTGTCCTCGATCGTCTTAACGATCGATTTCGGCTGGGAGGGGGAGGGAATCGTATCGTCGACGTTTGGGTGTTTAGAGTATCGTGAAAATCGTTAAAATCGTGAACCGGCACACTAAAACCCCTAAAACCCACCCCGACCCTTTAAATTAAATCCCCCACCCTCCCGAACCCCCCCTCCCAAATGCCTTAAATTACCTGGGGGTCCAGCGGCGGTCCATAGCTAAATCGGGGGAAGGGGGAGGGCAGGAAAACCGGCACACTAAAACACCCTAAAACCCACCCCGACCCTTTAAATTAAATCCCCCAACCTCCCGAACCCCCCCCCCCCCAAATGCCTTAAATTACCTGGGGGTCCAGTGGCGGTCCGTAGCTAAATCGGGGGAAGGGGGAGGGCAGGAAAACCGGCACACTAAAATACCCTAAAACCCACCCCGACCCTTTAAATTAAATCCCCCACCCTCCTGAACCCTCCCCCCAAATGCCTTAAATTACCTGGGGGTCCAGCGGCGGTCCGTAGCTAAATCGGGGGAAGGGGAGGGCAGGAAAACCGGCACACTAAAACACCCTAAAACCCACCCCCGACCCTTTAAATTAAATCCCCCACCCTCCCGAACCCCCCCAAATGCCTTAAATTACCTGGGGGTCCAGCGGCGGTCCGGAACGGCCTCCTGCAATTGAATCGTGTTGTCTTCAGCCGGCGCCATTCTGCGCCACCATTTTGCAAAATGGCAGCGCAAAATGGCGGCGGCCATAGACCAACACGATTCGACTGCAGGAGGTCGTTCCGGACCCCCGCTGGAATTTTGGCAAGTCTTGTGGGGGTCAGGAGGCCCCCCCAAGCTGGCCAAAAGTCCCTGGGGGTCCAGCGGGGGTAACCCGGCTGAACGACCTCCTGCAGTCGATCTCCTGCCGGCGCCATTTTCCGTACGGAAAACGATTTGCGGCAGGATATTGCTCCCGGACCCCCGCTGGACCCCCAGGGACTTTTGGCCAGCTTGGTGGGGCCTCCTGACCCCCACAAGACTTGCCAAAAGTCCAGCGGGGGTCCGGAACGACCTCCTGCAGTCGAATCGTGTTGGTCTATGGCCGCCGCCATTTTGCGCCGCCATTTTGCAAAATGGCTGCACAGAATGGCGCCGGCTTAAGACAACACGATTCAATTGCAGGAGGCCATTCCGGACTGCCGCTGGACCCCCAGGTAATTTAAGGCATTTGGGGGGGGGGTTCGGGAGGGTGGGGGATTTAATTTAAAGGGTCGGGTGGGTTTTAGGGTGTTTTAGTGTGCCGGTTTTCCTGCCTTCCCCCTTCCCCCGATTTACAATTTTTTGACAATAAATCGGGGGAATTGGTATTGTATCGTGGCCCTAACGATTTTTGACGATTTAAAATATATCGGACGGTATTTTAAATCGTCAAAAAACGATTCACATCCCTACTCTTGGGTATTCCCTAGGTTGGCACATGATGACCTCAGCGGGAGGATGTAAAATCAAGTCAAGTCTGAAGCCAGGTAAGGCAATGGCAGGCGAAACAAGCAGGGTCATCCTTCTGTGCAGGGAGGAGGTTGATAATGGAATTCTATTAGATACTACTGTTATGACAAATACACAAAATTCAGTTCATGCAACTCAAAATGAATGATCAACTGAAAAAAAAATCAAATGTGCTCTCTTTTTAAAACATTTTACAGCTTTGTAAATAAATCTTGACACTTATAAATACATTGAGTGAAACTAGACATGTTTTCTAATACTTGTTACAAATGTTCACAGTATTATATCCTTCAAAAAAAGAACATGGATATATTCATTTCATATGGAGCTCAATAACTGCTTTAAAGCTCAGTGAATCAACAGTCAAAAACTATTTTGCTGTGGAACACAAAAGAGTAACATAAAATCCCAATCTTGTCTGGGTTGTTGAAAAGACTAAGCACAATAGTTCAACCTGCTGTCAAAATGCAGACCTCCAGGAACAGAAGAATTACTAATATCCATTTTGTTATGATTCACTAAAGTTCATCATTTTACAGACAAATTGACAATTCTTAATATAGATTATCAAGTCTATAAATACTGAAAATTCCACATAGACAACCCAGTGATCAAATGGGAAACACAGCAATATTGATTTCAATATAGTGGGCCATGGGCTTTCTGCGTGCCAGATCTGAGATAAATCCCAGGTAGGGATATGCATTTGACTGAAAAGAAATTTCCCATTTCATTTCAATTAATTTTTTATAAGATATCTTTATTCATTTTATATAACCAAGAATTCATAGTAGTACATACAAACCAGATATCTTCAGAACACAATGACAGGTAAAATAATAGAAAATCAATATTCAAAACCCCAAATTATTCAGAGTAGTTAAATCACAAGTTGATTGTGATAAATTGCAGGAGGACCTTGTGAGACTGGAAAACTGGGCATCCAAATGGCAAATGAAATTTAAAATGGATAAGTGCAAGATGATGCATATAGGGAATAATAACCCATTCTATATTTACATGATGTTAGGTTCAATATTAGGAGCTACCACCCAGGAAAGAGATCTAGGTATCATAAATTTCTCAATAGTTACTCTAGCCCTACGACCATTTCAGACAAAACAGGAGCAAATGTGAGTTTATTTATTTATTTTATTTAAAGATTTTATATAGCGACAACCGTTTGCACATCGTATCAGTTTACAGATAACTTAGAACATTAGAATTGAATAGGCATGGCCTTTACAAGGAACAAAAAACAACAAATGTATAACAGGAAACCTATGAATTTAGTTAATACATTCAACTATATACAACAAGGTGATAAGAGGAAAGCTATGTACAAAGATTCTAAAAATACATTTGATGAAATTGAAAGGCCTAATAATGGAAAGTCTTCAAATCCCTATTGGACAGTATTAGCGGCAGCATTTATAGGGGATATAACAATTTAGGGATAAGCGACATTATGAGCAATGCTATTCTCCCCAGCAAAGACAGAAGAAATGTCATCCAGCTTAATGTACGACACCTGAACTCCCTAATAATAATAGGGATATTGACTTGATTCTGTTCATTGGGATCTTTATGGATATAAACTCCTAAGTACTTAATGTGAGTTTTGGTATCAATAGTGAACAAAGCAAAAAGTGTGTATCAAGCCATCAGCTGTTATACTCCAGGGTGTGATGTCCAGAATTATACAAACTGTTAGACAGTATTGCATTTCTGGGAGAGGTGGAGGCAAGGGGAGTTCACCAAGCGGTGTGATACTCATGTGCAATAGGGGGTGGCATGGCCATAGCTAGGTTGTCAGAGATACATAATCTTCTGAACAGAGGTTCTTTCCTGCATGGTGCCTAGCTAGTGATAAGGGCTTGGAGGTAGCTTCAGTGTCTATGTGGTATGTGTTGATGTGTGTCCTATATTCCAAGCCACCAACAACCATGATGCAGGCACAAGTTGATGCATTTTTGTTGGATGTGAGGCCTTGACATTCTCTGCTAAGTGTTTTAGGAGTAGTTTCTAATACCCTCTTGAATTCAATAATTGGTCTATGAGAGTATTACAACTAGTGCTTCATGACGGAGATGCCCATGACCCATGGAATTGCCAAGGATGAATTTAATGTACATGATGATTTCTTAAAGTTCTAAACAGAGGCTCGGTCTTGTAGAGTGACAGGACTATACTGGGTCCTGTGATGAAAACAGGAAATAGACCATGTTGACATCTCCCTGATGTGCATTTTATGAGCTTACCTCTGGCATCCTCCTGCCAGGCACACAGCTGGACAAAGCCACTCTACTTCCTTCTGGTGTAGCTCCCAGACCTTTTTCTTGAGATCCTCAATCTCTACAGAGCAATAGGAATATGAGGCTCTTACTTCAGTGTTGCTGCTTCTCTGACTTCTTGAATGATACGTTTCTAGTTTTTGAACTGAAGTCTTGACTCTGTTTCATATCTTTTTGTTCTCCTTTTGGGCAGCAATACGTGGTGTCCTTCCACTTGGCCAGAAACTACACCAGAGCTGGGACAATCCCCAAGCAGTCAGGGAACCCAGTCACGAGAGGGAGTTTGCAAACCAATCCAGCTTTTGGATAACCCTATTCTGATGCATTATGGGCACAGAAGCATTTATTTCAAAGGGAAGAGTTAGGGACTACAGATGCCACACAGCTTTGGGGTGTAAGTTTACAACTAAGACTGGCCCAAAATTCTCCCTCCTGGACCTAGGAGCACTTGCCTGCTTTGCAATATGGTCAGCAAAAAAAAACAAAAAACAAAACAAAACCCAGAAACATGTCAGTTAGGATGTTCTTTCCCTTACCTGGACCTTTACTTTATTTATGACCTGTATCTAAATCTGTTACTTTTTTCCTTCTTTTTTATTTAACTCTTTCAGTATAATACTGTAGCAACACTTGTACATTTGTAATTTGAATCAGGCTCTGAATTGATATATGCCTATTGCTTCTTACATAAGAACATAGAACATAAGATTTCCATACAGGATCAGTCCAAAGGTGTATCAAGCCCAGCATCATGTTTCCAACAATGACCAATCCAGGTCACAAGTAGGGGTGTGCATTCGTTTTGAACTTATATGTAAAACGCTACTTTTTTTTTTTTTAACTTAAAAAAGTGATGAGGTGAAAACGATCAGATTTCCAACGTATTCAAAATAGCTATGTTGAATACGTTGGAAATCGTGATCGTTGATCCTAAATAAAAATTTAAACCCCTCACCCTCCTTAATCCCCCCCAAGACTTACCAAAACTCCCTGGTGGAACCGTGGTGGACCACGTGACGGCCGCGTCACTCGTGACGCGGCCGTCACGTGCTCCTGACCCCCCCAAGCTGGTTCCGCTCCCGGACCCCTCGTTGGACACAAATGGAACTTTTGGCCAGCTTGGGGGGGTCAGGAGGCTCCCCCAAGCTGGCCAAAAGTTCCGTTTGTGTCCAACGAGGGGTCCGGGAGCGGAACCGCAGTGGACCACGTGACGGCCGCGTCACTTCGACGTGACGCGGACGTCACGTGCTCCTCGCAAAGGAATAGAGGAATGGCTTCCTGACTCCCCGCTGGACCACCAGGGAATTTTGGTAAGTCTTGAGGGGGGATTAAGGAGGGTGAGGGGTTTAAATTTTTATTTAGGGAACCGGTGCACGTATGGACATAGACTCAACTTATGGAATTCTCCATATGTCCATATTGACCGAAATTGACCCCCCTTTTCGACTTATGGACTTATGAACATAAACTTTTTGTCTGCACATCCCTAGTCACAAGTACCTGGCAGGATCCTGAGGGGTAGATAGATTCCATGTCGGTTATTCCAGGGATAAACAGTGGATTTCTGCAACTCCACCTCAATAATGGTTTATGGACTTTTCTTCCAGGAACTTGTCCAAACCTTTGTTAAACCCAGCTTTCATCACATCCTTTACCAACAAATTCCAGAGCTTGATTATGCATTGAGTAAAAAAATATTTTCTCTTACTACTTTAAATGTACAAGTTTAACTGATTGGTTACTAATCAGTTAAAAAGTGTCACTTTGGGAGGAATTCATTAGCTAGAGGTACGGTTCTGCCTTCCATTGGCTACCTCCTTAGTTACCAGAACTTGTTTGTGTTGCTATGATTGCAAGGTGGTGTTTGTGGGGGTATCAGTAAAAACAATCAAGTGATGTCATTTTATAGCATCAAGTTCTAGTCAGCAAAAGCATGTAACACAAATGAAAATTTAGAATTTACCAATCCTTTTGTATTTTAGGAAAGGGACCCTGGCATTTTGGGATATGCATATTTTGAATTCCCCTGGAGTGAGTCTGTGTGTTTGGGTGGGGGTGGGGGGTGACTGGTGAGAGGGTAAGTGACTTGGTTGAATGTATGGGATGACAGATGGGAGACAGTCTGGTTGGGGTGATGTCTGGAGAGAGAGAGAGGCAACCTGGTATGTGTGGGGGGTAACCTATCACCATATACAGTTACCCTAGTCACTCGCCCCAGGCTACCTCTCTTTCCCACATGTCACCCCATATAACAAGAAGGCATCGGCCTTCTTGTTATATGGTTTTTGTTAAGTTAACGCCTAAGTTTGATGTAAACCGGCCTGATATGAAGCTTGTCATGAAGTTCGGTATAGAAAAATGTCAAATAAATAAAAATAAATAAATAAATATAGTTACCTCAGTCACTTCCCCTCTCGCTAGTCCCATCCAATACACAACAAGCTGTCTTTCTCTCACCAGTCACTACTCCAAGAAGTCTTTTACCTGTTACCGCCATACAGTCACTCCAGTTACTCTCCCTCTTCCTAGTTACCCCTCACATACCAGGCTGAATCTCTCTCAAAAGTTACCATCTCAACCAGTCTCTCTCTCCCCCACCTGACATACCACACAGTCACCCCAGTCACTCTCCCTCTCACCAGTCACCCCCTCATACCAAGCTGCCCTTCTCATGAGTCACCACCCCAACCATTCTCTCTCATATCTGTCACCCCATAGTTACCCCATTCACCCCCTTTCACCACACACCACTCCAATCAATCTCTCTCTCCCACCTATCACTCCAGAGAGGACTGGCAGTGTAAAGCGACGAAGCAACTTACTTTTTTTGCAACCCCCCTCCGGAGACGGACATCATCGAAGATGACCGCGGCTCCCCTGGCTCCAGCTGCTCGCGAAGATGGATGCATCGCATGGGTGAAAGCGGCCCCTGTGCATGCAATTGGGCCGCTCAAGACGTGATGTCATATGCCGTGACGCCAAACGTCGTGACGTCACGCCTTGAGCGGCCCAATTGCACGCACAGGGGCCGCTTTCGCCTGTGCAGGCGTCCATCTTTGCGGGCAGCTGGAGGCAGGGGAGCCGCGGTCGTCTTCGCCGATGTCCGTCTCCAGAGGGGGGCTGCAAAAAAAGTAAGTCGCTTCGTTGCTTTACACTGCGAGTCCTCTCTCCCCTCCTCCCGAAGCAAGGCTGCTTTTCACGCCTTGCTTCGGGAGGAGGGGAGAGAGGACTGGCAATCCCGAGTGTAGGATTGCCCGTCCTCTCTCCCCTCTCTCTCTTGCAACATTTTTTTTTCGCTTTTTTTTTTCTTCGCTTTTTCGCTTTTTTCCACTTTCGTTGCTTCGGGAGGAGGGGAGAGAACTGGGGCTGCCCCGGAGACCAGCACCCATGGACACAGCCAGGGCAGGTGAGCGGGGGCTGGGTAAAAGTTTGCCACCTATCCTTACCCCTGCCTCTAACACAGGGGTAAGGGTAGGCAGTAAGTTAGCAGGTTAAACGCGCGGCAAAACGGCAGGGTAAAAAAGTGATAGTCGGGACGCGCGTTACTGTATGGGAGGGAATAGCTAATTTGATTGTTTACATGTAACATACATGCCGCGGGCGGAAGGGGTTACCCGGTGATTTAAGGACGTGGTAAGAGTAGGTTAAAGGGGATAGTGTATCGCGGGTTGGACTAACGCAGCCGAAAAGTGGGTAGAAAACAGGTTAGGAGCAGGGTAACCGCGGCCACACTTTACAGTATTGACCTGAAAGATTGGGATAGCGGTGGTCTGTGAAGCCAAATTCCCAGTGGGCCTCTTTTGTAGTTACAAGCTTGGTGTGTGCACATATATTACATTAGTGCACATCAAGGCACTGTGCCAGTGTGCCTGTGGGCAGCCAGTTTTGCAGACTCAAGTATATTGGGACAGCGGTGGTCCGTGAAGCCAAATCCCCAGTGGGCCTCTTTTGGAAATAATTATTTTAATTGAAATCCCTAGTAGGCAGTGACATTAAATCCACAATGTCAGGGAAAGCTAGACGTGGTCAGGAAATTGGGACTCGGAGAGGAGACACCTCAAAAGGGAGTGCCAGTCCCCCATTAAAGTTAAAAAGGGACCTGTTCCAATCTAAAATCTCTGGAGGGGCAGGCAGTTTCATCCAGAAAAAAATGAAATCTAAACATGATGCATCACCACCATCTGTTTCTGTTCCTGTAGTTTTGGAGGTGATGGAAGGGGAGGCTGAGTCATGCAAGACAAAATGGTGACACCCAAAAGCAGCAGTGGGACAGCAGTCTGGACTTAGCATTGACAATGTAGCACAGGCACTGTTTGCTTCTGATTCCAATGAAGAATCATCTTGTGTGGGATTCTCATCAGAAATGGAAGAAGTAATACCTGACGAAGGTTTAGGAGGATTCATTAGTCCTGTCTTAGCCTCCATTTCAGTGCTGCAGGGGAGAGATGAAACTGATGGTGAGGAGGAAGAACAGTCAGCGCAGGCACAGAGTATGACTGATGCCCCTGGCATTGCTTCTCAGGGTGCACCCACTACTTCAGCTCCAGTGCCAGCATCCACCCCGAAGGCTATAGAGAATGGATCATGAAAGACATCTGTGATTTGGAGCCACTTTAAAGTGACGGAGGACCCGCGTTTTGCTTGGTGTAATTACTGTGCCAGGAATATTAGCAGAGGCAAGCAAATGGGACATCTATCTAATTTTGGCCTGACGCATCATATGAAGAGGCAACACCCAACAATAGTACTGCCATCTGGGGATGGTGACAGTACAAGTCAGGGGACTCCTTTTTCCAGGCAGCGTAAAGTGGTTGAAAAGGAGCAGAGTCACCCCACGCCCTTAGCACCTTCTAGCAGTCAGGAGGCAGGCCAGCAGCCCCCTGCCATGTGGCAGAAGTGATAACCCACCATGGAGGAAATGGGGTGGATTATGATGACGCTATCCCGGGGTAGGAGGCAGGCAGCCTCAAAAGTTGTAACCAGGAGCATTGGGGAAATGATTGTCCTTGATGACCAGCCCTTGTAGATAGTGGAGGATGTGGGTTTCAGGCATTTTCTGAAGGTCGTAGTTCCAAATTACAAAGTCCCCTCCAGAACCACATTTAGCAGAAAGGTCATCCCCAGCCTGTACAAGCAGTGTCGCAGTTGCATGCAAGCGCTGCTAGCTAAGGCAGAGGGGAGAGTGAATTTCACCTGCGATATCTGGACCGCTATGAATGATGCACACTCTTACCTCTCCCTGACAGCACACTGGTGGGACCTGGCTGAGGCAGGGGCAGGCAGCAGCTCTATTAGTGAACAAGTATCAGGGTGGAGGTGGGATTTACTGTACACCCACCTGATGGACCAGGCTCATACCACAGCCAATATTCTAGCATGCATCAGACAGATGCTGGAGGGCTGGCAACTATACCAGCGAGACAGGAATCCTCAGGCAGGGTCCTTTGTCACAGACAATGGTGCAAACATGGTTAAGGCAATAACCGATGGGCACTTTCAGAAAATCCTATGTTTTGCACACACTCTGCACCTGGTAGTGAAGTCAGCTCTGGGGTTGGAGTCCAATCACCAAGAGAATGAATACCTGCATACGTTAATACACAAGTGCAGGAACATAGCAGTGCACTTCCACACAAATGTGAAGGTGGAGCAGTTTCTCTGACAGAAGCAGACTGATTTGGACATGCCTCACAAGCATCTCATTCAAGACATTGCCACCTGGTGGAATTCATCTATATGATGCTGTAGAGGTTAGTGGAGCTGCAGACACCCCTTCATGAACTTTCTGGTTCAATGGACATAGGTGTGCAGAATCCCCTAGGGCATCATGATTGGTTAGTCATGAGTCAGCTGGTAAAAATCCTGCAGCCCTTCAAGGATGTCACGGAGGAGCTGAGTTCCAGAAGTGCCACCTTGGCTGACATCATCCCTATAGTTAATTTTCTGGATGAAAATTCGGAGGGCTTTAAACAGGAAGAGGGAATGAGAGCTGAGGTGCTGAATTGTCTGGATGTTTTGCAGCAGACCGTCGCCCGTATGACATAGTGAGGGCAAAGGTAGCGCTGGCGCCATTTTGAATATTGGCAATACGGCCCGTGTGCAGGAGGTCACTCCCGGACCCCCGCTGGACTTTTGGCAAGTCTTGTGGGGGTCAGGAGGCCCCCCAAGCTGGCCAAAAGTCCATGGGGGTCCAGCGGGGGTCCGGGAGCAATTTCCTGCACGCGTGACGTCGGGGGCCAGGAACCAAAATGGCGCCGGCACTACCTTTGCCCTGTCACATGATAAGGGCAAAGGGCCACCATCTCTCAACGCAGCCGTGGCCAGAGAGCTTGAGATCGCGCCGGGACCCCCCCCCCCCCACTGGACCCCAGGTAATTTAAAACATTTTGGGGGGGGTTCGGGAGGGTGGGGGATTTGTTTTAAAGGTTCAGGGTGGGTTTTAGGGTTGTTTTGGTGTGCCGGTTTTCCCGTGCCCTATTTAACGATACAATACAAATGCCCCTGACGATAAATCGGGGACATTTGTATTGTATCGTGCACTCTAACGATTTTGGACGATTTTAAAATTATCTGACGATAATTTTAATCGTTCAAAAATGATTCACATCCCTAGTCTCTATTGCTCTAAAAGCATCCTCTGTTGAATTATCTTTCAAAAATGAAAAAGATGACATTTTCTTCTGGCAGTGAACCAGTTCAAGAAGAAGTGACAGATCAAACCACAACATACCTGCACAAAAGAATTCCTCCATTGCTGTGCCTGTCCGTCCAGGCCTTACGTCCCTACGAGGGCTTGACCTCTAATTCTGGCCTGTCCATCCAGGCTTTAAATCTATGAGGGTTTGACCTCTAATGTTATGCCTGTCCGTCCAGGCTTTACGTCTCTATGAGGGTTTGACATCTAATGCTGTGCCTGTCCATCCAGGCTTTATGCCTCTATGAGGGTTTGACCTCTAATGCTGTGCCTGTCCATCCAGGCCTTATGACCCTATGAGGGATTGACCTCTAATGCTGTGCCTGCCTGTGCAGGCTTTATGTCCCTAAAAGGGTTTGATCTCTAATGCTGTGCCTGTCCATCCAGGATTTATGTATATACGAGGATTTGACCTTGAATCCTGTGCCTGTCTGTCCAGGCCTTATGTCCTTAAAAGGGTTTGAGCTCTAATGCTGTGCCTGTCTGACCAGGCTTTACATCTCTATGAGGATTTGACCTCTAATGCTGTGCCTGTCCATCCAGGCCTTATGTCTCTATGAGGGTTTGCCCTCTAATGCTGTGCCTGTCCGTCCAGGACTTCAGTCCCTATGAGGGTTTGACCTCTAATGCTGTGCCTGTCCATCCAGGCTCGATGTCCCTAAAATGGTTTGACCACTAATGCTGTGCCTGTCCGTACAGGCCTTATGTCCCTATGAGGGCTTGACCTCTAATGAAGTGCCTATCCATCCAGGCCTTATGTCCCTATGAGGGTTTGAACTCTAACGCTATGCCTGTCCATCCAGGCTTTACGTCTCTATGAGGGCTTGACCTCTAATGCTGTGCCTGTCCATCCAGGCTTTATGTCTCTATGAGGGCTTGACCTCTAATGCTGTGCCTATATGTCCAGGCCTTATGTCTCTATGAGGGTTAGACCTGTGCCTGTCTATCCAGGCTTTATGTCCCTAAAAGGGTTTGACCTTTAATGCTGTGCCTGTCCGTCCATGCCTTAAGTCCCTTCAAGGGCTTGACCTGTAATGCTGTTCCTGTCTGTCCAGGCCTTACATCCCTTCAAGGGCTTGACCTCTAATGCTGTGACTGTCCATCCAGGCCTTAATCCCTATGAGGGCTTGACCTCTAATGCTGCACCTGTACATCCAGGTTTTATGTCCCTAAAAGGGCTTGACCTCTAATGCTGTGCCCATCCATCCAGGCCTTAAGTCCCTATGAGGACTTGACCTCTAATGCTGTGCCTGTCCATCCAGGCTTTATGTCCCTAAAAGGATTTGACCTCTAATGCTGTGCCTGTCCATCAAGGCTTTACGTCTCTATGAGGGTTTGACCTCTAATGCTGTGCCTGGGTATGCAGGCTTTTTTGTCTATACGACAGTTTGACCTCTAATGCTGTGCCTGTCCATCCAGGCCTTATGTCCCTAAAAGGTTTTGACCTCTAATGTTATGCCTGTCTGTACAGGCTTTACATCTCTATGAGTGTTTGACCTCTAATGCTGTGCCTGTCCATCCAGGATTTATGTCCCTAAAAGGGTTTGACCTCTAATGCTGTGCCTGTCTATCCAGGCCTTAAGACCCTTCGAGAGCTTGATCTCGAATGCTGTGCCTTTCTCTCCAGGATTTATGTCTCTATGATGGTTAGCCCTCTAATGCTGTGCCTGTCCATCCAGGCCTTATGTCCCTATGAGGGTTTGACCTCTAATGCTGTGCCTCTCTGTCCAGGCTTTAAATCCCTAAAAGGGTTTGATCTCTAATGCTGTGCCTGTCCGTCTATGCCTTAATTCCCTATGAGGGCTTGACTTCTAATGCTGTGCCTGTCCATCCAGGCCTTATGTCCCTTCGAGGGCTTGACATCAAATGCTGTGCCTGCCTGTCCAGGCCTTATGTCTCTATGATGGTTTGACCTCTAATGCTGTGCCTATCCATCCAGGCCTTATGTTCCTACGAGGGTTTGACCTCTGGTTCTGTGCCTGTCCATCCATGCTTTATGTACCTACAAGTGCTTGACCTCTAATGCTGTGCCTGTCCGTCTAGTCCTTACTTCCCTATGAGGGCTTGACCTCTAATTCTGTGCCTGTCCATCCAGGCCTTATGTCTCTATGAGCATTTGACCTCGAATGCTGTGCCTCTCTGTCCAGGCCTTATGTCCCTAAAAGGGTTTGTCCTCTAATGCTGTGCCTGTCCATCCTGACTTTATGTCTCTATGAGGGTTTGCCCTCTAATGCTGTGCCTGTCCATCCAGGCCTTATGTCCCTATGAGGGTTTGACCTCTAATGCTGTGCCTGTCCGTCTAGGCTTTAAGTCCCTAAAAGGGTTTGATGTCTAATGCTGTGCCTGTCCATCCATGCCTTAAATCCCTATGAGGGCTTGACCTCTAATGCTGTGCCTGTCCATCCAGGCCTTATGTCCCTTCGATGGCTTGACCTCTAATGCTGTGCCTGCCTGTCCAAGCCTTATGTCTCTATGATGGTTTGACCTCTAATGCTGTGCCTATCGGTCCAGACCTTATGTCCCTATGAGCATTTGACCTCTAGTGCTGTACCTGTCCATCCAGGCTTTATGTCCCTACAAATGCTTGACCTCTAATGCTGTGCCTGTCCGTCTAGTCCTTACTTCCCTATGAGGGCTTGACCTCTAACTCTGTGCCTATCCATCCAGGCCCATAAGCCCCTATGAGGGCTTGACCTCTAATGCTGTGCTGTCCACCTTGGCCTTATGTCTCTATGAGTGTTTGACCTCGAATGCTGTGCCTGTCTGTCCAGGCCTTAAGTCTCTAAAAGGGTTTGTCTTCTAATGCTGTGCCTGTCCATCCTGACTTTATGTGTCTATTAGGGTTTGACCTCAAATGTTGTGCCTGTCCATCCAGGCCTTATGTCCCTAAAAGGGTTTGACCTCTAATGCTGTGCCTGACCATCCAGGAGCCCTTTCCTGATCAAAGGAAAGGGAACTCTCCCCAAGGTAGCTGGCCAGCCTATCTCTTAGTACCTGTTGACCCCTGTTAAACTGCTGTTCACAGTGAGACCTCTTCCATGTCGCCACGCTTTGAAGGCTCATGCTCCACTCTAGGGGCCAACCCATTCTAGGGAGCCCTTTCCTGCTCAAAGGAAAGGGAATTCTCCTTGGGGCCAGCCTTTCTTGCCCCTATTAAAGCTACAGGGACCTGACTACCTCGGCCCTGCCAGCCTGACTTGTCCCTATCAACTTTCTGCCACTCTGCCTTGCTCCCATACACCAGATGACGCACTCAACTCCTTGTGGTGTTCTTGCCTCTATCATGGTTCCTCAGTGTGTTGGTGCTTACTATGTTCCACCTTCATTGTGATGTAGGATGTTGATGCCACTTGTCTTGCCACTTTGCCTGTCATGCTGCCTTCGAGGGTTCATGCATCTGTTTTCGGTGCTCTCTTTTAAAGCTGTGGCGTGTTTTTGACACTCTCGCTGCTGCTTTGCTCGTCTGTTAAAACACTCTTGCCATTCCTGGTACCCCTTTGCCCCTTTAAAGTGCCTTAGGCTATTCATGCCAGTTTGGTGCCACTTTGCCACAGTCTAAGTACCTTGGAGCTCTTTTCTCATTCTGATGATAGCTTCCCAGAAGTTTCATCAGAATTGATAAGAAAACTCCAATTCTGCAGCCAAAAATAGGCTGCAAATACTTCCCCCTTTGACTTTAATGGGAAATTGGAAAACGAATAAAACATATCAACGGATTGGTTTTCTCCTCTATGAAACAAATGCAACAAATTTGGTCCCGGTGAAACAAATACCGAATAGCAACTAATTTTTTCCTTCTGCACATCCCTAATAAGCACCTTGAAAAATTGTATATTTTGTTATTGTTACATAGAGAGGGAATTTTATGACTGTTATTGCTTCTATTTTTGCTAAATGTCACAAACATCTGATAACTGTACATAATAAATTGTACTATATTTTTTAGAAAGTATATGTAGCTTAAAAAGGAATAAATATGTAATTGTTGTGATGAAATAGTGTATGTGCGATTATGACTGTATGACAGGGTAATGCCTTTATTGTTTAGATGAAACTTTTTTTTAAAGAAAGGAATATATACCAAGTTTAAATTGTAAATCACCTTGAGCAGATGTTGGAAAAATGACTTGTATATACAAAGAAAGAAAGAAATAAACCTCCCAAAGTGGTGCTCCTACTAATGGACATTTAGTGTCTACTACCACTCCAAAATTATGCCCCTTTTAAAAGAGATACTGTAAATTATTAAGGTTTTCTATAGGGTTTATATACCCATTTCAATGTTGAACAAAGTTACACAAATAGACAGCAAGCCATTTACAATGATAACAATTTAAACAGTTATTTCACACAAAAGTCGTCAGCACACAGCAGAATGCCCCCTCCTCCAATCACCCCTTTTCTGTGATAGAAGGTTATGCATATAAGGGTCAACTTTCGAAGGGCTTAGATGCCTAACTTTGGGATTTAAGTACCTTAATTGGCACCCATAAAAACTGACTAGAACTGAATTCCTAAACTTAGATGCCTAAACAGTGGTCATGCCAAGGGATGGGGGTCAGGGTGGGGAAAGAGATGTTGGTGACCAGTGCTAATTTTAAAAAATATGTGGCTGATGCCCCCTCTCTCTTCCAGACTGCAAGGCCAGTGGGGTGGAGGAATGGTTGCTGTGTATGTGAGTGAACCACACAAGATACTTCTGAACCAAAGAAGATGGACCCCGCCTGGAATGTATGAGATGAAAAACTGTAATTGTGTCATAAACAAGACATTGCTTAAACTTAACTGTCATGACTAGCTGGACACAACCTTGTTGAGGCTACAATGGTCTTCACAGACATTGTAGCCCTCTAAGCAACATTCTGATCAACAGGCTATGTCTCTCAGCATATCCACCTTCATGCATATCTTCTGCTAAGGAAAATAAATCAGCTTTTAATCACCCACCAATGATGTACACATGGATTATGGCATATCCAATCAATGCTCACCTTTGGGAGATAGTTGGCATTCACATCAGACACAGCAGCCATGACAATCTAAGAAGAAAGGAACTTAGGAGGAAGAAGAGGGAATCTAAAGAAAGTCAAAAGGGTTTCTGCTGGACTTTATAATTAAACTCCTGTCTACTCTGTGCTTCCACAAGGTTCCTGAATGCCACCTTGGTTCAGTCCTTGTAGTCCCTGCCTGTCTGCACATGCTGCAAGCCAGACTAGTCTCTAAAGTCTAATTGTTAGCTTGCAAAGCTCAATTTGTCAGTTGTTCCTTGCAGAAAGCTTTCTGCCTTCCTGGGACTGATAAGAAATCTTTCCCAGCTTTATGGACAATGCATTGTGGAACTGTTTCCTGCTAAGATGTAGGGGGTAGTTATCTTCTTGCATGTACTGCCAATCCCAGAGAGCAGATCTTGGTCCAAACTGCTAGAATATTCTGAGAGATTGAAAGACACTTCATGCTACTTTTTTCCTGAATGTTTATGTAATACCTAGGTTAGTATTACTTCTATGCTAGGTAGTTAGCTTTGCAATGCAAGGGTTAAAAGTGTTGGTTGTTCTTGATTCTGATAACTTGTGACATGGTAACGTATCACATGACTGTGGCTATTGCCTAACAAAGCTAAGTCATGTCTCCTGTTAGGGGTGTGCGTTCGTTTGCAATGTATTGGTAATCCGCAATGTATATGCCATATTCGTTGTATTCGTGGGAGTCGCGAAACGTATGGCAAACCCCCACATATACAACGTATCACTAACGAATAAAACCCAACCCTAGTGACCCCCCCAAGAATTGCCAAAAGTCCCTGGTGGTCCAGCAGGGGTCCTGGAGCGATCTCCTGCACTCAGGCCATCGGCTGCCGGTATTCAAAATGGCGCCGACAGCCTTTGCCCTTACTATGTCACAGGGGCTACCGGTGCCATTGGTCGGCCCCTGTCACATGGTAGGACAATGGAAGGCCGGCGGCATCTTGTGCTCCTACCATGTGACAGGGGCCGAACAAAGGCACCGGTAGCCCCTGTGACATAGTAAGGGCAAAGGCTATCTGCACCATTTTGAATACCGGCAGCTGACGGCCTGAGTGCAGGAGATCGATCCAGGACCCCCGCTGGACCACCAGGGACGTTTGACAAGTCTTGGGGGGGACTCCTGACCTGACTCCTGATCCCCCAAGACTTTCCAAAAGTCCCTGGTGGTCCAACGGGGGTCCTGGAGCAATCTCCTGCACTCGGGCCATCGGCTACTGGTATTCAAAACGGTGCTGATAGCCTTTGCCCTTACTGTGTTACAGGGGCTACCGGTGCCATTGGTCAGCCTCTGTCACTTGTAGGAGCACAAGATGGCGCCGGTCTTCCATTGCTCCTACCATGTGACAGGGGCCGACCAATGGCACCGGTAGCCCCTGTGACATAGTTTGACCTCTAATGCTGAGCCTGTCCATCCAGGCATTATGTCCCTATGAGGGCTTGACCTCTAATACTGTGCCTTTCCATCCAGGATCTATGTCTCTACAAGGGTTTGACCTCTAATGCTGTGCCTGTCCGTCGAGGCCTTATGTCCCTACGAGTGTTTGACCTGTGGCTGTCCATCCAGGCTTTATGTCCTTAAAAGGGTTTGACCTCTAATGCTGTGCCTGTCTCTCCATGCCTTAAGTCCCTATGAGGGATTGACCTGTAATGCTGTTCCTGTCTGTCCAGGCCTTACATCCCTACAAGGGCTTGATCTCTAATGCTGTGCCTGTCTGTCAAGGCCTTAAGTCCCTACGAGGGCTTGACCTCTAATGCTGTGCCTGTCCATCCAGGCCTTAAGTCCCTACGAGGGCTTAGCCTCTAATGCTGTGCCTGTCTGTCCAGGCTTTATGTCCCTAAAACGGTTTGACCTCTAATGCTGTGCCTGTCCATCAAGGCTTTATGTTTCTACGAGTGTTTGAACTCTAGTGCTCTGCCTGTCCATCCAGGCTTTACATCTCTATGAGGGTTTCACCTTTAATTCTGTGCCTGTCTGTCTAAGCTTTATGTCTCTATGAGGGTTTGCCCTCTAATGCTGTGCCTGTCCATCCAGGCCTTATGTCCATTGCTCCTACCATGTGATTGGGGCCGACCAATGGCACCGGTAGCCCCTGTGACATAGTAAGGGCAAAGGCCATCGGTGCCATTTTGAATACCAGCAGGCGATGGCCCTAGTGCAGGAGATTGCTCCAGGACCCCCGCTGGGCCACCAGGGACCTTTGGCAAGTCTTGGGGGGGTCAGTAGGGTGGGGGGGTTGCAGTTAATTAAATTTAAAGGCTTGGGATGGGGTGTTTTTTGGGAAACAAATATATATGTAACTAATGAACGGATCGGGGTCCCTCGAGAACGGATGCAACAGATTTGGGTACCGACAAATACGAATACCGAATGGGATGAATCCGTCCCTGCTGCACATCCCTATCTCCTGTAGCATGTTACAATAAAAATCCATACTAGAAAGACAATAAGGTGTAATATTCAGTAATTCAGCCTCAAGTGAATTTGGATTGTTTTATTAGTTGGGATACAAACCGTCTCAGCTAAATATATATGGTTATAATATATTCTACATCTTCCCACCCTTTCAAGCAAATGAAAATTGCGATCTGATCCTCTCCCCAAGTTCTACCTCTTACTAGCACTTCAAACAAATTAAGGGCCAATCCTTCTCCTAATGCTCCATTCTTCCTGAGCATAAAACAACACTATTAGGTATATTTTCAAAGATGTTCCACATGTAAATGTAACATACTATTGTAGCAATTTTCAAAAGTCCATTTATCCATGTTAAGTACACAATGGGGTAGATTTTAAAAGGGTTACGCGCCTATTTTGCATAGGCTCAGCGGCACGCGCAAGCCCCGGGACGCGTGTAAGTCCCAAGGCTTTGCTAGGGGGGGCGTGTCGGGGGCGTGTTGGGGGGTGGCGTGATGTTCGGGGCATTCCGGGGGGGGCATGGTTCCAGCCCAGGGCATTTCGGGGGCATGTCCGAGGCCTCCAAAATCACTCCCGGGCTGGGGAATTGCATGGCGGCAGCCGACCGGCTCGCATGGCTCGAAAGATACGCCTGCCCCAGGCAGGCGTAACTTTCGAGATAAAGATAGGGGGGTTGTAGATAGGGCTGGGGGGGTGGGTTAGGTAGGGGAAAGGAGGGGAAGGGAGGGGAAGTGGGGGGAGGCCGAAGAAAATTTCCCTCCAGCCTCCCCCCACCTTCCCCCACCTTCCCCTCCCTTCCCTACCTAACCCACCCTCCCCGATTTCGGCGCGGCCTCAAAGGGAATGGGCAGCGCGTGCTGTGCTCGGCGCGCGCATGGTGCACAAATGTGCACCCCCTTGTGTGCACCAACCCCGTATTTTATAAGATATGCATGGCTACGCGCATATCTTATAAAATCTGGCGTACTTTTGTTTGTGGCTGGTGCGCGAACAAAAGTACGTGCGGGCGTACTTTTCTAAAATCTACCCCAATGAGTGTAAAACCTATTGCAGAAATGTTCAAAAGCCCACTTACACTGGTAAAATGCATTTACATGGGTAAAACCCAGTTGTAATCATGCAAATGCTTATAAAAATTAGGCCTTATGAAGCTGGTTCCCTTGCTATCCTCAACCCTCCTCCCTCCCTCAGAATAGTCCCAAACCAAGTAATAATGAAGACAAAGTCTTACCTCCTGCAGTCTTGGTATCCATCATTGCTTTCTCAGTGATACAAAAACCAGCACCAAAGTGTTGTAACTCAGGAGGAAGGGGGCATTAGGATGAGGGCTAAGTTCAAATGAGTTTTGAAGCACCAGGTAGAGGAGGATTGAGAGAAGGATCACTCTTTAATTTTTTAAGTTCAGACTGGAGGGATAGGGATCACAGTGAGAGGACTGGTGGCACCCCATCACCCCATTGGGTTTGTTCAGGCGGGAGTGGGATAGGAATACAACTCTTTTCAGCCTGTTCAGAAGGGATCAAAATCATAGTGGGTGCTCTCTCATTCATTTCTCCCCCTACTGAGGGAGGAAGATTGAATATTTTTAAAGATCCAGTGGGAGAGTGGATGGATCTCTAGCTTGGGAGTGGTGTCATAATTAGCCAGCTAGTGGTGATTTACTTTAAGTCCTAACCTAAGGTACCCAAAAACTAAATGGCTTAATTTTAGCTACATAAGGCCTAGATTTATCAAAACATTGCATGCAATAGGAAAAGGGGTGTGTTTTATGGTAATAGCCTATTTATTGCAATATCTTAGTTTTACCACAATAGAGAGAGAGAGAGAGAGAGAGGGAGAGACTATCTACAAGGCCCTTGTAGTACTTAGCTATTTATGCTACTATAGGAGGCCCACTTAATAACTGAAACTGAGGTTTAGGTAGTAGTGTAGGGTTAGGGGCCACTTTTACATGAAAAGTGAGACGTATGAACAGAACGGTGCACTTGTGAAGATTTGATGTCTTTCGGAGTGAGGAAACTCACACAAGAATGAGATTTGTACAATGTTCTCTCAACCTAGCTTGATGGACTCTCTTCCTGAGTAACATCAAGCTAGGTTGAGAGAACATTGTACTTCTCACTCTGCATGTAAAAGTGGCCCCTAACCCCTACTCTACTACCTAAAACTCATCTTGAGTTACTAGGTGGGCCTCCTATAGTAGCATAAATAGCTGCTTACTATGGTGCCACCCGCAGAGGCTCTCTCTTTCTCTCTCCTCTCTCCTCCCCTCCCCTCCACAATCTCAGGCCCTTCTCCCACATCTCAGGCCCTTCCCCAGCATAAAAATGCCCAAAATGGAATTTGTGAAAAAATTACATATTTGGGCATATCGCATGACATCGCAAAACTTAATGCTATTGAAAAAGGTGTAATTATTTTTTGCATTAAAGCTGTACAATATCATATGTTATGGCTTCGCAAATTTCAAAGCCAGCACACTTTTACAAAATTTCTGACCCCCACTCCTCCCTAATCCCTCCCCTTTTAAAAATTTGCATCGCACCATGAGATATGGTGCCTTTTGCATGTGTTACATCATTTTTCTCATGCGAGAACCCCATAATGAGAGTTGATAAATGACCCTGTAAGTTTTAGGAAGCCAATTTGATTTTCAACAATTTAATTTAATTTAAAATTTATAGACTGCTTTTCTAGGATGAATCAATACAAGGCAATATACAACAAAATATAACTGCTTACATTTGACTGAAAATAAGCTTAATTTGGTCAGCTAACATTTGGCTGGCTAAATTAGAAATTCAGAGGCCAATATTCATCCCTACTTACCTGGATAAGTAGGGACGTATCCGGTTAAGTGGCAGTAGCTGAATATTCAGTCCTAATCAATGGCTGCCATTTAGCTGGTTAAGTATTTATCCGGCTAAGTAAGTAGCCTGATAAGTGGTGGGCAGGATATTAATGTTCCCGGGAGGAGCTACAATTAGCTGGATAAGTAATGATATTCAAACTTATCTGGTTAAATTAACCAGATAAGTTAGTCAGATAAGTCTTATCAACAAATTTACATAACTGGCTGTGTTTGAATATCTACCCCTCAGCGTATTATTTTTTAAATTGGCCATATAATGAAACTAGGTGCATGTTTTAAAGCTGTTAAAACTGTGCATTGTGTTCATCTAGCTAATTTACATGCATAATTCTTATTTTACTCATTTATGTTCCAACTAAATTTTTCAAACTTCAGTCTTAAATTTTCAAACTTTAGTTCGCTTCATTTTTTCATTTCAGGGATTATTATTCAACTAGATTCAGTTTGTTGTTTTGTTTTTTTTTCAGTTTAGTTTATTTGCCAAACCAAAAAAAACACATAAACCACAAAAAATGAAAGGGCTCTGACATCGCTGGCTGTTTCATCCTGATTAAAAAATGGCTCAGTCACAGTGCCTAGGACTGTTCCCAGTACCAAAGCCTAGCTTCAGTCCAGGCTAGGAGGCTAGGCCTAGTGCCTAAGCCAGCTTCCAACTTCATTGCCTGGCCCTGAGGCATAATCCTAGAGCTGTGGACTGGCTGGATGCCTGGTCCTGGTAATGAGTTCCAGCCTGGTCCTGTTGCCGAAGCCTAGAACTGGTGTCAGGGCCTAGCCCTGAGGCCTGGTCTCATCGCTGAAGTATAGGCCAAAGTGCTGGGGCCCAACCCTAAGGCCTGGTCACAATGTGAAGGCTTAGTTCTGGGTGTCCCAATGTCTTCTTTGTGTCCCGGTGCTTCAAAAATGTCACCATCCACTTGGAAAATGGCATGATGTCATTGGGTTGCCTTCTTCTGGAGCAGACGGTGCCATTTTGATAAATGGTCATACATATCTATTGCAATATATAAATATGGTGCTGTCCACTCTGGAGGATGGCACTGCAGTGACATCGCTATAGCACTATCCTCTAACTGTCAAGTAGGTGGCATCAGTTTTAAAGTAGTGGGACATGACTAAGACATTGGGAGGTCTAGGCTTGGGCCTCATGGTCGGGTCTCAAAACCAGGACAAGGACTTAGGGCCAGCTTCTTGCACCAGGCTTAGGCTTCAGAAATGGGACCAGGACTCAGGGACTAAGCCTTAGGCTGAGCTCTGGGGTCAGACCTAAATGTTGTCAAAGGGCAGACCTCAGGGTCATGACCCAGCAGAGGATCTAGGCTTCAGAGATGGGCCCAGTCCTCAGGACTGGGGCTTTGAGCCAGGCTTAGGCAATGGAATCAGGTCTCAGTGCCAGGCCCCAGTGCCAGGTCTAGGCCTCAATGAGGGGGCCAGGACTCATGGATGGGCCCTAGTGCTGGGTCTAGGCCTTATGACCAGGTTCCATTAATGATCCTAGTTCTCAGCACCAAAACCAAGTCTGAGGGCAGGGTTCTGGCACTGGGCCTAAGCCTTGGTGACAGGACCAAGCCTCAGGGCAACATCCCGGGTCTAGGCCTCAGCCTCAGGACAAGGCCTCAAGGCCATCTAAGTACCAACTCTAGGCCTTGGAACCAGGACTAGGTCCCACAGTGATGAGACCAGACATAAGGACTGGGTCCTGCTGCTAAAACCAGGCATTAGGGCTGGGCTTCACCACCAGGCCTCAGCCTTGGTGTCATGATCAGGCCTCAGGGATGGGCCCCAAAGTCAGGCCTAGTCCTTAGCACTGGGCTTAGGCCTCAGTGGCTGGGCTTAGTCCTTGAGGCTGGGCTATGATGCTGGAGCTAAGCCTCAGTACCTAGACTAGGCTTCAACGCCAGCCCTTTGACCAAGGACTGGGCTCACCAATGGCCCGTTTTTGTTTTGTTTTTTAAATGCAACGAATATGAAAACAGAAAATTTTGGAGTATTTTTATATCAGGCTATGTGTGCTTCATTCTGTTCAGAATTTGTTGCATCTTTTTGCATTTTTTTAAAAAAGAATGTATATCCCTAGCCCTATATGTGCTTGACAAAGTCACATCTGGCTGTTTCTCTGAGCAGTAGTATTTATTTATTTATTTATTTATTTATTTATTTATTTATTTATTTTTAGATTTTTATATACCGGTGTTCCTATATGAAATAAAGATCACATCGGTTTACATTGAAACAGAACATGAAAATTGCCAAAAGGCATTATATAGAACAAGGTTATGAAACTTGGAACAGTGTACATAAGTTCAAAATTTAACAATAACGTTGTAACATTGATGACCAAAAGATAAAGGAGAAAAAAAAAAAAAAAGACTTAAACAATTAAGTTGACAGGTCTTATTGAGCATAAAATTATAACGTATAAGTGAGAAAGTCTCAAGTGTCCTGCAGCAAGAGATTAGATACCGAAGTAGGTAGTGGTATGGAAAATGGGGGTTTGTGAAGAAGATATGTTCTTGCTGGTTGGAGGGGAAAAAATGATGATCATGGTCCTGGAAAAGCTTGGCTAAAGAGCCAGGTTTTAAGTTTTTTTTTTGAATGAAGAGTGGCAGAACTCAAGCCGAATGTCTGGTGGGAGCGCATTCCATTGAATGGGGCCTGCTGTAGATATGGCACGTTTATGATGCGAGGATTTTGTTGAAGGTACATAGAGTGTGCCTTTATATGCTCCTCTGATGGGTCTAGAGGAGGAGTGAGGGCGTAGTTGGTTACATAATTGAAGAGGAGAGATATTGTGAATGGATTTATGAATTACGGTGAGTACTTTATATAGGATCCTTTGCTTTATAGGCAGCCAGTGGAGGAGCTTGAGAATGGGGGTGATGTGATCTCTTTTATTCGTATTGGTAAGGATTCTGGCTGCAGAGTTCTGTAGCATTTGGAGGGGTTTGATGGATGAATATGGAAGGCCAAAGAGAAGCGAATTGCAATAGTCGACTTTTGATAGAATAATGGCTTGTAGGACCATCCGAAAATCGTTGAAATAAAGAAGAGGCTTCAATTTTTTTAAGACTTGTAACTTATAAAAACAGTCTTTGGTGGTTGTGCTTATGAATTTTTTAAAATTGAGCTGATTGTCTAGCATGATACCTAGATCTCGAACATGTGGTGAGTGATTTAATATGGGAGTGGATGAGTTGAGTAGGTCAGCTGGGTTTAGAAGTTTGATGTTGATGTCTTGATTGATGATTAGGATCTCAGTTTTGTTGTTGTTAAGAATGAGGCAAAGGCTGGAGAGAAGATGATTGATCTGTTGCAAACAATTGTTCCAGTGAGCCAAGGTTTTTTGTAAGGATTCTGAGATTGGGATGAGTATCTGGATGTCATCCGCGTAGAGATAGTGAGTTAGGTTTAGTTTAGTAAGTAGATGACATAGAGGTAAGAGGTAAATGTTGAAGAGGGTAGGGGAAAGGGAGGAACCCTGAGGGACCCCCCGGTTGGAAGGGATCGGTTGTGATTCTTTGTTGTTAATCTTTACTTTGAATTGTCTATTTGCTAGGAAGGATTTGAACCAGCTGAAGACTGTTCCTTTAATGCCTATATCTGCCAGACATTTTAATAGAGATGAATGGTTGACAGTGTCAAAGGCTGCAGAGAGATCTAGTAGTATCAAAAGATGTGGTTGTTTTTTGTCCATATTAGATATCTTTAGTTTCTGGGAGTCCAGCGGGGTTCAGGAAGCGATTTCTTGCCGCGAATCGTTTTCCGTACGGAAAATGGCGCCGGCAGGAGATCGACTGCAGGAGGTCGTTCAGCGGGGGTTCCGGACCGCCGCTGAACGACCTCCTGCAGTCGATCTCCTGCCGGCGCCATTTCCGTACGGAAAACGATTCGCGGCAAGAAATCGCTTCCTGAACCCCGCTAGACTCCCAGAAACTTTTGGCCAGCTTGGGGGGGGCCTCCTGACTCCCACAAGACTTGCCAAAAGTCCAGCGGGGGTCCGGAACGACCTCCTGCGTCAAATCGTTTTTGTCTATGGCCGCCGCCATTTTGCGGCGGCCATTTTGCAAAATGGCGCCGGCTGAAGACAAAAGGATTCAATTGAGGGGGGCCGTTCCGGACCGCCGCCGTTCTGGACCACAGCTGGATCCCCAGGTAATTTAAAGCATTTGGGGGGGTTTGGGAGGGTGGGGAATTTAATTTAAAGGGTCGGGGGTGGGTTTTAGGGGGTTGGCTCACGATTTTAACGATTTTTCACGATATTTTTAAAACCCAAATGGCAACAATATGATTCCCTCCCCCTCCCAGCCGAAATCGATCGTTAAGACGATCGAGGACACGATTCACATCTCTATTAATTATTAGGTAACTTGATTTGTGTGTCTGTTTGCACTTGTCCGAGTGTTTTTGGTTAAAGTCCACTTTCCAAACAAATTTTTAAATAAACTGTGAGTAATTTGTACAGTAGCACTTATCTTGTTAGTAGCAATTGTCTTGTTGCTGCGGGTTTTAGTGTAGCCAATTCTGTGAAGCCGACATCTCGAGGTTTCGGAGCGAATAGGCTCCTTCTTCAAGGGCTTAACACTGGCAGTGGTGGACTACAAAACACTCTCGATCTGTAAAGTTTTCAGGTCAGCGAGCCGTTCAATGACAACGATTTCAGCACGGCGTAAGCGCGAGCGGTGAGCTGTCACTGCGGATTAGGTTGCTTCGCTATGAACTTGGTGATGCGAAGGGCTATCGCTCAAACTTGTGAGTTGTCAGGTCAGACAGCTATGTGGTGACAACGGTTTCGGCATGGCATAGGTGTGAGCGGTCACCTGTCACTGTGGGCTGAGCTGCTTCACTACGATGCTAGCGATGCTATGGGCTATCGCTGCAAAGTATCTGAAAAAAAAGTATTGGCGGCTCTCAAAGGTGGGAAAGTACTGCACCTTTAACCACTACCTTCATACCTGACATGTTTGAAGCAGATCACAGGGGAACACACATAAAGTTTAAACTGAAAACTTTAGGGGCAGATTTTCAAAGCCTACGCGTGCCGGACCTATTTGCAAAAGGCTCGGTGGCGCACGTAAAGCCCTGGGACGCGCGTATGTCCCGGGGCTCAAAAAAAGGGGCAGGTCTGGGTTGTCCGGGGGCAGTCCAGGGGCATGGCCGGAGCCTCCAGGCACAGCGGCCATTTGCTGCTGTGCCTGGGATCGCGGGGCGGTCGTTGGCCGGCGCGCGCAAACTACGTCTGCCGGGAGGCAGGCGCAACTTATAAAATAAAGGTAGGGGGGGATTTAGGTAGGGCTGGGGCGAGTTGGATAGGGGAAGGGAGGGGAAGGTGGGGGGAAGGTGGGGGGGGGGCAAAGGAAAGTTCCCTCCGAGGCTGCTCCGATTTCGGAGCGGCCACGGAAGGAATGGGGAAAGCCATCAGGGCTCCCCTAGAGTTCAGCATGCACAAGGTGCACTGGTGTGCTCCACGTTGTGCGTGCCAACCCTGCATTTTATAACATGCGCGCGGCTGCACGTGCATGTTATAAAATCGGGTGTAGATTTGTGCACGCAGGGTTGCGTGCACAAATCTATGCCTACGCATAGCTATTCAAATCCATCCCTTAGTATTTAAAGATGGATATGGATGAGAGCTGATTAAGTATGAATTTTATGTTATTTTAAAGTATGTATTACTATTGATATTATTTTACTTATTGTTATTTTATGTGTTTTATGACTGTTGTTATATAACCTGCACTGAACAGATACTTATGTTGGAAGTTGCGGAATACAAGACTTTTAAATAAATAAAAGATTAATTAAATAATTAAATACAATTACACTAAAACTAAAATAAAATTCACAGAATGGCATACACAAAACCTTATCTTACAAATGATAATCCTTTGTTCCATTCCTTCACTTAAGAGGTTTAACTCTGAAATGTCTGTGTAAAAAAGTAAGGGGTAGATTTTCAAAGGGTTATGCGCATAATATACGCATGTAACACTTTAAAAAAAACCTGCACGCACCAAGCCTATTTGCATAGGCTCGGTGGCGTGCGCAAGCCCCGGGATGCGCGTATGTCCTGGGGCTTTGAAAAAGGGGTGGGAAGGGGGAGGGGCCGGGGGCAGTCCTGAGTCCTCCGGCACAGTGGCCGTGCCGGGGGATGGCGTGCTGGCAGCCAACCGGCGCATGCAAGTTACGCCTGCTTAGGGCAGGCGTAACTTAGAAAACAAAGGTAGAGGGGGGATTTAGGTAGGGCTGGGGGGTGGGTTAGATAGAGGAAGGGAGGGGAAGGTGGGGGGGGGGAGGGAACGGGGAAAGCCATCGAGCCTCTCCTAGGGCTCGGTGCATGCAAGGTGCACAATTGTGTACCCCCTTGCGTGCGCCGACCCCGGATTTTATATCATGCGCGGGCGCTCCTTTAAAAATCTGCCCCATAGTGTTTGTTGGCAGGCCAGTGCCAAGAGAGTTTCAATAATCCAGACTTTATAAAATGAGTCTCTGAAATACAAATCAAAAGTCTTGTGGATGCAGGAGTAGTTTTAAATGTCTCAGCATTCACAATTTAAAAAACACTATTTTCACAAAAGATTTAATGTGGGTCTTCATTGAAAGATTTGTATCAAGAGTCATGCCCAAATTTCTCACATGAAGTTTGAGTGAAATACGATGACTATTGAAATGAAATTCTGAAGGAAAATCTGGTGGTAATCGAACCAGGGAAGTAATGATAACCAATTCTATCAATTCAACATTTAACATCAATTTGTATTGTATAATCAAGCCTTAACAGTGCCTAATCATCCCAAAACATGGTTAAATGTTTCTATCCAGGAAGAATGAAATGGTACAAAAACTGCACAGAATCGGCATACATTTTATAAGTTATGCTGAGACCAGCAAGGACCTTACAGAGGGGAATGAAATAAATGTTGAAAAGAGTCTCTAACAGGACTGATCCCTGAGGTACATCAGTAGTCAATCAGGTACAGCAACACTGATTTGGACTTGCTGTTTACAACTGAAAAGATAAGAAGCAAACCATTTGAGAACCATGACAAATATGCACCGGGACTCCAGTCATCAGAAGGACTGCTTGATTCAGGGTGTCAAACGTGCTGATATATCTAATAGAACCATGCCAAAAATAAAAGACCCTAATAATGGTGTCAACACTTGATATCATCTGAACCTCAATACTGCAGTTCTTCCTGAAGCCAAATTGGTATGGATCAAAATCTTCATTGTGATCAGTAAATTATGCCAAAATCAGAGACTCAATTATCATTGCTAGGAATGGCAGTGATCATATAGGACGGTAATTTACTAGTAACAAGAGATCAGGTTTTGGCTTTTTCAGTAAAGACCTTACGGCCAGTCGATAAAGATAGATGAGCAATAGTAGCAATAGGTTTACATACTCATTTTTCATCAATTTCATTAAAGCGGTTGAACAGGGTTGAGGGGACATGAGTAGCTTATTCATCTTGGCAATAATTCTATTGACAGTATCCTCAGAAATATGATGAAAAACAAACTATTGCAACTGAGCAGGAACTGGAGAAGCAGGTAATATTAAAGTATCAGAAGAAAAATTACTACAAATATTACATCATCATTAAATGAACTCTGTGTCAAAAACTTGACACTATGAAATAGTTCAGCTAAGCTAGTTCCAACTGTATGAATATTATTAGAGAAATTATTCTTTTTAGTAAGGTTAACTTTATTTCAATAAACAGTTGCTCAATATAAAGAGTTCTTGTGGTAGGGAAAGGATATTTCCTCCTATTCCATTCAAGTCTCTTCAATTCTTGTTTAACCTTTTTCTGTTTTAAAAATCTGAACGCTCTTAAAAAATGAAAGGCTTCAGAATATTATGAATGATCCAAAAACAACTTAGAACAGATTGCAGAAGTAAACTTCTACAAATTATCTGTAGATTAGATCATTTCTGGTACCAAATCCAATGGAAATGCTTTCATGAACATTTCTTCTTCTGGTTATTGCTGTGGTATGTCAACCTCTTAGCAGTCTGGAACCTACTGAACATAACCTTGCTGGCCTTTTTAGGATAACTTTTAGTAGAGAAAATACGAACGATTAACTTTCTTTGTGCTGAGAGAGAAAAGACAAAAGACAGGCAAGAAAATAAGGAATGGCAAGCAAACAATGACATAAAGTAATAAAGAATAATAAATTAAATACAATTCAGCATGGAAATGAATAAGAAGAGAATACATATTATTTTTATTTTTACTTTATTTTGCTCATTCCTTTTCATTGGTAGCTCAAGTCAAGTTGTATTCAAGTACTATAATTATTTACCTGTCCCCAGAGGGCTTATAATCTAAGGGGCCTATTAGCTAAGAAGAAGATTTTAAAAGTGTTGCTCATGCAAAAACAGCCCCACACGTGCAAATGCGGGTTGCACATGAGCAATGTGAATTTTAAGAATCTGAGAAGTGCGCGCGCCGCATACATACCCATGCATACGTGAAGAATAAGGGGGTGGAAAAGGGGTGTGGCATGGGTGGAGCATGAGCATTCCGGCAGGGCTAAGACAATCATGTAAGTCTGAATTTTAAAAAAACTGACCATGGCACGCATCTGTGTGTTATCCACGCAACTTTACTGCAGGTCCTGATGTGGAGCAAGTCTAGAGATCTGTTTTAGGGCTTACAGCACAACATGAAGGTTTGGGGTCAAGTAGGGGGCTTTCAGGCTGAAGAACCAGAAGGGTCTTGAAGACCTCAATATCAACTGGACAAACTGGTGGACTAATTGGAAAAAATGTTTTTCCCTCCACGAGCATGTTTTAAAATCCACCTGCATAAAAGCCACTAAAGCCCTAATGGAAATATGCGAAGGACATTTACTTGAGCCGTCTCTTAAGATTACGCCCACACATACGCGCGACAGGGAGATTTTAAATGATACGCTCATACTAGCGCACATGATATGAAGTTGCAGCATATCTCTGTTCACGCTCCGATACGCGGGTTTATGGGCGCACCCGAGTTCTTTTTAAAATTAGACAATTAAGGTTTGCCTCATTCTTTATCTATGGGAAAATGGTTATTAAATAGGACGGTTAGGGCCTGATTCATCAAGTTATTTTCCCATAGACACAGAATGGGAGAAATGCACTCTCTAATTAACTGCTATTAGGGATGTGCAGAGGGACGCCATACGTTGCATTCGGGATTCGGATTTGTCAGGGAGCAGATACGTTGCATTCAGCCATATGGCGCCCCGATGCGTTAATATAGCAATTTCTATTCGTGTCCCAGCTAAAATTAAAATTAACTACAACCCCCCACCCTCCTGACCCCCCCAAGACTTACCAAAACTCCCTGGTGGTCCAGGAGCCATTCCCTGCACGCTCACACCCTCGGTGCCAGTTTCATCATGGCGCCAATAGCCTTTGACCTACTATGTCACAGGGGCTACCAGTGCCATTGGTCAGCCCCTGTCACATTGCCATTGGCACCATCTTGTGCTCCTACCATGTGACAGGGGCTGACCAATGGCACCAGTAACCCCTGTGACATAGTAGGTCAAAGGCTATTGGCACCATGATGAAACTGGCACCGAGGGTGTGAGAGTGCAGGGGATGGCTCCCGGACCCCCCGCTGGACCTCCAGGGAGTTTTGGTAAGTCTTGGGTGGGGGTCAGGAGGGTGGGGGGTTTGTTTAAATTGATTTATTTAGGCAGCTGAATAATTCGGCGAAGATTCATTTTTCATGGGGAATCGCAATTCGTTTCGCTTCCCCACGAATACAACGAAAATGGCAACATCCGTTATGGATTGCCAATACGTAGGGACCGAATACACACCCCTAGCTGCTATCATGCTAGGGTGAGAATACATTGTACAAATCCATCTTTGTGTACCTTTCCTCACTCCAAATCACATCACATCTTCACTGATGTGTACTGTGCTGTCCGTACCTGTGCTTGTGCATGTAAAACTGCCCCCCAAAACCTAGACCACCACCAAAACCTCACCTCGAGTTACTAGTTGACCCTCCTACAGTGGTATAAAAAGTTGACTAATATGTATGCCACCTCAGAGGAGCTCTCTCACTCTTTCTCTCTCTCTCTCTCTCTCCCTCCTGCCCAAAATGGGATTTGCGATAAATAAATATTACAAATTCTATTTCGGGCATAACACCAGGAAAAGGTGTAGTTACTTCTGGCGTTATAACGTGTTATGCTATTTTACGCAATGTTAAATACCCCTCATTTTCACAAATTCCTCCCTTTGAATAAATTTTCAAAATTTGCATACACATCTTGCAATCTGAAAAATAATGCATGTGTTATGGCATTATCGCAGGTGTTAGGGCCCTAACACCAGCATTAAGTCTCTACTGCATTAGAAGTTATTATCACAATTTAAATATTGAGGGGCAATTTTGAATGGCCCATATTGTTCACGGTATATATATATATATGTGGGCTTTTAGCCCACATACATTGCAGTAAATTTTCAAAGGGAAACCAGGAAACCACCTGCATAATTTCCCTTTGAAATTTTCCTGCCGCAAAGCACTTGTGCTAAAAGTGCCTTCATATTTTGCTTCTTCCTATTTGTTTGGACAGCCTAGCCGAGGCAAAATAGCATGGGATCATTTGAAAATATAATGTACACATTGGGGTAGATTTTATAAATGTACGCACGGGTGAACTTTTGTTTGAGCACCAGGCGCGAACAAAAGTACGCTGGATTTTATAAGATACGCGCGTAGCCGCGCGTATCTTATAAAATCCGGGGTCGGCGTGCGCAAGGGGGTGCACATTTGTGCAACCTGCGCGCGCCGAGCCCAGCGCGCGCTGCCTGTTCCCTCTGAGGCCGCTCCAAAATCGGAGCGGCTTCGGAGGGAACTTTCCTTCCGCCTCCCCTCACCTTCCCCTCCCTTCCCCTACCTAACCCACCCCCCCAGCCCTATTAAACTCCCCTCTACCTTTGTTGGCAGATTTACGCCTGCGGAAAGCAGGTGTAAATCTGCGCGCGCCAGCGGGCTGCTGGCGTGCCATCACCCGACCCGGGGACTGGTCCGGAGGCCTCGGCCACGCCCCCGGGCCAGCGCCATACCCCCGGGCCTGCCCCCGAAATGCCGCGTCACTCGCGGCATGCCCCCGAAACGCCGCATCACTCGCGGCACGCCCCCCGACACACCCCCAACACGCCCCTCCATGCAAGCCCCGGGACTTACACGCGTCCCGGGGCTTGCGCGCGCCGCCGAGCCTATGCAAAATAAGCTCGGCGCGCGCAGGGGGGGTTTGGGGTAGGTTTTCGGGGGGTACGCGCGTACCCCTTTGAAAATCTACCCCATTATGTTTTACTTCCCTGACCTAACCACTCCTCTCAGAAAGCCTTTTAAAAATCCATTTAAGAGTGCATGCACCTTGAAAGCCACCACATACTTGTAGCTGAACAGAGGCATACAGTTTTCAGTCAGGCCATTTCAACTGGGTAAATAGCAATTTAGCTGGACAAATGGCTTTGAAAAATTTCTTGCTTTGATGACCATCAGTTCTTGCTTTGATGACCATCAGTTAAAATGAGCTTTTTGAGTCCATTATTGTCACGACCACGTACACACTTCCGGTTCCATGATAAAAAGCCTAAGGGTTCGCCATGTTTTTGCGAAGCTGCGGCTCTGAATGCAGACCGCGATAAAAAGAAGTTGATTTAACCACGAAAGCAAGTTATGCTGATGGAATGGTGGAGAACTGGAGTTCTTGCAGGATATGAAGTACAGCCTTTGAAGAGTGGTTTTCCCTGAAGCAGGACTGGGTGGTCCGAAACACGATCGTGTCGGGACTGTTTTTCCAACAATATAGATGAGTATTGTTCCACATATTTGTTCATGACAATTTCTAACATGATTTATAATGGTTTATCGAGTTTGTGAGGAACATGGGACTGTCTCTTAAGCATCACAGATGTGTTTTGCTCCATTGAATCTTTTGCTACGACATACCTGCGTTGGGATAAATACTGTAGTGTGGCAGCTTCAGTTCGTCAGCTTTTATGAAAATTTTGAGATACAAAACCAAACAAGTAAATGGACCGACAACCTTTAATATGAGTTTGATTGACAGACAAACTCATTGAGTGTGGGTCCTACAAACAATATATGTGAGTTTCTGCATAGGTGGTTATAACATAAATGAAAAAATTTTGACCAGTGAAACCTATTTTGTTTTTGTGAGTGTGTTACACTTGTGAGGGTTTCTGGAATACATTGGATACTGGGCGTTTGCTGTGTTGGGTTTTCCTTTAGCCATTGTACATCAGATTATAATGCCATTTGTAATCCTGTATTGAGTACTAAAGTATCATAATCAAGAAGGTATTTTGATTGGAAGTGTTTTTGTATTGCTTTTTTAACATTTTCTAGCAGCACTCTATCCCAAATGTTTGTTTTGTTTCAATGTACAGGTTCTGAAAGATGAATTTGTATTCATCAGGGGATATCGTTATTTCCCTCATTAACTCTGCTAGAGCTATTTGATATTATAAATATTCTACATAATGTCATCTCATTTATTTTGTAATCCAGTCACATATATGGATCCACTTACTAACTTGTTTTGGTTCTAAATCACTTAATTCAGATCTGGGAGTATTGTTATAAAATTATATAGAAAATGATTTTGATACATGTTATAGCCCTCTATTTTAATGGGTTTCTCATTTTCACAGTTGTTATTATTATTCCCTAATTTTTTCATTATGTTTATACTTTTATACTCTACATTATTACTATAATTAAGACTTTCTTCATCATAATTTGAATCCAGTTTTTATCCATGTTCGCATTATCTTTAGAATATGAGATCATTTATTGTACTTGGGGAAATGTTGATTTGGTTTCTCTTTAAATTATAATACTTGAAAGCCCTGGGAATTTTTCTTCATTTGTATATTGACTTAATGGCAAGAGAAAATAATTGTTTTCAACATCTGGTAGCCATTTCCAAACTGCTTTACTTTGTACAATAAATAATATTTATTCTGTGATGTTGGTATGTTGAGCATAGTGCCCAAATTCTCAACAATCTTAAGATAACGGGGATCCAGTTTTTAGTTCTCTAGCATGTTTTTGTTCCTTTCTGCATATTCAGGATAACTTTCAATAGTACGCCTAAGTCAGCACATATGTGCAAGATGAATGTGCATAAAATTATATATGTAGTTTACAAATTATGTGGTGTCAGTTGCATACTTTATATAATAGATATTTCAAACCAACATCATATTATACCATGAAATATTTGCCGTGGCCTGTTCATTTGACAGACAGTGAGACCTCATATATACTATGGCGGGCTTTTAGTGCATTTGCCCCTCAATGCCAATAGTCAAATCATGCGGTGATAAACTTTGTATTGCACCGTCTAAATGTTTATAATCACAGGTCTCTCTGGCTGGTCATGGTACTGACAGCTTGTGTCAGTTACAATGTATTATAGGCAGTAAATAGGATAGACACTTATCGTAGCATGAATTGCAGCAAGGGTGTAGTGCTGGCATGTTGGCCCGACACGGCTCGTGTTTCTGGGGAACCTTCTTCAGGGGCTGCAGTGTGCCAGTGCTGTAATGTAATAAAGCAGAGTTAATGCATCCTACGTTAAAACAAGCTAAATCCAAACTGTTAGCTGCTATAACCTACTTTTCCCAAAACTGCCGGCTTGTTCTGCTACTAGGCTGCAGCGATATTCTGGCAGCAGGATCCGCCATTTTAAGATCCTGGTTATACTACCGCTCTTAGGCGGAAACAATTAATAGTGACGTCAAACCAATTAGGTGGAACAGATACCGGAATTAACTGTAATTAAATGAGCGACGACCATTCTACAGAATCATTGAGACCAAAGGGTGTCTCGGATACTAAGGTGAAGATCCACCACTGTTCCCGGAGATTTAACATTTCTTTGATATCTCCTCCGCGCGGGCTGGGTGCATATATATATTATATGCATTATATATATATAATATGCATCTCTATCCCCAAACGTAAATGCACATGTTCAAAAGTACACACAAATGCACAGAAAAATTATGTGTGTACTTTCCACGTTCCATTTCTGCTTCCAGAAGAATAGGGACATCATCAAAATGGCTCTACAGGTGAGGACACCATAGATAGGGATATTCAGTAGCTCGACCAACCTATCATTGCCAGTGAGAGTGAGCTGAGCTGTTCCCCATCTGTGGAGTTAGATGGAACTTCCAGAGGATGACATAAGCCTGACTGGCACTCTATAGGACCTTCAACCATAGGGCCTCCTATGCACAAGAAGTAAGAGCCTTCAAGGAAGTAGATGCAGGAGCTATTCTGTGTAGGTATGGTAAAGGTGGGTTTTGGTGGCAATTAAGTGAACAACTTGTATGATCTTCTACCCAATATGTGGAGTACACAGAGGGTTGAGAAAAAGGTAGTCTAAGATAAGGAGCTGTCTGGGAAGTGGTCACATTCAGGCAGGCAGCTGGGAGATATCCTTAGCAGTGTGGACAGTAGACTTTGCAAGAGTGCAGGGAAAGATGATTCCTACTGCTTGTATCTACTATGTCACTATGTAACTATGGGAACTGGAAGGGTGGTAAGTGAATGGAATGGTCTCCCAAGGGAAAGACTTCATACAGAAATGCTAAATGAATTCCAAAAAGCTTGGGAGAAGCACATAGGATATTTAAATGCTGAAAAGGCAAGAAATGTTACACAGCTACTGAAGTCAAGAGCTAGATTCCTGCAAGGAAATGGGCATACTGGATATGTCTGATGCTCCATCTCTGATCTCATTCCATATCTTCATGTTATGATCAGCAGGCCATGGGCTTCTCCCACGAACTGCCACACTCACCTCCCTGGCTGGGCCTTCTGCATTGGTTCCCGATGTGGCACAGTCCCTCCGGGCCTCTTAATGGTGGCCTGCTGCACTCCTATGCAAGGAAACGCTGCCAACATTCCACACAGCAGAAACACTGCTGACACTTGCTGACCCCACCCTAAGGAACATGCACCTGATGTCAGCAAATTTAGAGGGCTTGCGGCAGGAAAAGACTCAAGGTGCCTCCTGATGTTATCACGTACTCAGGCCTTTAAAAGGCCTTTGTCAACACTATTTCAGTGCCTCAGCAACAGGTCCCACTACCTGTTGCTACATCATCCTGTCCTCAGCCTAGCCATGTCTTCAGAGTCTTGTCTTTAGCCCAGTCTTGTCTTCAGCATCTTGTCTCCTGGCCCTGCATTGTCTTAGGTTCCAACCCAGTCTTCGCTGTTCCTTACCTCCTGTTCTTCTCCTTGCCTGACCCATCTTATCTGCCTGTCCTTGTTTTCCTTCAGATGGTTACCAGGATTGACCTTGCCCTGAGCTTGAATATGTTTGATGACTGCCTGCTACTGGATATGCTTGACTGCTGCCTAGACTTTGGACTCATCTGACCTCCATCTGCTTACAACCCTCCTATCCAAGAACCTCCACATTTGCCTTCAGTAGAGACCTCACCTAAGACTTGCTGGCCCCAGCAACAAAAAGGCTCAACCCAAGAGGAATGAGGACTGGTATAGGTGAAGCTCCAGCTTGGTCTCTTCTTTGTCTGGGTCCCCTTGCTGACAGTGGGAACCTGCAGGGCTCCTCCCTGCAGGAAGCACCAATCTTGCCTCACCCTGGGGTCTACAAGCTACTCTAGCTACTCTAGCTACTCTAGCTACCAAATTAAATTGGTGAGAAGACAGTTTGATCTCCATATTCTTTGAAGGTCTCTCACTCAAGATCAAGGATGAGCTCGCTGCCTGAGATCTCCCTATTTCATTAGAGGAGCTCATAGCTTTGACTGGGGAAATCGACCACAGGCTGCAACAAAGGGCTCATGAAACCAGAACAAAATGAAGGAAAGTCTCAAGTTCCAGAACCCACTCTTGCCCCCAACCGCTCCTCTGTCCACTTCACCCCTGTCGGAAGAGTCCATTCAATTGCTACTTAGCCACAGAGGAGCAGGCAGCAAGGCTTATGTCTATATTACGCTGGAAGAGGACACTTGCTGGCTCAATATCCACTGAGGTCAGGAACCTTTAATGCCTAGGATCTTGAGGGGAAATGACCCTAGGCCTCACCATTTCTGCTTCATTTACTAGTTCCTTTGATCCTGGAGCTAGGTTCCACATGCTTCTCCACACAGGTATTTGTGGATTTTGGCTCTGAAGGAAACTTCATTCTTAAAAAACTCGTCAAGCAACTTTTGATTCCTGCAGTCCAAATGGCCAGTAATAATGTTTTTCATTTACAGAAACTCTCTTCCATGTAAAATCACTCTAACCACAGCACCAGTGACTTTGTGCATTGGCTTCTTACATTTGGAAAACCTTAGCCTACACATGATCTCCAAGGCCATCTGTTCAATTATTTTTCGGTTACCATCAACTGCATTTCAACTGGACTACCATGCAGCTAGCTTGAAAGGGGCCACATATGCTTGGACTCCTGCTTGAAACAAATTAAACCTCCTCACCCTATGACCATGGCTATGGTATGTCCTGGTTTGCCTCCACAATAAGTGGATTATCAAGACTTTTTTCAAAGAAGAAAGCTGAACTTCTGCCACTGCATTGCCCTTATGATTGTGGCATTGAACTCTTCCCAGGAAGCACACCCCCACACGGAAATGTTTACCCTGTCTTTTCCTGAGACACTGGCCATGTCCGAGTATATTCAGGGAAATCTGGAATGTGGTTTATTCACCCATCTTCCCCTCTGGCAGGTTCTGTGTTCTTTTTTGTTGCAAAAAAGGACATTTCTCTCAGCCTGTGTATGAACTACTGCAGCCTGAACACCATCATAAAGAAGAACCGGTTCCCATTACCACTAATAACAAAACTCCTTGATTGCCTGCAAGGTGCTAAGATATTCACAAAGCTGAACCTCAGGGAAGTGCATAATCTTATATGTATCAAGTCTGGTGACAGGTGGAAAACAGCATTTAACATTTGTAATGGAAATTACGAATACTTAGTCATGCCCTTTGGGCTTTGCAATGCACCCAAGGTTTTCAAGAAAATGGTCAATGCAATTTTTTGTGACTTTCTCCTGTGTAGTTGTTTATTTAGATGACATTTATTTATTTATTTATTTATTTATTTATAGTTTTTTATATACCGCGGCACATAATGCACATCACCTCGGTTTACAGCAAACAGTAATTCAGCCACAGGCTTTACAATAAACATAAGTGGAAAACGCAAAATGCTTATTTAACAGTAAAACTAGGAGTATACATATCAAATACATATGTGTAACAATGAAAATTGAAATAATTAACTTAAAGTCTGTCCTGTAGGGAGATATTTCTAGGGAATAAAATGGGTAGGGAAAGGGGAATCATAGGGGGGGGGGAGGGAAAGGCAAGGTAGGGTGGAGGAATAAGGAGGAGGTTGAGCAGCGAAGTATGTAATTTGCATGAGTCCCATCCTTCAATGGAAGGCTTTTCTAAACAGCCATGTTTTTAGGTTATGTTTAAATTTTCGGTGGCAGGGTTCCTGGCGCAGTTCCACGGGCATACTGTTCCACATTTTGGTTCCTGCTATGATGAGCGAGCGTTCTTTAGTGGATGCATGTTTAGTTAGTTTAGGAGAAGGGATCGGCAGTCTGGCCTGATGTTGGGATCTGATTGGACGGTTTGTTTTTTTGAAAATCAGGTGCTCAGAGAACCATTGCATGTTTTGGTTATAGATGGCCTTATGTATCAGCGTAATAGATTTGTATATGATCCTGGATGCTATGGGTAGCCAGTGAAGGGATTGAAGCGCTGGAGTGATGTGATCGTGGCAGTGCGTGTTGGTGATGATGCGCACCGCTGCATTTTGTAGCATTTGTAATGGTTGCAACGTGTTGTTTGGTAGGCCAAAAAACACGTTGTAAAAACACGTTGCAAAAACACATCTTAATCTTTACTCAAATACTGAGCTCCCACCACTGAAATGTCTACCTCGTCATCTGATGTCTGCGAGGAGTCCCCCCCAAGACTTGCCAAAAGTCCCTGGTGGTCCAGCGGGGGTCCTGGAGTGATCTCCTGCACTTGGGCCGTTGGCTGCCAGTATTCAAAATGGTGCCAATAGCCTTTGCCCTTACTATGTCACCTGATTTAGAGAACTGCTGATAGAGCCAAGAAGACTATGGATGCCCATAGGAAACCAGTTCCCCAGTTCAAAATTGTAGAAAAAATGTGGCTAAATACCCAGCATTTGTGCCTGTGGCTCCCTTCCATGAACCTGGCTCCACATTACATTGGACTTCCCCCATTACAATAGGGGCCCATCATATACCAATTAAGAGTACCACAGATATTGAAAATTTACACTGTCTTTCATGTATCACAACTCAAGCCAATGGTACTCTAATACCCCTCTAGGGCTCCACCCAAAATGAAAAATGTGGCTATCAATGAAGATCCTATATAAGAAGTTAATGAGATGTTGGATTCCCTCTATCGGGGCAAAAATATTGAATATCTCCTTTCTTGGAAGAACAATGGCCCAGAAGAAAATTCTTGGGAACCACCCTTCAACATTTTAGATCTCAAACTCTTGAGAGACTTCCATCGTCGGTGCCCCAAGAAACCCAAAGCCTCAGAGAGGTGGCTTAAGAGAGGGAGAACTGTTATGATTGGCAGGCTGAGGACTAATCCCGTGAACCACCATTGCCTGGCTGAGCATTCTGTGTTGGCTTCTGATGTGGCACAGTCTCTCTGGGTTTCTTTGTGGTGGCTATCATGCTCCTACATGGCAAAACAACGCCAATAAACCAAGTGGCAGAAGGCTACAGATGCTTGTTGGTCCAGCTCCTCCTAAGGTACACATGCCCAACATCAGCATATTTAAAGGGCCCATAGTGGGAAAAGGCTCAAGGAGCCTCCTGATGGTATCACGTACTCAGGCCTATAAAAGGTCCTTGTTGACACTACTTCAGCGCTTCAGCAACAGGTACCACTATCCTGGTATAGAGCATGTTGCTACAGTGTCCTGTCCAACCTTATCCTCAGTGTCTTATCTTCAGCCCAGCCTTATTAATTTATTTAAAATGTATATACCACAAACCATAATTTCTAACCGGTGTTCATTAGACATTCATAAAATTGATTATACATAAATTATTAATACTAAAAACAAAACACATAAAACAGGACAATAAAACTAGACAAAATTCATTAGTACATATAATAAAACACCTTCTTTCTCTATAAATTTAGCCCATCGATTCCAACACACTCATGACTGTCTAATATCTTTGCCTTCATATTACTACTAAAACAAGATATTCACATTTTAATTTAAATGTGTCTACTTGTCAATAATTTTATGTGTTAAAAATTTTAAAACCGATTTAGTCCCAAATAAAAAATAATGTTAGTCGTACTTGTCTCTTCTTACTCATTCACATGTTATTCAGAAAAGGCTTGGGAAAACAGAAAACTTTTTACCATTTTTCAGAATTTAAAAGAAATTTCCTCCTTTAATCCATGAGGCAGCTTATTCCAGCGTTCAGGACCTTGAACATAATGAGATTCATCCAGCCTTACAAGAAGGCACATCCAATGAATTCTGGCTCAAAGACCTTACGGACCTGACTGGATGATAAAATTTTAAAGCAGCATTAAAACTTGCAGGTACAATGCCATTCAGGCCTTTAAATACCAGCAATATAATTTTAAATATGACCCTCCATTTAATTGGTAACCAATGATATTCCTTCAAGATTGGCATGATATACTGACAAATTAAGAGTCCCAGCCACAATTTTGGCTGCTGTGTTTTTGACAAATTTCAAGGATTTAATATAATTTGGAGGAAGCCCAAGATAAAGAGCATTACAGTAATCCAAGGATGTTAATACAAGTGAATGCATTTGTGTCTTTAGATCTGATTCACATCAAAAAGGACTTAGTCTCCTCAACATGTGAAGTTTAAAATAAGCTCCTTTTACCTCCTTACTAAAGTGTGGCTTCAAAGACAAAGTAGAATCCATAATAACCCAATGATTCTGCACCTGAGTGGCAATTGGAATTGACACACCATCTACAATCAAGGACTTAGGGACATCAGGCTCTGGATATCTAGATGAATAAAGAATTTCTGTCTTTGTCATATTCAATAATAGCTTGTTATTTGTCAACCACCCTTTTAAAGTAGCCAAACATTCAGCAATTCTATCAAGAGAAGAGTGAAAGGAATCCTTAATGGGGACAAAAAATTGAATATCGTCTGCAAAGAAACAATATCCCATATCCAAACTGGAAAGAATACGACAAATTGGAAACATATAAATATTAAATAATGAGGCCAATAGGGCTGATCCCTGTGGAACCCCTGTGATTAATTGAAAGCAAATATTTTTTTTTCCCTGAAAACTCTTTTAACTGCATTCAACCTTCTAAACAGGAAGAAAACCACTTCAAGATCATACTACTAATCTCAATGTCACTCAAGCGCTTTATAAGAATTGAGAGATAAATAGTATCAAATGCTGACAGTCACTCAGCAATGCAAGGCTCGGAGGGAGGTATCTTCGAAGAATACTAATGAAACATGAGAGTTAAGGCATCCCAACAGAGAGTTTCCAATAAAAGCAAAAGTAGTCCTTGTGCCTATAAGTAAAGAACCAACATAGTTAAAAGATTAAAAATTATCCCTGTCAATTCAAACAAAAAACATACTTTGAATTGTCTGTATGCCAATGCCAGAAGTCTAAAAAGTAAGATGGGAGAACTAGCGTGTATAGCACTGAATGAAAATAGGTATTGCAGCGACCTGATAATAGGAGGATAACCAATGGAACAGCACTATACCTGGTTATAAATTATACTGCCATAATAGGGTGGATCAACTTGGAGGTGGGGTGGCAAAAGATTAAATGCACAGTAGAATCTTTAAGGTAGAAATCCCATGTGTTGGGGAAGAGTACAGGGATAGGAGTACACTACTGTCCTCCTGGCCAAAATGATAAGATAGATGATGAAATGTTGAGAGAAATAAAGGAAGCTAACCAATTTGGCGATGCAGTAATAATGGGAGATTTCAATTACCCAACTAATAACAAAGAGAGTCAATCACTGTCCACCATAACCAAATACTGTCAAAAATCAAGGTGGGACCAAATCAAATTTCTTAATGATAGCTATAGAAAGTGTCAGCAAGCCTGACGTTGTGTGACTTTAACCAGGCACCAACCAGTCCTCTCAATCATTCACCTTCTTACTTTTTATTTTTGAAAAATATTTTTTGTTGAACTTTTTCTTTTTCTTAAAAATAAGTACTGCCTTTTCTACCTTCTATGTGCAAGATTTTACAAATGCTTTATTTATTGTCATTATAGGATAAAGACTCTGATATAGACATCTTTCATTTGCCCCTGAGGAAGCTTAAGGGTGAAACACTGGCCATGTTGGGCTATTATATGTTAAAGCAAAATTAATTAAGAGTCTACCTTTGATTGATGGAGGACTATTTTTAAGAAAAAGAAAAAATTCAACAAAAAATATTTTTCAAAAATAAAAAGTAAGAAGGTGAATGATTGAGAGGACCGGTTGGTGCCTGGTTAAAGTCACACAACATCAGGCTTGCTGACACCTTCTATAGCTATCATTAAGAAATTTGATTTGGTCCCACCTTGATTTTTGACAGATTTCAATTACCCCAATATTAACAGAGTAAATGTAACAACAAGAAATGCTAGAGAAATAAAGGTCTTGGATGGAATAAATAACTGCTTCATGAAGCAACTGGTTCAGGAACCAACAAGAGAGGGAGTTATTTTAGATCTAATTCTTAGTAGAATGCAGGATTTGGAGAGTGAGGTAATGGTGGTGGGTCCATTTGGCAATAGTGATCATAAATCTACAGATCTAGCACTAAACTTTCAAAAGGGAAACTTTGATAAAATGAGGAAGATAGTAAACAACTGAAAGGTGCAGTTACAATGGTTAACAGTGTCTGGAAAAATTCCAAGAAGGTGAACCCCATTCCTAGATAGAGGGGTTGGGGAATGGGGTAAAGGGTGAGAGAATGTAACTATTATGGTCCGATGAGATATCAGATGGGAGTTCCAACAGAGTTATGTGAAAAGGATGGAAGGCTGCCCCTAAAGCCTCATAAATGTAGCTATGGTGAATAAGATGTGATTCTGTTTGATTCCCATGGATTCTGAGATTTTCAGCAAATACCTTTTTTTACCCTATGCCTACCATTGAAAATAGTTGCTGGTTGGTTCACCCTGAAATAAAGTTAATAGTTTGAAGTTTAAAAGTGGTGTCTGCTACACTTTATTTATTTAAACAAATTTATAGCCCACCGATCTACAAATATAAGGGCTGGACTTTTAAACCTACACACACGGGATACATTTGTGTGCACTACCCGGTGTGCACAAATATACACCCGATTTTATAACAAGCGTACGCAGCCACACGCATGTTATAAAATCCGGGGTCGGCGCACGCAAGGAGGTGTACACTAGTGCACCTTGCGCGTGCCGAGCCCTAGGGGAGCCCCGATGGCTTTCCTCATTCCACCCCCCACCTTCCCCTACCTAACCCACCCCCCAGCCCTACCTAAAACCCCCCTAACCTTTATTTCATAAGTTGCGCCTGCCTCTGGGCAGGCGTAGGTTGCGCGCGCCGGCCAAGTGCCAGCACACGATTGCCCGGCATGGCCGCTGTGCCGGAGGCCTTGGTCCCACCCCACCCTGCCCCACCCCTTTCACAAATCGCTGGGACATACGTGTGTCCCAGACTTTGCGCGCGTTGCCGGGCCTATGCAAAATAGGCTCGGCGTGTGCAGGAGCATTTACGCACATAACCCTTTTAAAATCTGCCCCTAAGTGTTGCGGCCCCAGGCCGTGCCCCGGGTCCCCCACCTACCTCGAGGCCGGCCTGGGCTGCCGTGGACCCGATTAGGCCTGCTCGGGCCTCTGCCGTGGCTCTCCCTCCTCGAGGGAGACGCCGGCGTTTCGCCGTGGCTGGCCCCGCCCCCTAGGCGTGCGCACGCGCCTGGGGCTGGAGAATTAAAGAGGCCAGTGTGGGAAACCTCAGGACTGCCCCTGGATGACGTCAGACGCCTTAGCTTATTTAAGCCCAGCTTCTTGGTTCTTCCTTGCCTTGCAATGAGGTTCCTCAGGTGTTCCTGTCTTGCTAGTTGCTGTTTGCGCTTGGATTGCTTCTGTCTTTGACCTGGCTTGCTTCTGACCTGTCTCCTGCTTCCGTCCCTTGGTTTTGGCTTCGACGTCCGACTTCTGGCTTCTGACCCTGCTCCGTCCCACGACTTCGTCTTCGGCTTCTGTTCCTGGCTTGGCATTGTCTTCTGACTTTCTGGCTTCTGACCCGGCTCCGCTCCTGACTCCGTCTCCTGCTTCATCCCTGGCTCTGGTGTGGATCTCGGACTCCTGGCTCCTGACCCGGCTTCGCTCCTGGACTTCGACTTCAGCTTCTGCCTCATCTCAGGTATCCAGTACTTACTGGCCCAGAGGTTTTCTCCTAAGTCCCAGTGACTCGGGTTCTCACGGGCTCCTCCCGGGGGAGCTGCGGGCTTCCGAGGGTGAAGTCTCTTCATCTACCTGGGTCCAGTCATTGTCCGTCTCTTCAGCCGTTACCTGGGTCCTTGGTCGCATAGGACTCCACCTAAGTCCAAGAGGTCCGGGTCCCTACGGGCTCCTCCTGGGGGGGACCTTGGACTTCCGGTGGTGAAGCCTCCTCTGAGTCTCTTCCGAGCCACCTCCCGGCTGGGATGCTTGCTATGGCCTTCCATAGCATACCATCCTCTGTCCCAACCGGCCCAAGAGTCCACGACTGTAACACTAAGTGGGTTCAAGAAAGGTACATACATAGTTAAAACAGATACACAAAACAGCACATATACATGATGGGCCCAATATTCAAAGAGCATACAGCACTACTTAGCTGGATAAGTGGGATTTATTGAGCTAAGTAGCAGCTGCTGAATATGAATGTATGTTCAGCAGCCACTGCTTAGCTGTACAAGTCCCTTATATGGCTAAAATGTGCCCCTTCACTGTGGACCAATTTGAATGGGGATTATTTTCATCTTACCCAACTCCTCCATTCCTACTCCCTCAGAAGTCAAGTAAAAAGGTCTCTGATGAAACCAATTCCATCCCCACCTTACCTGATCCTTCTAGAAGACAAGTAAAGCATGTGGCAAAGTAATGTAAAAGGTCAGCCAGTGCCATTTTCAAAAGTGCAAACTGTGGAGCTCTCTCCTGCCCTATATGAGATAAATTAGGTTGGGGATATTTTCTGGGACTAAGTTGAGGGGATGTTGGGCCATAGAGGATCGTTACTTTCAGGCCTGAGTTGTGGAAAGAGAATCTGGGTTTAAGGCTTCTTACACTGTTTGTCTAGGGGTAGGGGAATCCCCATACTAACAGGCCTTTTCACTTTGGCATGTTCACATGAGGGATTTTGGCCATTAGATAGTATGCATGGCTTTTTTTTTTTTTTATTTCTGTGCATGCTACTACTGCTGCATTTGATTTACAACTAGTTAACATGCACAGGGTAAAATTTATTGTAATCTCATTAAGTGATGATTTACTGTGCTCTTGAAGTTTTACCAAGCTCTCTAGTTAACAAGTTGGCATGAGTTTCATTGCATATGCTTTTCAATCTTTGAAATTTACTCCATTCCTGTCATCTAAGTGTAGAGAACCCTATGAATTCCTAATAAGAGGAATTTTCCATTTTACCAGGGGGGACAGAAGTAACTTATTGTGGGTTTCAACTTCCCCATGTGGGAGCCTGGGATGGTGAGCCCTCAGAGTATATAAACCCCTGCTACCATCTTAGGTGTGGATTCCTTAGATATCCCTGGTAGGAGCAGTTTGCCACCATGCTGTCCCCTGTTTTTCTTAGTTTTATTAGGTTCTCTAGGGATGAGACCTGAACATGAAAAAATAGAAATGGTGCTTTTGCCTAAATTAACTTGCCCTTTTGGGAACTTTTTTTTTTCATAGAGGGAAGTTTATCCACCCTTCCTTTATCTATATTGTGCTTCCCTGTCTTAAGACTTTTTTTTCATCATGCCTGATTACTCTAGGGCCGAGAGGCTAGTGCGTGTCATGTAAAAGGAGTGTTGTCTCTCATCCAGAGCATGGGTGGACTGTGTTGTTAGTCCTTGTTGAGGAATGAACTCGGTTGGGTTCTTGGGTTCATTCTTTCTCCCCAGGAATGAACTTGGGAGAAGGAGGCAGTGAAGAAGCTTTGTGGCACCTATCCGGTGTTAACCATATCTATATCAACAGGATGTTGAAGAGAGGAGCATGAAGGTACCCTCCACATACCAACAAGGAAATAAAGAGAATGGCAAATGGATTAAGGTATGAAAAATGGGACTTAATTATACTTAAATAGGGAAAAAATGATCCTAGCCACCAAATTCTAGGAGGAAGCTCCAAAACTATCCCATTAATTGGAATGGATCAGGACTAAAACACATCCATTGGCATCAGTAACAAAAAAAAATAATTGGAAGTGTAAAGTCCCAAATTTATTATAAGAACAAGAGCTGTAAAATGGATTTCTAAATGACCCAATCTGTAATAAAACCTTTTTGTTAGTTTCCTTCTTTAATCAGTAAAAGTTACATTGGAAACCATTAATTGCTTTCAGTGTGATTATTAATGCTGCATACACAAGACTTTAATATTGGATTGACTGTTGACCAATGCTCAGGGTCTAGAAGATAATTTTCCCCCTGACTTTCAGAATATATTAACACTAGGAGAGGACTTTATCACTTTAACCCAAATTTGAGGTGTAGTCTTGGGGTCACATAAAATTAAACACCAAAATATAGTTTTAGACATACAACTTCATAGCTCTGAAAATGTTGACACCAGTATAAAATAATTTCTAACTATGTTGACATAATGACATGTTTTTCTTGATTAGTAGGAAGATGGAAGGCAATCTTAACATGAATGAGTTGTGTTTATATATGTGGAAAAAGCCATCATTCAGAATATCCACTTATCTTGACAGTAAGTAAAAATGTACTATACCTAATATACTGATCTACAACACACTAGAGGAAAAAGAACTGTGGGATACAATGTTTTTGCCAATCAAAAAATATGAATGAGTGTTTATAATTATTATAATTACTATAATAATTAACTGTTCTTATGGTAATAGATGTTCTCTTTAACATGTTTTGTCAAGTTATACTGATCTGTGATTATGCAAACCCTGCTATTTTTTTTAACTGATATAGACTTGAATATGCTGCATAAACTGGTCTCTGTGATTAACCCCTTGATACTGTGTGCTGAATCAGAATGGATCACCCTTGAAGTTTGGTATGGCACCATTTCATTTTTTAAATTCTTGGGTTGCTTTATCAGGGGGTTATTCATATTCTTAAAACTATGAAAACTTTCATTTTCAGTAACTCCATAATCTATCACAGCAGTCTCTTCACCTCCTCATGTGTAGTGTGCAACCACTGCAAGCCAAGTACCTAAAATATTAGGGTATGAAAGTATGTATGGTTTATTTTTCAACAGTTAAATAAAATGAAGTAGAATACCACATAAACCCATTGAAATTGTCACAAATATGTTTTATATCAAATGTATCCTTAACCACATTCATGAATTTACATAATACATTCTACTCGAATCACTAAAGAGGGCTTATTATACAAGGTTTTACCCATAAGTTTAAAACCAAATAAATCCCTCTGTGAATTATGCTATTTTTCCTGGAAAAAACAGTAAAACTAGATAGACAAGGTAGAAAGCAATATGACAAAGTATAGAATTTATTTGCCAAATGAGACCATATCTGACTAGCTAACACACAATATATAAGCTGAAATATAACCATAATAAAAGGAACAAGAGAAAAAGTGGAGTTTTGCATAATTGAGAACATAGAAAGAAGCAAGAAAAACAAATATACAATAAGAAAGATCAAAGGAAGAAGAATCACTAATAACATGAGCAACCTAAAAGATGATGCGATGAGGACAAAAAAAATGTGATATAAAAATATTTCTTGTGAAAAAAGAAACAAAAAAATGCAGAGTACAAAACTCTGTTTACCAAGGATAATCACATACTTGTATCTGAAATATTTTTAACACATAGATCTATAATCATTTTTCCCTAATGTGTTAGATACTGAAAATGTCCTTTCATGTTGCAAGCATCCAGTTTTAAAATATCAAAGTCCAAACTGTAAATGAGTGATTAAAAAACTGGGAGGGCAATATTCAAAGCCATTTTAGATATATAAGTAACAAATTATCCTTCTAAATGGCTAGTTTAGAATATTTCTCTTGCCTATCCGGTTAAAAGTTAGCCAGATAAATTGTTATCCAGTTAAGATTTAGCCAAATAAGAAATTACTATGTTGGGATTGTTCTGGGTCTGGGTTGAGTTAGTCAAATAACTTATCCAGCTAACTCTGATTTGAGTTAGCCTGAAAGTTCTATTGCTAACACTAGATGTGCCTAAGAGCAGGTGTAAAGTTATCTGGGAAAGTGTCCCCAGAAAACATTAGACTTAAACAGCTGGATTCAAAAGAATATAACTTTTTAAGTGGTAAGCTGTAGGGTACATAAAAAAACCAAGGGGGTTATTTTCTATCCGTATCGCAAGCGATAGCAAGCGGAGGATGGAGTTGGGGCAGGGAGGGGAGAAGTGTGGCGAGGAGGCGGAAGTGGCGGTATCTTCGCTGGTGGCAATAAGGTAAGTTACGTTATCATCGAAAGCCAGCAGTGATAACACCGTGGTGGTGTGATCGCTACCGGCTTTCGCAGGCCCATCCCCCCCCTTCGCTCCCTGCCCCCCGTTACCGCCGGGATTCACCATTCTCTGCGAGAATGGAAAATCCAGGCCCAATATTGCAGACCTAGTGCCCTATTAGAAGATCCCTCATACTCTCCGCTTGATCCAAATGATCAGTATTGCAGCATCAAACCTGCAGCCACCCTCCACCAAACTCCCTCCTTCTTCAGAAAATTAAAAATAAAAGGTGTCAGTCTGCTGTGCTTACAGCTTCCCCACCCCCCACCTGTCTGCTTCCAAGTCAAGCAATTTCTTTAAAAAAAAAAAGTTGCCTATGGATCCCCCCCTCCATCACCCAGTACCTTCTGGCTGAATGTTCTTCAGCCCAGATTATGGTAGCAGTCTACCATGACCTGAGCCCAGTGCTTGTACAATTGCTACAGGAAATACACTGGAAGCATACTATTCCAGCATATCGATCTAGCATGGGAATCAAATGAAGACCTCATAAAATTGGAGAAGAAACAGTGGAGTTCAGAATAAATGAAAGAGGAAGGACTTGGGACTGATTTAATAAAGCTGTTTTTCTCATTCTATATCTATGGGGAAAAACCTTAGTAAATTAGGTCCTAAGAAAGGATGCTCATTCAAAATGTTTGCTTTTATGCATTAGTCTAAGCAAGAATCAGAAGTGATATCAACAAAACTTATTGGGGTCTAAGAAGAGAAAATGATGTATTTGTGATAGGAAAAAATGAGAGATGACAATATTAATTTTTTAAAAAGCATAAGAACATAAGAGTTGCCATGCTGGGTCAGTCCAAGGTCCATTGAGCCCAGCATCCTATTTCCGACAGTGGCCAATCCAAGGGCCTCATTTTCCAAGCCGCTCGCACATGATACCAGGATGGGGGCGGAGTCGGGGCAGAGTCAGCCCCAGAAGAGGAGGAGTCGGGGCGTCACCGGTTCCGACTCTGCACCGACGCCGCGGACAGCAAAAAGGTAGGTGCCTTTTCGCTGCCTATTTTGCTCCCAATAGCTACACCTCCTATGGTGGCGCTATTGGGTGCGAAACCGGCAGCGATCGCACCACAACGGTGAGATCGCTGTCAGCTAGCGCAGGCCCGCCCCCCCCCCCCCCCCGTTTTGGCCCCCCGCCCCTCATCAGGTATAAAAACTTAGATTGTAAGCCCTCTGGGGATAGAGAAATACCTACAGTACCTGAATGTAAACCGGTGTGATATCTCAATTGAGATCAAAATGTCGGTATATAAAATAATAATAATAATAAAAAAAAAAAATAATAATAATAATAATAATAATAAATAATAATACATCTTCTAAAGTATAGCAGGCCTGCGATACTTTAGAAAATGAGGCCCCAAGTTTCAAGTACCTGGAATATCCCATAAAGCAGATCTAATTCCTATTACTCACTATCAGGGATAGAAAAGGCTTTTCTTTAGTCTACCTGGCTAATAATGTGTTAAGGACTTTTCTTCTACGAGCTTGTCTAAATATCTTTTAAACCCTGCTATGCTAGTTGCCTTGATCCCGTCCTCTGGCAACAGATTCAATTGTGAAAACGTACTTTCTATGATCTCTTTTGAATTTGTTGGTAGTTAGTTTCATGGAGTGTCCCTTGTTTTAGTATTATTTAAAAGGGTACATAACTGTCCATTATTATTTACCTGGTCTACCCCACTCATGATTTTATAAACTACTATCATGACCCCTTTATTATTAATACAAAGCTTGTTTCTAATGCTGCTCAAACTCAGATATATTTTCTTCCTTTTACCCTCTATTCTGTCATTCTGCTTTCTCAAGAAACCTTGACTCTGTAGCACTTTCCACTTCAGCTCACCTTTTGTGTGGTTTGCTTCATTAGAGCAAAATTTGCAGATTTTTCACTTTGGGGCAAAGATCGTGGAATCCTTTTCTTCATGGATGTTGCATCAATTTTTAAAGAGAAAGCAAATATATGCCTGTCCTTTGAAATTTACCATAAGTATGCATCTGCACTAGAGCACACCGTATACTTTTCTATCTGATTTTCGTGCAGGCACATGTTCTTTGGAAAATAATGTGCACAGATTTAAAAATACAATTTGCATGTGTTATTTTCCGACTCCATTCAAAGCATGGCCCTGGTAATGCTTCCCATGAATGTGAATAAACGTTATGCACTGTGAGAAGTATTGAGGGAGGATTCTTCTCAAACAGCAAAGTTTTGCATGTAAGTTGCTATTTACTCATGTAATACGTTTACAAATTGTCCTCTTGTTTTTTTGTATTTACACTAAAGAAACTATTGCTCCTCTTTGAAAAAAAAAAAAGGTTAAGGAGAAGATAGGAAGGAAACCAGTTTTTAATTGAAGGTTTCACAAGAGAGGGAATGATATTTCCAGTGATGGTTTATTTATTTATTTGAGGTTTTTTTATATACCGAGGTTTAGCAAAAAGCCTTCACCCCGGTTCACAATAGAACAACTTGTTACATAGAACGGTCAAAAAATTGTTGTATTAAGACTGCTAGAGGTAGAAAGTTGCTTAAAAGAATAAGGCAAGTGAAAAATTAGTAAGTGAAGAGATTAAAAATACTAGAGGCCAGATTTAAGTTTGTGGCAGATGTTAGCCAAAATATAGTGCTAACTTCAGTAAGTCATCTGTAAGTGTACATTTGTGAAATTACATTATGACCTTAAGCCCAGTAGGTGCAAGATGATCTGTGAGTATTTTGTAAACACTGACCTTGTACCTAATTTTCTAAGCAAAACCCACATGCAGAGTTTCCCTTTAAAAATTGCCCATAGCTGCATGACCCTATGGATTTTGCACCTGTTTTTGCTGCACCTAGATATTTATCTGCATTTATTTTCCAAACCCACCTTAACTCCTCCTCCATCCTACCTCCCCAGAAGCATCTCCCTTCAATCCGGTTGAAAGTACATGTGGTACAGAACCTTGTCTGTTACTCGTGGTATTATTTGCAGAGAGAAGAGAGCATATCAAAGAAGAAAGGAGCCAAGCACGTCTGGTGTTTTAGCTGTACCTCTGTTTTAGAAGATGATTTTAGAACCATTTACCCAGGTAAAACACCTCGGCAATGAATACGGATGGGCTTCCATAGTGCATGGATGTTTAGGCTGACAGTGAGGAGTCATTAACAGGGATTAGGGGGAGGAGAACAGCGCCAGTATTTGACATTTTCACAAGCAGAGATACGTGCTGTTTTCCCGCACAAAAGAGCAGGTGCAAAGTTCTCATCCATTTTTAACACACACACTTTACACTCATTTTTAAACTATCTGAGTGCTTCTCTGTGAAAATTATCCTAATGCACACTAAAAGCACTCAGACGCTTTACAGCTACATTCACAGTTTAAGTACCTTCTAGAAGAGGATCTACATTTTTTAGTCCCAGTGTTTCAGTTCCATAAATGGAATCTTCCTCGTGGATTCTCTGATACACAGATGACAGTGATAGTATATCATGTCCAGGGGAATAATCCCTGGCACTTTCCAGTTACAAACTGAGCAAAACATAACATGACGTGCCATGGTGACATCATTCCATTGCTAACAGAAAAGACAAACCATGAAACAACTTATGCAGCAAGATGGAAAAATTATAGCAATATACAGTCATATATATTTCTTTTATAATATGTCAAATTAGTTTTGGGTGAAATAACACAGCACAAGTCCCTGTCAACTCCTTTAGCTGTCATGATTTCTTGAAGCATAGCATAGCTGTGTGTAGATGTGCTATTTTGTCAGTTGTTGTTTGGTTTCTTGCATTTTTTTTTTTAAATCAGTATCACATGTTTTAAGGTATGGAGTGTAAAAATAGGATAGCAGTAGTTTGCCTTTGTATTAGTACTTCCTGAAGTATGAAATAATTATGTAACAGGCTCCCTTCCATCTAGTCTCAAATTTTTAACTGGCTTGTTAAATCTTTACCTGCTAATGAGACCTGCTCGGTTAATACGTTGGTGATATATTACTGTAGTACATTATATAATTGCAATTTTTATGAGTTATTTAAAGCTATGCTAAACTCACAGTACTTAATTTAGAATGAGAAAGAGCAGGAGAGAGGGAGAGGAGAAAAAAAAGACAAACCTTAGTAAACTGGACCCTGCAGGCTTTGAGGAGGCAAAAAGTGAAGAAAAAGAAATGAAAGGATAGAGATGCAATAAATAATTATCTAAAATTTCAGACCTTCTACCTTTGTTCCCAAGAAGCATGATTCCCATGTTCCTTCATTGCCATAAAATCCATAAGTCTAAGACTTCTGATTCTAGTCTAGCTAGAGGAGTTCTTCATTTTAATTTTCATCAAGAAAACCATTAGGCCACGAGATGCAGAAGAAACAGCAGGGTAAGCATGCTCTACCCACCCCTGTGGATCTACTGGAATGGGGTTAGCTCCATTTTTAAAAGGCTTAAGTAGAAACCTCTATTAGACACTCCTCCTCCCCCCTCACCACAAAAGGTACCTGAGAAAAGTGCCCTTTTTTCCCCATCCTTGCCATGGGAGAAAGGAAAAAAAAAAAATCTGTGTGTGGTAGTTTGGACCCTATGCATTTAGGGGTGGATTTTCAAAGGGTTACACGCGTAACCCTTTAAAACCCCTCCTGCGCACGCTGAGCCTATTTTGCACAGGCTCGGCAACGCATGCAAGCCCCGGGACGCGCGTATGTCCCAGGGCTTTGAAAAAGGGGCGAGAAGGGGGGGCGGGGTTAATGTCAGTAGGCTGTTTTAGGAAGCAGTGTGAGTCAAAGTAGATGTACAGGGCAGGAGTCCAGGTGGCTAATCATAGAAATCGGCACCAATAAGTCCCAGCATTCTGGTGGCATTAGCAAGGAATCTGGAAAGACTTGAGATTTAAAATTCTGGCCAATTGGGGATGGTTCTCCTGTTGGGCCAGTGGGAGCCTATACTTCCTTTTGCACCCGCAGGCTAAGCTACTGATCCCACTTCTACCACCTTCAGAAGTGTGGTGGCTTTTGGCTAAGTGCCCTGTCTCTGAACCTCTAGGATTGCCACTTCAAACCCAGACGGGCCTAATAGCAATATTCAGTGCTAACTAGATAAATTTGGCCAGACAAATGTAGATGTTACAGCAGCAGGCTTAAATCTGTCTTATCACCTTACTACTCTTCTAAAATAGAACATATTTGGCAGCTGATCCTTCCTCCTGAAAATAAAAAACTAAAGTGCTGGATACAGGGATGCTCCCTCTAGCTCTCAAAAAAAAAAGGTGTCAGATCTAAATCCCACCCCTCTGATATAGTGGCTTTCCTGCTTATGGTGGCTAAGGTGGCAATTCTGTATAATGGGGTTTCAGATGCTGCCAGCAGAGTCACTAAATTGAATAGTATCCCAGAGTGACGGCGAGAAAAAGAATTCTCCTTCCTGATGAGACTTCTGAGGGAAAAGGAGCCTGGAACCCACCTAGCCAGTCCCTCAGGGGTAGAGAGAGAAGGTAGAACCCATACATAGTAATAAGGTAGAATTAAAGTGATTAGAGTTCCAAAAATCAAAACATTCATATCTTTTTTCAATTTAGACAATTGCATATTTTTATTAACAAGTAATTATAAACACAATACCGTAAATATGATGCTAAACCAATACTTTAAAATGTTTTCCTTTCTTTCTAGAGGACCTTAAGTATCACAACCAGCTGCGAAACTGTGCTTATCAGATAAGTATAAAGTTTGGTAATTGAAAGTGATATAGAATGTGATGCCATTGGTCAGCGCTTTTAAGGAATTGATTGTTTAAACTTCTTTTCTACATATCTTCCTGGGTTGGCTGTTGAGGATGGCAGGCAAGTAGAAATTATTATTCTGTTGATGTATGACTTTATTCCTTTGTTTATTCTGTCTTTTTTTTGTTTTCTCTATTTGTCTCAGTGTATATTGGTCTTGTGTTGCAGTGGTGTGTGTCTAGCTAAAGCTTAACATTTTATTTTCTGTGTCTCAGTGAGTGTGCACACTTAGCTGTTATCAGACAATAGTGTAGTATTTTCCCTGTCGAGGTGTGCTGGTATAGATGGCTAGTATTCATGGCTAGTGCCTCTGGCAGACTTTCTGGAGATTTTCACTCTCTGTGCCTCTGACAGGCCAATGCAATGTTGGCACGTGTTAAAGGGGTGGTCTTGATTGAGTGTCCACCCCCTTAATGCGCACTGATCCACCTCTCCAGGGTGCCCAATGCAAATTGAAAATGGGCTGTCTCAGTAAAAAGGAGGCACTCGGGAAAATTGTGTGCCCCAGGTTAGGAATTGCAGCCATAGGTTAGGAAAATGGACACTCGTTAATTGAGTGTCCCTTTTCCAAACCTGACCTCCAGAACCCTTCTTTTTTTAATGTTTTTTTTCAGGACCTTATAATTTTCTGCTTTTTTGTACACATTTTGAGCTTCTTCAAAATTAATGCCTGCTCTGGGCAGGTGCTAATTTTGGAGGGTAAAAATGTGCACCTTGGGTGCCCATTTGTTTTTGCATGGAGGGGAATAGATATTTAATAGCCTCATCAACATGCATTTGCATGTGATGAACGCTATTACCTACGTGTGCGATTGGACACACATTTTAGATCCACCAATCCCTGTTTTGCATCAGGGGTTATGGATGTGCATCCAAAACGTGAGTCTAATCACAGGTTGAGCCATGCGCTGCAATCAGTTCACAGCATTGCATTGGCCTGTGATTGCACTATCTTCATCAGAGGTGGCCTTCTCCTCAAAAGAAATACTCCTTATCCTTTAAATAAAACAGCAGCGGGTATATCCTACACTGCATCCACTAGACTTCCAAATATTATACTATCTGGCTCAGTGTAGTCTTTGCTGGTTAATTGAATTTTCTTTATGTTTGTGAAAAAAAATATGATAATTATGGTAATCCCTAACTAAAATGTCACGAGGTATATGCGTAGGTTGGATACAGTGATGATCTAAAAGAAATTGACAGTGTCTCTTTTCTTTCATTCACTCTCTCTCTATTTTGGAGATGTTATACTCTTGCAGGCATAAATTAATGTTTTTCCTTTCAAAACAAACTTAAATACAATTTCATGCCAAGGTCCCTGGGTATAAGAATGAATGCTGTCACAGGCTTCTCTTATTGCAGCACAGCTCTCTTCTAAAATGATTGTTTCTTTTGTTCAGATTGCTGGGTTATTTCTTCTCCAATGTATTCATTAACAGTGGTAAAATATGTTAATAGATCTGAGTCCAACCCTATTGAAGACTCTTATTATTCACAGAAACTTTCAAAATCTTTCAATTGTTTCATAGTACTGAAATCTAATCCTGAATATGAGGTTACTCAATCAAGTTTAGCACAGTAATTGCAAGTAATTGTCCAAATTTAACTATAGCTCCGCTGTGAGTAGAGCTGTTCTCATTTAACTCAGATTCAGTGCAGAATCAATCTGGTACCATTCAATATTTTCCTTAATACTGTACAATTGTAGAAAAGTCCAGCAATATTATCATCTTCCTTTTAGAGGAAATATTTTTGGCTGACTTTAAGTCCAACTTCACAAAATTATATGTATCAATCACATATGCGCAACTTTTCCTTCATACTTTGCTATGCTGGGTCTAATCCTACATCTCACCAGTTTTTGTTAAACATTTGTCAGGATGCTGATAGCCCCTACTAATACTGGATCAGGATTTTACCAAGTGGTTTGGGGGTAGAAAGATTGATAGTTTGTTGGTGTTTGCAGCTCCCCTCCCTTGTGGCAGCTAGCAATGGTAGTGTCCTCGGTGCTTTCTAGATAGATCACCATTTTGCTCTCGTGGATCCTCTGCTTTTGAGGGGGTAGCATGTCCTATGCTGTGCTCTCATTTCTCTAACTCTTAACTTTAAGATCCATGGAGACTTTTATTTTGGATGAGAGTTTCTTTTCACCCTCTCATGCCACTTATAATTTATTTGAGTTTTGGAGTACCAAATCCTTTTGGACTCAAGTTAAGCTGTTTGGAGCTTTCTCTTCTAAAACAATGGAAGAGGTTCCCTTCTTTGAAGTAGAAGCTGAAATCATAGAATCCAAGAAGATGATGACTCCCCGCCACCCTGTGAGAAGGAGGAAGGAGACAAGGGGAGAGAAGGAGAGGAGATGGATCACATCCATGGCTCATGAATCTTTACTGACTCTGCTACCTCTTCATGGTTCCAAATCACTACTGACATAGCTCATAGACTCTGCCCTTCCCAAACTAAAGAAATCAACCTAGACAAAAATAATAAAAAACCATGGTATACAAATGATCTTAAAACCATGAAATTGGAACTCCGTAAAATAGAAAAAACCTGGCGAAGGAACCGTCTCCCAGCCACCCTATCTCTGTTTCGCACCCAATTACACAGCTACCGTAAGGCCACAGAGAAAGCAAAAAAAGATTTCTATGCCATAAGAATCCATCAATTCCAGTTCAACCCACAAGCCCTCTTCCAATATGTAACCAGCCTGATTACATTACCAGACAGATGCAACCCTGACAACGACGATGAAGCAAAATGTGAGAAACTAGCTTCATACTTCCTCTCCAAAGTGGAAACCATTATGGCACGCTTCACAGTTCACACTGACCCTACAAACCTATCAGCATCCAAAAATACTCCTATAGACTACACCACCCAGATCACGCAACTGTACCCTGCCACGCAAACCGCAAACACCTCTCTCTCGAACTTTGAAAACACATCTGCACTAGAAATTGAAACTACACTCAAAAAAATCAAACCTGCCTTCCACCCTTCAGACAATCTACCCACCAAAATGCTTCTCACAAGCCCCGCCACTATAGCCAAATACATCGCATACATCCTAAATAAATCCATAACACTAGGCCAGGTCCCAAAGCAACTTAAGCAGGCCATTATTAAACCTACCCTCAAAAAACCGAATTTAGATCCCAATGAACCAGCCAACTACCGCCCTGTATCTAACCTCCCTTTCCTCTCTAAAATACTTGAAAAGATTATCAACAGACAACTCACAGATTACATTGAAGAAAACAACATACTCTCCTCATCCCAATATGGTTTCCGTAAACACCATAGCACAGAAACGCTACTCATCACCCTCTCGGAAACTATACTTAAAGCTATGGACAAGGGACAATCCCACATACTTGCACTGCTGGATATCTCTGCAGCATTCGACACGGTCAACCATCTCACACTTATCAAACGACTCATGGAAATTGGCATCTCTGGCACCGCCCTACTTTGGTTCCAATCATACCTTAATGACAGGAGTTACAGTGTAAAAATTGGCTGTAACAAATCTAAACCTGTCAAACTATCACAAGGAGTACCACAAGGCTCATCCCTTTCTTCAACCCTTTTTAATATTTACCTCCTTCCCCTCTGCCAACTTCTTTCTAAACTGGGTATCCATCATTTCATATATGCTGACGACGTGCAGATACTCATCCCTATATCTGACTCCATCACAAATGCAATGAAGATCTGGAACTCTGCCCTTTCTGAAATAAACAAAGTACTCACTAACAATTTCCTAGCACTCAACACCAACAAAACAGAACTTCTCATTCTTTCTCCCCCTAACAACCCCTTGCACAATCTTCCCCCCACCCCCTCTCTACCCGGCCACCCTCCTACACAACAAGTCCGCAACCTTGGCATAATGATAGACAACCAATTCAACCTCAAAAATTCATCTCTGCCACTATAAAAAGCGGATTCTTTAAGCTCCACACCCTAAAGAGAATCAAACCTCTTCTCCACACCTCCGACTTCCGCACAGTGCTGCAAGCCATGATTCTGTCCAAACTCGACTACTGCAATTCCATCCTACTAGGCTTACCAAAAAGTACCTTACAACCGCTACAGTTACTACAAAACGCTGCTGCCCGCATCCTCACCAATACTCACCGTCATGAACATATTACTCCAGTTCTTCAGTCACTACACTGGCTCCCCGTAACCTCCAGGATAATATATAAATCACTCACACTCATACACAAAGCCATTCACAACCAAAACATGCAATGGTTCCCAGAATATTTCTCATTCCACATTCCGACTAGACCAACAAGAATGCAACACCAGGCCAAACTCCAAACACCCTCTCCTAAACTCATGAAGCATGTCACATTTAGAGAGCGCTCATTCATTATAGCAGGAACCTCCCACTGGAATAAAATGCCTCCCCATTTACGCCAGGAACCCTGCCACAAAAAATTCAAACACAATCTCAAAACCTGGCTGTTCAAACTAGCTTACCCTGACTAACTAACGGACTCCCCTCCAAAGCTACGATATGACCACCCGACTGATTAACGCCCAATTATATCATTTCTCCCTCCTCCCCACTTCTTGTGGGTCTCCCTCTCCTCCACCTTCTTACTCCTAATAACCCCCCCCCCCCGCCAATAACCTAACTGCTTTGATTAACTCTATTGTTTAAAAAAAAAAAAAATGTACATATGTATATAATCCATGTATTATTTCCTCCAGCCCCTGTTAACTGACTCCTTGTTAAAAAATTTATATTATTGTAAAGCTTGTTGCTAGGTTATGTTACATTGTGAACCGAGGTGATGTTTTGCAAACGTGCCTCGGTATATAAAAAACCCTTAAATAAATAAATAAATAAATAAATAAATACTGAAGATTGGGAGAAAGAGGAGAAAAAAAAAGGTATCACCCTTGATACTACAGGAGGAGGTAGGAGATAAAAGACTTAACACTTTAAAAGTACATTTTTTTGATACTTCACCTACATTGTGAAGGAAGTACCACACATGCTCTATATGCCAATGGGAGGAAAGAAATCAAGTAATTAAAAGAACTAATTCAATTGGAATTACATTTGAAATTAAGAAAAACTGTAAGAAGTCAAAAACTTGCTAAAAGCAAACATTTGTATCAACTTGAAACTGAAGTACACATCTGTAAAGACTTTAATTCATCATTGAATTATTCATCCTTGAAAAGTTGGAAACCACTAAACAATTCTCATGTGTTCTATTGAGTAGTGACTTCATTATTTTCTAGGCTGAGATTATCAGTGCTGTGTTCAAGAAACGTAACTATGGGAAAAGTAAAGAGCAATGTGAGATTCTTGAAAGGACACTTTCTCCCCATGCAGGAAGCCCTGGAGAGTAAATCTTATGAAATAGCTTCAGTGTCCATCTAACTAGAAATTTGAGATATAGCCTCTGGAATTGTTATCCGGGTTCAAGCATCATAGGTGTTATTCATTAATTGACACTATCATATGTCTCACTTTGGCAGATCCAATTTAAAAATGTAACACTTTAAAACACTTCACTTACACAACCACATTCACACATCAGTGTCCTAAAATGATCTCTCTGTGTTCTTAAGCTTTCAATTGGCACTAACAATCTCTGTGAAAGAGAAGCTGCCAAGCACATCTGTGGCTGAGCAGTCCCCAAGTGTGTGTCCCTCTCTAAACTCTTCTCAAACTGACTTTTTTTTTTCAAGAGATATCCCTACTCCCTAACTGACATCACTAGAAAATAGTCCAAGGGTGATGCTTCAGTCTGGTACTTAGGTTAAAATAAACTATTCAAAATCTTTCTGCTTTAGTTGGCAGTAAAGGATAATTAATTTTACTGGGTTTTAAACTAGTAGTTTGGGTCTCAAATGTTTTAATCTGGACTGTGAGGGAGTGTATAGTTGTCTCTCTCAATCTATCTTAAAGGACTGGACTCAGATATCCCGCCCAGTCCTCCTTAAGCTTAGGTTCCCCAAGGTATCCTGGCAGGAGGGAGGAGTCTAACCCCTGAGCTTAAAACCTGAAGGCCTAGACAGGGTAGAGGGCCCCAGGGAGTTGAAGGAGTCCCAGGGTACCGACTGTGGACTTATCTATAAGGTTGGTAAACTGCTTATACTTAAAGCTTAGAGACTGCCTGAGTTCAAGGAGTCTTCTATTGTCTGTTACCATTTGTGTGTCTGTAAGATTATTGTAAATAAAGAGCACTTTAAGCACAGACAGAGTTTCTATGTGCTTTTCTCTGACTAAACATGTCACTGTCTGCTAGAGTGCCACATATGGTGACCTATGTGGGATCCTATAAGTGGGGCACAGATGAAAAACCCAGGCTCTAGGGAGGACTATGAAGAGGAACAGTTTATTTGCTGTACTGCTTCTTAGCATCTAAAGAAAGGGTGTGGTTCTGCTGAGTACTAAAGAAAAAAAAATGTGCAGATTTTTTTTTTCTTATTCTCTTTTCCTGGGGCCCCTCCCAGCTCCAACCCAGCTTGTGTACAGGCCAAGGGGCCTATCCCAGTCTGGTTAGAGATGGGTCAAGCAGTAAGTAAGGGCCAGAGAGGCCAGCAGGTTTTTTTTGTTTGTTTGTTTGCTCTTCTACTCCTGGAAAATAATTTAAAATGGAGCAAGTGATACAAATTCTTGCTACTGGCTAACAGCAGCTGCAGAGTGCCCTGTAAGCACAAATTACACAGCAGGAAGTGTTACTAACACAGGTGATGGAGCAAATACCATGCTTATGCAGATAGCCCAGGTGGTACAAACTGCTGTGGCCTGTCCACCGCCAGTGTCACCAACCCTCCTCAAGATGATCCTGGGAGAGGATTCAGAGAGGTTCTTGAAGAACTCTGAGCATACTGCAAGGCTGGCAGGCTGGCCTGAAGATAGGTGGGCTATCTACCTGGGAAATGTACTTACCAGACTGTGTCCACGTGTTCTGGCTACATGGACTCCCTAAATACATTACCTCTGACCGTGGACCCTGTTGGGGATTTAAAGGAGCCGGGGTGGTAAAAGCTCCCGTGGCCCCTAATGATGATGTCAGCAGCTCTGGGTATATAAGGCAAGCTCTGGCAGTCAGAGAGGCCCACTTAAGACCAGCTGGCTTCGGCACCTAAGGGCTCAACCTGCGGGGAACATGGGCTGGTAGTGGCGAAGCTCCTGCTGGCCTCTGCTTCCTGTCTGGCCTCACCTCCTGACGGTGGGGGACCTGTGGGGGTTCTCCTTCCACAGTTAGCACCAATACCACCTCAGGCCAAGGGTCCATGCTCGCAACACTAAAGATGGAAAAAACCCTGGCGATAGTAGAAGTATCACAAACCTCTACCCTTTCACACACTGTATTCCAGCGTACCTTATATGTGAACCCACAAAACCAAAAACAATTGTTACACTGGTAATTAATTCATATGAATTAATCTCGCCAAATATATGTAGGCCCCTCACTCTAAGGGTCTGTCAAAGTCATACAGACTCCTAATTAGGTATAGGGCCACCTTGCTTTAATTGTAAACTATTTAAATTTTTGAACTTTTTTGCAGTTTTTTCTTTTTTTAAAATGTCAAGCAAAATGATCACTACTGGGCATTAAATCACCGCTGTTCATAGCACAAAAGATACGAGAGGAACCGCAATACTCATCTGTTGCCAAATTTTGGCTGGTCTCCAAAATTTGGCAACAGATGAGTATTGCGGTTCCTCTCGTATCTTTTGTGCTATGAACAGCGGTGATTTAATGCCCAGTAGTGATCATTTTGCTTGACATTTTAAAAAAAGAAAAAACTGCAAAAAAGTTCAAAAATTTAAATAGTTTACAATTAAAGCAAGGTGGCCCTATACCTAATTAGGAGTCTGTATGACTTTGACAGACCCTTAGAGTGAGGGGCCTACATATATTTGGCGAGATTAATTCATATGAATTAATTACCAGTGTAACAATTGTTTTTGGTTTTGATAGTAGAAGTATACCATCAGGCCCAGACTATGCCCGTACCACCATCCTGCTGAGAGAAACCCCTCAACAGAGAGGGAACAGCAGAGCCCGAAGCCTCCGGGTCAGGCCTGACTAAACTGGTCACTCCAGCGACAACCTTCAGTTGGGCTGACATGCTTCCATTGTGGGGAGCGAGGACACTTTGCAAGAGACTATTCCCACAGGGAACTGGAGACAATGGGCACTAATGTGGTAACTTCTTACTGTTACAGTTTAGTAGATGTCTCTAGCCAGGGAGCCTCTAAATGTGTGATACCAGTGGAGCTAAATGGGGTTCACACCCAAGTGTTAATGGACTCCAGTAGTGTAAAAACACTGGTGCAGATTAATTTGCTGAAACGGATCCATTTTGAAGTTGGAAAAGTAATGACATTGGCATGTGTTCATGGGGACCATCAATGATATCCCACTAGCCAGGTATACCTGAAGACCCTGGCCAGTCAAGGGATGATGGAAGTTGGAGTAATTCCCTGGTTACCTTACCTTGTGATTATTGGATGGGATTTCCCATGTTTCAAAGCCTATTTGGATTAGCATACAACAGTTCCACAAAGCTGTGACCTCGAAGAGCTGGCGGTTTAAGAGCCCTTTGCAAGGGAGGAACTGGAACTCGTTCATAAGGATGCTAAACCTCAAAAGCCACAGCGGTGACGCCATCAAGACAAATATATCCTGGGGAAGGGTAAGGTCCATTCACAGGTCTGGAGGGATGAGGTAATCACCCGGATACCACTCCCAACAAAGGGAGTCCAAACTACTCACAAGTCTATGACTGAAAAGTATGCTGGAGAAGATCTGAGGATCAGAAGAAGCCGAAAAGGTCATAATAACCCAGAAGAAATTTGGACAAAGATGTCCATTGACCGGGAGCTAATGCCACACGAGAGACAGTACTCTGCAGTTGATTCTCTGTCAAGGGAGGTTTCCCATGTACAAAGGGTTGCTCATCCCAGCAAGGCTGAGCTGAGAAGGGTGGGATATGTAAGGGAGTATATAGGCATCTCCCTAACTACCTTAAAGGACCAGGCTCAGATATCCTGCCTGGTCTTCCTTAAGCTTGTCTCCCCAAGATATCCTGGGAGGAGTCCAACCTAAGGACCTAGACAGGTTGGAGTGGCCTCAGGGAGCAGATGGAGTCCCAGCATACTGACTGAGGACATATCTGAAAGGTTGGTAAACTGCTTATACTCAAAGCTTAGAGACTACCTTAGTTCAAGGAGACTGTTCTATTGTCTTCTGCCACTTGTGGTCTTTAAGATCACTGTAAAAAAGTGCACCTTAAACTTCGCCAGATTTGCTGTATGCTTTTCACTGGCTGAACCACGCCACTGACTGCTCGAGTGCCTCATGGCAAATCACTGCTTGACTTGCAGTGTTCTTACCCATCCTCTTCACATTGTTTCCTCTCTCACCAGAACGCTTGGAAATCTGCCAACACTGCTTCAGAGTGGATCCTGGATTGGATTAGCAAAAATTACTGGAGTGGAGCCAAATTTTACAATAAATTTCAACTGACATTTTTCACACAGATTTGATAGAACAACTGTTTTTAAAGGCTTTTATGCAGCAATTCTGTTTAAAATTAAAATACAATTTTGGTTAAACTTTTTATCTTTCCTCTAACTCTAATCCCAGTTAGAATGACCCCCGTTTTATTGTAACTTTTTCTTCCATGCACTTGTTTTACTTTTTAATGTATACTCTTATGTTATTAGTTATTTACGTTATAATGTATTTCTCACCCCTTGTTTTATGTAAACCGACATGATACGAACTCCGTGAATGCCGGTATAGAAAAATACTAAATGAATAAATAAATAAATAAATAAATAAATAAATAAATAAATTTCACACAATTAAAGTTTACCATTTGGATTTTCAACTCTTCCATAGATGCCTTCTTGGCTCTTTAATCTTATTTTCCCTTTTTTTTTTATGATGTTTGAAACCTTTATTTAGGTGTTAAGGAATGCCACGAGTTTGAGCATTTAAATTCCCTAAAAACTCCATCTGATACCAGTCTTGGGGTTCAGAACACCCCCTTCCCCCCTCCCCAGATGTGTTTGGTTTATTTTGGTTTAGTGTATTTTTTTTTTTATGTGTAATCACTTTTATTGGTTCGGATGCCATTTTTAAAACTCAGCACTGAAATTTTCATGGTACCCTCCCAGGGATTCCCTGACCTCAGTTCAGGGTTTGCTTTTTTTTTTTAATTTAATTTTGACTTTCTTGATCTGTTTGTTTTAGACTTTTAATTTTGGCCATGACTGACACAAGGGAACTGGAAATGACCTCATCTGAGACAAGGGCAGCCTGGCCTTCACTTCCTGCAATTCCAGGGACTTGCGTGGGACCCCCAGCATTGGACATAACTCTCCCATAGCACCAGGAGCGCTTCCAGGGCGGCCTCTGCTAAAACTAGCACATCTACGGTAGTCTTTGTCTCTCCTGCAATCACGGTAGCAACAGCAAATTTTCCTCCAGTGCCGTGAGAGACAGCACAGATCCTGCAGCTATCCTGACCAGCACAGCACTGCTCACTGCTCTGTGGGGAAAAACATTCTTCAGCTTCCCATGTAGAACAGCAATTTCCCTGAGCTGAAGCAGAGCTGAAAACCACAGAGGTAACACCTTGCTTTTATTAAAATAAAATTTACTCTGAGGAGCCTCAAAAACACACAGCAAGCCAGGTAAACTAAGATATATTTTTAGAACTCCCTTTTTTACTGGTTAAACAGAAAGCACTTTTTTGACAGCTGAAGAGAGCAAGGGAGGGAGGTGAGATCTCTGTGGCTGGAACTTTTTTTTTTTTGCAGGAGGATTGGGAGGGAAGATTACTAGCTTGTGCAGGCTTTTTAATGAACTTAACCAGTTAGCACTGATTTTAAGCCCTAACCAGCTAAGGAGTCTATTTGCCAAATTGCACTAAGTGCATTAACATGTGTTGTTAGTCAATAGACCCAAATAATCTCACTGTGGCCTAATGGCTAATAATGTATGTTAATACATTGATTACATTTGATAATGTAAGGAGAGAAGAATGTAAATGGAGTCAGAAAAGGCTCATTTCCCCTGGTTTACAAAGGGGTTGGCAGAGATCAAAAGGAACCTTCAGCATTTGCAGCACCAGTGGAAAAAAATCAGGCAAGCCTGAGGATAGGCTAGGGTAGAGGAAAACTGCCAGTTTATTTTCCATATATTGAGGAAACTAAGAAAAAAAAATACAATTCTAGGGTGATACAAAAAGTGGATAATAATCTGAATGTATGTTTAAAGGGGTAGATATTCAAAACCCTGCAGGCTGAGTAACTTATCTGGATAACACTTCTCTGGCTAAGTTACACAGATATTTAGGGGCATGGCTATTAGGGATGTGAATCGTGTCTCGATCGTCTTAACGATCGATTTCGGCTGGGAGGGGGAGGGAATCGTATTGTTGCCGTTTGGGGGGTAAAATATCGTGAAAAATCGTGAAAAATCGTGAAAAATCGAAAAAATCGCAAAACCGGCACATTAAAACCCCCTAAAACCCACCCCCGACCCTTTAAATTAAATCCCCCACTCTCCCGACCCCCCCCCAAATGACTTAAATAACCTGCGGGTCCAGCGGCGGTCCGGAACGGCAGCGGTCCGGAACGGGCTCCTGCTCCTGAATCTTGTTGTCTTCAGCCGGCGCCATTTTCCAAAATGGCGCCGAAAAATGGCGGCGGCCATAGACGAACACGATTGGACGGCAGGAGGTCCTTCCGGACCCCCGCTGGACTTTTGGCAAGTCTCGTGGGGGTCAGGAGGCCCCCCACAAGCTGGCCAAAAGTTCCTGGAGGTCCAGCGGGGGTCAGGGAGCGATTTCCCGCCGCGAATCGTTTTCGTACGGAAAATGGCGCCGGCAGGAGATCGACTGCAGGAGGTCGTTCAGCGAGGGTTCCGGCGCCTTGCTGAACAACCTCCTGCAGTCGATCTCCTGCCGGCGCCATTTTCCGTACGAAAACGATTCGCGGCGGGAAATCGCTCCCTGACCCCCGCTGGACCTCCAGGAACTTTTGGCCAGCTTGTGGGGGGCCTCCTGACCCCCACGAGACTTGCCAAAAGTCCAGCGGGGGTCCGGAAGGACCTCCTGCCGTCCAATCGTGTTCGTCTATGGCCGCCGCCATTTTTCGGCGCCATTTTGGAAAATGGCGCCGGCTGAAGACAACAAGATTCAGGAGCAGGAGCCCGTTCCGGACCGCTGCCGTTCCGGACCGCCGCTGGACCCGCAGGTTATTTAAGTCATTTGGGGGGGGTTCGGGAGGGTGGGGGATTTAATTTAAAGGGTCGGGGGTGGGTTTTAGGGGGTTTTAGTGTGCCGGCTCACGATTCTAACGATTTATAACGATAAATCGTTAGAATCTCTATTGTATTGTGTTCCATAACGGTTTAAGACGATATTAAAATTATCGGACGATAATTTTAATCGTCCTAAAACGATTCACATCCCTAATGGCTATGCCACTGAATATCTGCATACAAAGCATTGCTTAGCCGGCTAAGTGTTATCAGGCTAAGTCTAGACATGATCAATTGCAGTTCTAGAATTGGCTGGTTAACTTATCGGGCTAAGCATCAATATCATTCCTTAGCTGGATAAATTATCCAGTAAGTAGCATTGCCCCGATCCGCCCATTGCCCACTCACTTTTCCTCCGGCTAAAAGATAGCAGGATAAATGACTTGTCTGGCTCACTAGCGGCTGCTGAGTTTACTCAGATATTCAGCAGCCACTAGATAGCTGGATAAATGCTACTTATCCAGCTATTTCCCATTTGAATATCGGGCCCAAAGTGGTTAAATCATTCTTAGGATGTGAAGTGGATGCTTCTATGAGTTTTGAAAATTTACCATACTAATAGATGATGGCTTCCTTCTTTGAAGAGAAGATTTAAGAGGAGGTATAGAGGAGGTGAAGATGCATGTGTTAGATGGGTTAAGACATGATATGATGGTGACATTTGACCTACCTTCCATGTTTGAACTCAAGCAAAATCTAACCCAGATTAAACCCTTTAAATTTTAGATTGGATTAAATAAAATGGGCATGGATCTAGACATTACCTGAAGAGGTTCTGCTGATCCTGTTAAGTTTGATCTTCTTTAAGTACAGGGGATATGCCAGCTATATTGAAGGAAACTGTAGTTTCACAAATTTTGAAAAGAAATAACTTGGATCCAGTGGTCTGCAGCAATTATAGACCAGTACCTAATTTACCTTTTGTTGCTAAATTGATAGAAAGGATCATGACTAAACAGGTATCCAGTTTTTGTGAGTCATATGATAAGTTGGACATGGCACAAGTGGGTTTCCTTTCAGGATGTAGAATGGAGATGGTTATTACTGCACTATTGATGACGTATTTCCACTTTTACATGTTGGGGAGACCTGTTATCTTGTATTATTGGACTTATCAAGTACATTTGACCTTGTGGACTACACTGTACTTGATTTCCAGAAGGGCCACTCCTGATCTTCACCTGCCTGTTTCCTATGTCCCAGAATGGAAACTCTGATTGGGGGTCTCTGGATGGTCTTCTTCTCCAATCTCCTCTTTGAAAGAATAGCTTGTGACCTTCCTGAAGGCACGGCCAGTTCCCGAACAGATATTACAGTCCAGATCTGGGCAAGGAAGAGGAAAGTAAAAATACTTCCTTCCCAAAGTTGGAAACTCAATTTTAGAAAATACTTAATCTAATTCACAGGTCTCTGCAACCTCCTCTTGAAGGGGCAAAGGGGTATACAGATTCCTTCCTGCACCTCTGAAGAGGGGTTTATAGCTGGATAGGTCAAAACCAGCAAAACTAGAAAAAAACTATCATCTCTCTAAATCCCTCTTCGCTCCAGTCTAATACCAAGACTGGTAGGACAGTGTCTCTCCTTTCATTTGCTAAGCTGAGGGCCAACTGTGGACAGCACACTGAGCACATGTCTTTTTTCTCTGAATTCAAAGCTACACTGCCTCCTTGTCACATGGTCTAATCCCTCCTAATTGCCTAACAGACTGCCTATTCCTCAGCCTCTGGGGGAGAGAAATTGAATGAAATAGCCTATAATATAGATGACTACAACATGAGGGATGGAGACTAGGGCCATCTGGTGAAGACCTCATAGTTTCTATACTCAACGTTACCAATTTAAGTGCTTGGTAATCACTTTTAAAATGCTGTGAAGTTACTGTGCCTCTGTTGAGGGGTTGGTTATGTTAGTATACAGTACTAGTGGATGTGTGGTAAGATCTAATCAGAAATTTCAGTTTCAGCTTTCTTCAACATAGGCATTTCATCATGTACATTTACAAAATAGAGCTTTTTCAGCAGCCACATTTGTGGAATTCTTTCCCAGTGGTGCTTAGTGTAGAACTCATTCTTTTGTGGTTTTTTATAGGATTAAAGACCTAGTTAATATCAAGATGATATTGAATAAGAAAAGTAGAGAAGAGAACTGAAATCAATAACAACTTATTCAACAGACGGCAACATAGTGTTTTATGTATGTATGTTTTTGTTTTATTTTAGTTGTGGATTGTTTTATTTTATTGTAATTTATTATGAATGGTTTTTATGTATTGTATAATTGCTAAGATTTGTACACTGCTTTGGGCTATTGTATCAGAGAAACAGTTTACAAATATAATAAATGAAATGAAAATTAAATAAATGGGCAACTAAGCAGGTCATTCATTAAGCCGCATTAGGGCGCACTAATTATCGAGTATGCAAAATCAAAATAATTTTGCAAATGAAGGACTCCCAATGCTTTTCATGGTAAAATATTGCATACTAACACTGGATTTAATGGGGGAAATAAAAATACTACTTTGATTTGTGATAGGGTGGCAAAAACGTTTTTATTGCTCCATAGCGGATGTTATCCAGGGATAGCAGGATTTAGCATGCACAATAAAATGAGGCCTTCTCTCTGACACACCTACCCAACAGCCCTGGTGAGCCAATAAAAACACTTTTTGTTACCTGCCCTGTCTTCCTAAAGTAAGAATGTTAGGCGGAGGTATACTATTAGTGGGACACTGGCTGCTTCAGAGTTCTTACCAATGACAACAATAACAACAACTATAACTCCTACAACAAGCAAGGGAGGTTCAAATACCTCCTAGGGAAGTACATGGACAAACGCTAGAGCTTCAAGGCCTGCTGTTGGAGCAGGATGGCCCACATCAGGCTTGCCATACATGAGGGTATGCAGGCGGCAGAGGTTTCATCCCCACACCATATTGCTGGGAATACCAGATGACCCCATGGTTATGAGATATCACCTGAGCTCCCAAGCTACCATGGAATTATATTGAAAATTCAGAGGGGACCTGGATCCAATCACAGAAAGATCCCACGCTATACCAGGCCTCACCAAGCTATTGTGCATCCTGAATGTTATGAAATTTGGTTCATTCCAAACAAATGTCGGGGGTCATCAGGGGAACTTTGCAAAAATCTTTTTCCTGCTGTCTGGGCCAGGTCATAAGAGCTCTATTAAGCTGCATTAATCATTATATAAGATTCCCTCATGAAAGACAAGACTTACTAGACTTGAAGAGAGGCATTTATGCCATAGCAAAATTTCCAAATGCACTCACATAGCCATGATCCCACCCCCTCACAGGGAAGAGATCTACATAAGTAGAAAGCTCTTCCACTACATCGATGTGCACGTGGTCTGTGACATTCGACTGCACATCCTTGATGCACTCGCCAGGTAGCTGGGAGCTATGGAGGATTCCTTTATATTTAGGAAATCTGGCCTGTTTGAATAATTTGAAGTTTGCCTTTATGGGGACAGGTGGCTAATAGATAAGAGCTGTACTTCTTTCTGTCATCCCTTTCCAGTTACAGAAAATGGCAGTGACTGGGGGGCTGTCAGGAATGTGACTGTATTGGTAACATGACAAGTGGCTTGCACATTTAGGTCAACAAGCCATGGTGGCAGGGCCCAGGTTTCTCTCTCCGTGCTGTAGAGGCCTGCTAATGTGGCATGCCTATAATATGTCCTTTCCACTAAGGTCAGTGTGTGACTGAGCATTACAGACTTTCAACTTGTCAGTTTTAAACAAGTGGCTGTTCAATTCCTCTCTCTTTGTGCTGTTGAAATGTCACTTGTCAACCAAACTCTTTTTGGGTCCACAGTGCAGAGACTCCCTAGATCAGGTGTAAGTTTACAAAGTGCTGGAGGAAGTCTATAAATAACAATTTCCTAACATATGTGCAGGGGATGATTGGCTTATCAGGGCTTCAGGCATACCCCAGTGGGCCAGTCAAGCCAGTCACGTGGTTATGGAGATAACTTGTGTTGGGCCGTATGGAGGAAAAGAAGAAGCCACTGTGGGCTGGGCTGTGTAAAAGGAGATCCCTGTCAGTGGGGCTGTGCGACAGAAAAGAAAGAGGCCCCTGTTGGCTGAGCCACCCAGCTGAAGAGAAGAGGCCCCTGTTGGCCAGGCCGCTTGGCTGAAGAGAAGAGGCCGCTGTCATTTGGGCTGTCTGGCCTTCTCTTTTTAGTCTCATGGCCCGGTGACAGGGGCCTCTTCTTTTCAGCCATGCGGCTCAGCTGACAGCGGCCTCTTTTCTTTAGCTGTGCAGCCCGGCTGACAGCAACCTCTTTTCTTTAGCCACACAACTGAAGTGAAGAGACCCCTGTCACAGGCTGATGTAATACTGGGATACAGCCTCTGCAAGAAGATGGCAGTGGCGGAATGGATTTATGATGCGTCCGTAGGGGTCCCAGGCCCCGCAGAAAAGAAGATACTGGTGACAGTTGAAATTATGATGTGCCCACAGGGATCAATGCCCCAAAAAGCAGATATATTTTATTTATTTATTTAGGTTCTTTTACTATACCGATGCTCAAGACCAAGTCTTATCGTACCAGTTTACAATGGAACAAGGGGAAACCATTTAACAACTGTATAGAAGATAAAGTTACATTAAACAGGGAGCAAAAAACATGGGCTTGGAAGACAGGAAAGATATTAAAATATTATAACTGTAGAGAACTGAAAGTAGCCATCAACAAAAACAGTTAAGTAGCGAGGCATTAGGGATGTGAATCGTTTTTTGACGATTTAAAATATCGTCCGATATATTTTAAATCGTCAAAAATCGTTAGGGCCACGATACAATACCAATTCCCCCGATTTATCGTTAAAAAATCGTAAATCGGGGGAAGGGGGAGGGCAGGAAAACCGGCACACTAAAACCCCCTAAAACCCACCCCCGACCCTTTAAATTAAATCCCCCACCCTCCCGAACCCCCCCCCCCAATGCTTTAAATTACCTGGGGATCCGGCGGTGGTCCAGAACGGCGGCGGTCCGGAACGGCCCCCTCAATAGAATCGTGTTGTCTTCAGCCGGCGCCATTTTTCAAAATGGCCGCCGCAAAATGGCGGCGGCCATAGACAAAAACGATTCGACGCAGGAGGTCATTCCGGACCCCCGCTGGACTTTTGGCAAGTCTTGTGGGGGTCAGGAGGCCCCCCCAAGCTGGCCAAAATTTTCCTGGGAGTCCAGCGGCGGTCCGGAACCCCCGCTGAACGACCTCCTGCAGTCGATCTCCTGCCGGCGCCATTTTCCGTACGAAAACGATTTGCGGCAAGAAATCGCTCCCGGAACCCCGCTGGACTCCCAGGAAAATTTTGGCCAGCTTGGGGGGGCCTCCTGACCCCCACAAGACTTGCCAAAAGTCCAGCGGGGGTCCGGAACGACCTCCTGCGTCGAATCATTTTTTTCTATGGCCGCCGCCATTTTGCGGCGGCCATTTTGAAAAATGGCGCCGGCTGAAGACAACACGATTCTATTGAGGGGGCCGTTCCGGACCGCCGCCGTTCTGGACCACCGCCGGATCCCCAGGTAATTTAAAGCATTGGGGGGGGGTTCGGGAGGGTGGGAGATTTAATTTAAAGGGTCGGGGTGGGTTTTAGGGGGGTTTAGTGTGCCGGCTCACGATTTTAACGATTTTTCACGATAGTTTACACACCCAAACGGCAACAATACGATTCCCTCCCCCTCCCAGCCGAAATCGATCGTTAAGACGATCGAGGACACGATTCACATCTCTACGAGGCATATAAAGGTTAACAAGGGTTAAAGAATTTGGCTGGTGATTTATCATAGGCACTTATTAGGAAAATATTTCCTGTGGAAGGGAGGAACAGGGGAGTTAAGCGGGGGGGGGGGGGGGGGGGGGGGGAGGGGGCAGGGCAGGGAACGGGGCGGGGGGGAGGGAGGAGATAGGGAATGGGTAGGAAGGTGAAAGAGACAATATTGGTTGATAGAGGCTCTATCAACCGTAAGCTTGGACGAACAGTCAGGTTTTCAGTTTCTTTCTGAAAGATAGGTGGCATTGTTCCTGACGTATGTCTGGGGGGAGAGAATTCCAATGGAGCGGACCCGCTGTCGAAAGTGCTCGTTTATGGATGGAGTTGTGGACCAAGAATTTGCTTGGGGGAGCCTGGAGAGAGCCTTTGTATGCGGATCTGATCGGCCTTATGGAAGCATGAAGTTCGAGGGGGATGGAGAGTTGGAGTGAGGATTGCTGGTAGACAGATTTGTGAATGATAGTGAGAGTCTTGAAGAGTATTCTATAGTGGATTGGTAGCCAGTGTAGGATTTTTAGAATTGGTGTGATATGGTCTTTGCGGCGCGAGTTAGTAAGAGTCCTAGCTGCTGTGTTTTGCAGCATCTGTAGAGGTTTAGTAGAAGAGGCGAGTAGACTGAGTAGTAATGCGTTGCAGTAGTCTATCTTTGAAAACAGTATGGCTTGAAGAACTGAACGGAAATCATGGAAGTAGAGTGGTCTTAGCTGTTTTAGGACCTGTAGCTTAAAGAAACATTCTTTTGTTGTGGTATTGATGAACTTTTTGAAGTTCAATCTGGAGTCTAGGGTGGCTCCAAGGTTTCTCACCTGGCTGGCTAGTGGTATAGTGGCGTTGTTGGCTACGGGGTTATTGTCACTGGGGGCGATGACGAGGAGTTCTGTTTTGGACGTATTGAGAACCAAGTTGAGACTCGATAGAAGGAGATTGATGGAATGCAGACAATTGTTCCAAAAGTTTAGAGTAGTGGAGATGGGGTCCGAGATTGGGATTAGTATCTGCACATCATCAGCATATATGTAGTGGGTGAGGTTGAGGGTATTGAGTAATTGGCATAACGGAAGTAGATAAATATTAAACAGGGTAGGAGAGAGTGAAGAGCCTTGTGGTACTCCTTGATTAGAAGGGTCTGGGTGGGATTCTTTGTCATTTATTTTAACTTTGTAGTGCCTGTTGGAAAGAGAGGATTTGAACCAGAGAAGTGCAGAGCCTGAAATGCCTATTTCCTTTAGACGGTTGATGAGAATTGAATGATTTACAGTGTCAAATGCAGCTGAGATGTCGAGGAGAGCTAAAAGGTAAGATTGGCCTTTGTCAAGGCCCATCAGGATGTTGTCTGTTAATGAAAGAAGGAGAGATTCTGTGTTTAGTCGTTTCCTGAATCCGAATTGAGAAGGGTAGAGAATATTGTGAGAGTCAAGGTGGTCTGTGAGTCTGATGTTAACTAGCTTTTCCATTAGCTTGGCTATGAAAGGTAAGTTTGCGATGGGGCGGAAATTTCCGGGGTTGGCTGGGTCCAGGTTGGGTTTCTTCAATAGAGGCTTCAGGGAAGCAATTTTTAATGAGTCAGGGACAGTACCATGAATGAGGGAGCAATAGGAATAGCCTAGTGGTTAGAGCAGTGGACTATGAACCAGGAGACCAAGGTTTAAGTCCCGCTGTCGCTCCTTGTGACCTTGGGCAAGTCACTTTACCCTACATTGCCTCAGGTACAAAAACTTAGATTGTAAGCCCTCTGGGGATAGAGAAATACCTACAGTACCTGAATATAAACCGGTGTGATATCTCAATTGAGATGAATGTCAGTATATAAAAAAATAATAAAATTAATGATGTTGGCCAGAGGTTTAGCAATGGTATTGGGAACAGTGAGAAGGAGTTTGGTGGGTATTTGGTCCAATGGGTGTGATGAAGACTTCATATTCTTGATTATCGATTTGATTTCCAAGGATGATGTGGGTTCGAAGGATTCTAGTTTCTGTATGTGGATAGTAGGGGAGTAATTAAGGCTAGGTGGTGGTAGGGTATTTGAAGAAGGGTTGGAAGTTGCCAGTGAAGCCAGTAAATTTTTAATTTTGTTATCGAAGAAGATTGCCAGTTCTGTTGATTTGTTTTGGGCTTCCTCTTCCGGGATTGAGGGGAGCAGGGGTGGTAAGAGAAGCAACGTATGAGAAAAGAGTTTTTGGGTCATAAAGGAAGCCGTGTATTTTTTTGGCGTAGAAGTCCCATTAAGTGCGAAGAATGGCGGTCCTATAATAGTTCATAGTGGATTTGTAGGAAGCAAGTGAGGTGGGGGAGGGATCCTTCTGCCATCGTTGTTCTTTGTGTTGCAAGTCTAGTTTGTTTTCTTAATTCTGTTGAATACCAGGGTTTTTTGTTAGAGCGGGCTGAATTGATGACTTTGGAGGACGTGGGACAGATTTTGTTTGCTATAGATTGTGTGATATTTTGCCAAGATTTAATGGCAGAGTCTGCATCGGAGAGGTCCAGGTTAGTTAGGTCCTTGGTAAGGCTATTGCTGAGGGTCTCCATGGAACAAGGTTTCCTGAATTGGATAGAGGATTTGGAGACGATGGGAGACTGTTTTTGTTTTATTGATAGTTCTGAAACTATCAGAGCGTGATCTGACCAGGGGATGGAGGTACAGGTAGGTGGGGAGAGGGGCGAGATGGTTTCGTTTATGAATATAAGGTCAAGCGTTTGGCCTGCCTTGTGCGTGGGATTGTTTATAATTTGTTTGAACCCCATGGCCTGGAATGAGGAGAGAAGAGCTTCACAATTAGATGAGGGAGAAGGGGAGTCAACATGGATGTTGAAGTCTCCTAGAATGATAGCTGGGGAGTTAGTGTTGATGTATTTGGCAATTATTTCGATGACCGGAGAGGGGTCTGATTCTAAGAGCCCGGGGTGGGGGGGGGGGGGGCGGCGTATATAAGGCAGATTTGAATCTGGGTGGATTTGAATATAGCAGTGAAGATAGCAGTGGTGGCAGCACAGATTTATGACATGCCCGCTCATCCCAGGCCCCATAGGCAAGAAGACGACTGCAACAGCAGCAGCGAGACATGCCTGTGGGGATCCCGGGCCGGCATTGGATTTTGACGTGACTGTGGGAATCCTACATCCCGTGGGCAGAAAAAAAGAAGAGACCTGGTGTGTGGGTTTAAGGGAAGGGGGCAGGTGAGTGTGAGTGAGAGGGAATGGAAGGGAAAAGATTGAGTGAAAAAAGTGGAGGGAGGGAAGAAGGAGGTAAGGAGTGTTTAAGAAGAGGGAGAGAAGGAAAGAAAAGGGGGCTGAGAGAGTTAGAGGATGAAAGGGGAAAAAGGGGGTAAGTGAGAAGGAAGAGAAAGGGCAGCATATGGAGAATAAGCACGTAAGTGAGCTTGTGTGAGAAAGTTTATATGAGTGAGTGAGTGTGTGTGTATGTGAGAGTGTGAGCAAGTTTGGTGTGAAAGAGCATGTGAGTGTGTGTGAGAGCATATGGGAATGTGAGTGAGTGTTTCAGAGCATGTGAGAGTGAGTGTGTGTGTGTATGAAAGCATGTGTAAATGTGAGCGAACTTATATGTGAAAATGAGTATATATGTGCTAGAAAGTGTGTGTATATGAGAGAGCATGGACAAAGTTTTGTGTAGCCCTCACTCCTTCCCCTGCTAATCCAGGACAGTTTCAGGGGTGACTGGAAATCAAAGCTCCCAGGTATGGAAAGCTGGAAATATTTTTATTCTTATTCATTTTAATTATTTTTGGATGTTACTTGAAGTGTCTGCTGTTTTGACATTTTATTGGTGTTTGGAAACTTTTAAACTTTAACATTCACATTCACAGACTGATATGACAAATCCTGGTTTATCCCACTTCTTGATTTCTGTAACAAGCCTTTTTCTATTTATTTAAGTTACATATTGCTTACTGATAACTTGTTCTACTCTGCCTTTTGCCGAGATGTTATATTTATTATCTGTAATTATCCTTAACATATAACTCGTTCTCTGTATGAAGTTGTATAACTCGTTCTCTGTATGAAGTTGTTTCAACTGTAAACCGGGGTAAAGGCACTCAGCTATACTTCGGTATATAAAAGAATATAAATAAATAAAATAAATAACTAAATAATGAATTAATATGAAATTAATTTTATAATGTTATTCTGTTCATAAGCTGTCTATAAATATTTTTATTAGTATTATTTTTATTATTATGAATGATGTTTTATATTTCATGATTTTATTGTTTTATGAGGAATGGAGATATTTCTGTTTTTCCATTACTGCGCTGCATACAGAGTCTGGCTTTTTTGCAATTTCCAATTCAGTTTTTGTCTGCATATTTCTATTTTTACTTTATGGTCACTTTATTCTGTATTTGGTGAATATCTGTGGTCTAATGTGTGATATAAGTGTATTCTGCTATTGTGTAATTTTTATTTAGGGATCTATAACAACCTGTCTTGTTCTGTTTTTTTAATAGGGGCCTGGTGTAAAACTTGGCATTTTCATGGGTAGGGTTCTTACTTTTAGAGTGCTGGATGTTAGAGCAATTTTGGTAAGGGAGGATTACTATATTATAACTGCAATTCAGTTTATTCATGGCTTTCTTGAGGACTAAGCCCAAACCAAACACATTTTTACTATAGGCCTAATACCATATGGGCTCCACGTATCTTTTTTTGCTGCATCTCCTCACTGGCATCACAGCAGTGCCATGTTGTTGTAAGTGATATTTTTATATAAGAAGACTGTACTTTGAAAATCCTTTTTCATTTAAATCTGTTGTTGTTATGCAAAGATTTTAATAACACAGGTACTCGAGACCGGTCGTTCCGGCATACCCTTAACTTCACTCCCCCTCTTTATACAAAATAGACAATACAACTGGATGGTATAAACAATTAAGGCCGCAGTTTATTAACCTAACCCGAGCCACAATTTAACATAATTCCAAAATAACTCCCCCACCTCCACCTCTTCTGCCGCATGCCTTCTTCGCTTACCACCGCGGCCCAATGGCAAGCAGCTTGGAGCCCCCCCCCCCCCCCGTCACTTACCCCGCCACGTCACCGGCGAGGGTAAGCTTGCGGCCTGAGCATTGCCCCCCCCCCCTTGCTCTTTAGGCCTTCCCGTGCAGCAGCCCCAAGCTGCACGAGCATTACCCCCCCCTCCAACGTGTCCTTCACAATTCCAAATAATACAATACCAAAATATGGCTCGGGTTTCCGCCTACTGCGACATTCCAACCACAGATACAAGTGCATGACATGGCATCAGGGAGGGAGGGAGGGAAGCAAAACCCTGCTATCTGCCTCACTGCCGAATTCCCAACTGCCTACTCCTGTCTCACCCTCCTCCTTTCTGGCTATCTGCTGTCCAATAGCAGCGCTGCCTTTCAAACTGCAGCGCTGCCATTGAGTCCTCATCCCTCGCTCGCTTTCCCTCTGCCGATCCTCCCCCCCACTCCCCCCCCTCCAGACCTACCCTCCCGCTCGATCCCGCGTTATCTTCGGCGTCCCGGGACAAGCCCGGTTCGCCTCCACTTGTGTGTGTGGTGAGAGTTTGGGGTGGGGCAGAGCAAGGCTGTAAGGTTCACCAAGCACCTAATACCCTTGCATTGGCCGTAAGACAGTGCACCATGCACAGACACACCATTCGTCCATCTCCCACTTCCCCAGGGTGCAAATGCTGGGGAATGGTAGGATGTAGATGGTAGGTTTAAGAAGTGTGGCAGGACTGCTAGTTTCTTAGAAATATCCCTGACACTCTTATCTGCTACACCTCTGGGAATTCTCATCCCTGCCTGTGCACTTCTCCACCATTTAAAATCATCGAGAGGACCAGACTCCAAGGGGGACACCACCTCCTTGCTATCTCAGTGATTTGACGTACACTGCACTGTGCCTCGGGGTGGGGGCAGTGCCATCTCTTCCCTTACCTCAGCCAGCAGATTGCCTTGAGCCACCCATGGTTGCACCTAAAGGGCTGCATGGCCAAAAGAGGCTTTTGTGTTCACAAGCTGTGCAGCAATGAGGCTATTGTGTCAGTGGAGACACACGGCTGAGGAAAGAAGGCTGTTGTTCCTTGGAAAGAGAGAGAGTATGAGTAAACTGAATGTAAGACAGAATGTGTATGTATATATGTGCGAGAGGCATTGCACAGGCCCAAGGAGCAGGTTTCTGTTATTGGTATGTTCTGGGGAGTGGAGAAAGCAAGAGTTTCTATGTGTGTGAGAAGATATGGGTGTGTGAGAGCATAAGTGTGAGCAAATAGCATGTAAGAGAGCTTGCTGGGTGAACATGTATAGAAGCTGCTTGTTGCCCAGGTAGAGTGTCCATCAAGCTAGGTGGAGAGAACTTTGCCCAAATCTCATCTTGGAGTGAGTTTCCTCACTCCAAAGGCCATCAAATCTTCACAAGAGACCACTGTTCTGTTCGTACGTCTCATGTTGAATGTGAAAGTGGCCCCCAACCCCCTACACGCCTACCTAATCCCCACCTCGAGTTACTAGGTGGGCCTCCCATAGGGATACAAATACCTGTCTAGGGAGGAGGCACTATAGCAAGTCTCTCTCTCTCTCATTAATTGGTCTTTTTCTGCCATTGTCTATTATGTTAAATGAAACATTTCAAACTCCATGATTCATGTTCCTTTGTATAGTAACCACTAGCTTTAAAGCAGAAATATAAGGCTGCAATGAGGTCCAATTATTCTTGATTTATTGAGTCAATAAATCTTAAATTTGAAGCCCCCTTTGATGTAGTAGCTAAGAATTGTTAGTTCCAGAGATGCTTAAAAATTAGCATACACAAAATATTTAATTCACTGGATAAGTCAAGATAAAGGACCCAAGTAATGCTCCACCCATACAGCACACCACCCCACTTTGCTAGAAAGTATACATCTAATATTTTCTTTCTAGCTGAATCAAAGTTGTCATGTAGCCATATTTGGTATATATATTTTTAGTTCTTACATCTTCCCTTGCTGTAAGTATTCAAACAGAGATCACTGAGATATAACACAAAGTAAATCCAACTCAGCATGAAATTGTCAGCTAATGTGACTGATCTGGTTTGCATGGTTCTCTGTATTGAGATGTTAGAAAAATACACTGTATCCCTTAAGGTTTACATATCAAATGATAAACATCAATAGCACAACATTAACAGTATCCTCTTAGCTCAAAACCACTGGTGTGCCTTTAGCTTTGCCTTTATTGCTTTTTCATTCAACAAAACTATGTAACAGTGATGTATTTTAAACTGTTCTGTCACCAAGTTCCTGAAGCAAAAACTCTTGTTTCATGAAGCATTGTTGATTCGATTAGTAAATACCTACTTGGCACTACTTATGTTATAGGTTTTCATGTTAGAAATTCACATTGTTCCATCAAAACATCTAAATAAACATCTGCTCTATCTCTTTCTAAAATATGGATGGATGGATAAGTGTGTACAATAACCAATGAATTGTATGAGTAGCCATATTGCTTTTGAATCTGAATCTATCAATTCTTGGAAACTAAATATGTTTTTTTGGTCACTGTATTTATGGAAAGCTTTTAAACAATCTCATGTGCTTTCAAGAAATAATGTGTGACTTTTTACCTTAATTAAATTATATTTATAGGTAGGAAGTTAAGCTTTTTGGAATTTTATTGTAGGATATGTTATTATATTTAGGACCTGATTTTCAAGGCAAGTTATGTGCATAAAATCTTGTTTTATGAGCCTAAGTGGTGCTTATACATAGGGGGGGAAAGTACCTGTGAAAGAGACTGTAAAAATAGGTGTTCCAGGGGCAGGGGTTGGTGGGGAAAGGATTTATAGCCATACTTTTAAGTCTCAAAATTGTGCACATGAATCGTCATGCACAAAGTTAAGGCTTCTTGGGAGCAGAGTGGTATGCAGATTGGGGACACCCACAAATTTTTAAAGTGGAGTTATGTGACAGGTTGGGCTAAAGTCAACAAGTAGAAAGCACCCATAGTCAAGCAGTTATAAAATAAACTTCCCTATTTTTGAACTAATTTTAGGTTTTACTTGTATGTGCTCCTATACTTTGAATTCTTTTTTTCTCTGTATTTTATAATCTCTTTCTTGTTGTAATCCACCTCAAGCTGAATATGGAAAGGCAGAATATATTTATTTTCTGCTTTTTGGCACTTCAAAGCAGATTACATTCAGGTACTGTAGTTATTTTCCTATCCCCAGAGGGCTCATTATCTAATGCCTAGATTCATGAAAATGCTATAAATATAGCAGAAATAGTGCCTGAAATAAAAAATTGGGTGTGGTTAGGCTAATTTCCTATCTTCTGTATTGCATAGGCAATTTCTGCAAAGTGTGATATGGTATCACAGTGCATGTCATTTTACACAGCATGCATTGATTTATGCATTGCATGCTATTTGGTTTATATATATACCAGCTGCCAAGAGAGAGAGAGAGAGAGGAAGGAAAGAAAGAGAGAGAGAGCACTGTAATATGGAGAATAGGACTCTATATATACTCAGGGTGGGTTTGGGGGGTGGTGTTACATACACAGTCAGAGGAATTAACTGCAAATTTGAAATCACTGAAGAATTTATATCATTTCAATCGATGAAAGGTAGAACAAGAGGAGTTGATATGTAAAATGCAGTCTCTGTGTATGAAACACCACCCCTCACCACACCGCTAAACCCACCCTGAGTTGAATGTGCCCATCTACAGTGCTACTTATATAGAGATAGAGAGTCCTATTCTCCCTCTTTTAGTGTTCTCTCTCTCTCTCTCTCTCTCTCTCCCTCCTGTGATAATGGCTGTGGAGCACCAATGGGATATGAACACTGGTATCGCTGGTTCATAGCCCACTGCTCTATCTACTAGGCTACTCCTTAATAGCATAAATAAGTCCTTATTTTCCAGATGGATCGCATGCAATAAAGGACCTTTCGCATGCAAAAAGTCTCTTATCGCGTGGGATACCAAGATGGGGGGCAGAGTCGGGGCCGACGCCGCGGACAATGAAAAGGTAAGGTCCTAGTTCACGCCCAATAGCTGCACTTTCTATGGTGGCATTATTGGGTGCGAAACCGGCAGCGATCACACCGCGGCGGTGCGATCGCTGCCAGCTAGTGCAGGACCACCCCCCGTTTCAAACCCCCGCCCCTCATTACCTAAAGTATCACAGGCCTGCAATACTTTAGAAAATGAGGCCCATAGATAGATATTTTATTTATTTATTTAAAGATTTTTATATACCGACATACACTTTGAATATCACATTGGTTTCCATAAAACATGAACTTGGCATATAAGTATATATATAAATATACAGAGAGAGAGAAAGCTACTGATATAAAGATCTAGATAGATAAATATAAAAAGCAGTAAGGCTAGAGATGAGCCAAAAAAAGTGGTCTATGACCTTGAAAAATGTCCACAATCTGATTATTAACCAGAGGCACATTTATACAACTGTAGCTCAAGATCAATATTTAAAGGAGAAAGAAAATCAGGAAAACCTGTCAAAGTCCTTGAGATGTTGACATCTTTTAAGACCTTTCTGGGATTGCATATTTGATAAGCAGCTGTCCTGCAGCATGCATTCAAGTGCAATTCAGTTACGCTCATGGAGAATGATTTTTCAGTCCATCTCTGGACAGAGCATGCTTTATCAGTATTGACCCCATACCAGTTTATTAATTCATAGTTGTATGTTTTCCCATTTGAAATCTTCAGATGAATTTCTGGCAAAAGTTGTGGAAGAACACTTATGCTCCGAACAACAGCTTTCTATCATTTTTACTGGCACAACAATTTGCATGTGTTGCTATCCATCTTTCCTTAATGGTTTAAAATATCTCATTCACTCAATGCCAATTAAAAATCATTTTAGAGTGTTGTTCTCAGAAATCTTGTGGCAAGAAAGAAATCATGTTAAACAGATTTTTAAGTTTAAAAAAATGTCCTTTTTCCCAAAGAGAAAATTTAAAACAAGACAGTAGACATTATTAGCTCAATAATAATTTAATAATGCTCTCCTGATTATTGCCTATCTCTACAATGTTCTATTTCTTTCAATTTAACTTTAACAATCACATTACAATTTATAGAAATGTTTGGAACAATGATTCTGCACTATATCATATAAGGTCTGAACTGACACTAAATGCTATGAGAGTTAAATACTACCCATCCCCAGCAGATCATTCTCTGACTTCTAGATCTCAGCTGTTTCAAATCAATTTTCTTTTTTTCAGAATGTTAACTGCAAAATGTCTGCTTCTGGGACTACAGCTGAATGAAAAATTCATTTGTTTAAAAGGATGTCTTTATTATTTTCCTTCAAAGTTTCCAAAAAGGCATCTGAAATCAATATAGAAAGCATTTTGAATTAAAATCCCAACCTGTTTAATGTACAAAAAATTGTATTATTTGGAGTTTACTAGTTGTGGGCCAAGTTTTTGAGTTGTGAGACAGCTGCCTTGCCTTATATGATCTACAGATAGAAAGTTGGTTATAAGCAGGTAGCAATCCTTTTTCTTTGGATAAATTCACAGGTGACCTAGGACTGAGTTTTTTGGCACTTGTAATCAAGTTTGGTTTCATTGAGATTCATCTTAAGTTATGTTCATGTATTGATTTTTTCATTAAATCTAATGATGTTTTACTATTAAATTACCAACTTTGATGTGTTTCTACTTTAGGAATTTGATTATAGGGACTATGCAATAAAACTCATGCAAAAATGGTTTTAGCATGAGATTACAAAAAAACATTAACATGCACACAAAAATTCTACTTAATGTGTTATGCAAAGTATTTTTGTATCAGCATGTTAAATTTTGTCCACAGTACTGTGTGGGCCCAGCAGTGTTGTACATGGTAAATACCCAATGCAGCTACTGTTTGAAATGCCCTATGTACCGTGCATGCTGCTCTCTGGCTAAAAGTGAATAGTTTGATTAGCAATGGGGATCACTTCCCTCCCACAGCAAGAAGATCCCCCTGCATTATTTGGGGTAGCCCCATCCTTCCTGAGGCAGTATCTCTTCCACTACATCAAACCCCTCCATACATAGTAGAGGATATTCCCCATGTCAAGGGTGGCCAACTCTGGTCCTCAAGAGCCACAAACATGCCAGGTTTTCAGGATATCCACAATGGATATACATGAGATAAATTTGCATACATTGTCTCAATTGTATGCAAATTTATCTCATGTATATTCATTGTGGATATCCTTAAAATCTAGCTTGTTTGTGGCTCTCATGGACTGGAGTAGGCCACCCCTGCCTTATCTGGTAGAGGAACCCCTATCCCCCTCAAAATTCACATAAACACCTCCAAGTCACAGGCCCACCCAATTCACTTTAACATCTCCCTCAATAACTACCCTACCTCCCACATTCACAATAAGATTCAGTTCCCTGAGTCACCTACCTCTCCACAGTACCCTAATCTCCCCAGCAATCCTCTGGAAGGTAAACTCACTTCTCTAAAATTGTAGGTCTTCACAGGCATGAGGAAAGACATTACAAACTGCCAGGAGGGAATTGGGGGAAGGAGGCAGTGAATCAGAGGAATTTTTATCTGTATCGCTCCAAGGTGAGACCGCACCTTGAATACTGTGTACAATTCTGGTCGCCGAATCTCAAAAAAGATATAATTGTGATGGAGAAGGTACAGAGAAGGGCTAACAAAATGATAAGGGGAATGGAACAGCTCCCCTATGAGGAAAGACTAAAGAGGTTAGGACTTTTCAGCTTGGAGAAGAGATGGCTGAGGGGGGATATGATAGAGGTGTTTAAAATCATGAGAGGTCTAGAACAGGTAGATGTGAATCAGTTATTTACTCTTATTTATTTATTTATGAACTTTTATATACTGACATTCGTAGGACACATCACGCCGGTTTACAATAAACTGAAGAAAACGTAAAGTTACAATGAACAGGGAGGGGGAGAGGGGAGCAGGCAAGAAAAGGGGGAAGAAGGGGGGAAGGGAGAGAGAAATGCTAAGGGAGAAAAAAAGGAGCAAAGATAAGAAGAAAGGTGGAGAAAAACCATGTTAAGAGACTAAAAAACATCATAAACTGAGTACATCAGAAACTATGTACATATAATAACTGTAGTGACCGAATGCAAATATACAAATGTACAAAATTACAAAGGCGAGTTCTAGGGGGAGAGGAGGGGGGGGTAGGGCTACAGTAGGGGGTGCAGGAAAGGCGAAGTGGCTAGGGGCAGGCAGATAGATGCAGGTCAGGGAAACTGGCTAGGTTTGGTTTGCATCGGGGTAGGCCTGCTTGAAGAGCCATGTCTTGATTCCTTTCTTAAAATTGTGTAAGGATGGCTCTAGATGGAGATCAGTAGGAAGGGAATTCCAGAGGGAAGTGCCAGCGATAGAAAAGGCTCTTTCTCTAGTGAGTGCAAAGTGTGCGGTTTTGAGGGACGGGGTGTGAAGGGTGCCTGCAAGGGCAATTCTGGTGGGGCGATTAGTGGAACGGAATCGTGGCATTTCCTCGAGCCAAGGAAGATTGTATTTGTACAAAGTATTGTGTAGGATGGTAAGGGTTTTGTATTGAATGTGGAAGGTAACGGGCAGCCAGTGCAGATCCTTTAATATGGGGGTGATGTGGTCCTTTTTACGATGTTGGTTATGATCCTGGACATGGCGTTTTGCAAGATTTGGAGGGGTTTAATAGTGGAGACAGGAAGGCCCAGGAGGATGGAGTTGCAGTAGTCCAGTTTAGTGAGAATGTTCGTCTGAAGTATTGTACGGAAATCTTGAGTGTGGAGAGGGGTTTGAGTGATTTAAGGATGTGTAATTTGTAGAAGCCTCCCTTTAGAAGAGACTTGATGTGGGGTTTGAAGTTTCGGATAATAGAAAGACTAGGGGGCACTCCATGAAGTTAGCATGTGGCACATTTAAAACTAATCGGAGAAAGTTCTTTTTTACTCAACGCACAATTAAACTCTGGAATCTGTTGCCAGAGGATGTGGTTAGTGCAGTTAGTATTAGGGGTGTGAATCGTGTGATCGATCGTCTTAACGATCGATTTTGGCTGGGGGGGGGAGGGAAATCTGATCGTCGTGTTTTTTATTTTTAAAAAATCGTTAAAAATCATAAATCGGGGGAGGGCAGGAAAACTGGCACACCAAAAAAACCCTAAAACCCACCCCGAACCTTTAAAACAAATCCCCCACCCTCCCGAACCCCCCGTATGACATAGTGAGGGCAAAGGTAGCGCCGGCGCCATTTTGAAGATTGGCAATACGGCCCGCGTGCAGGAGGTCGCTCCCGGACCCCTGCTGGACTTTTGGCAAGTCTTGTGGGGGTCAGGAGGCCCCCCCCCAAGCTGGCCAAAGGTCCCTGGGGGTCCAGCGGGGGTCCGGGGGCGATCTCCTGCACGCGTGACGTCGGGAGCCAGGAATCAAAATGGCGCCGGCGCTACCTTTGCCCTGTCACATGATAAGGGCAAAGGGCCACCGGCGCCATTTCTCAATGCAGCCGTGGCCAGAGAGAGAGGGATATCGTGCCGGGAGCCCCCCACTGGACCCCAGGTAATTTAAAACATTTTGGGGGGTTTTGGGAGGGTGGGGGATTTGTTTTAAAGGTTCGGGGTGGGTTTTAGGGTTTTTTTGGTGTGCCGGTTTTCCCGCGTCCTATTTAACGATACAATACAAATGCCTCTGACGATAAATCGGGGGCATTTGTATTGTATTGTGCACTCAAACGATTTTGGACGATTTTAAAATTATCTGATGATAATTTTAATCATTCAAAAACGATTCACATCCCTAGTTAGTTCAGCTGTGTTTAAAAAAGGATTGGATAAGTTCATGGAGAAGTCCATTACCTGCTATTAATTAAGTTGACTTAGAAAATAGCCACTGCTATTACTAGCAACAGTAACATGGGATAGACTTAGTTTTTGGGTACTTGCCAGGTTCTTATGGCCTGGATTGGCCACTGTTGGAAACAGGATGCTGGGCTTGATGGACCCTTGGTCTGACCCAGTATGGCATGTTCTTATGTTCTTATGTTCTTATGTGAATAGGGGATTCCTGTGCCAGAGGGGTGGAGAGGTGCCCTCTATTGTGAAGGTGGGTAATATCTTCTGCCTTGGGGAGGTGGGATGTTGCTGCAGAAGGGATAAGGATGCCCTAAAAGGGGCTTTACCTTGCCAAGCAAGGGAGGAAGGAATGGGGGTGCCCTGCATGGGACCTCTTGCCACTTTAGGCTAGTTAGAAGTAGAAATTTCAACTGGTACTGTGGACAGTAGCTCTTTATACTAGGTCTTAGCAGGTGATACTAGCAATCATTTATCAAGCACACAGGAAGTAGTATGGAGCCTGAGCACACCATAAGCATGCTATTAACTCACTATAGAGTAACCCCTCATTTACATATGGTATTCTTTCATTTGCATGCATGGGCTGGAAAAGTTTTGTGTGCTAGCGGTAACACCTTCTACTTTATTGTGCATTTTATGGCCATCCTGCATTGCATGTTATTTTTTGTGTGCACAAGGTGACCTTATTGTGCACATTAAAGTTTATTACTCAGGCCCCTACATCTTCTATAAGCTCTTGAGTTCTCATAGTTATTAGTTAATTGACATTAGGGTTAAAATTTCAAATTTGACCATAAGCAAATGCTATATATACTCAGATTCTTGGGAGTAAGCACAAAACAGGATGTGGATGGGGTAAATTAAAGCATAATATTTCAGCAGTTCCAGACCTACAGAATTTAATGACTGGAGCTGAAACAATGAAAAACACCCTCAATCCCCTTTTCCACATACTGAAAAAGAAGGGAACAATAACAGTTCTGTCCTGTGTCTCATCTCTGATCACCAAATCTCCATCTTTTTTAAATGTACCCTCTGTGCCTCCATTCTGTTCACATCCTCTATGCCCCTGCTTTTCAGGTCAGCTTGAAAAAAGATCCAATTATGCTGGTTTCATTTTGTGATAAATTGAACCAATGTAATGATGGGGAGAGGAAGAAGAAGATTTAATCTGAAACAGCTCGCCCTTTTCTGGTGTTCGTACAAGTCTGTGAAAATCAAGACTTCCAAAAGTAATAGCAGCTCCACCTTAGCTGTAGTGGTGCTGCATGCCTCGGAAAAGCCATCCTTACATCACACACCTTGACCTACATGACAGGTACCGTTTTTGCTCTGAGCACTTGCTTCAAATTATTGGCAGGTAATCTAAACTGGAAATAGTATCAGGAAAAAGATTATAGTAATTTCAGACACAAAGGAGACACCTTCAAGCTGTACAATGGGAGTGACATTTCAGTAGAGCATCCTGCTTGTTACACCATATCCAGTAATTATTTTGGAAAGGATGTCTCTTATTAAAATAATGATAGGGGTTATCAAATTATTCCAAGTACCATTTACCTGTATAAATGACCTTAAGCAATAGATGTACAGTTAAAACTCAGCAGCATTATAATTAATTTCCAAAAATGGTATTGTTCATGTGTGTGTGTGCATGCATTTATGTGTGTGCGTGTGTGTGTGTGTGTGTGTGTGTGTGTGTGTGGTATTCTTCCAGAATGAAAAGCTGCTGTATTTTCCCAGCTAGAAAAGAAGGAGATATCATGGGAATTTGTTGCATTTTATATTTTACCATATTGCTATATGCACATAGTGAAAGGCTTTCATCAGGCTAAGATAGTTTCAGAATCTTATGAGGCAAATCTGTGACCATATCTAGCAAATTAGGAGATGGCTGTTTTTGAAGCTATTTGGTATAAAGTAAAAAAATAAAATATAAACCTCCCCTGCTGCTCTAATGCCTGCTCACAGCACACTGCTGCTACTAAATCAAAACTATATCCAGAGGTGTTATAATAATTCAATGATATTTAATTCTTTACTAATCTGGGCATAAAGGATTTACCCAAATTAAGATGAAAAAAAAGTGATCTCCAGTGAGGGAGAATAGGGGACTTTATTTCCTTTCAATCAACAAACCAAAATTGAACTAATATTCCCAGTTTCAATCAAGTATTAAATAAAATAAAGATTGATGAAAGCATTAGTTCTGTTTTTGGCTATTATTTGGATGAAATGTTCCTGTTATTTGCAGCTAACAACAAACCAGCATCACACACTAATAAACTTGAATCTTCTGCATTCCTATCCAAGACCTAGAGCAGGGCTTCCCAAACCTGTCCTGGGGGCCTCCACAGCCATTCAGGTTTTCAGGATATGCACAATGAATATGCATGAGATGAATTTGCATACAGTACAATGAGACATGCAAAACCAGGTGCAGATTTCAGTGGATCAGCAGTTCCACTTTGGATTTCTGTGAATCCAGGTTGGATGGATATCCCTCCAGATTTGCAGGAAAAATCCAACTTATTTCCCTAGCAGTATTCAAAGAGATCCATGGATTTTTTTTTTGAAATCTAAAACCAGTCTGAAATCCATCTGCTTTGAGTTTTACTTTGGAAAGCCTGCAGATCCCTAGTCCTTGGCTAGGCTGCTAGGAAATTATCAATAGTGACAATCACTGGCAACCTCAAAACCACCACTGCAGAAATGTTCCTAGTTTATCACCAAATCAAAAGTTTGTAACAAGTCAGTCTTAAGTGGTTTATGTTTAAATTGTTACATTTCCTTTGGATGTGCAGTCATAATGTAAATAGCAAGATCTATGTATAATTTATCAGTATGTGCAGTCCAAGTGATCAGGAGGCATAGTCAAAAGTGTTTTAGAGTTTTATTGGGGGAGTTGAAGAAACAATAACTATTGTTTTGTTTTGCCTGCCTTTGACTCTCTTCTCTTTTAACTCCTGTGCTTTTCAGAAATAGCCAAGACTCAGGGCACCATTTCTGTTGAGCAACTCTGTGGAAAATATGACTGATTTTCAAATCATTAATGGTTCACACAGAAAAACTCTGGTATCCTAGAGAAAACCAAATTCCAACAAACTAAGAGAAAAAGGGTTTTCCAGTAAGTCCTACATTTTGAAATTTATGAGAAAAGAAAAGCAACTGACAATGAAGAAGTCCATATTGAGCCATGGGTTATCTTGTTATGGCTGTAAAATGGAAGGGCCGGAGGAGCGCAGTCTGGGAGGCCCGCGGTAATGTGGGCGCCAGGCTGTCTCCTCCGACCAGCGTGCACGATCGGGCATGGTGGTGGTGGTGGGGGGGGTCCGAGGCAGGACGGTTGGTCTTGCCTCTGCCCCCCCCCCCCCCCCCACGCCTCCTCCCTCTTCGTGGGGGCCGGCAATTTGATTTGATTGGTGCCCGAGGCCAACCCTGCAAGATCCTCTGATCAGGTTGGCCGGCCCTGGTGCACCAGAGGAAGTTACATCGTCATAGGGGGAGGGAAATAAAAAGGGGTGGCACTTTCTTCCCTACCTCTTTCCTCGGTGCTGCTGGCAATCGGTTCGTCCCCTTGCTGATCGGGTCCTCCTTCATTTCGGCTGAGTGCTCTCTTCCTTGCTGATTTAGTTGGTTGGTCTTTCAAAAAAAAATAAAAATTGTAGGAGAGCTTTCTCCTTTGCCTGCTGTGTTAGCATGCCTGCTCAGGGAAAAAGAGGAAAGCGGGCAGGCTTCCAGTTACCAGCCTTCTCATGCTCCTCCCCTTTCTCAAAGTTTTGCTGGTGTTCCCAGCCCCTCTGTTGTGAGAGCCTCTGCACCGATGGTTCCTGGGAGCAATCGTGTTCCTGGCTCTATTTTGCCTGTGGACTCCCTGGTCGACAGGAGGGTCTGAGTTTCTTTGCCTCCTGCCTCCCTCCCTCCTCCTTCCTCTTTTCATTCTGTTTCCAGTTTCCAACCCCCCCCCCCCCCCCCCCGTGCCTGCATATGATGGCAGCTTACTCCTTACATCTAAAACAAATTTTTTGTATTCTTCCATGCCACCTTCTGAGGTGGGTAGGGAGTACAACGTGCACAGCGGGTTAATGTCAGGGGTGCGGGTGCTTTCTGGCTGGTCTTCCCAGGCAGCGGACTCATTGCCTGTATCTCAAGCATGTGTTAATTCTATTATTTCCCCTCTTCCTTCTGATGTTTTTCCTCAACCTGCTAATTTGTCACAGGTGTATTCTACTGATTCCAGAGTGGGGTCTGTTGCAATTGTTAATCCTAGATACCTGAGGCCGTGTTGGATCCATTCAGAAGTTTTGAGTGTTCCCATAGTAGCTGCTGGCAATGTTCTGTCGGCCACCACGACTGCAATTCCAGTTTCAACAGCGGCATCAAGGAGTGCTGCACAAGGGGCTCAGGCAGCAATTTTACCTGGTCTCGATGTTTTGGGGCAGGCTCAAGTTTTCAGTGGTACAAGTGGGCTGGTGAGGAGGCCTTCGGTGGGATTGTCTTCTTTTTTGCAGCCTGGAGCATGGAGCGGATAGGAGTGGACACCAGTGACAAACCTGGCCCTTCCAGTCTTGAGAGTTGGAGGAATCAGCAAGCTTCTGCTAGCCTCGTCACTGGATCCATCTATCCAGGCTACAGCGCAGGGACTGGGATTGTGAAACCCTTCCATAGTGGTCCAGGCTCTTCACCCTGACCCTCTGGTTTCGCAGCCCATGGCTGTCCCTGGTGAGTTGGTGAATAGACCTAATTCTATGTGTCATGCCGTGGAGGTTGAGGGTCTTGGGTCTGTTAATACTCATGTTATTGATCTGTCTCTGTCCGCTAACGAGTTTATATCTCCCGGAGTATCAGCAGGTACGGTTGGGCAGAGCAATAGTTTGGAGATGCCTTGTACAAACCCCCCTGGGGTGAATGCAATGGATTCTTTGGAAATGGCAGTATTGGCAGTGCCCGGTGCGGTAAAGGATGGAGGTATTTCGGAGTCTGTTTCAGTGACTAAGGTCAGTGATAGTAAAGAGGGTGGTAAGCCAAAGAAACATAAACAGCATGGTTCAAGGCGGAGGTATAGCTCCTCTGACTCCAATTCCTCATCTGGATCTTCCTATTCCTCTTCGTCCGGTGATTCAGTGAGTGCAGGAGGTCAGTCTTCCCGAAAGGATGACAGAGGTGCGCCAGCATTAGTGGCTCTCATGGAACTGTGGGAGGAGGTTTCCCTCTCTAGGAGGAGGCAAATCAGAAAAAGGAAGTATATTAACATATTTAGTCTGTTGGAAGGTAGGCGGGATAAGCGTTCAAAAGGTAAGAGTAGAAAATCTGAAATCTGATTCAGTTGGTGGGGAGTGGAAGATTCCAAAAAATATTTTCAATTGGGTAAGGGCGTTTCTCAGAATGGCCAGTGTCATAGAGCATTATGATGCTTCCCAATATGGTCCATTGTTGACTTATGCTGACACTATCATTGGTGCGCATGAAGGTTATGAAGGTTGGGCGTGGCTTAATTATGATGAGCGCTTTCGGGATAGAATAGCGGGCAATAGGGCTATGGGCTGGGGCACTCAGGATGTGAGCCTCTGGCTTAAACAGATGACAAATAAGGCTGTTCCTGCTGGGTCTTTGGCTTCCAGTCTTCCCGGGAGGTCAGTCACTGGGACCCCTTCCCAGGGTTACCCGGCCCTGTGTTGGGCAAAGTAAGTCAGCTCCCGGACTTGAAGTTTGTTGGCGTTTCAACCAATTGGGGTGTCTCTTCCCGGACTGCAAATTCAAACACATTTGTTCCACATGTGCTGCCAGACACCCTGCTACAAAATGTCCCTGCAAGCCGAGTATGGGTGGACCCTCTGCTCCCAAGTAACCTTTCACTTGACAGGGCACCTACTCCTATTTCAGTGTTATGTATGGTCCCTTGGTTAAAGTTGTATCCTATGTGTCAGGTGGCAGTTACGATACGAGACAGCTTTACATATTGTTTTCGTATCCCGTGTGTTGGTACTGTGGAGGATTCAAGTTCTAATTCTTCCTTGGTTGGACGGTTGGAGTCTGTTGTTTGCCAGAAGCTGGTGGATGGGTTGGAGCTGGGAAGGATTGCCAGGTCTTTCCAGGAACCTCCTTTGGCAAACTTGATTCTTTCCCCCATTGGCAGTGGTCCCTAAGAAGGAAGCTGGAAAGTATCGCTTAATACACAACTTATCTTTTCCAGCTGGTTCCTCGGTCAATGATTTTATTCCTCGGGAATATTGTTCAGTGCGGTATGCCTCTTTTGATTTGGCTGTACAATTGTTGAAGTGGTGTGGGGCGGGGGCCTGGATGGCCAAGGTGGATATTGAATCCACTTTTCGTCTGCTCCCAGTACATCCTGATAGTTTTCCGTTGTTGGGCTTTAAGTTCAGAGGTCAATATTTCTTTGACAAATGTATGCCCATGGGTTGTTCAGTCTCTTTGTGTATTTTGAACTTTTTAGTTCCTTCATCCATTGGGTGATGGAGTGTTATGCAGGTGTGCGTGGAGTGGTGCATTATTTGGATGATTTCCTGTTTGTCGGTCCTTTGGACTCTAGTTCATGTTCCAGGCTTTTGCACTCCTTCTTTGCAATTGCTGGTCATTTTGGGATTCCAATTGCTGCAGGCAAGACTGAGGGTCCTGCCACTACTTTGGTATTTTTGGGGATAGAATTGGATTCCATGGAGATGGTGTCTCGGTTACCTGTGGTGAAGGTACAACATTTGTGTTTGCTCATTTCTCAGGTGCTGCAGGCTAGGAAACTCACTCTGCGACAGATGCAGGCTCTGGTGGGTAGCTTAAGTGTTGCTTGTCGGGTGATTCCTATTGGCATAATCTTTTTGCGACACTTATCTGTAGCGATGGCGGGGGTGAAGAAGTGTCATTATCGCATTCGGGTTACACGTCGTATTCGAGAGGATCTTAGAGTATGGAATACGTTTTTGAAAGGTTTTAATGGCGTATCTGTTTGGCAAACTGAGTTGTTCTCAAATCACGAATTAGAATTATTTTCTTGAGGGTGCATTGTATTGGTGGACATAACAGCAGGAAACCATTTTATATTCCATGTGAAAGTAACTACCATCTCTTCCTTATAGCAGTAAGACTTTAATCATTCCATATAAATGTGGCCTACTGTCTTTGTTACCTATTCGTTGTAGCTATGATCATCCAGTACAATAATCAGTACCATATACATACATACAAAACCAAAAAATATAATAATCTATGGGTGGCCACTGGCATTACCTGTCCTTCATCCCCCTCCTCCCAGTGCTCCCTTCTGTGGTAGTTTACATAACTGTAAACACATTCAACTTACAGCATGGCAGTGGGAGGCACGTTCATTGAATTTCCTCTGCAACTTGTGCCAGGCTGTCCCTAGCACATGAAAATGTGATTTTCTGCCCACAGTGGGGAACAGGTGGTGCTCATCATCCACCACAAGGGATGCCAGAAGAGCAATGTCCCTGGTGGTGAAATTGGACTGTCTCCCTCTCACAGCCATCTTACACGCATGCAGTGAAGAGGAACAGGAAGTCTTGCCCTTGATTTTCCATGCATGTACAAAAGCTCAGCACATACAGGGGCGCACTCAAGGCTGTGCACTATGCACAAGGGCCGCATGCAACTCACGGCCAAAATATACACATATTTTGCATTGCTCTTGTGCATATGCATGAGCATTGCAAAATACGTACACCTTTCGATGTGATGCACCATTCGCGTGTTTATGGCCATGTGTGTACATGTTTTAAAAACTGCCTTTAAGTTTCCCCCAATGCCTTCTGCAATGCTGAGTATTTCCTGCAAAAGTGATGCATGTTGTAAGCAATTTTCTCCATTATCAACTTTAGAGAAGCAGCAAATCATAGCCAGACTAAATTTATTTTACTGTATCTTTAATCCTATCTTGGCTAGTATCTTAAAAATACTAAAGTTGGAGAAATCACATTATTTGACCAATTTATCACTAAAAGGTAGACTTTAAAAGCTTTGCTCTTCCTGCCAAGAATAAGGAGATGGGGGCCAAAATTTGCATGTGTAACCCTGAATTTTTCAAAGGCTGATCATGGTGAGCGTTACTTTACTGCTGGTCCTGATGAGAAGCAAGTCTGGAGATTTTGGAGCTCAAGTGTGGGGCTTGTAAGATGAGGAACCAGAGGGGTCCTCAGAAAGAAAGAGAAAGTTAGAGAAAGAGAGAACTACTGTTAAATAGACCATATGAAACTCAATATATATCCCACTGTAAGAGGGGCACTTTCAACACAGGGCGGGTTTTGGGGTCTGCCTAGGGCACAAGTGTCTGAACATCCTTGTAACACTGCCTCCCCTCCCAAAAAACACCCAGAGTTGAAAGTGCCCCTCTTACAATAAAAGATATATAGAGTGTCATATTGTCTCTCTAACTGAGGCGTTCTCTCTCTCTCTCTGAGCATGTTATTAAAATATGCACATAAAGACTGCACACATATGTGCAGCATCTATATTTTAAATGATGTACGTATGCTTGCATGCACGATATAAAATTGTGTATCTCTGCTTGCATGCCAATATAAGAACATAAGAACATAAGAAAATGCCATACTGGGTCAGACCAAGGGTCCATCAAGCCCAGCATCCTGTTTCCAACAGTGGCCAATCCAGGCCATAAGAACCTGGCAAGTACCCAAAAACTAAGTCTATTCCATGTAACCATTACTAATGGCAGTGGCTATTCTCTAAGTGAACTTAATAGCAGGTAATGGACTTCTCCTCCAAAGAACTTATCCAATCCTTTTTTAAACACAGCTATACTAACTGCACGAACCACATTCTCTGGCAACAAATTCCAGAGTTTAATTGTGCGTTGAGTAAAAAAGAACTTTCTCCGATTAGTTTTAAATGTGCCCCATGCTAACTTCATGGAGTGCCCCCTAGTCTTTCTACTATCCGAAAGAGTAAATTACCGATTCACATCTACCAGTTCTAGACCTCTCATGATTTTAAACACCTCTATCATATCCCCCCTCAGTCGTCTCTTCTCCAAGCTGAAAAGTCCTAACCTCTTTAGTCTTTCCTCATAGGGGAGTTGTTCCATTCCCCTTATCATTTTGGTAGCCCTTCTCTGTACCTTCTCCATCGCAATTATATCTTTTTTGAGATGCGGCGACCAGAATTGTACACAGTATTCAAGGTGCGGTCTCACCATGGAGCGATACAGAGGCATTATGGCATTTTCCGTTTTATTCATCATTCCTTTTCTAATAATTCCCAACATTCTGTTTGCTTTTTTGACTACTGCAGCACACTGCACCGACAATTTCAATGTGTTATCCACCATGACACCTAGATCTCTTTCTTGGGTTGTAGCACCTAATATGGAACCCAACATTGTGTAAGTATAGCATGGGTTATTTTTCCCTATATGCATCACCTTGCACTTATCCACATTGAATTTCATCTGCCATTTGGATGCCCAATTTTCCAGTCTCACAAGGTCTTCCTGCAATTTATCACAATCTGCTTGTGATTTAACTACTCTGAACAATTTTGTGTCATCTGCAAATTTGATTATCTCACTCGTCGTATTTCTTTCCAGATCATTTATAAATATATTGAACAGTAAGGGTCCCAATACAGATCCCTGAGGCACTCCACTGTCCACTCCCTTCCACTGAGAAAATTGCCCATTCAATCCTACTCTCTGTTTCCTGTCTTTTAGCCAGTTTGCAATCCACGAAAGGACATCGCCACCTATCCCATAACTTTTTACTTTTCCTAGAAGCCTCTCATGAGGAACTTTGTCAAACGCCTTCTGAAAATCCAAGTATACTATATCTACCGGTTCACCTTTATCCACATGTTTATTAACTCCTTCAAAAAAGTGAAGCAGATTTGTGAGGCAAGACTTGCCCTGGGTAAAGCCATGCTGACTTTGTTCCATTAAACCATGTCTTTCTATATGTTCTGTGATTTTGATGTTTAGAACATTTTCCACTATTTTTCCTGGCACTGAGGTCAGGCTAACCGGTCTGTAGTTTCCCGGATCGCCCCTGGAGCCCTTTTTAAATATTGGGGTTACATTTGCTATCCTCCAGTCTTCAGGTACAATGGATGATTTTAATGATAAGTTACAAATTTTTACTAATAGGTCTGAAATTTCATTTTTTAGTTCCTTCAGAAGTCTGGGGTGTATACCATCCAGTCCAGGTGATTTGCTACTCTTCAGTTTGTCAATCAGGCCTACCACATCTTCTAGGTTCACCGTTCCTTTTAAAATGTACCTTTAAGTCAAGGCATGATACCAGATTCCATTAAAACAACCTCACTCCAACCAATACTTAAACATTTTTCCAAATGCTTTAGAAAGTTACAACCCGATACCTTCTGTACCATTTTTGGCCAAAGTTGTAGAAAATGCAGTCAATAAACAACTAAGTAACTGCTCGAAAGATAATATTTTATTAAATCTGTATTATGTTTTTCAGAGAAAAACATAGTACAGAAACACTACTCCTTTCCATAACAACCACTATCTGGCATAGATTTGATAGTGGGCATTCTGGTATTTCTAGACATATCCACCATTTTTGAAACGATCAATCATAAAATGTTAGCTACACTCCTGGAGGAGTTTGGTATTGCTGATTCAGTTATGAAATAGTTCAACTCATTCTTAACTGGTCAAACACAACAAGTACCGATAGGTAATAACACCTCAGAATGGGCATCAAATAAAATGGGTATCCCACAAGATCCTTCACTGTTGATCTCACTATTTAATATTTATTTATCCCCTTTGTGTAAGTTACTAGGTGTGATGGGATTGAATTTCTGCTTATACGCTGATGACATCCAATTATTTATCCCTGCCAGCTATCCTATTGCTAGCACATTCAAATATTTGAACATTTATCTTTCAGTGATACAAAGATGCCTATTTTACAATAGATTAACATTAAACATTTCAAAAACTGAAAGAATCTATCTAACTAGACAGACTGTCATGGATGAAGTAGCTCAATTTGAATTCAATGGAAACAAAATTGGTATTTCTTCATGCATCCATGATCTTGGAGCATTCCTGGATTTCAGGTTTAACATGAAAACACACATCCGTAATCTAATTAAGACTGAATACTACAAACTGTGGATATTCAAATGCCTAAAGCTGTTACTGGATCCTGAGGACTTTACACAGTGCTTCAGATTCCCTTATTTTCTGGAATTGATTACTGCAACTCTCTGTTACTTGATTTACCCACTTCAGCTATTTCAGAACTCTGCTGCCAGGGTGTTAACTGGGTCTGTAAAGTACAATAAAATTTCTCCCATACTATCATTGTTACATTAGCTACCAGTTCAATTTCAAGTTCAATACTAAGTCCTTACGTTGATACAAAACGTAATTAATAATAATGATGCCTGGTGCCTAGGGACAGTCATACACTGCAATCTGCAAATAAAAGTATTCTTTTGTTTCCAACTGTACCCCAGGCACACCTGGGGGAAGTAAGAAACTGTGCAATATTTGTTGCCAGTCCAATAATTTGGAACACCATGCCAGAGCGCCTCAGTCTTAACTGATTGAAAATCATTTAAAAAGCACTAAAAACTTGGTTGATTCAACAGGCCTTCAGGGAAATAACTGTCTAGAAAGATGGACCACAACGTTAGAGTACCCAATATATAGTGACTGGAATGACTGTTAAAAAGTAGTTTTAGGTAGCTTTGTTTTTTGTTATGCTTTTAAACTAATTATGTATGTTAACTTTGTAAATTGCCTTGATACTTGGAGTGGCAGTTGAGGAATAATTTTACATTTCATTTAATAAAAGGTGAAAGTGATATACAATAAAATGTACATATAATGATAAAATCACACAAAACTAAAACAAAACAATATACATAAGTGTAACCCCAATATTTACAAAAGGGCTCCAGGGGCAATCTGGGAAATGACAGATCAGTTAGCCTGACTTCAATGCCAAGAAAAATAGTGGAAAGTGTTCTAAAGATCAAAATCACAGAACATACAGAAAGATATGGTTTCATGGAGCAAAGACAGCATGGCTTTACTCAAGGCAAGTCTTGCCTCACATATCTGCTTCATTTTTTTTAAGGGGTTAATAGACATGTAGGTATAGGTGAACTGGTGGATGTAGTGTATTTGTATTTTCAGAAGGCATTTCCTTCCTCATGAGAGGCTTCTAAGAAAAGTAAAAATCCATAGAATAGGTGGCGATGTCCTTTCATGATTACAAACTAAAAGACAGGAAACAGAGAGTAGGATTAAATGGACAATTTTCTCAGTGGAAAAAGGTATACAGTGGAGTGCCTCAAGGATCCGTACTAGGATCCATGCTTTTCAATATATTTTTTAATGATCTGGAAAGGAATACGACGAGTGAGGTAATCAAATTTGCAGATGATTCAAAATTATTCAGAGTAAAATCACAAGTGAATTGTAATAAATTGCAGGAGGACCTTGTGAAAATGGAAAATTGAACATCCAAATGACAGATGAAATTTAATGTGAAAAAGTGCAAGTTGACGCATAAAGAGAAAAATAACCCATGCTGTAGTTACACGATGTTAGGTTCCATATTAGAAGCTACCCCCCAGGAAAGTGATCTAGGCATCATAGTGGATAATACTTTGAAATCATCGGCTCAGTGTTCTTTGGCATTCAAAAAAGCAAACAGAGGGGCAGATTTTCAAAGAGTTATGCGCGTAAGATAAGCGTGTAACCCCCGAAAAGCTGCCCCTTCCACCCCCTGCGCACGCCGAGCCTACTGTGCATAGGTTCGGTGGCACGCACAAGCCCCGGGACACGCGTAAGTCCCGGGGCTTTCCTGGGGGGGGGCGTGTCAGGGGGCGTGTCACGGCTGGCATGTCATCGGGGCATTCCGGGGTGGGGCTGGGGGCATGGTTCTGGCCCAGGGGCATTCTGGGGGCATGGCCATGGCCTCCAGACCAGCCCCCGGACCGGAACTTGGCGGCTGGCAGCTGGCCGATGCACGCAAGTTACGCCTGCCTTGGGCAGTCATAACTTGTAAAATAAAGGTGGGGATGAATTAGTTAGGGCTGGGGGGTGGGTTAGATAGGGGAAGGGAGGGGAAGGTGGGGGGGGGGCCGGAAGGAAAGTTCCCTCCAAGGCCGCTCTGATTTTGGAGTGGCCTCGGAGGGAACAGAGGATGGCTGCGCGGCTCGGCGCGCGCAGGCTGCCGATTTTCCGCAGCCTTGAGTGCACCGACCCTGTATTTTATAACATGCCGCGTGCATGTTATACAATCGGGAGTAGATTTGTTCATGCTGGGTTGCGCGAACAAATCTACTCCTGCGCACACCTTTTAAAATCTATCCCAGAATGTTAGGAATTATTAGGTATGGAATGGTGAATAAAAACAGAGGATGTTACAATGCCTCTGTATTGCTCCATGGTGAGACTGGTCGCCGCATCTCAAGAAAAATATAGTTGCGATGGAGAAGGTACAGAGAAGGGTGACAAAATGATAAGAGGATGGAACTGCTCCCCTATGAGGAAAGACTAAAGAGGTTAGGGCTGTTCAGCTTGGAAAAGAGATGGCTGAGGGGGAAAATGATAGAGGTTTTTAAAATCATAAGAAGTCTAGAACAGGTAAAGGTGAATCAGTTATTAACTCTTTAAGATAATTGAAAGACTAGGAGGCACTCCACGAAGTTAGCAAGTAGCACATTTAAAACTAATCAGAGAAAATTCTTATTCACTCAACACACAATTAAACTCTGGAATTTGTTGCCAGGGGATGTGGTTAATGCAGTTAGTGTAGCTGGATTTAAAAAAGTTGACTTGGATAAGTTGACTTAGAAAATAACTACTCCTTTACTAGCATCAGTAGTGTGGGATATACTTAGTTTTGGGGTACTTGCCAGGTACTTGTAGCCTGGATTAGCCACTGTTGGAAACAAGATGCTGGGCTTGATGGACCTTTCATCTGACTCAGTATGGCAATTTCTTATGTTCTTAGATTCTTATGTTGTAGAAGATAAATGAGCAGAATTGACTGAGGGTATGTCAAGCAACCCTCATTGAAATGATCGCAATTGATGTGAAGGTTGATGAATTTTCAATAAAGCATTAGCCCAAGGACAACTGTTTGGATTTAACAATTTACAGTCATGCCTACTTTATAAGCAATTCGTTGTTCAATTGGAAGCCATTTTAAGTTTGCCAGTTCTGGAGTTATATGTTGATTTTGCGTAGTGTTAGAAATTAAATAAGCAGCACCATTTAACAATAATGGTAATGGCTGTAGAGATGAAGATGGTAAACCAAGATAAAGACTATTACAGTAGTCAATAATAGGCAAAATTACTGCTTGAACAACTATTCTAAAGTAAGAAGCAAATAATAGATGCTTTAGGCCAGCGACAACACGAATCTTAAAAATCCAGATTTAACTACAAATTTAATCTGGGGTTTAAAAGAAAGATGAGAATTAATCAATATTCCCAAACTTTTGATTGATTCTGAAATACTGAATGAGCAATGTCTAAAATAAATAGGAGGATACATTTGAGTGAATGTGGTTATTTAATCACCAAAAATTATGTTTTGGACATATTCAATGACAATTTATTGAAATGTAAACATTGTTGAACAGAGGACAGACAAATATGTAGATGTTCCATGGTCTTGTTCCAAATATGGCATACACGAATAAAAAATTGTATATCGTCAGCATATATTTTGTAACCGTCACAAATAGTAGCTAGCAGTTTAGAGATCGGAGCCAAAATGATATTGAACAAGACTGCTGATAAGCCAGAGCCCTGTGGCACTCCAGTATTCATAGAAATCATCTGTGAAAATGTGTTTTATTTTACTTGAAAAGATTGATTTTTTGTAAAGGATATGAGGCAATCAAATACTTTCCCAGTAATACCATATTCCTGACGGCAAAATAAAAGTATATCATGGCTGACTGTGTCAAATATGGCAGAGATATCAAGTGATATAAGGAGATATTCACTTCTAAATGAATCCATAAGAGATAACAATAACAACTCAGTACTAATCAATTTCCTGAAACCAAATTGATGAGGATCTAAAATCTCATTCTTCTCAAGATGTTGAGTTAGCTATTCTAAAACTGCATTTTCAATTATTTTTTAAACAAAAGGAAGAGAGAAATAGGTCTGTAACTACTCTGATCTGAACTATCAAGAATATATTTTTTTCAAAATAGGCTTAACTGATGCCTTTTTGAGGATGTCTGGAAGGTAACTTTAGTCAAAAGATTTATTAATAATCTAAGTCAAAACTGGAGTCAAACAATCTTTTGTTGTCTTGAATAAAGTGACAGAGCAATTACTTAATGGACAAAATACATTATTCATAGTAGAAATGAAATTTCTTACCTCAGTTTGGGAAGTTTCAGAGAAAGATGACCAAGAGATCTCAATTTGGGACAAGGGTAAAGAATACCATGTAGGCACATTCTGAAAATTGTGACAAACCTTTTCAACTTTTAACTTAAAAAAACCTTTAAAAACATTGTGCAGAAGGAGAGTCATTAATCAAACAATTCGATGAGGTGTTAGAGGTAAGATTTGTTTGCAAACTGAAATAATATCTTTATATCATAACCGATGTTACTGATTTTATTAGAGTAAAAACATTTTTTAGCCTCTGAAGTTTTATTTTGGTATTGAGAGAGCATCAGTCTATAGTTATTAGCAGAATCAACCGAAGGCGATTTCCACCAAAGCCATTTGGATTTTCTCAAAGCTAGCCATGATAGAGTCAATTCAGGAGAGAGCCAAGAATATATTTTTTTCTGTGGATGTTTCAAAGGTTTAAGTGAAGCTATAACATCAAGTATAGACTTCACACATTATTATTCCAACAATAGACCAAATTGTTTAAAGTATCATGAAAACACACTTTTAACTTTGTTTTAACTTTGTAAGTTGCCTTGATCCTTGGAGCGGTGGTTGAGAAACAATTTTAAATTATTATTATTATTTATTAAACTTGATATACCACATGTAAAAACAAATTATCCAAGTGGTTTACAAACCAAATAGATAAATTATACAAAACCTTAAAAATCACATAAAACAAGATGAATGCAACATGGGTAAAATCCAAATCAACTAGCAATATACAATTTAAATAACATGAATTATCATCAGACCCACAGTAAAATTATACAAATATTTAACAAGGTCACCCATCCAAAACAGATATGAAACCAACATTAGGATGTGACTAAAAGATCTTGTCTCTGCCATATCAGATGTCATATGCTTGGTTAAAAAAAACAGGATTTCACCGTTTTATAAAATTTAAAATAATTGCACTCTTCATGGATGTCAAGAGGCAGACTATTCCATAAATTGGAGCTTGTTAAGAAAAGGAGGAATCTCTAGTGTGATCCAATCTTATAATAGAGAAAGAGAGAATGTGCAAACAACCTTGCTGGGAGGAGCATATGATACAGGATGGGGAATATGGCATAAGAAGATTAGGGCCAAATTCATTAAGGCTTTTCTCCCATTTTGGGTCTATGGGAAAAATCCTTAATGAATCAGGTAGTTAGAGAAGTATAAAGGGAAACCAGAATGGAGGGTGCAAAAATTAAAACAGAGGATCTTGAAACTGATGCAATATAAAACACGAGGCCAGTGCAAGGTTTGATGAGACATGGTCACATTTCTTAAGACCAAACATTTTGCAACAATTGCAGCTGCTTAAACTGACACTGAAGAAAACCGATGAAGAGAGAATTACAGTAATCGATTTTGGGGATAAATGGCGTTTGAGGTTGAAAACACGCTAATGGAACTTAAAGATTTAATCAAGGACATCTCTAAAAAGGAAGGATCATTTTTCAATACAAGTGGAGGCATTGAAAAATGATAATGTATGTCTTAAGGAAAAGATAGAAGACCAAGTGAATCTGGGGAAAAGAAACAACCTTTATATATATAGGGGTAGATTTTTAAAAAGAGTGTGATCGCGTACTTTTGTTTGCGTAGCAGGCGCAAACAAAAGTATGCTGGATTTTATAAGATATGCACATAGCCACGCGTATCTTATAAAATCCTGGATCGGCGCGCGCAAGACTGCCAATTTTGAGCAGCCTGCGCGCGCCGAGCCGCGCAGCCTGCCTCCGTTCCCTCCGAGGCCGCTCCGAAATCGGAGCGGCCTCGGAGGGAACTTTCTTTCGCCCTCCCCTCACCTTCCCCTCCTTTCCCCTAACTAACCCACCCCCCGGCCCTATCTAAACCCCCCCCTTACCTTTGTCCCTCGATTTACACCTGCTAGAAGCAGACGTAAATCTACGCGCACCAGTGGACTGCTGGCGCGCCATCATCCGACCCGGGGACTAGTCCGGAGGCCTCGACCATGCCCCCGGGCTGGCGCCACGCCCCCGGTCCTGTCCCCGAAATGCCGCATCCCGCCCCCGAAACCCCGCGTCATTCGGCCCCGCCCCAACACGCCCCCTTTAAAAAAACCCGGGACTTAAGCGCGTCCCGGGGCTCTGCGTGCGCCGGCGGCCTATGCAAAATAGGCGTGCCGGCGTGCGAGGGCCCTGCTCGCGTAAATCCGGGCGGATTTACGCGAGCAGGGCATTTAAAATCCGCCCGATAGTGATTTACCTGAATCAGTGAAAGACCTGACTTTTTTTCCAATTAGCACAAGTCTGGCCTCGAAATTCTGGGCCTTTCCATAGTAACTGAGTCTGTCATAGTGGAACATGTACATTGGCTCAGCACAGTAAAAGCGAAGGTGTCACAGCTTAGACCTATTAAAATAACAACTGCTTTCAAGAAGAAAGATAATCTTGAATATCATAGCAGTAATTTATTACTATTTAATGACTATTCAGCCACAAGCTGAAAAGCTCTGGTTCCTGTACATTCATAACTCTACTATAAAGGAGTCAAATTGTCCCTCTTGTTTCCTGCAAGACTCAGAGAGATCTGGGATGATAAGGTGGTGATTCTGCAAACAAAGGATCAAATTGCGCAGTTCATGGCAAATGTGTTAAAAACTTGTGGCGTTCTTAGGTTCAGTGAATGCCTGCAGCTCTGTTGAGTATTTTCCTGCAGCATTACTTGAACAAATGGATTCTAAACAATGCAATTCCAGAATCTATGCTATGTATTTTTGTTTAATTTTCTTTTTAATTTTTATGTTAACTAGATTGTTTTTACTTTATGGTTTAACATTCCTTTATCTTCAGCTGCCTGGAACATTAGTTCAAACCTTTAAAATGCAGCTGGTTTTCTGATGGCGATTTGGTATTCTTACACAGTATATTTAAACTGACCATTGTTTGTACAGTTTGCTGTGCCATTCTGATTGAGACCCTGGATTCATGTCTCTAAGGCTTGTTTTTTTTTTCCTCTGAACTGTTTGTTATATAGATAAAATTAGCAGTGCTCTCTTTTCTGATATCCTTTAGGGATGTGCATTTCTTTGAAATAAATCAGTAAAACATAATGAATGAATTTATTTTCATTTCATTTGTATTCCTCCCAAATGAATGGATGAATCCCATGAATTGGAACAAACATTTTTGTCTCTTTTGTTTATGTTTCCCATTTAAGTCTATGGCACATTCAAGTCTATGGCTGTGTACTGCTGAGCAAAAAAAACAACTGGTACTACAACAATTGACTCTTTCCTGAGTGACATCACTGCCTCATCAGTGCTGAGGCAGGATCAAACATAATAGCATAGTAACTTAGTTCATCCAGTCTGCCCAGCAATCTTTTTTTCTTATTCTTAGGGTAACTGTTGCTTTGTGCAGGTTAACCCAGTCAACACGAGTTACCCTTTCTTCATCTCCATTATTTAGCCACTAGGAATCCTCTGTTTATCCCATGCCGTTTTGAATTCCATTACATCCTTGTCCTCACTTCCTCTTCAGGAAGGGCATTCCATGCATCCACTATACTTTCTGTGAAGAAATACTTCCTTATGTTGGTTCTGATTTAACCTCCTTGAAGCGTTATATTATGATTTCTTATTTTACACTTTTCTTTCCATAAAAAAGTTTGGTTCCTGTACATTATTTATACCTTTCAAGAATTTAAAATTCTGTATCATATTTCCCCTGTCTCTCCTCTCCTCTACTGTACACATATTTAGTTCCTTCAGTCTCATCTTATAAATCTTTTGGTAGAGGCCTCACACTCTTATGGTTGCCCTTCTCTAGACTGCTTTTTGTCTAACTGTATCACTTTTGAGATAGTCTTCAAAACTGAATACAGTACTTCAGATGAGGCCTTACAAATGACCTGTACAGAGGACTTTATTATATCCTTTTCCCTGCTGGTTATGTTTCTCTGTTTACAGCCCAGCATTCCTTAGTCCTTCACCACATCATTGCTTTGATGCCTTTAGATCGTCAGACACTATCACCCCCATGGTCTCTCTCCCAGACCATGCAAATTAGACTTTTGCCCCATCTCATACAGCTTCTTTGTATTTCTTCACCCCAAATACACGATCTGCATTTCTTGACATTGGATCTAAACTGCCAGATCTTCAAAAAACCCTCAGGTTTTCTTAGATCACGTTTTATTTTCTCTACTCCTTCAGGTGTGTCCACTCTTTTTCAGATCTTAATGTCATTTGCAAAAAGATATACTTTTCCTGCTAACCCTTTCACAATATCATTCATAAAGATTTTATTCAGAACTGGTCCCAGAACCAATTCCTGAGGCACTTCACATCACTCTCCCCTCCTTAGAGTAGGTTCCATTTATGACTATTTATTTATTTATTTTTTATTTTTATATACCGATGTTCCTGTATAATATACATATCACACCGGTTCTCTGTCATCTGTCAGTCAACCAATTTTTAATCCATTCCACCTTCTTGTAACCCATTCCCAGGGCTTTTCATTTTGTTCATGAGTCTTCTATGCAGAACAGTATCAAAAGTTTTGCTGAAATTTATAAATCACATCAAGTGCTTTTTCTTGATCTAATTGTCTAGTCACCCAATTAGAAAACTCAATTAGATTTGACTGACATGATCTTCTTCTGGTAAAAGAATATTGTCTTGGATCATGCAACCCACTTCATTGCAGATAGTTCACTATCTTCACCTTTAGAAGTGTCTCCATTAGTATTCCCACCACCAAGGTAAGGCTAACCTGACTGTGGTTTCCAGGTTCCTCTCTGCCACCATTTTTGTAGAGTAGGGCTCTACTCTTATGGCACTATTCCCATTTCTAAGCATCTATTCAACAGATCTTTCAATGTACTGGCTAGATTCTCTCTGAGCTCCTTCAGTTTATTGGGATGTATCTCATCTGATCCCATGCCCTTGTTAATTTCCAGTTTCCCTAGATCAACTCAAATACTTTCTTTCATAAATGGAATGGTATCTACCCCACTCCCATCTGTACTCTTATCAACCAACAACAGTCCTTCGACATGTTCTTCTTTAGTGAACACCAAAATGAAGTGTTTGTTTAATGTTTCTGCTTTTTCCTCATCTTTCTCCACACAAATACCCTTATCTCCTTTCATTCTTACAATACCACCTCTGGCCTTTGTCCTTTCTCTGATATATTTGAAAAATGTTTTGTCACCTCACTTTACCTCTTTGGCAATCCTTTCTTCCACTTGACTTTTTGCCATCCTGATTTCTTTTCTCATCTCTTTCCAGGCTCACCAGATATTCTTCTATGTGTGCCTCTTTTTGTATTCCTTTGTACTTTTTGAATGCTGATCTTGTTATGGACCGGAGAGTGGACCCCTGTCTGAGGTAGAGTCAGCGCAGCCGAGAAGGGAGAATACCTTCGTCGGTCTCTACAGTCAGATGGCAAGGCCGGCTGAAGAGGTGGAGAAGATGGCTTCACCCTGGAAGCTCGTGATCCCCCCAGGAGGAACCCGTAGGGACACGGCCGCTGGGCCTTAGGAGACTACCTGAAGATGGTCTGGACGCAGGCGCCTCCTGCAGGTCATGGATTCCAGATGGCTGGCGCCTCCAGCTGGTCGTAGGTAGTCCAAGTAGAGAAGTCGAAGAAAACCCAAAGCCAGTCCAGGAGTCGGAGTCCAAGGAGCGGTCCAAAGCCAGTCCAGGGGTCGGAGTCCAGAGGGCGGTCCAAAGCCAGTCCAGAGAGCGGTCCAAAGCCGGTCCAGGGGTCGGAGTCCAGAGAGTGATCCAAAGCCAGTCCAGGGGTCGGAGTCCAGAAGAGTCAATCCAGCAAGGAGGGAAGAGCAGAAGCGGGATGAAGAACCAGGATACCAGTAACACAGGAACAGGAACCAAGCAAAGCCTCAATACCAAGGCAAGGTCTGGCTCTCAGACCTTGCCTTAAATGCAGGAGCCAGGAGGTGGGGTCCCAGGAGGAGCCATGACAATATCTGGTCATGGCTCCTTTAAATCTTGCTTCAGCCACGCACGCGGCTCCTAGAGGGCTGAGGGGGAGGAGTCAGACCAACGAGAACCAGGCGGCCATGCGGAACTGCAGCAGCCCCCGCAAACACCCGAACAGGCCCTTCCTGCACCGCGGGAGCCTCCAGCGCTCCCGGTGAGTACAGCTAATGTGACCGCCGACCTGACTCTGGTCGCGGCCCGCTGCAGCCGGCGGCCATGACGCCCAGTCACAGGGCACTGCAGCCGGGGTTCTTAACAGATCTTTTTGCCTTTATTTGTTTCAGTCCTCTTTAGAGCATCATATCGGTTTTCTTTTCCTCTTACTTTTATTTTATTTTCTTGCATAAAGATTTGTAAGAAAGTTTGGACCACTCTCATCTTCCCCCAGCCTTCTAGCTCCTTCTCAGATTACTTTCCCATTATAACAAAGTCTGTATTTCTGAGACTCATGACTTTTGTGTATCTTTACTGTGTCTTAGCCACAATATCAAACCATACCATCTGATGATCACTGGTATCCAGATGGGCACCTACTCGGACATCAGAGGTACTATCTCTGTTTGTGAGCACCAGATCCAGTATAGCTTCTCTCCTCATGGGTTCCATCACCATTTGTTTAAGCAGAGCTGCTTGAAAGGCATCAACAGTCTCCATATCACATCAGATTCTGCAGCAGGGATACTCTAGTCCATATCCAGCAGATTAAAATCTTAAATGAGCAACACTTCTCCTTTTAGATGTCTTTGGCCAAATCTCTGTCTGGTTCTTCTTTCTGAAAAGTAGACCACACCAGTGTAAATGTAAGTGCATTCAAATTTTTTAAGACAGTCCACAGTACTTCTTCCTTCTCCCTTCTCCCACATCCCATGCATTTCAATTACTAGGATATTTTTTGCCCTTTCTGTCATTCCTCAACAGGATATAGCCTGGGATGACTGTATTCCAGTCATGAGATTCACTGAATTGTGTCTACAATATCCAAGTCAGCCTCCTCTATTAGGACCCGCACATCTGGAACTTCATTGCTTAGACCGCAAGCTTAGTGTACATAGATTTCCAGCTGTTTTTCCGTTGGCTTGCTGCTATTCCCAGACACTTATTCTGTGCTTTTGCCTAAAAGACTAATTTTGTTTTATTCTCCAATCACTTCCTGTATTTGTGTGCACAGGGGTGACATTTTAATTCCATGGACTTCCTTCTGGCTCCCCATCCTATAGTTTAAACACCTCATGACATATGTTATGCATTTATCACTTAGGATCGTTTTTCCTGCCCTGACAGATGCAGGCTATCTTTGTTATATTGACTTTTATTATTATTCAATACATTGCCCCAATTTATCCTTCTTATTCACTGCAGGCTTTGAGCCCTCTATAGAAGTTATCTATATTACCTAACCTTTCCCTTTCCTTTCCTTGAACAGGTAACACTTCTGAAAAGGTTATCTTTGCTGTGTGCCCAAGCTTTTTCCTCAGATTCTGGAAATCTCTCTTTACTTCTTGGATACTGCTTCTAATTCTATTTTATTTATTTAGTAAAATTTATGAATTGTTTTACAATAAAATCTTTCAAAGCGATAAAGTCATTCTAATGAAGTCATTGGTCCACAGATAGATGATAACATCAGTTTTATATTCCTTACTTTCTTCCTTAATGGTATTTGCAATCTGGTTTGTATTTCTGCCACCTGAGGGACCTGGAAAGCATTTTATTATTGTGTGACCCTCAAAGTGAGTCCCCAAGTTAGTGCCTTTGATGACAGAGCCTTCCAGCATAAGAGGCTTTCCGTTATGGTGTTTGCTAGCATTTTTTGGTTTCTGTTGGACTCTGCTGAAATAGTCTCCAGAAGGTGGGGAGGCTTTCTGTTTTGATGCATGATGGCATTTGGTGGTTTCAACATGCCTTGGATGTCTCTTTTTTTCAGATACTATTTCAGTGTTCATTTTAAAGCATCTTCATATTCTAGAACAGAAAATCTGTTTTCTATGGGTATCATTTGGGATGATGGGTGTCTCTTTGTCACAGGTCTTATTCTTTCAGAACCCACTGGAATCCATTTATTCATGGGTTTCTGAGTCTTCTATGAGAGCAGGGAAGAGAGGCAGTTAGTCTGGATGCCACACAGTTGGGGAGAATTATTTTTTAACATAGAAAAAGTCCTCTTTCAGTTTATTCAACTTCTTTTTTTTATTGTTTTATTGCAAAGTGTGAAGGAAAATGGGACAAGCCCTGAACTTCCATATGGTCTGCCATAAGGCAAGACACCACAGTTACTATATAAAATAGCAGCCATTTGTAGATTTGTTTTACTTCAGAACACCAGTTTCTAAATACCTTTAAACACTAGGGATGTGAATCATTTTTGAACGATTAAAATTATCATCAGATAATTTTAAAATCGTCCTAAATCGTTAGAGTGCACGATACAATTCAAATGCCCCCGATTTATCATCAGGGGCATTTGTATTGTATCGTTAAATAGGGCACGGGAATTATTTGGGGGAGGGCGGGAAAACTGGCACACCAAATCAACCCCTAAACCCACCCCAACCCTTCAAAACCAATTCCTTACCCTCCCTCACCCTCCCTCACCCCCCCAAAATGTTAAATTACCTGGTGGTCCAGTGGAGGGGGTCCCGGTGAGATCTCCCGCTCTCGGGCCATCGGCGCCATTTTGGCTGCCACTAATTAAAATGGCGCCGATGGCCCAATAAAAAAAAAACCCACCCGACCCTTTAAATCGACCCCCCTTAGCCTCCCCCACCCTCCCGACCCTTTTTTTTTTAGGGAGGCCCGCGCCGCTAAAAAAAAAACAACACCCGACCCTTTAAATCGACACCCCCCCCCCCCCCCAAACCTTTTAAAATTACCTGGTGGTCCAGGTAATTAGCGATGTGAATTGGAATCGGAAACGATTCCAATTCACATATCTTAACGATCAGATTCCACTCCCCCCCCCCCCCCCCAGCCGAATCTGATCAAGATGATCTGGCACACGATTCACATCTCTATTAAACACACAATTTTAATTACTCTTGTACATGTGACCTAAGGCTATATAAGAAAAACAAGGTCAAGGGTGGGTGGGAGATAGGGTAGGATGGGAGGAATGACTTTAAAGTATCTGGGCACATTAAATCCTAAACTAAATTTCTTAAATGCTATTTGAAAGCTCTGTTTCCAGAAGAGTAAAAGATAACAAAACCTTTGTTTCCCCTAAAAAGAGATTCTATAAGAAAGATATATTCCCTTTTCTAACACACTTATTTAAAATATAAACAGGGAAAAATGCACAATTTTTCAAAAGCACTCCATTAACAGTTAAAGGGAAAAGCAACCCAAATTACCAAATTTCTAACTCTTCTATTACTGAGCTTCAAATTAGTAAAGAAAGCAAGACAATATGAAATCAGCAGCCTTAGTTCAAATAAAATTACTAATAGATTAAGAAACTCTTTTTCTGTAAACAGGTAGAAATGAAGACAATTATTAAATATAAAAGCAGGACAAATAAGAACATAAGAACATGCCATACTGGGTCAGACCAAGGGTCCATCAAGCCCAGCATCCTGTTTCCAACAGTGGCCAATCCAGGCCATAAGAACCTTGCAAGAACCCAAAAATGAAGTCTATTTCATGTTACCGTTGCTAGTAAGAGCAGTGGCTATTTTCTAAGTGAACTTAATTAATAGCAGGTAATGGACTTCTCCTCCAAGAACTTATCCAATCCTTTTTTAAACACAGCTATAACCACATCCTCTGGCAACAAATTCCAGAGTTTAATTTTACATTGAGTGAAAAATAACTTTCTCCGATTAGTTTTAAATATGCCACATGCAACCTTCATGGAGTGCCCCCCCTAGTCTTTCTATTATCTGAAAGACTAAATAAAGCTTAGCTTTTGGTGTTGTCCTTTGTGGAAGCAGATTGATCAAAACATGCTTCTCAGCTAGTATCCACCAGTTTAAAAAGCTCTTCCCTCTTCCTCTAACTTTTCAGCAAGGAAACCAAACTGAGCACAAATCACAGTGCAGCACCTTTTTATCTAGCCATTTTAACTTATCTGCTCTCCAGATCAAATGATGCTGATATACTCCCACTGTAAAGTCTGAGCATGTGCAAGAAGCTCTGTATTTTCTCTAGCAGTTGTTGGTAAAGGACTTGTTTTGAAAAGCTCTCTCATTATTTCAAAAAAAGCAACCCACCCAGAATGTCCTACCTTGCCCCTTTTGGGAACAGGGGTTAGCCTGGGGAGCTTCAAGCGGCTGAGTCCTTTAAGTGGGCCTGGACAGGAGAGGGTGGACAGAAAGGTAGTCCCTGGAGGGTAGCTTACTAATCCTAGTTCTACTTATTTTGTGAAGAAAGGGGATCTACTTTACCGAGTCATAAAGGCAAGTCTGAAGGGGGAATTGATAGAACAACTCCTAGCTCACAAACCTTATCATCAGAAGGCCATGCAACTAGTACACAGCGAACTTCTAGGGGGTCATCAGGGAAAGGAAAAACCCAGGAGAAAATATTGGCACAATTCTTTTAGCCAGGTCTACATAAACAGGTCCAATTGTATTGCCCTACCTGCTAACCCACAAGGCCTGCTGCCATACGAATGGCAGCTCGCATACCAACTCCCATAACTGAGATCCCTTTTGAAAGGGTGATCATGGATCTTGTGGGGCCACTAGAGAGATCTACTCGAGGAAATAAGTACATCCTACCCATTCTTGACTATGCCACAAGATATCCGGAGGAAGTACCGCTACAGAATATAAAAGAATCTGATGGTAGCAACCACCCCAATAGAGGTTTTCCCATGACTTGGGCTTGCCCAAGGAGATCCCTTTGGAACAGGGAGCCCCATTCATTTCCAATGTAAAGATAAAAACCCTGCATGACTCAGTGTATCAGCCACAGACTGATGGCTTGGTTGAGCTCTTCAATCAAACGCTCAAACAAATGTTGAGGAAATTTGTGGATGAATATGGCAAGATCTGGGAAGCATTGCTACTCTACGTGCTGTTCACAATACGTGAAGTACCACAGAGCTCAATGGGATTCTCCCCTTTTGAGTTACTGTATGAGAGGAGATGGAGAGGGTTCTTGGACATAGCTCACATGGAGAGATGAAGAGAATCCTGGGCAGAATCTTATGGACTACATTCTCCGAGTGCAGGATCACCAAAAAAGGGCTGGGGAGGTAGTCTGCCTATGTCTAGAAAAGACTGAGGGTTCCCAAGCCCAAGCTTACAATCATCCCACAGTCCAAAGAGAATTCCAGGCAGGGGGACCACATCCTTATCCTCCTCCCATCTTAATAAAGCAAGTTGTTAGTACATTGGCAAGGACCCTATCAGGGCCGGTGCTAGCTTTTTTGCTGCCCTGAATGAACAATTTTTGTGCCCCCACCCCTCATTCATTCATTCTCTGTCTGAGGCCCACCAAAAAAAAGTCCAGCTCCCTTCAGTGATAAAAAAATTAAAAAAAAAGACACCACCAGCCTGTACCCCCCCAAGCCCATGGCTGGTGCAGGGGTATTAAGTGCCCTAGGCAAATCTAATAGCTTTGCATAATATAACCCCCCCCCCTGCCCCATTGCACACATGCAGTTAAGAGTTATGCATTTATATTTTACATCAAATATATCAAAGTACAGTATTCTGAGTTAAAAATATCACTTACATTATATTTACATGCACTGCTGTGATGCCAACCAAAAATCCCTGCAAAAAAGACACTTCGAATCCATATGGTATTAGGCCTAGTAATGAGTGTTGGGTGTGGGATTTACCCTCTGAAAGCCTAAATACACTAATACTCTTCCAAATAGGAAAATGCCTCACCTCAGTCACACATGCAGAACATAAACAAACCTTCACCAAATACAGAATAGAGCAACCATAAAGTAGAAATACAAATGCACAGACAAAAACTGAACTGGAAACCACAAGAAGCCAGACTCTCTATGCAGTGTAACAATGAAAAAACAGAACCATCACCATTCCTCAAAGATCAAATCAAGAAATAAAATAAATCCATAATACTAAAAACATACTAATAATATTATTTCAAAACAGGCTGATGAATAAAAAAATCAAATAATTAAAATCTCATATACCATTTTTTGAAAATAATCCAAACAGTAATAAAATATTTCAAAATAGAAGATACATCAAATAACACCTAATAAATAAATAAAGCTAAGAAGGATTTTAAAAATTCATGCTCTCCATACCTGAGGCCTTTTGATTTTCAGTCACCCTTAGATTAGCATGGATTAGTGGGAGTGGGATGCACAAACTTTCTCCTCCCTTTCTTATATACATGTATAGAAGCTCATACACACATACACTCCCTATTAGACAAACTCACAGGTGTCTCCAGCTCTTCTTTTTTGGGATCTACCAGCAGCCCCAGGTCCTCATTTTATTTCAGCTGCTGGCAGGTTGGAATCTACCTGCAGCCCCCATTCTCTCTCTCTCTCTCTCTGTCTCTCTCACGCACACACAACCCAGGCAGGCTCCCATTCTCTCTCACACATCCCAGGCAAGCTCACATTTACATCCACACACCCCAGGCAGGCTCCCATTCACATCCACTCAAATCCCAGGCAGGCTCCTATTCTCACACACATAGAAACACACACACTGACTATCACAGGAAGGCACCCATGCATTCATGTGCACACACCCTCACCCATCCCAGGCAGGCTCCAATTCACACACACACACACACACACACATGCATCCCAGACAGGCTCCATTTCACACACACACACACACATACACATATGCAACCCAGACAGGTTCCCATTCATACACCGACCCATCCCAGCAACCTCCCATTCACACACATACACATCTCAGCATAAGAACTTCAGGTCAAAAGATATGTCATACTGGGTCAGACTAAGGGTTCATCAGGACCAGTATCCTATTTCCAACAGTGGCCAATCCAAGTCAAAAGTACCTGGCAAGTACTCAAACATTAGATAAATCACAAGCTACTATTGCTTATTAATTACCATAATAGCAATATATGGATTTTTCTTGTAAGAACTTATATGAACCTTCTTTAAATCAGTTAAATTAACTGCTGTAATCACATCATCTGGCAATGAATTCCAGAGCTTAACTATGCACTGAGTAAAAAAGATTTTTCTTTGATTTGTTTTAAATGAACTACTTGCTAACTTCATGGAGTGTCCCCTAGACCTGCTATTATCTGAGAGAGTAAATAACCAATTTACATTAACTTTTCAAGTCCTTTCATGATTTTGTAGACTTCAATCATATCCCCCCTCAGTTGTCTCTTCTCCAAACTGAACAGCCGTAACGCCTTTAGCCTTTCCTCATACGGCAGCCATTCCATGCCCCTTATCATTTTGGTCGCCCTTCTCTGCATTTTCTCAAGTGCAGCTTTATCCTTTTTGAGATGCAGTGACCAGAATTACACACAGTATTCAAGGTGCGGTCCCATCATTAAGCGATACAGAGGCATTATGACATCCTTGGTTTTATTAGCCATTCCTTTCTAATAATTGCTATCATTCTGTTTGCTTTGTTGATCACCACAGCACACTGAGCTGATGATTTCAATGTATTATTCACTGTGACGCCTAGATCTCTTTCTTGGGTGGTAACTCCTAAGATAGTGTTGCGAGCATGGAGGTGCAATCACTTGCTCATGAAGGATTGTGAGCCCTTGAGCCACGGCATGGCTCAGGGAAGAGCCTCAAGACACACACATGGGAGGTGAGAGTGTTCAGGCACGGGCTGGAGCAGGAACAAGGCTGGACCAGGATCAAGACATGGAACAAGACACTGGACCTACATGCACCGATGAGAACCAGCAACGCAATGCTGGTGTCAAGAGTAGCCCTCCAGCCACTTGGTAGCCCTTCTGGACCCGCTGCTTGGGAACGATGAGTACATGAGGACAGATGGAGGCTGAGGGCAGGAACAAGATGAGACATGGAACTCAGGAACTTGGAAGACTCAGACAAGGATTCGAGGAACTTGGAAGACTCAGACGAGGACTTGAGGAACTTGGAAGACTCAGACATGGTTTCAGGATACTTGGGAGACTCAGACAAAAATTCAGGACACTTGGAAGATTCGGACAAGGTTTCAGGATTCTTGGAATACTCAGGCGAGGATTCAGGCACTAGTATAGGGTGAGTACTGTACCACAGCGCGCCCTACACAGGAACTACCAGCTGGTCGCGGACCACGCTGAAAGTGAAGAAGACTCCAGGTGAGAAAGTGAAGACTTGGAACCGGAAACATGTCGATGATTTAGGAGAAGCCTGTACCAAAGCATGCCCTACACAGCTACCCATGGCTGGTCGTAGACCACGCTGAAGTGAAGCAGGTTCTGGCTTAAGTCTAGGGCATTGATGGAAGCAGGAACAAGGCACTCTGAAGATCAGGAACAGGATTCAAGACTTAGGACCTTGGATTCAGGAACAGACCTTTACATTAAAAACAAGGGCCTTCTGAAGACTTGTGCTGCAGGTTTGAAGACAGGCCTTGTTCCACAAAGTGCCCTACATGGGCTGGTCACGTACCATGACTGTGGCACTCCAGGAAAGGTGGACAAGCAGGAAACCTGGAAGCAGTATGAAGAGCCGGAGACGAGGACATCAGGACCATGACTGGAACATGGAAGAATAGGAACGTCAGGAACATGGAACATCAGGAACTTCAGGAACATGGAACATCAGGAACAGGCGATGAAGAAACTCTGATGAGGAACAAGACCAGGAATATCAGACGAAGGAGACCAGGAACATCTAGAACATCTAAGAAGGAGCCATCAAGACAAGAGAAGACCATGGAGGATCTTTACCAGAGAAGAGAAGCATGGACGAGCATGGATCCGATTCGAAGGCCACGAGGAAGTGGAAGAGAGCCCTTTTATAGGGCTGGTGAAGGAGCAGGCTGATGAGGTCATCTGGCGGTGCCGAGGGCTTTTCCCGCCGCTGACCCTTTAAATAAGGTGCTGAGGCATGTGCACCTATGCAGAGCCCGGGAACAGACAGGGGCAGGCATCGGTGGAGTTCCTTCTGTGAAGGAGTGGTTGGTGATGGCTTCCCCTGCCACGTGGAGAGCAGGACCGGCATCCAGCCAGCAAGTGGCAGCAATGGCGGCTCTTCTGCCATGAAGATGGAACGACAGCCCCTCCTGCTGCTCACAGTGGCATCGGGCTGTGAGGAGCAGTGGTGGCAATCCAGGGTGGCCTAGGCCACAAGAAGAGGATGTCCTGTGCGAGGTGAGAGGTTGCTCACGGGATAGGCGGGATAGGCTCTGCGAGCAGCTTCGTAACCTAACATTGTGTAACTACAGGAAGGGTTATTTTTCCCTATATGCATCACTTTGCACTTGTCCACGTTAAATTTCATCTGCCATTTGGAAGCCCAATCTTCCAGTCTCGAAAAGTTCCTCCTTCAATTCATCACAATCCGCTTGAGATTTAACTATTCTACATACATTTTTTTGTCATCTGCAAATTTGTTCACCTCCCTTGTCGTATCCCTTTCCAGATCATTTATAATTATATTAAAAAGCACTGGTCCAAGTACAGATCCCTGAGGTACTCCATTGTTTATCTTTTTCCACTGTGAAAATTGACCATTTAATCCTATTCTCTCTTTCCTGTCTTTTAACCAGCTTGCAATCTAGCTTGTGGTCTCCCATTCACACATAACACAACCCAGGCAGCCTCCAATTCACAAGACACACACACCCATAAATAGTCTCCCATTGATTCACACACACATGCAGACTAGGCAGTGAGGATCCATGGGCATTCCTCTTCAACTTCTGCTGTCAGTCTGTACCTTCTTCTTTATGGAGAGCAGACATTCTGCAGCTCCTCTTCATATGCTGGCCCCAGAGTAATGCACGAGATGAGAATAAAGGACCTGCTAATACCACAAGTGTTGAAAACACTGGAGCCAGCACATTAGGAGGAGCTGCTGGATGGACTTCCTCTTCTGCTGTGGCATCCTGCTTCTTCCACTGTTGGAGGAATCAAGTCCACGAGCAGCACCATGGGCCTCCTGCTTCTTTCACTGCCAATGGGATCAAGACCACCAGCACTACCACGGGCCTCTTTCTTCTTCTGCCGCCAGTGGGATCAGGTTCACCAGTGGCACCATGGGCCTTCTGCTTCTTCCTCTACTGGTGGGATCAGGTTCACTGGCAGCAGGATGATTCTCTTGCTTCTTCCACCACTGGAGGGATCAATCAACTGGCAGCACCATGGGTTTCCTGCTTTTTTCCACCACTGGTGGGATCAGGTCCCCCTGGTGGCATCTCGTGCCTCTCCCTGCTCCTGACATTGCCTCACTGAGTGAGCTGCCCTGTACAATTGCACAGTTTGTACACCTGGTGGCACTGGGCCTGGACCCTATGAAGTTTTCAAGAAAATTGGGTCCATGGATTACAAGATAGCCCAGCCAGATCAACAAAAGAAAACTTAAATCTACCACATAAACCTCTTGAAAAAGTGGGTTGTACAGGAGTGTACAGTGGTTCAAGAAGGAGAGTTTGGTCCAAAGGTTGGAACAAAAGTGGTCCAAGCCCAGGTTCCTTTTGGAGAGCAGATGTTCACTGCACAGACAGCTGACTTAAAGCAGCTGGTAGAACAAAACAAGGAGATCTCTAAAACCTGACTGGGAGTACCCACCTAGTGCAGCGTGACATCATTACTCCTCCTGGAGTGGTGGTATTGCAATGACTCTATCAAATTCCCAAGGTCAGGCACCCCGTTATTGAGACCAAAGTGAAGGAGATGTTCCTGCTTGGGGTAATAGAGGAGTTTAACTGTGAATCGTCCTCTTGGTGCTGAAGCCAGATGTAGCATAAGGTTCTTCATTGATTTTAAAAATGCTATGAGTGTATGAATTGATTGAGTATCTGGGATCAGCCCAGTTCTTCTCTAACCTGGACCTTAAAAAAGGCTGTTGGCAGATACCTTTTGTGCCAGTGGCTAAGGAGAAGACTGTGTTCTTGACACTAGGGGGACTGTTCCAGTTTGCTGTCTACTGTTTAGACTCCATGGTTCCCCTGCAACATTTCAATGCTTGGTTGACCGCCTGCTCTTCCCACATCAAAGCTATGCAGTTATCTTCTTGGATGACATCGTGGTGTACAGCCCAGATTGGAAGACATATCTAACCCACGTTTGGGCTGTATTAACCAGTCTGAAAACAGCAGGACTAATGGCTATCCCTAAGACGTGCTTTCTGGGAGAGCAAGAAGTGTAGTATCTTGGCTACACCCTGGAGAAGGGTAAGGTCTATCCACAGGCCAGGAAGATTAAGGTGATCACATGGGTGCCAGTCCTGCAAAGAAAAGCAAAAGTGAGAGCATTTCTAGACCTTAAAGGATATTACAGAAGGTTTATCCCCAATTTCTCAGAGAAGGCATAGCATCTCACAAGGCTGTTGTTGAAGAAAACACCACAGAAGGTCCAGAGGTCAGAGGAAGCAGAGAAAATCTCTGAGATTTGGAAAAAGCAATTTGCTTCAAATCAGCCCTGATGAGTTTGGACTTCACAGAATCATACACGGTGCAGCCCATTGCCTCAGAAGTAGGCTTGGGAAAAATCTTAGCCTAAGAAAAGGATGGCTAAGAATATCCTGTGGTATATATTAGCCAGAAGCTATTGCCCTGCAAAAGGCATTACTCAACCTTATGGGTTGGCAGTTCACACATGTAATGGACCACCAACCACTCCTATGGATGAATAAAAACAAGGACTCCAATGTGAGAGTAATGAGATGGTTCCTGGCCTTACAGTCCTTCAACTATCGAATACAACATAGGGCAGGAAAGGAAAATGCCAATGCAGATTTCCTGTCCAGATGTGTCCCTTGTACAGGCAGACACTCATCCCTACAAGACTGAGCTCAGGGGGAGGGTATGTGAGGGAGTCTATCGAAAACTCCCTCGGACTACCTTAAGGGACAGGCACAGCTGTCTCGCCAAGTCCTTCTTAAAGATACAGACCCACAGGAAATCCTTGGTGAAGGAAGTAACCCTTTATCAGAGTTTCTAAACTCAAGACCTGGAAGGCTTAGGGAGGCCCTGGGAAGCAGGCAGGAATCCAGTCTTTGAGAAAACCTGCCATGTGTGATGTTTCTGTGTTACATGAACTTTAAGGTGAGCTACATCATTTGTTTGTTTTCCTTTGTACTACATTTTGCACTATAAATAAATGCACAAAGGAAACAGCCAGATTCTGCCTCCTTATTCTCTCTGGCTGTTTCTAAGCTGCTATTGCCAAGTTACACACTTGATTTTACACATGTATGTGCACTTTATATATGTAACTGGGCTTTTGAAAATTGCTATAATGTATACCATTGAATTGTCAATAGGCTTTACACGTGTAAGTGCACTTAATGTGGGTAAATGGCTTTTGAAAATTATGATAGTATGTTACATTTACATGCATACCTCCTTTGAAAATTCAACTATAAAACTGCAGGTCACTTTTCTTCAGGAAACACATCCCACTGACTCTGTAATTAAAAAGTTCAAGCAAGACTGGATGGGACACTGTACTCTCTTCTTTCCCACGTAGGCAGAAGGGTGTGATCATTTTATTACATAAAGATCTGCCTTTTGTTTTTGAAAAGACTATTAGGGATGCAGAGTGGGTGCTTTGTGTTGGAATATAGTTCTCTTTACCTGCATAAATATATATTCTGTTATTACCTATTAATGCAAATTGAAAGGAAAGGATAAACCAGATAGAAAATTTCAATAAATGGCTCCAAACATGGTGTAAAGAAAGTGGGTTTGTATACATTGGAGGCTGGGGCCATGTATAGAGCATTAAAAGTCTACACCGTAAGGTAGACATCCATGTCATACATCATCAGACATTTAAACTAGATGATGGAGGTGGCAGAAGGTGACCAATGAAATTGGAATGTCACCCCCAAGCAATACAGAAAATGGGAGAAGAAAATAAAATTAATCAGCTAAGTATTCTATGCTTAAGCAAAAGTGCAGAAAAGGTGACTGGGAAGAGCAGCAAACCAACAGGTCTATCCAGTAAAGTGCGGCCGCGTTTACCCCGCTCCTAACCCGCGTTCTACTCACTTTCCGGCCGCATTAGCCCTTCCTGCGATCCACAACCCCCTTTAACCTACCCTTACCGCATCCTAAAATCCCCGGGCAACCCCTTCCGCAGGCAGCATGTATATTGCATGCAAACGAGTGAATTAGCTATTCCCTAGCATCCAGTAACCCACGCCCCGACTATCGCTATTTTACCCTGCTGTTTTGCCGCGCGTTTAACCTGCTAACTTACCGCCTACCCTTACCCCTGCGTTAGAGGCAGGGGTAAGGGTAGGCGGCAAGCTTTCCCCCAGCCCCCGCTCACCTGCCCTGGCCGCGTCCATGGATGCTGGTCTCCGGGGCAGCCCCAGTCCTCTCCCCTCCTCCTGAAGCAAAAAAAAAGTGAAAAAAAAAATTGCAAGAGAGAGAGGGGAGAGGACGGGCAATCCTACGCTCGGCGACTTACTTTTGCAGCTCCCCTCCGGACATCGTGGCTTCCCCCGTGCCAGTCCCCTCTCCCCTCCTCCCGAAGCAGGGCGCGAAAAGCAGCCTTGCTCCGGGAGGAGGGAAGAAGGGACTGGCAGTGTAAAGCGATGAAGCGGCGAAGCGACTTACTTTTTGCAGCCCCTCCGGACATCGGACGACCTCTCCTGCCTCCAGCTGCTCGCGAAGATGGACGCCTGCACGGCCGCTGAAGACGTGACGTCACATGCCGTGACGCCAAACATCGTGACGTCACGTCTTCAGCGGCCGTGCAGGCGTCCATCTTCGCGAGCAGCTGGAGGCAGGAGAGGTCGTCCGATGTCCGGAGGGGGGTGCAAAAAGTAAGTCGCTTCGCCGCTTCGTCGCTTACACTGCCAGTCCCTTCTTCCCTCCTCCCGGAGCAAGGCTGCTTTTCGCGCCCTGCTTCGGGAGGAGGGGAGAGGGGACTGGCAATCCCGACTTCCTGGTATCTGTCAGACACCAGCTGCCAGCTGGTATCTGTCAGATACCAAGCTGCCAGATACCAGCTTGGCCGTGAAGCGTTAGGCCCGCGCACCCAGGATACTGTATAGGCGCTCTATCCAGTAAAATGGGTTTCGCGGACCTAACGCTTCACGGACGCTTCTTAGACGCAGCTTGCATTTGCAAGCTATTTATATACAGGATCGAGCGGTAGGTGAGCTGCACTGTGCGTGTGGCAACCGCGGGTGCGCCGGGCACTAACGCAGCTCTTCCTACCGCTCGTTACTGGATAGACCTGCAAGGGAGGAAGTTTGGAAAGCTATGACCACAAATGCTCATAGCCTGGGGAATTAAATCCCAGACCTGCAGGTTCTAATGGTGAAGGCAGACTTGGACATTGTTGCTATTACAGAGACATGGTTCAGTGAGTCTTATGATTGGGATATGTCCATCCGGGCTATAATAAGAGCAAATGGCTGGGCAGACTGTCTAGACTATTTGTTCTTTTTCTGCTGTCATTACTATGTTCCTATGTTACATCTATGCCTCCATCAGATATTCATATCTTCTTTTCTATCAGTTGGTTACTCTCTCAAATCAGTTTCTGAAATACTTGCTAGTGGTGAGAGTTGATTTTAATGTGATATCTGATTCAAGCAGGGATGCCAAACCACCTTGACTTGCTCATAATGTTGCTCCTTACTCTAGGTTTAGTTTTTGAATGGAAGAATTGCAATTGCTGGATGACTGGTACTGAAGAACTTGATTTTATTTTCTATTCTAAACCTCTCAATAGCTATTCTCACATAAATTATCTGTTGATTTATTTTTCTCTGTTCTCTAAGGTACAACAAGCTGATATCTGTACCCCTCTTTCGTCTGATCATGCCCCAATTTGTGTGGCTTTACATTTTGGTAGATTCAATCTAGGGCTTTTAAATGGTGTTTTAGTTCTTTATTTTTTGATCATCAATTTTGTGAACAGCTGTATATAAAATGGCAGAATTACATGAAGATTAATTATACCCCTGGAATGCCAGCTGATGTTTTGTGGGCTGCTGGTAAGGCAGTCATGCAGGGAGCTTTGCTTATTTTGCACAAAAGAATAAGACTCAAGCTACTGAAATTTTAAGCTTGCATAAAGACTTGGCTAAGTTAAATCAGCAGCATGTTAAAAAAATCTATCCACTGACATTAAAATATAGCTAGAAACTATAAGGAAGAATTTAAATAAACTGTTACACCATTTGAGTACTCATATCTGTTCAATGCTTTAAAAGTCAACTATTTCATCATGGTAATTAAGCCAGTAAGCTTCTTGCTAGACAAGTCAAAACTGCTCAAATTAGACAATTTATCAAGAGATCAATAGGGTTAAGGACATGACAATGTTTTTCTGAATGATTATTCTCACCACTATTCTTATGAAAGTCTTACCTTAATTCGTACAATCATCATAGTTTAGCTGAAATTGACTCAACTATTAAAGGTTTAAAATTGAGGAAGGCATCTGAATTAGATGATTTGTGATCTGAATTCTACAAAATTCTAGGTGGATACAACACAGAATTTATAATGAGATTATATAATTGTTTATTTCAGAAAGGCACGTTTTTGTCTGAGAATAATCAACATAGTATTTTCTAAAAAGGGTAAGGATCCCAAATATCCTAACTCATATTGCCCTATAACACTAATTAATATGGATATATAATGTAGAGGAAGTTTCAATCTATTACATCACATGAATATTATAGATCCTCTTGAAAAAATACAGGTGAAAAGTCATAGAGGCAAAAAAGAGATTTTTTTTTTTTACAAGAATTTCTAGGACAGGAAACAATGCACATGATGTATTTGCGATTGTAAAGTCTTTGACATCGAGACTGCAAATAGAAAGTTTGTCATAAAGCCAGCAACAAATCCCGATAACTGCCTAGATGTAAAAAAGAAAAAAAAATTCTGATAAAGTAGCATTGATTTTTGAGATGTTTACTAGGACTTTCGAATCCATTGTAACATTGAATGAAATAGATGATTGGGAATAGTTATTTGAAGTCTCTTGTAGTGATATCATGCAGATCTTTGCAAAAATAAATCTAGCTTCTTGTGCTTTAAACCCATGTGCTACTATATTATTAAAGGTTATGCTGCAGGCTAGTATTTCAGTTTTATCATAGACATAACTAATTTATCACTAATTGAAGTCTAGGGCCTTTATATTCAAAGCTGAACATCTCTGTAAGTGGATCATTTATCAAAGTGCTATATGGCGTTTTCCCATGCGTTAAGGCATTTTCACATGCGAAAAATGCCTTTAACGCATGCGAAAACACCTTTAACACATGTGATGCAAATTAGGAAAAGGGGAGGAGTTTGGAGTAGAGATGAGCTTCGTTTTTTTCTACTGGGTCGTTTTTTGAGTCGGTCGCTTCGGGGTAAAGTTCTTTTTCCCTCGGTTAGTTTTTTGGGAAAATTAAATGGGGAAAAATGAAACTGGCCCAAAAAACAACGCAGGAAAACAAAGCTCAACAAAACCCACCCCAAGCATTAAAATTCACTTTAAATCATTAAATACAACTGCCCCCCACATCCCGATCCCTCCCCAAGACTTACTAACATCCCTGGTGGTCCAGCGGGGTCCCGCGAGGAATTTCTCTCTCCGTGCCATCTGACTTTCAGGCCTGCCTCGATCAAAATGATGCCGATAGTCTTTGCCCATACATGTCACAGAGACTACCGGTGCCATTGGTCAGCCCCTGTCACATGGCCATCGGCGCCATCTTGTGCTCCTACCATGTGACAGGGGCTGACCAATGGCACCAGTAGCCGCTGTGACATAGTATGGGGAAAGGCTATCGGCGCCATTTTGATTACTTTCAGCCGAGGCCAGAGTGCAGGAGATCACTCCCAGACCCCTGCTGGACCACCAGGGACTTTTGGCAAGTCTTGGGGGACTCACCTGATCCCCACAAGACTTTCCAAAAGTCCAGTGGGGGTCCAGGAGTGACCTCCTGCACTCGGACCATCGGTGCCAGTAATCAAAATGGCGCTGATAGCCTTTGCCCATACTATGTCACAGGGGCTACCTATGCCATTGGTCAACCCCTGTCACATGGTAGGAACACAAGATGGCACCGATGGCCATGTGACAGGGGCTGACCAATGGCACTGGTAGCCCCTGTGACATGTATGGGCAAAGGCTATCGGCGCCATTTTGATCAAGGCAGGACCGAAAGTCAGATGGCACGGAGAGAGAAATTGCCTAATTCGTTGAAATTGCCTAATTCATGATAAACAAATGCACATCTCTAGTTTGGGGCTAGCTTTGTAAAGCCATATCACATGGCTTTTAACTACACATTTTTCATTAAGCCATGCGAAATGGCTTTATTGTGCTTTGCAATGTTTTTGCAAATAATGGGGCGGATTTTCAGAGCCCTGCTCGCGTAAATCCGCCCAAAACCGGGCGGATTTACGCGAGCAGGGCCCTGCGCGCCGGGAAGCCTATTTTACATAGGCCTCCCGGCGCGCGCAGAGCCCCGGGACTCGCGTAAGTCCCGGGGTTCTCCGAGGGGGGCGTGTCAGGGGCGTGTCGGCAGCATTTTGGGGGCGGGTACGGGGGTGTGGCTACGGCCCGGGGCGGTCCGGGGGCGTGGCCGCGCCCTCCGTACCCGCCCCCAGGTCGCAGCCCGGCGCGCAGGAGGCCCGCTCGCGCGCGGGGATTTACGCCTCCCTCTGGGAGGCGTAAATCCCCCGACAAAGGTAAGGGGGGGGGTTTAGACAGGGCCGGGCGGGTGGGTTAGGTAGGGGAAGGGAGGGGAAGGTGAGGGGAGGGCAAAGGAAAGTTCCCTCCGAGGCCGCTCCGATTTCGGAGCGGCCTTGGAGGGAACGGGGGTAGGCTGCGCGGCTTGGCGCGCGCCGGCTATACAAAATCCATAGCCTTGCGCGCGCCGATCCAGGATTTTAGCAGATACGCGCGGCTCCGCGCGTATCTACTAAAATCCAGCGTACTTTTGTTTGCGCCTGGAGCGCAAACAAAAGTAGGCTATTCGCGCGCCTTTTAAAATCCGCCCCAGTGTTTTTAGTATTTAAAGCTGCTGGAGAGCCAGCCATGAGAGAGAGAGAGAGAGAGAGAAAGAACCTAGTTATAAGGCCCACATAATAGGTAGGTATTTATACATCTATATGAGACCAACCTAGTTACTCGAGGTGAGGTTTAGGTAGGAGTGTAGGGGTTAGGGGTGACTTTGACATTCAAATTGAGATGTACGAACAGAACAGTGCTTTCTTCTGAAGATTTGCTGACCTTCGGAGTGAGAAACTCAACCAAAGATGAGATTTGTGCAATGTTCTCTCAACCTAGTTTGATGTTACCCAGGTAGGGAGTCCATTAAGCTAGGTTATGGTAAAATCTCTACTTGTACATTTTTAAAGTTTGATGTAAAAATATGTGAGTGTAGTAATTGCATGCTTTGAATGTACATTTGGATAAAATGAAGTTGCAAAATGAAACAAATAGAGCCAAATAGTTTCTTTCATGGGGCCCCAAAATTAATTGAGGAGCCCACCCAAATTAAACACATTCTATTTGTTTCACTCATTTATATATAAAAAAAAATTCCATTGGGCCTACACCTAGGCTTGAAGCTGCGGTCTTGCCTAGGAAATAGGCCGAGGCCAAAAGCAGGGCCAGCTGCCTATGCCGGTCTGTGACACTAGTACCTCAGCCTAGGCTCAAGGCTAGGGACTCGCCTAGGCATAGGCCGTTAGGTGTGTGCATTCGTTTTGAACTTAAATGGAAAACGCAACTTTTTTTTTTTTTTAACTTAAAAAAGTGATGAGGCGTAAACGATCGGATTTCCAACTTATTCAACATAGCTATGTTGAATACGTTGGAAATCGCGATTGTTGATCTAAATAAAAATTTAAACCCCTCACCCGCCTTAATCCCCCCCCCCCCGACTTACCAAAACTCCCTGGTGGTCCAGCGGGGTCAGGACGCCATTTCTGAACTCCTTTGCAAGGAGCACGTGAGGTCGGCGTCCCGTCGGAGTGACGCGGCGTCACTTGATTCCCCTCGGGTCCGCTCCCGGACCCTCGTTGGGCCCAAAAGGCACTTTTGGCCAGCTTGGGGGGGTCAGGAGGGCCCCCCAAGCTGGCCAAAAGTGCTTTTTGGGCCCAACGAGGGTTCCGGGAGCGGAACCGCGATGGACCACGTGACGTCGGCGTCACGTCGGAGTGACGCGGCGTCACGTGATTCCCCTCGGGTTCCGCTCCCGGAAGCCTCGTTGGGCCCAAAAGGCACTTTTGGCCAGCTTGGGGGGCCTCCTGACCCCCCCAAGCTGGCCAAAAGTGCCTTTTGGGCCCAACGAGGGTCCGGGAGCGGACCCGAGGGGAATCACGTGACGCCGTGTCACTCCGACGTGACGCCGACCTCACGTGCTCCTTTCAAAGGAGTTCAGAAATGGCGTCCTGACCCCGCTGGACCACCAGGGAGTTTTGGTAAGTCGGGTGGGGGATTAAGGCGGGTGAGGGGTTTAAATTTTTATTTGCACATATGGACATAGACTCAACTTATGGAATTCTCCATATGTCCATATTGACCGCAAATGACCCCCCCTTTCGACTTATGGACTTATGAACTTAAACTTTTGGTCTGCACATCCCTATAGGCCGTGGTGCCATGCAGGGACACAGCTTCTGCCCAAACACAATGCTAGGGTCTTGGCCTAGGTCTGGGCTCGATGCCAGGGCCTGATCCAAGGAAAGGACCAAGCCCCCCAAAACTTTCTGCCAGGGTCAAGAAATTCTTCTGCGTTTGATTCTTGCATTAAGTTTTTAGAGTACATAGTCAGCAGACATCAGTAGTTTCAGAGTGCTTGATTTGTAGCAAAGTAACTATTTGGTCTACTGTCTTAGGATATCCACACTGGGGTGCACATTCTCTATAATACTTAAAGCCCCTACTCTTACTCTGTGCCTTGGGTTCTTCATGTCCCTCTGCTTGCATGAACTCACTTAAATCTATGATTTAAGGTTTTGATGCCACTGTGCTTGTTACCATACCCCTCCCTCTACGCCTTGAGATATTGATTCCACTGTTGGTGCCCTTTGCATCTCTATACTTGTCTTGGGGTATTCAATACACACTGTTTTATCCTATTTTGTTGTTTTGGGATATTCATGCCATTATTTGTGCTGATTTGTACTTTTCACAGTGGCTTGGGCTGTTCATACTACTACTGATATCCTTTGCTTTTTTTTTGTTTATGTGGGGTGTTCATGCCACTCTTGGAATCTTCCAACATTGTCGCCACTGCTGCTGATGCCTGCCAGCAAGTTTAATAAAACTTGGATGAAAGCCTCAAAGTTGGAGTCAAAAATAGGATGCTTTGCTTCAACCCATTAACTTCAATAGAAATAAATTAACTTTTGCTATGAATAAATGGAATAGCCTAGTGGTTAGAGTAGTGGGCTATGAACTAGAAGACCAGGGTTCAAGTCCTGCTGTTGCTCTTTGTGACCTTGGGCAAGTCACTTTACTCTCCATTGCCTAGGTACAAAACGTAGGTTATAAGCCCTCTGGGGATAGAGAAATACCTATAGTACCTGCATGTAAACTGATGTGATATCTCAGATCAAATGTTGGTATATAAAAAAATAATATGAAACTGGAAAGCAACTGGTCTTGCTGTTTCCAACAGTGGCCAATAGGGATGTGCAGCAGGGACAGATTCATTCCATTAGGTATTCATATGTGTGGAGAGCCAAATCTGTTGCATCCATTCTCGGGGGACCCCGATCTGTTCATTAGTTACGTATGTATTTGTTTCCCCCAAAAAAACCCCATCCCAGCCCTTTAAATTTAATTAACTACAACCCCCACCCTCCTGAGTGTAAGAGTGTGCATGGAAAAAAACATCAGCCCCTGTCACATGGTAGGAACACAAGATGGCTCCGGCCGTCCATTGCTCCTACCATGTGACAGGGGCCGAGCAATGGCACCGGTAGCCCCTGTGACATAGTGAGGGCAAAGGCTATCAGCGCCATTTTGAATACAGGCAGCTGACAGCCCGCGTGCAGGAGATCGCTCCAGGACCCCCACTGGACCACCAGGGACTTTTGGTAAGTCTTGGAGGGGTCAGGAGAGTGGAGGTTTTATTGTTGTATTCATGAGGGTTCACCATACATTTTGTGACCCCATGAATACATCAAATAGGGACATATACACTGTGGATTGCCAATACGTCGAAAACGAATGCACACCCCTAGCAGCCAATCCAGGACACAGGTACCTGAGAGGATCCCAAGGGGTAGATAGATTCCAAGCTGCTTATTCCAAGAATAAGCAGTGGATTTCTGTAACTCTACCTTAATAATTGTTAATGGACATTTCAGCCAGGAACTTGTCCAAACCTTTTTTAAATGCAGCTATACTAATTGGACATCCTCGATCAATGAATTCCAGAGTTTAATTATGCAGTGAGAAAAATAATATTGTCCTCTTATTAGTTTTAAATGTATTACCCAGTAACTACATTCTGTGCCCCATGATTTTTGTACTTTTCAAAAGAGTAAACAACTGATAAACATTTTCTCATAGAAACATAGAAACATAGAAATGATGGCAGAAAAAGACCAATCGGCCCATCAGTCTGCCCAACAAGCTTCCACACTTATTTTCCCATACTTATCTGTTTCATTATTTTCCCATACTTATCTGTTTCACCGACCACCAACTTCAGGGCCCTTGGTAACTGTTTGATTCAAATTTCCTGCCACCCCCTGCCATTGATGCAGAGAGTAATGTTGGAGTTGCATTAAAGGTGAATCATAAGGCTTAATGGTTAAGGGCTGCACCACCGCATCAAGCAAGTTACCCCGATGCTTGCTTACCCTGACTGCACAGATCAATGCCTTGTTGGATGTTGTCTGAATGTAAATCCTGTTTTCCACATGTCCCCCTACTGTTGAAGCAAAGAGCAGTGCTGTAAATGGATTTAAAGTAATGTCTCAGGTAGAGATGTGAATCGTGTCCTCGATCGTCTTAACGATTGATTTCGGCTGCGAGGGGGAGGGAATCGTATTGTTGCCGTTTGGGGGGGTAAAATATCGTGAAAAATCGTAAAATCGTGAGCCGGCACATTAAAACCCCCTAAAACCCACCCCCGACCCTTTAAATTAAATCTCCCACCCTCCCGAACCCCCCCCCCCCAAATGACTTAAATAACCTGGGTGTCCAGCGGCGGTCCGGAACGGCAGCGGTCCGGAACAGGCTCCTGCTATTGAATCTTGTTGTCTTCAGCCGGCGCCATTTTCCAAAATGGCGCCGAAAAATGGCGGCGGCCATAGACCAACATGATTCCACGGCAGGAGGTCCTTCCGGACCCCCGCTGGACTTTTGGCAAGTCTTGTGGGGGTCAGGAGGCCCCCCCAAGCTGGCCAAAAGTTCCTGGAGGTCCAGCGGGGGTCAGGGAGCGATTTCCCGCCGCGAATCGTTTTCCGTACGGAAAATGGCGCCGGCAGGAGATCGACTGCAGGAGGTCGTTCAGCGAGGCGCCGGAACCCTCGCTGAACGACCTCCTGCAGTCGATCTCCTGCCGGCGCCATTTTCCGTACGGAAAACGATTCGCGGTGGGAAATCGTTCCCTGACCCCCGCTGGACCTCCAGGAACTTTTGGCCAGCTTGGGGGGGGCCTCCTGACCCCCACAAGACTTGCCAAAAGTCCAGCGGGGGTCCGGAAGGACCTCCTGCCGTGGAATCGTGTTGGTCTATGGCCGCCGCCATTTTTCGGCGCCATTTTGGAAAATGGCGCCGGCTGAAGACAACAAGATTCAATAGCAGGAGCCCGTTCCGGACCGCTGCCGTTCCGGACCGCCGCTGGACACCCAGGTTATTTAAGTCATTGGGGGGGGGGTTCGGGAGGGCGGGGGATTTAATTTAAAGGGTCGGGGGTGGGTTTTAGGGGGTTTTAGTGTGCCGGCTCACGATTCTAACGATTTATAACGATAAATCGTTAGAATCTCTATTGTATTGTGTTCCATAACGGTTTAAGACGATATTAAAATTATCGGACGATAATTTTAATCGTCGAAAAACGATTCACATCCCTAGTCTCAGGCTTAATTGGTTTAGGGTAATAACCACCGTAATAAGCAAGCTACCCCCATGCTTATTTGTTAACATAGGGATACGATACCAGCGCTTATCCTTCGTCCCTTTGCCCCAATAAATACACATGACACTTATATGGCATTAAAATAGGCCGCAGTTTGTTAAGCTAACCCGAGTCCCTAACAATCAAATCTATTAACCAACAACACCTCCCCTTTTTTATCCATTTCACCATTCCCCCCCCCCCCCCACCTTCCCTTCCAGTTCTCCACATCTCGAACCAGTGGTGGAGCCCCACCCTCTCCCCTTCTGCCTACTCTGCCTCAAACCAGCGAGAGCAAGCTTAGACCGTGAACTGGAGCCCCATGATTCAGTGGTCAACGTGTGTAGCAGCCCCCCCAACACTACAGGGGACCCCCTCCCCCAACTCCAAAACCCCAATGCATACAACATAACCTGGGCTCAGGTTTACCGTCTACTGCGACAAAACAACTATATACACAATTGAAACCCCCACCCCGTACCCAACAAAGATCCAACAAGGGTAGGCTGGCAGGAGAACCAGACGAGCGCTCCTCTCCTAGCTAAGCCCCATCCAAATGTGGCCGTTACTCCCTATATCACCGAAACCCCAAACCAATCTCTGGGCCAAGTTTGAATCTCCTTCCCGCCCACAAACCTCATCCTTTTGCATTTCCTTCCCCTACCCTTCCAAACTAATCATCATTCCCTAGCCCCTCCCGCTCTTTCAACTCGTTCCCTTCCTCTGTGCTGCGCGCAATCTACCCATGTGACAGCATCAGAGCAGGTCAAGCCCGCTCCTCTGCTCATTTACCCAGATTGTGAAGTTCAGTCTTTACAGTATACTCATTATTTTATAGACCTCAGCCATCTCTTCTTCAAGCTGAGGAGTCCTAACTTTTTCAGCCTTTCTTCATAGGGAAATTGTGTCAAGCACTTTATCATCTTGGTTCCCCTTTTCTGTACTTTTCTAATTCTGCTCTATCTTTCTTGAAATGTGACCAGAACTGCACACAATACTCAAGATGAGGTCACACCATGGAGTGATACTGAGGCATTATGATATTGTCTGTTTTATTACCCATTCCTTTCCTTATAATCCCTAGCATTTTATTTGCTTTCTTGCCTGCTGCTGAACACTGAAAAGAACATTTCAACATATTTTCAACAAAGACACCTAGATTATTTTCCTGAGCGGTGACTCCTAATGTCAAACTTACATTTGTAGCTATAATTTGGGCTACTGTTCCCTAAATGCATCGCTTTGCACTTGTCTACATTAAATTTCATTTGCCATTTCCATGCCCAGCCTTCCAGTTTTGCAATGTCCTCTTGCAATTTCTCTCAGTCCTCTTGTGATTGACAACATTGAATAATTTTGTGTCATTGGCAAATTTGATCACCTCACTTGTTGTTCCCATTTCCAGGTTATTTATACATATATTAAAAAGTATCAGTCCAAGAAAAGATCCCTGGATCAGTTCACTATTTACCTTTTTCCACTGGGAAAAGTTACCATTTAGCACTACTCTCTGTTTTCTATCTTTTAATCAGTTGGCAATCCACAATAGTTTTTCATGAGTGACTTTGTCAAATGCTTTATGGAAATTCAGATACATTATATCAACTAGCTCACCTTTATCCACATGTTTATGTGCTCAAAAATGTAGCAAATTAGTGAGGCAAGTCTTCCATTGGCTAAATCCATGTTGGCTTTGTCCCATTAAACTATGCTTATTTATATGTTCAGCAGTTTTGTTGTTTATGATAGTTTCTACCATTTAGCTTGGCACAGATGTCAGACTCACTGGTCTATGATTTTCCTGGATCACCCTTTGATCCATTTTTAAAAATTTGCATTACATTGGCAACCCTCCAGTCTTTAGGTACCATAGAAGATGTTATTGATAGTTTGCAAATTTCCAATAACAGGTCCACAATTTCATTTCTTAGTTCTTTCAGCACTCTTGGATATATATACCATCTGGTCCAGGTGATTTACTACTCTTTGGTTTGTCAGTTTTCCCTAATACATATTCCAGGTTCACTGAGATTTGTTTCTGTTCCTCTGAATCATCACCTTTCAATAACATTTCTGGCATGGGTATAACTCTAAACAATTCACAAAATCCCCAACAACAAACATATTCCAGAGACCCACACAGTCATATTGTTGTGCTGAGAGTGGACCTTTGGCCTGTGCAGGATTGGTATGGCTCTCCGGTCAGACCTGGAGAGTGCCTACCACCAGGAAGCAGAGCACAGGAGGAGACAGAGGCTAGCTGAAGCTTCGCCAATAGCAACCCAGGGTTCCCTCAGGTTGAGCTCTTGGTTACCCGGGCCACCTGGTCTTAGGTGGGCCTCGCAGGATCTCCGAGAGAGAAATTTCAAATGAGTTCCCACCACGAACAAGGGTGCACGGTCGGTGTTCAGACAGGGAAGTCAAGAGGTCGCAGGAGGCCAGAAGAGTGTCCGAGTGTATAGTGAGAATCAAGACCAGAGTATCAGTCCAGAATGGTCAGCCAGGCAGGGATGGTAACAGAGGTCAATTCGGGTGTAGACAGGTCAAGTTCCAAGTGGCAGTCAAGAGTAATGGAGTTCCAGGCAAAGGTCAGGGCAGGCAGCAATCAGAGAGTAGTCAGAGTTCCAAGCAGAGATCAGGTCAGGCAGCAATCAGAGAGTAGACAGAGAACAGGCAAAGGTCAGTACCGTGAGATCAGTCCGAAGGGTACTACCAGGAATGGAGAGACGAAGGTGCAGGAGATGCTGGAACAGGAGACACAGGAGGCGCTGGAAGAGGAGACACAGGAGGTGCTGGAACAGGAGATGCTGGAACAGAGAGACTGGAACAGGAGACACAGGAGCAGTACACTGGAACGCAGGAAGGCAAACTAGAGACACGGGAGTGTATGACCCGATTACCAAGGCCCCAATCTAGGGGCCGGGCTGAGGTATATATACCTTGTATGAGTGATGTCAAAATCAGGCACCGCCCAAGGTATTCCTGCACTTGGCTCTTTAAATTATGCTGGGCTCCACGTGTGTGCGCTAAGGGGGCTGGGCCGACACTGAGGAGGATGCCAAGCCCCAACGCGAGGAGAGCTGCGATGCCGAAGGATGTGAAGGAGCTGGAGACGCCCATGGAGGACGCGGTCGGGGTTGGACAGAGCAGGAACTCGAGGCAGCACTGGTCATGCCAGGTAAGGAGGCCTGGTTGCAGAGCCAGCATGGCCGGGAAGCGCAACACATATAAACTCATAAAAACAAAATTGGTCAACTGGTCATATAACCTGATCTTCTATAAACTCATACTTTATATAAAAAACTTTTTTTATGCAGACATTTATGTGGGACCGACCACCCTAAACTCTTCAATTTTATAAAAGAGCCAATTCAGGAGGAAAATCACTTTCTTTTTATTTAATCCTTTCTATATTTTTTTATGTTATTTTATATTTTTTCAAAATCTTTAGAAATCACCAAAAATATTTAGAAATCACCAACCAATCAATCAAATTGATGCTCATTTGAAAAGGAATTTTGTTCTGTGAATGTATGGGACTGTTTGTAAGGAAAAAATACAAAATAACATTAAAAAAATATAGATAGGTCCACTTTTCTTTATTTAATCCTAAGTGCTCCTTTTACTCCATGATCATCTAATGGTCCAACTGACTCCCTTGCAGGCTTTTTACCTTGAATGTACCTGAAAAAGTTTTTATTATGAGTTTTTGCTTCCACAGCAAGCTTCTTTTCATATTTTCTCTTTTCCTTCCTTATCAATGCTTTCCTGACTTGCCAGTACATATTCTGTTTCCTTTTTTCTTCATTTGGATCCCTTTTCCATTTCTTTAAAATTGTTCTTTTAGATATTATTCCCTTTCTCACTTCACCTTTCAACCATGGCAATAGTTGTTTAGCTTCTTTTCATCTTTTCTAATGCATGGAATACATCTGTTCTGGGCTTCTAAGATGGTATTTTTAAATAGCATCCATGCCTGAGCTAAACTCTAACCTGTGCAGTTGCTACTTTTAGTTTTTTCCTATTTTCCTCATTTTATCATAGTCACCATTTTTAAAAGTTAAATGCTGTTGTAGCAGGTTTCTTTTTTTGCGCTCCCTCCAGTTATTAAGTCAGATTTGACAATGTTATGATCACTATTGTCAAGTGGCTGTTGCGGTCCCAACCGCTTCCCTTCTGTTAGGGCCCAAGCCTGCCTACCTCCGCTTCAGGGATCACCGCGTTCCGCCCGCTCCGGGCCCCAGGGGCTTCTCTCTCTCCACATGGCGGCCGCCATTATGTGCCTGCTTCTCGTCAGCCTCGCGCGTGCGCGAGGACGTCCCTCTTGAGTGCCCAGCTCCCGGAAGCCTGGCCCCGCCCGCGCTGCTGACGTCACGCCCAAGTCCCGATATAACCGGCGCTCAAACTCTCTCTCATCGCCTTGCAACGAGGTTCACAACTCCATAGTTGTTCTTAGTTGCGTTCCTGGTGATCTTCACGTTGTCTGCTTCCGACTCCGGTTTGCCTCTGACTCCGCTTCAGCCCGCTGTCTGCCTCCGACTCCGGTTTGCCTTTGACTCCGCTTCAGCCTGCCGCCTGCCTCTGACTCCAGTTTGCTTCTGACTACCACTTCAGCCTGCAGCCAGCCTCTGACTCCGGCCTGCTTCCGACTCCGCTTCAGCCTACAGCCTGCTTCAGACTCCGGTTTGCTACAGACTCCGCTTCAGCCTACAGCCTGCTTCAGACTCCGGTTTGCTACAGACTCTGCTGCCACCTGCTGCCCTGCCTTCAGCCGGCCCTCGGCCCTGTGCAGCCGGTCCCCTGCCTTCCGGGTACCTTGGACTTTCTTTCCTTTCTCCTCACTCTGGTCCCGGTCTACGCCTATCCCAGCCTCTGGACTTTCTGTCTCACTTCCAAGTCCCGAGGACCCGGGACCCTACGGGCTCCTCCCAGGGGGTCCCTGGTTCCTGGGTGAACTCCAGCTTGTGGCTCCGCCTCCCGGCCTACCCTGCCTCCCTAGGTAGGTCGGCCCAAGGGTCCACTATCTCTCCAGCAGTGTCCAACTGCAACAGTGGCTCCAACACTGTTACCTCTCGCACTAAATCATGTGTTCCACTAATGACTACGTCTAAAAAAAGTTTCACCTTTTGTTGGTTCTTGTAACAGCTGCTCCTTGAAGCAGTCAATTATTTCATCAGGGAACTTTACTTCTCTAGATGTCCTGATGTACATTCACCCAGTTTGTATTAACAACCTGCTCATCAGTTAACAGGTGTAACTTGGAATCTTTCTGCACTTTACTTAAAGGCACCTGGTTCCTTTTGGAATTTATTGCATCCTCTCTACTGTGATGCCCTATTTTCCTTGTTCTTTTAGTGTCCTTCAAAGATACATCATTCCAAACTTAATGCTTCTGAGTGACTATCAGTTTTCCCCCATAATCTAGTTTAAAAGATGCACTATCTCTTTTTTTAAGGTTAGTGCCAGCAGCCAGGTTCCATTCTGGTTAAGGTAGAGCCCATCTTTTTGGAAAAGGCCCCCCCTTCCCAAAATAATGCACAGTTACTAACAAATCTAAACCCCTCTTTCTTGCACCATCATCTCATCCACACACTGAGTCTTTGGAGCTCTGCCTGCCTCTGGGGTCTTGCACATGGAACAGGAAGCATTTCTGAGAATGCTATTCTGGATGTTCTGATTTTCAGTTTTCTACCCAACACCCTAAATTTGGCTTCCAGAATCTCCCTCATACACTTTCCTATGTCATTGGTACCCACATGTCCCAAGATAGCTGGCTCCTCCCCAGCACTATATAAAATGCTATCTTTGTGATGTGTGAGGTATGCCACCTTTGCACCAGGCAGGCAAATTAACAAGCATTAGGGATGTGCATTCGTTTGTGACAAAATAGGAAATAGAGACGATATTTCCTATTTTGTTGCATTTCGGGGGGAGGGGGGGGGGGGCAAAAAAACAATAAGTAAACCCATGAAATTTAATATGGTTTTCTTATTGTTTTTGGGGGGGAGAAAGGGCACATTAAAAAAAAAAAAAACCCCAAACCCACCCCAACCCTTCAAATTTAATTAATTGCAACCCCCCACCCTCCTGACCCCCCAAGACTTGCCAAAAATCCCTGGTGGTCCAGCAGGGTCCTGGGAGCGATATACACCTCTTGGGCCATCGGCTGCCACTAATCAAAATGGTGCCAATGGGCCTTTTCCCTTACCATGTGACAGGGGCTATCGGTGCCATTGGTTGGACCCTGTCACATGGTAGGCACGGGCCATCCATTGCTCCTACCATGTGACAAAGGCCAGCCAATGGCACTGATAGCCTGGGTGGGAGATCGCTCCCAGGACCCCTGCTGGACCACCAGGGAATTTCGGCAAGTTTTTGGGGGGTTGGGGGGTTTGCAGTTAATTAAATTTTAAGGGTTGGGTGGTTTTGGGTTTTTTTTCTTTTTTTTTTTTACAACTCTATTCTAATTAATTAAATTGGAAAGGTCAGAGTGGGTTTCGGATATTGTTTTGGGGGGCAGCCGAATTAAAATCGTCCCAAACTGCGGGAAAACAAAATTCCCCACGGTGGGCCAATAACGAAGGCCGAACCAAAAGGTTTGGCCAAATCACATCTCTACCAAGCATCCTCATGTCCACCCACCCAGCTATCAATCTTACTAATAATTGAATCAGCAGCTATATCGGCTGTCCTAGCCCTTCCCTCCTTGGCACATGCCTCTGGAGACCTATCCTTGGTTCGAGAGAATACTGCATCATCTTGAGGTCATGTTCTAACTACAGGATAACTTCCTGCCTCATCAAGCTGATGCTCTCCTTGCAGGTAACCTTTCTCCTCCAAAGCAGCATAGGGGCTACCAGATTGGAGGTGGGACTTCTCTACTATGTCCCTGAAGGTCTCCTCTATATATGTTGTGATCTGCTATGCTGATGGGAAGAGCTAGCAGATGAGAGTAGCAATCTGATAGAATCTACTCCCCCAGGGGGGAGGAGCTAGCAATCTGTTGTGAACTAGGGATGTGAATCGTTTTAGGACGATTAAAATTATCGTCCGATAATTTTAATATCGTCTTAAACCGTTATGGAACACAATACAATAGAGATTCTAACGATTTATCGTTATAAATCGTTAGAATCGTGTGCCGGCACACTAAAACCCCCTAAAACCCACCCCCGACCCTTTAAATTAAATCCCCCACCCTCCTGAACCCCCCCCAAATGACTTAAATAACCTGCGGGTCCAGCGGCGGTCCGGAACGGCAGCGGTCCGGAACGGGCTCCTGCTCCTGAATCTTGTTGTCTTCAGCCGGCGCCATTTTCCAAAATGGCGCCGAAAAATGGCGGCGGCCATAGACGAACACGATTGGACGGCAGGAGGTCCTTCCGGAACCCCGCTGGACTTTTGGCAAGTCTCGTGGGGGTCAGGAGGCCCCCCACAAGCTGGCCAAAAGTTCCTGGAGGTCCAGCGGGGGTCAGGGAGCGATTTCCCGCCGCGAATCTTTTTCGTACGGAAAATGGCGCCGGCAGGAGATCGACTGCAGGAGGTTGTTCAGCGAGGCGCCGGAACCCTCGCTGAATGACCTCCTGCAGTCGATCTCCTGCCGGCGCCATTTTCCGTACGAAAACGATTCGCGGCGGGAAATCGCTCCCTGACCCCCGCTGGACCTCCAGGAACTTTTGGCCAGCTTGTGGGGGGCCTCCTGACCCCCACGAGACTTGCCAAAAGTCCAGCGGGGGTCCGGAAGGACCTCCTGCCGTCCAATCGTGTTCGTCTATGGCCGCCGCCATTTTTCGGCACCATTTTGGAAAATGGCGCCGGCTGAAGACAACAAGATTCAGGAGCAGGAGCCCGTTCCGGACCACTGCCGTTCCGGACCGCCGCTGGACCCGCAGGTTATTTAAGTCATTTGGGGGGGGTTCGGGAGGGTGGGGGATTTAATTTAAAGGGTCGGGGGTGGGTTTTAGGGGGTTTTAATGTGCCGGTTTTGCGATTTTTAGATTTTTAGATTTTTCACGATTTTTCACGATATTTTACCCCCCCAAACGGCAACAATACGATTCCCTCCCCCTCCCAGCCGAAATCGATCGTTAAGACGATCGAGGACACGATTCACATCCCTATTGTGAACTGGCTAAGGAGTTGATAATCTGTTATGATATAGACTGCTGAGTTGGCAATCTGTACCAGCGGAGTACTAGAAAGGGTGCTCAGCTGGACAGAAAGGTAAATTGGTGAATCCTTGGGCCGATGGCAGATGACAGCGCCCCCAGGAGGATATCCTGAAGGACCACCGTCTAGGCTTGAGTATGGAGACAGACACAGATAGTTCTTTTATTAGACAGGTAGTAGAACCACCAGAGGTGGCAGTAGTGAGCTGATATGTCTGGCAGGGCTGAAGTCCCTCAGATGCTGGAACTGCGATCCTGCGAGCTGTAAAGAGACTGTAGATAGTGAATATATATATAGCCAGTACTTAGATGATAACTCACATAAGGTCTTGAGAAAGTTTAGTAGCTGGAAAGGGTTAGGCCCTCGAGGAGCGAGTACCTAGTTCCAGGGAAAGCTCTGAGAGAGCGGTGGTAACTCACAATAATCTGTATCCATAATAGTTTCTAGACAGTAGAGAATCTTCAGTGTTCAGGAACATGGGCCCTCAAGGAGTGAGTGCCGGTTCCTATATGCCATCTGAAAATAGTAACTCACAAATGTCTGTACCTGCAATAGCTTCTAGGCAGTGGAGAATCTTCAGAGTGTTCAGGAACATGGGCCCTCGAGGAGCGAGTACCGGTTCCTATCTGTAATCTGAAATAGTAACTCACAATGTCCGTATCTGCAATCGCTTCCAGGCAATAAAGAATCTTCAGAGGGTTTAGGAACATGGGTGCTCGAGGAGCGAGTACCGGTTCCTATCTGAAATCTGAAATAGAGAAAAGAGAGCGAGGCCCCCGAGGAGCGGGTACCCCTGGTAAGTCCGAGGAGGCAGAGTTGCGTAGAGGGAAACGGGTCCAAGGAATCCCCGCAATCAGTCCTTCGGTTGCAGAGTTGCTTGGACAGCCGAAGCAAGTCCTTGCTAACTCAATCTGTTATCAAATGTAAAGACCTTTATTGTTGGAAGCGGATGACGTCGATACAGGGGGACGCCCCTGAGGTTTGCGCCCTTGCTGGTACATACTTTGGAGAGCGCGCGCGCACGCACGCACGCACACCCTACGTCATCAGGAACATGGCAGATCCGCAGCGTCGAGCCGGCCCGGGGCCGCTGGGGAGAAGCGGCATGGAGACACCATGGCAGCAAGCCGTCCATCATGCCCAGAAGGAGTCGCCACACAGGTAGAGAGGGTGGAGCGAGGGCGAAAGCAGGTACGAAAGCAACAATATATCTCTCTGTATCCCTCAGCTCCTTTAGGTCTGCCATTCTAGCCTCCAGAGATCAGACTCATTCTCTGAGGGCTTGGAGCTATTTGCACTTAATGCACACATATGATTTCTCATCAGCTGGGAGATAATCCTACATATGGCACTCATACATTTAGCACTCAGTTCAAAAGACTGGAAAGCCTCCCTCTCGCTGCTAGACTACTTCCTGCATCATAATTTTGTTGACTTGTATCGATTTAAAATTTCTAAGGGAGCAGGGATGTAAAGCTAACCTAAAGTAATTTTAGTCTATGGATTTATTTTATATGTATCTGGCAATGACCCTCAAAACAATATAATTAATCTACCTATATCTTCTTAGTTTCTCAACTTATTGATTCTTGTTTTGAATTAGATTCCTTCTGTATAAAATCTGCAACAAATTACTCTAGCAAACAGATAAGGTATAGCAAGTTAAATGCACAGAGTATAGTATGGAAGTTTGAGGTGCGCACACCATTAGGTGCACGCTTTCAATCATCTTCTGCTGCAAGGGGTGTGGAGCTTCTGGAAGCTGGGGCTGTGCAGTTCAAAGCCTGGGTCACTTGCTGTGAACTCTGGAGTCCTCTCCTGGGATTGTTGGGTAGAATATGCAGATGAACCTCCCAGTGCTCTTCTGCTGCCAAGTAGTATCTATTCCCTACTGACTAATACTAGTTTATTCAATTCTCCTCCAGGAACTTATCCAAAACCTTTTTAAACCAACTACACTAAGGGGGCCATTTATCAAAGTGCTATATAGCGTTTTCACATGTGTTAAGGCGTTTTCGCATGCAAAAAATGCCTATAACGCATGCGAAAGCACCATAATGTTTGGTGCGATGCAAATGAGAAAAAGGGGCAGGAATTGTGGGCTGGGCTCACAGTTTTGCGAAGCCCTATCGCACGGCTTTACGCAAATGAAAAAGGTGTAGTTAAAATTTTCATTAAAGCCGTGCGATAGGGCTTCGCAAAACTGTGAGCCCAGCCCACAATTCCTGCCCCTTTTTCTCATTTGCATCGCACCAAACGTTACATTAAAGGTGTTTTTTGCATGTGAAAATGCCATATAGCACTTTGATAAATGACCCCCTTAATGTAGTTTGGTTTTGGATAAGTTCCTGGAGGAGAATTGAATAATCAGTAGGGAATGGATATTTTATTGCATGTTGTGATGTTTTTGCACATGCTGGTTTTAAGGAGAGAGAGAGAGAGAGAAACTAGCCATAATGCCTTCACACTAGATGAGTATTTATATCTCTATGGGAGGTATTTGTGTAGGGGTTAGAGTCCACTTTGACATTCAAAGTGAGATGTACGGACAAAACAGTGCTCTCTTGTGAAGATTTGATGACCTTCGGAGTGAGGAAACTCGCCCAAAGATGAGATTTGTGCAATGTTCTCTCAACCTAGCTTGAAGGACTCTCTAATCTCTCTCTCTCTCTCCCCCTCTACTCCAGTGGTTGTAGAAGGGCCCTGATAGTTAGGCTGGCACTCCAGGAGCTTAAATATGGTCCTCCCAGTGGTTGTATGTAGGAAATACAAAAATTCTGGCACTTATCGCAAAGTGCGAAAACATTATCGCACTTTGCGCTTCACATAGGTATTAGCGCAAATTGCAATTACCATAAAACACACCCCTTTTCCTATTGCATGCAATATTTAGTGCATTTTGATAAATCCAGGCCTAGGTGCCTTAACAACATCCTCTGGCAATGGGTTCCAGAGCTTAATTGTGTGTTAAGTGAAAAAGAATGGATTTTGGAAATTGCTAAAATAGTAGGGATGTGAATCATGTGATCGATCGACTTAACGATCGATTGTGGCTTGGGGGGGGGGAAATCTGATCGTCATGGTTTCTTTGGTTAAAAAATCGTTTTATCGGGGGAGGGGGGGAGGGCGGGAAAACCGGCACACCAAAACAACCCTAAAACCCACCCCGACCCTTTAAAACAAATCCCCCACCCTCCCGAACCCCCCCCCCAAAATGTTTTAAATTACCTGGGGTCCAGGGGGGGTGGTCCCGGCGCGATCTCCCGCTCTCGGGCCACGGCTGCGTTAATAGAAATGGTGCCGGAGGCCCTTTGCCCTTACCATGTGACAGGGCAAAGGTAGCGCCGGCACCATTTTGGTTCCTGGCACCCGACGTCATGAGTGCAGGAGATCGCTCCCGGACCCTCGCTGGACCCCCAGGGACTTTTGGCCAGCTTGGGGGGGCCTCCTGACCCCCACAAGACTTGCCAAAAGTCCAGCGGGGGTCCGGGAGCGACCTCCTGCATGCGGGCCGTATTGCCAATATTCAAAATGGCGCCGGCGCTACCTTTGCCCTGTCATATGATAAGGGCAAAGGGCCACCGGCGCCATTTCTATTAACGCAGCTGTGGCCAGAGTGCGGGAGATCGTGCCGGGACCCCCCCCCCACTGGACCCCAGGTAATTTAAAACATTTTGGGGGGGTTCGGGAGGGTGGGGGATTTGTTTTAAAGGGTCGGGTGGGTTTTAGGGTTGTTTTGGTGTGCCGGTTTTCCCACCCTCCCCCCTCCCCCCTCCCCCGATTTACGATTTTTTGATGATAAATCGGGGGAATTGCTATTGTATCGCGGCTCTAACGATTTTTGACATTTTAAAATATATATGACGATTGTTTTAAATCGTCAAAAAACGATTCACATCCCTATAAAATAGTATGTTACATTTACATGCGTAACTCCTCTGAAAATTTGCCCAATAGTGAAGTAAATTGTATTATTTATTAACTATTGGAAATAGTTTGGGACAAGATTTTCATCACAGGGAATAGAGATATTGTCAAATATATTTGTTCAACACAGATCTTCATAGCTTGATGAGATCTTACTAACTGAAACTGAGAAGTTAAAGAGAGAAAGAGTGGAGAGTCACACAGAAGGAAAATAACCCTACAGCAAGACATCATATATCCTACTGGAAGTATAGCTGTATGTGCTCCCTTATTTCCTTTTTGCTACTTTACGTGTTTTCTGTGAAGCAACTTAATAGAGGTGCCTATTTACTAAGGTACAGTAAGCAGGGCAGGATTTAAGATGTCGGTGTGCATGGGCAGAGGACATGGAGCAAGAGGCTCACCCTCTCCCTGGAAATCAGAGAGAAGTATAAGGAATCCCAGTTTTTAATCACCTTTAGAATTTGGCATTCAAGGCACATGCCTATGTTGCCTATGCCTACATCCAGGACTGGCAGAAAAACATTTGTGCACTTAAACAGTATTTACCACACAGTAAAATGCAGTATTACATGGTAAATGCAAATAACATACAGAATTTATGATTAGCACAAATGTCTGTGAGTTATTTGCTGGCCAACAATAGGGCAACCACAGTCATGCTAATGAGCTGTCTGGGAAACATTGGCAGTGCAGGCACTGCACTCAGATGGTTTGAATCTTTTCTGTCAAACAGAACTCAAACTGTTTTGTGGGCCTACATATCTTCTGCCTCCAGGATTATAAATTGTGGTATACCACAGGGCTCTGTTCTTTCCCTGATTCTTTTTAATATCTACACTCATCCAATTTGTGACCTTATTCAAAATTTCAATGTCAAATGTCACTTGTTTGCTGATGATTTCCAACTTATCATCAACATAGGATCCGACCAAGCTTCCCTCATCTCCAGTCTCAACACCTGTCTCTCAGAGATACCACAATAGCTTTCTCATCATACGTTTAAACTTAAACCTGCCAAATTGGAACTCCTTTCGTTGAGCTGCATTGGCCACCCCCTACTTGTTCTACTATCCTTCTAGGAACTCTTTTCCATTCCAAAGAAACTATCCAGAGCCTAGCGGTCCAACTAGACTCTAAGCTGTTGATGATCACCAACATAGTTTTCATTTATGCTGATGATCTTTCTAGTACTTCACCCTACATACTAACAGACAAGCTCTTAGATTAGCACTCCAACTCCGCAGATGATCAAGCTAACTATGCTCCTCTCACCCTTACCCTAAGTTAATTCATTACGCTCTTAGAACTTTAGTCAGTTTTTCTCTGGCCCCTCAATAGAGCCTTTTATTTATTGTTGTTTAATTCATTATGCACTTAGAACCTTAGTCAGTTATTCTCTGGCCCCTCAATAGAGCCTATTATGTATTGTTGTTTTGTCCCTGTTTCATTGCTCCAAGTTATTTTATCCCTGTTAAATGTAAAGCATTCTTACATGCCAGTTATTGTTATACTGTAAACCGAAGTGATATGTAATCTTCTACATGAATATCGGTATATAAAAGTGTTAAATAAATAATAAATAAATAAAATAAATAGAGCTTCCTTCATCCATCGCCACTTTAGCTGGCAACTAGGCAATTATTTTGATCAGCATAACCTGGCCTCTGTTATTCACAGTCTGATCATTAGTTGCTTATATTATTGCAACTTCCTACTAAATGGAATCTCCAAGACAAACCTGAAACAGTTACAATTCATTGAAAGCACACCACAGACTCCTGGTAGGCATCAGATCTTCAGACCATATTATGCTCATCCTTCATAATCTTCACTGGCTTCCTATTGAAGCCAGGATGAAATTCGAAATCCTCTATTTCACCTACAACTGCATGTATCTCTTGCCTCTTCTTATTTCCTACAACTTGGCAAGAAAGCTCAGATTTTCACAGATGGCTCTTCTTGTCATCCCCTACTCTGACATCTGCTAAACTAACCTACATAAGAAAAAAGGCCTTCTGCTGCTCTGCTCCCAAACCTTGGAACATGGTTCTGCTTCCCATCCGACTTTGGCCATTCTACCTCACTTTCAGAAAAAAAGCAAAAGCATTGCTATTTAATCAGACCTTCTCCAAGTTTGCTTGATAGATTGACCTAATCCCACCACTCATGAACACTTACCATGGAGGGCAACTAAAGCTGCTCTAGAGTCTAATTCAGAACTACACTTTTGGTCCATTTGTAGATTCTGCATTCAGTCTGCTTTGTTGATTAACTATGTTTCGCCTTAGTACTCAGCTGGAGGCCAATAGTGCTATTATTCTTTAGTCTGGTTTTGATTTGACCTATACTCTATGTTGAATTGTAATAGTTCTGTCAAAGTTCAACCTATATTTTTGTACTAAGTTAAATTAAATAAATTCTGTACTGTTGGTCATATTCAAGCATCTGATCTAGTATTGACTTGTTAAACCATTCAAATTCATTGTTTTGAGTCCTGATATCAAATGTTTAGAAATAAATAAATTACATACAAAGCAACTCATTGGCATGGCAACAATTATTGCAGCTTGCAAAAAATCTTTGCAAGCTGCAGTTGTTATGGCCGCCGGCCGTGGCAAACCGCGACCGGGGCTGACCGTCATGGCCGCTGGCTGCGGCGGACCACGGTCGGGACCAGTGACTCACCCGCGACATCGGGGGAACCCGGAGGTTCCTGCTGGAGCAGGGAGCCTCCTCTGACGTTCTTCTCACGGCCTCAGCTGCTGCCCGGGCCAGCCGCGGAGCCCAGCAGGGCTGAGATGACTCCTCCTCCTTCCTGGCTGCTTAGAGCCACATGCGCGGCTGAAGAATAGATTTAAAGGGGCCACAACAGGAAATGTCGTGGCTCCCTTCTGAAGCTGCTTCCTCTTTTCTGGTATTTAAGGCAAGGTCTGGCACATCAGCTGACAGACCTTATATTTCAGCATCTCCTTCATGTGTTTGAGACACTGAGACTGGAGGTCGACATTCCCTACCTCTTCTCCTCTATGATGGGTTGTAGCAATTGGCACATGCCAATTGCTGTTTGGGTCATGCTTCTCATCCCCACTTCTGCTCTTCTCCCTGTTGGATTGATTCTTTGGCTCCTGACCTTTGGACTGGTGGTGGTGACTTTTCTGGCTTCGACGTGGACTGGCTCTGGACCCTTCTCCCTCTTGTTCCTGGATTGGCTTCGGACCATTCTCCCATCTGCTCCTGGACCAGCTCTTGACCTCTCTCCGGACTTCGACCCTTGGATTGGACTGGGACTATTCTTCAAACATACTCCCCGATCTCTGGAGGCGCCAGCCATCTGGAAACCACGACCTGCAGGAGGCGCCTGCATCCAGACCATCTTCATTCTTCAGGGAGTCTCCTAAGTCCCAGCGGCCGTGCCCCTACGGGCTCCTCCTGGGGGGGGGGGGGGGGTCATGAGCTTCCAGGGTGAAGTCTTCAGCTCTACCTCTCAACAGGCCTTGCCATCCGACGGTAGAGACTGACAAGGGTTAACCCCTCTAGGCAGTGCTGACTCTACTTCGGAACAGGGGTCCACTCTCCAAATCGTAACAGCAGTACTCATTGAAAGTTAGCTATACCTCAAAACATAAAATTAACTCTCCCTCTGGAGCACCACCAAACTAACCTGTAGATTTATCAAAATGCAATTTTTACAGCAGAAATAGCACTCGTGATAAAACAAAAGGGGTTGGTTAGGCTAATTTGCAAGCAACCACATTGCTAGGCAATTTCTTCAATGCATGCTACATTATTGCACCTTGTGGTAATTTCTGCAATGAATGCTGTCTTGTGTTATTAATGAGAGAGAGAGACTGTAGAAAAATCAGTATGTCACTCTCTATTTATACCACTTTAAAAGGGGGCACTTTTAACTCGGTGTGGAGTTATGGGGTATGTTTGGGGGGAGGTTTTACATACACAGTAGGAGGTATGAACAGTAATGTTGACATCACTGAAGATTTTCTGCTGTTTGAATCGATGAAAGGTACAAAAGGAATTGATTTGTACATTGCACTCTCTGCCTAGCAAACCTACAAGGCTTACACCGACAGCTGGTGAACATGCCCTGTAGGGGGAGAGGCTAGAGCTTCATCTATACCAGCTACCTCCCCCATGGGTTGAGCCCTTGGGTTCTGGCAGCCAGCAAAGCTTAGGTGGGTCCCTAGGATGACTGCCTAGACAAGAGTCCAAGGGCATGCCAAGGTCAGGACAGCTAACAGACTGGTGGAGCCAGGGACAGGCTGAAGTCAGGGTAAGTGGCAGACAAGAGTGATCAGATGCAGGCAAGAGGTCAAATCCATATGGCAGGAGATCATGTCCGGGTCCAAGAAAGAGATCAAGTACACATGGCAGGCAGTCATGGACAGTTCCAAGCAAGAAGTCAGAATCTAGAAGTCATGTCAAGAGTGGATGAAGACACACAGAAGACACTGGGTGAGACAGACAGAATAAGGCAAGGCTGAACAAGGAAGTCTAGATGAGGAAAGGCTGGATGAGGCAAGACAGGATAAGACAAGACAGGAACCAAGAATGTAGAAACATAGACAGGAATCAGAAACCAAGATGTAGGAGCAACATGCAGAGAAGATGTATGTATTTATTTATTTATTTGTTTGTTTGTTTGTTTAAGGTGTTTTGTATACCATCATTCGGTTTTGCCATCAGAACGGTTTACAGTAATCGTGAAAAACAAAGGTTATATAAAGCACTTATAAAGATGCAGGAAAAACTTATAAAGTACTTATAAAGATGCAGGTTATATAAAGCACTTATAAAGATGCAGGAAAACCAATGCTAAGGCATCATGGAAGCATCCCAGAGAGCATTATATAGGAGGGGTTCATAATGCCATCAAAGGGCACCATGGGGACTTTCCCATCATGGCCCTTTTAAGAAACACTGCATGCTGCATGCATGTTTATAAGCAGGGTCAGCAAGAGTGGTGGCCATCAGTGCTTCGGCATGCTATATGGCACCCTGAGGAGGAAGACTGGATGCAGATGGTTTCTGTCTGTAATGCGGCAGTGCTCCAGAGTCTGCAGCGGGGCTGAGGTGAGTGTTGACTGTCATGACCGGCAAATATAACATGATTTCTCATGGCAGGACAAGGGAATTAGGAAGTTTATATTCAAAGGGTTTGTTTAGTTAATTTCTTGAGTTACCTGTACAAAACCCAAGATTTGAATATTTCCATCGATTGCCTGACTACATTTTTTTCTGATTACCTTGTTTCCACACAAGGTTTAGCTGGATAAAAAGAGGTGTTGATAGAGACATTCGGGGAACATGGATTCATTTTAGCAGTGAATTTTAGCATAGATAAATTTTAGCCAGGTAAATCTAGTCAAAAAAAAAATTGTTCTAAAGATACCCAGATAACTTTATCTGGGTATATTTAGGTGAACACTTTACTCAGAAAATCAATGGAAAATACCTGGTAAAGTTAACTGGGTAACTTTCCCACTCAGTAACCTGCAGAATGTATACAATTTTTAATATAACATCTACAATAAAAATATATTTTCTTCTCATTGGAAATAATGGGAACTATACGGTTAAAAATGATGCCCTCAGATTTGAGCTGGAGTAAATGAATTCAGGTTGTAGCCTTAGCAAGATGAGCAAAAGTAGCATATCTAGGGGGTGGGGCCAAAGCAAAGTGGAATGCAGTCATTGAAATTGAAGTCTGCTGTCACATCCTGTGTAATCTGAATATCTTTATTTGGTTCCTTCTGAGTAACATTTTCTCTATTCAAAGCACACCAAATTTCAGTTGGATATCCCATTTTATAATAGTAGTACTTCAGGAAAACCTGATGTTCAACTGCTATTTGCCAGGGGATAAATCAAACTTTTTATCTTTTCAGTATTGATTGAATTAACAATGGCATTAACTGGTACTCCAAATCAGATATGCCAATTTGTTTTTAACCGTTCCAGTTCAATTGGAACTAGGACTGAGATCTGGTGCCATAAGCCTTCATCCACAACTATCTTGGGATTTTTCCCATATTCTATATCCTCTTCCTCTAGTCCAGTCATTGCAAAGAGAGTCCTGGGTAGGGCTGGAAAACAGTTTGTTTTGTTCATTTGTTTCATGGGCACCCACATTTGTTTTATTAGGTTAAAAAATAAATCATGAATTTGTTTTATTTGTTGTTTTAGGGGGGGGGGGGGTGCCATTAAATCAATAAGGGACACATTGCAGCATATTTTGGACTCCAGAATTGTGGTTTTCTCATCAATTCTCATGGAATTTGAGGTAAGAAATCATCAGAAGGGGGAAATAACTTCAAGCTATCTAGACTGTGGCAAAGTGGAAACAACAGTGGCATGCATTGCCTAAGCCTCCAAAAAGTGGCAAAGGGCCACATGAGCAGGAGATCTCCAAAGCATCATCAAAAGAGAAAAGAAGAAAACTAATATGGGAAGAACACCCCAATGCTCCAAAAGAGAGCATGATGGCAGATCAAGAGGCAGACAGGCATCTAAAAAGGTAACATCATCCTAATGCACCAAGATGGGGGTGGGGTGGGGAGGGGAGAAAGCAGAAAAATGGCAGGAAAAAAACCAAGGCAACAATAAGGGACAAAGCAGCACAAAGAGTGGAATCAAGGGGAATCAGTTAGGAGAATATAGCATGGGATGATAAAAAAAAACATTGTTATCTTATTGATGTGTGTTGAATAGCCTGAATATACATGTTTAGTTTGTATTATTTTATGAATGTATTTATTGTAATCCACTCCAAACTGATCTCTGGAGGTAGCAGAATATAAGGAATTTTAAATAAATAAAAAATAAAGGCACTAAAGAAACATGAGAGGTGCACAGAAGCCCCTCAGAGTGGAAGAAACACCTCAAGGTGTAAAGTCTGAAGTTTGGCATCAAGGATGAGTGACACAAAACCCCCTAAGGTATAGCATGAGGGGTATAGCAACAAGACAGTGTGGCATGGCAGATGCCAGTCATTCTGTTAAAGCACATTGCTTTTCCCTTTTTCAACTACTTTCTTCTGACTAGAAGAAGTGTCCCCTGGTTGCTAATAGTTCTACCCTCCGCAGATGCTAATGCTAGTGGGTGCTTCTTCTACAGGTGATTCTGCATATCAGTGTTTGTCAGGTGCCCCACTTGCTTCCCTCTACTGAAATCCTTTGTGCAAGGGTCCTCCCTGACTTTGAAGTACCTTCAAATCATGGATTTCTTCTATGATCCCTTCTCTATAGCCTTGGGGATGGATGCTGGCACTAAAGCGGAGCTAGAGGGCACGCACATATACAGTCATGCTCTCTAACTGTGCTACATGCTATTCATCATCATCCTCATTTTGTTCTGTTTCCCTATCAATGAACTGGATGCTAAGACACTACTGTATAGTCCCCCCAAACTTTCTTCTTCTAGCATCCCTTCAGTATCTTTTGATTCAAGCAAGCCAAGAAAAGAGTTTTCATCTGAATCAGTGACTGAAAATATTTCTTTCATAATATCATCTGGCATGAGGAAAGAAGAGTGTGCTGCAGGTGTAGGGCATTTCTGTTCTCCTACTCCTTCTACCTTGCTACTCTGTGCCTCCAAAACAGAAGGGCATGAAATATGCTCAATTGCCGTCTGCAGTGTCACATGTTCTCCAAATTTCAGCTTCTTCTGGGTAGATCTGCATTCTTCACTAAAGGAGGTGGAGAAGAGGCAAATCACACCAAATCTAAATTAGCAAAGAGGCATAGGGTGTGTTGCAGAAATGTATGTAGGATATGATCAAAAATTCAATCAGTGACAGTGACAATCATTTAGTTGCTTGCAGTTCTTTTCACAATTCCTTTGTTACCTGACATGGGACCGTGTTTTGCCGTGGCTTCATCGGGAGGATCAATGCATGCTGCAATATGAAATATAAGAATATCACTTTTACATACAGGTACTGGTATTGTAATTGAGGGTTAGTAGAATCTTTGATTTTATTCCTGTTTCCTTTTTTATATTGTATATGTGCGTGCCGATGTCCACTTGACGTTATAATCTGTACTAGTATTCAAAGAAGTTTCAAAGTGCTGCTCTGCATTCTGTCATTTTAGGTTTGAAGAAGTCCCACTTCAACTTAGGTGCAGGACTACTTTTTTTGCTGTTGTTGCCAAACTTGCCAATATTTCCTTTTCCTTCTCTGCCTTTCCCTATCCTGTTATGCGCGCCACTCACAGCAGCCCCATGGTGTGGCCCTCTCACCTCTTCAGACAGATTCCAGCTGCTGGACCCTCTTTGCTGGCGGCGGTGGGCCACCAGCTCTGACCTTGGTTTCCCTCCAGAGCCTTCAGCCCTACCACACTGACCAGTGTTGCCAGCCAGTATGTTCCCATTCATCGGGCCTCTCCACGTGGCCCGCAGAGAGACGCCACCACCAGTGTCGCGCCCCTTCCTAGGAGCGCGCACACACATCAGTGATTCTTTTCAAGGGCCCGTGGCAGGGCTGATGTCAGACTCTTCAGCATATAAAAGCTCTGGCTTCACTCCATTGCGTTGCCTTTGCAACAGGTCTCCTCTTACTTATTGCTATTCCTTGAATCGTCTCATCGTGTGTTTCTGTCTTCCTGTGGTTCCCGGTTCCTGTTCTCCTAGTTCCTGTTCGTCTATGTGTTGGATTGACTCTCTGGACTTGACCTTCACTATGCCTGACAACTCTTCAGCTTCTTCCAGCCCTGGACCTTTGCTATACCTGATTACTCTTCAGCTTCTCTCCAGCCCCGGACGTCTGCTATGCTTGACTACTCTTCAGCTACTCTCCAGCCCTGGACCTCCGCTATGCCTGACTACTCTTCAGCTTGTCTCCAGTCCTAGACCTCCACTATGGCCGACTATTCTTTAGCCTTTCTCCAGCCCTGGACCTCTGCAATGCCCGACTGTTCTTCAGTCTATTTCCAGCCCCAGACTTCTGCTATGTCTGACCATCTCTGCCTTCTCCGCGCCCTGACCACTGCCTTGCCTGACCATGCCTGCCTTCTCTGCACCTAGACCCTTGTTTTCCACGACTACTCTACAGACTCTTCTTCATCCAGAGTTCTTCATTGCTTGCCACAACTTCCATTTATATCCAGCTCAGAATCCAGCCTGTTAGTGATGCCTCTCCTCACCTATCCTCTGGACATGGACTTTCAAGACTTAGTCCTTCCTTTGCTAGGGTGCCTCCAGTTACCTATTGTTCTTTCGGCACCTGAGCCCTCATACTGAATCCAGTCCAGGATAGAACTATGCCATCTACTGACTGCTGTCTCTGGGCTGCACAGCTACTCACCTCTAGCTAACCTCGAGGCCCATCTAAGTCCTGCCAGCTCCAGCACCCAAAGGCTCAACCCAAGGGGAACGAGGGCTGGTATAGGTGAAGCTCCAGTGGCCTCTAGCTTCAACCAACTCCACCTGCTGATGGTGGGGATCTGTAGGTCCTCGCCTATGGGTTGTGTTAACCCCACCTCAGCCCAAGGTCCACTTCTGATGCAACATATCCCTAACATGATGGATTTTGTCATGGGGGAATTGGATATTAAAATGGATGGGGTTTTTTTACATTTTTATTGGTACTATAACTGACTGTATACCCACTGAATGTGCCACACTCATGTATGTGTGTGGAGAACTTTCACAGACACAGATACAATTCTGCACTGAAGTCACACTGTGTGCAATAGTTCTGACTCTGCTGAAATAAGTTCCACATCAGAGCCTGGTACATTTCAGACTCTGCACTGCTCACCTAGTGTCCACTGCCCAAGCAGAGACAAAATCAGTATCAATTCAGCAACTCTCCCCAGTGTCATCCATATATACCCAAACCCTCTCCCAAGGAAGATTAAAAAAACTGACACAGAACTATCGCCTTACTCTGCTGACTGGCACAGTCGGTGAGACCAACAGTAGAGCAGAGACTAAAATGAGCAGCAGGGAAAAGTTAAAATCTAAGAACTGTATGAGAGCTCAAAAACAGTGACCTCCCAAGAAAATGTCTACAAAAAGAATATACACTTTGCACAATACATCTCATACATGCTCAGTCCTCAAGGTCAGAATCACTGGACCTGAAGAACAGAGATAGTTTGAATTAGAAAAATTATTCACTATGGGGTGGATTTTAAAAGCCCTGCTCACGGAAATCCGCCCGGATTTACGTGAGCAGGGCCTTGCGCGCCGGCGCGCCTATTTTCCATAGGCCTGCCGGTCGCGCGCAGAGCCCCGGGACTCTCGTAAGTCCCGGGGGTTTTTGTCGGGGGCGTGTCGGGGGCGTGTTGGGGGCGTGTCGGGGCAGGGCCGATCGACGCGGCGTTTTTGGGGGAGGGTGAGGCATTTCGGGGGTGGGCCCGGGGGCGTGGTTTCGGCCCGGGGCGGTCCGGGGGTGTGGCCGCGCCCTCCGGAACCGCCCCCGGGTTGCGTCTCGGCATGGACAAAGGTAGGGGGGGGGTTTAGATAGGGCCGGGGGGGTGGGTTAGGTAGAGGAAGGGAGGGGAAGGTGAGGGGAGGGCGAAAGAGAATTCCCTCCAAGGCTGCTCCAATTTCGGAGCGGCCTCGGAGGGAATGGAGACAGGCTGCGCGGCTCGGCGCGCGCCGGCTGCCCAAAATCGGCAGCCTTGCGTGCGCTGATCCTGGATTTTATCAGATACGTGCGGCTACGCGCGTATCTACTAAAATCCAGCGTACTTTTGTTTGCGACTGGTGCGCCAACAAAAGTATGCGAACGCGCATTTTTTAAAAATCTACCCCTATGGTATGTTGTCTCTCTTGTTTCCTTGACAACATGGCCTACCTAGGATCTGACAAGGCAGTGAGGTCACACATGACTCACTGGCAAGGGCTAGCTGACTGCTATATTAAATAATAGTTCCTAACTGCTCCTGTTCTCTCATTGATTTCTATGCCCCATAAATTTCAAAAGCCAATAGAAATGAATGGGGGACAAAACAAATGGGATGAATATGATTTGTTTAATTTGTGGAACTCTCTCCATTTATTTTGGGGACTCCCAAAAGATCGGCTGGGGGGAGAAAAAAATCGGATCAGCATGATTTTTTCTGAATAGTGCGCACTAACTCGAGTTAGTGCGCACTAACGGAAGGTTAGTGTGCACTATGAAAAAATTGTTGCTTAATGGCTTAAAAGTAACATTTGAGGAAATGTTCATTAGCTAGAGGTGCACAATAAGCCGCGCATGCTTGGTGCTGTCCCCGTTGCCATTTTGCTACCAGATATAGCACGCACTAGGCAGAAAGAGAAAAAAAGTGCCAGCAGGCTGCAGCAGTGATAGTGCCAGCAGTAGTCACTAGCCAGTAGCCAGTCTAGCCTCCACCTGCTCTTTAAATTTAACCACTGTAAATATAATAAATTAATAATAAAGTTTTTTTGTTTAGTTTTTCTATAGTATGTTAATGTTTTGAAACTCAGGTTGCTAGTTTCTTTATTAAATGTTTTGTTTCACTAAAGTAGAATATAGAGAAGTACTTAATTTCATGTTATGTAAAGTTTCTTTAGTTTAATACACAAAGTACTTCATTTTATTTTATTCTACTCTAGTGAAAAAAAAGAAGCTTAGTTTAACACAGGAACTACAAACTTGAGCACAGTGAAATGGGGGGGGGGAAGAGGGATGTGAAGGGGGAGATAGCCCCTGCATTCAGCAGCTCTGATTTTCTGAAGAGATCTGTCCTTCAGAGACCAGGGAGTGGGACTTCTTGGCCCTTCACCTCCCCCTTTCCTTCCCTTTGTCAAGCTACCAACCGTTTCCATTTCCCATCCCCCATATATTAAACCATCACCTCAGTGGGAACCTTGGTAACATCAATAAATAAGAGGGCAGCCAATATGAATACATATTCATTCCTAACTGACCTTAACTGACCTGAAAAGTGTCAAATTGTATCATTATCTGTTAGTGCACACTAACTCCCGGAGACAAGGGCTTACTCTTCGTCTTATTTCTTCTACACAACAGTTTAAAAAATCATTAAAAACACATTTATTTCAGAAAGCATACAGAAAGCATACAGTTCACTCATCATCTCTCAAAATTAATATCCAATCTTTACGCTTCATTATTTTTTTCACCCAGATACATCTTTTTCTTTGAGCTATAATACAGATTCAATTTAGCTTTTGCTTAATTTTGCAGGGCATGACAGTCTTTTTAGTTTTGTATTTTTAAGATTTTATTTTTTTTTAATTTGCTTTATTATGTATGTTTGTTGTGAACTGTTTTGATTAATTCTTTTGAATTGTAAAGGCAGTATACAAACATTTTTAAATAAATAATAATAAATAAATAAAATAAATAGTGTGCACTAGCCCAATTAATGATTTTGTTACGATAAATCGGGGGAATTTCTATTGTATCACACTTTAACAATTAATGACGATTATAAAAATATCGGACGATAAATTAAATCGTTAAAAAACGATTCACATCCCTAATGCCTATTTGTTTTAGACAAATGCACATCCCTAGTCCTGGGCTAGGGATCCTGTACTAGGGCTCCTTTTGGAACAATGTGTTTCATTATGAATGCTATGTTGTACTCATTTCTAGGCATTTTCAATGAGATGGGTAAAATATCAAAGTAAATAATTAATGGGCCCTAAATGCAATCATTAGGTATCAACCTTAAGCAATGACCATGACTCTCTCACCCAGGGGGCTTTTAACACTGCTTATGTAGCTTCCCCTGCTCTAGTTGACCTAATGACCAAACCCAGGGATCAAACTGAGAATCTTCCACATGGCAGTTTACTATACTTACACAGAAAATGAGCAAGAATCCCAAATATAACTGACACATAGAAACACAAAAGGTATCATTCAATTACTATTTAATCTATATTGACAGCAACTTTCTGAATCAACACAGCATCAGATTAAGTTTAGGTTCAAAGATACAATCTAGTTAGCTGCCATTTTTAAATGTCTCGAATATATGTGGTAGTGAGGTAATTTGAGTCCCTGATGCAGGTATCACACATCAAAGCATGGCCCCATGTTGGTTGGGCAGTTTGTTGTGAACACAGCTTTAATTCTGTTCAGAAACTAAGTTTTTTTTCACCTTTTGGGGATTTTGAGGGTTTATATATATTGCTGTTTGTTAAAGAGTGTGATTGTTTTGAACCAGCAGATGAATGAGAGCCTTTTGGTGCCTATGTTCTGACACTATTTGCAGCTCGTTGTGAGGCAAGATTGTATCTTTGCATGTAAATTTAATCTGATGCTGTGTTCATTCAGAAAGTTGCTTTCAATATTAATTCTATAGAAATTGAATGATATATTTTATGGAACCTGTGTTTCTATGTGACAGTTTAATATACCTATCACTTGAGCTACATATAGCAAATTTTATTAGTTCAATCCCTTTGAAAATATCTATGAATTTTTCTTTCATAACCTTTATGAGAGTCTAGAAGGAAAAACATATTGATCCTTAATGTATACATATATGGTCATGAATTAGATAACATGGATTAACCTATTGAGATCTTCTACACATTGAAGTCTATTTATCACTGAATTTAGGGTTCTATAAAAACAAAATTCAACAAGGAAGAGTCACAAAATTCTCAGAGATGTATCCTGGTAGAACCTGGAGAACTATTTGCACATAGATTTATGTATGACTGATCTACAAATCTAAACACATTAACACAACTAAGAGTACACAGTGAAGCATACAGTAACTGGGTAATCTCAAAAAGTTCTTCAAATTTCTGAAGCTTGAGAAGTCAGCAGGAATTTAGTTACATCAATAGAGAAATCTTCCTGCACAAACCACTTCAGTGGTCTGTTTTATTGCACTTTTGGCTTTTAAACACTGTCACTTCTATCTGACCAGTAGTGTCAAATGCAATCATGCATGCAGCAAAAAATCTAGGAACAAAAAAAAAAGATCTTAAATGTAGTGCTCTGCAGTTCAATTCACTCTCTTCTTCCTCTCTTCCCTATTCTACTTCACCTTCCAGCATCTAATCAAAAGCAGGTTACTTGGCTGTTACATAGGAAATAAATGTGAAAACAGATGCATAACTGCAGCAGAAAATACTACTGAACAGGCTTTTTAAGAAAATCTGTTTGAAACTCTCTGGTTATATAAGCACCATTCTACCATAAATCCATAGTACATTTCAGTGTGATATCTTTTGCATAAATTACAAATGCTACATTACCATGGAATAACTTATTGATAGGGATTCAAAAACTCGGTACATTCTGGCCCGTATCTTAAATGATTTGTAACAGAAAAATAAAGAGGAAAATATACAATGCCCTTTCCCTAGCTAAAAAAGCATTTTATTTGGGGAAATGGATTTGAATATTGCCAACCTGTCTGTGGGTAAAATATATTAATTTATTTATTAATGTATTTATTTGTTTGTTTGTTGAGTTTTATATACCATCATTCAGTAAAGCCATCATAACGGTTTACAAAATTTAAATTGTAACTCTCTTAACAATTGTGGAAAAAGTATAAAAACGTGCATATTAAACAGAGGTTAAACATTTCACGTCCAGAAAGTATCATTATGTGGGAGGAGGAGGGATTGTTTATTCTGGTTGGAGAGAAGTAATTTTGAGGTTTTTGGATGAAAGTTCGATTGGGAGTTAGGATGTTCAGAAGTATGAAGGTCAGTGTAGAATTTGTGAAATAGCAATGTTTTTAGGTCTTTTTTGAAAGTTTTGAGGTTGGGTTGGGTTCTCAGATCTTTAGGTAGGGAGTTCCAAAATTTAGGAGAGGCAATGGAAAAAGCTCTTTCTCTTGTTGTTGTTAGATGCGCATCTCTGATGGGGGGGGGGGGGGATGTTTAAGCATCCTGAGTTGTTTGAACGTAGGTTTCTTTGAGGATTCTGGGGGGTTATGTTTAAGCCATTTAGTCCTTGATGATCATTGTTTAGAATTTTATGAATGATGGTTATTGATTTGTGTTTGATGCATGCTTTAATTGGGAGCCAATGAAGTGAGATCAATATGGGCGTTATGTGTTCATTTCTTTTTGTTCCTGTCAGAACTCTGGCTGCTGAGTTCTGCAGAATCTGGAGCGGTTTGAGGTTTGAATAAGGTATTCCAATTAGTAAGGAGTTGCAGTAGTTGAAGGTGAAGAAAATGAGTAGTTATAAGACTTCTGAAATCATAAGGGTTAAGAAACGGTTTTAAGTGTCTTAGGGTTAGAAGTCTGTGATATCCTTCTTTAGTTTTATTTGATATGTGGTTCTTAAATGAAAGTTCTTTATCGATGATAATTCCAAGGTTCCTGGTGTGGGTGGTGGGGAGTATAGAGTTCATTTGTTTGTCTTGTAAAGGCAGGGGTGGCGGAGTTGGATTGGGTTTTTTGTCTATGAGTATTATTTCAGTTTTGTCTATTTTGATTATGAGCTTCAGAAAATTTAGGAGATGTTTAATTGAGATAGAGTCGAGATTTTCTTGTAGGTGTCTTCGATCGAATATTGGATGGGAATTAGAAGTTGAATGTCATCGGTGTAGAGGAAGTGGGTGATTCCATTATCTTTTAGTAATTAGCAGATGGGGAGAAGGCATATGTTAAATAGGGTGGTGGATAATGCTGATCCCTGGGGAACTCCAGTGTTGAGGTTGATCTTTTTGGATGGGTTGTTATTGATTAAAACTTGATAGGTTCTGTCAGATAAATAGGAAGAGAACCATTGTAGGGTAGTGTCAGTTAAGCCGATTTGAGTCAAATGTTCTAACAGTATATTGTGGTTTACTGTGTCGAAAGCAGCTGAGAGGTCAAAGAGGATGAGTAGGTATTTTTCACCTTTGTCGAAGCCTCTTAGTATTATGTAATTTAGTGAGAGAAGGAGAAATTCTGTGTTTAGGTTTTTTCTGAATCCATATTGAGTTGGAGGTAGGATGTTGTTTGTTTCACGATAGTCATCAAGTTGGGTGTGTACAACTTTTTCAATGGTTTTGGCTATGAACGATAGGTTTGAGATGGGGCGATAGTTAGCGAGGATTTCAGGATCTAAGTTGTTCTTTTTTAGAATAGGTTTGATAACTGCAGATTTGAGGCATTTGGGGTAATTACCTTCAGTCAGGGATAAATTGATGATTTTGGTGATAGTTTTAGATATGGTGGGTTCAATTGTTTTGAAGGTTGTTATGGGGATGTTGTCTATTGGATGGCTGGCAGGGTTCATTTTATTTATAATAGATTCAATTTTGAGAGTGGAGGCGGTATCAAAATTTGACAATTATGAGGTTATCTTAGTGTTCAGTTTGATGTTTTGGTTGTTGTTGGTTATATTGGTTTGGATTAGATGAGATATTTTGTTGTTGAAGAAGGAAGCAAAGTCATTGCTTCCATGTTTGGTACATGTAGAATCTTGGGTGGTTTTAGTAAGTTTCTGAACTATTGAAAATAACATTCTGGGGTTATGATGAAATTTGAAGATTTTGTTGGAGAAGAATTCCTTCTTTCAATTGTTGATGATATTTTTATATTGTGCTAAGTGGCTCCGATAAATATTTAGTGTGGTTGTATTTTTGTTTTTTCTCCATTCTCTTTCTTTTTTCCTGAGTATACGTTTGGCAGTTCTGATGTTATCATTATACCACTGGTTGTTGTGTTTGGATTGTTGGTTTGTCTTTGTAATAATGGGATTGATGCTGTCTGCTACTAGTTTTGTGATATTTAGCCATGATGTTGTTGATTTCTCAGAGTTAGATAGATTTATGTTGATTAATTTGGCTTGAAGTGTTTTTTGTAGAAGTTCAGTGTTGAACGGAGGACAGTAAGATATTCTGTTTGGAATGATTTGAGGTGCTTTAAGGTTAAAGTTGATAGATAAGTTGGCTTGAATTAGGTGGTGGTCAGACAAAGGTATCTCTATGGTTTGAGTAGTATTTGATTGCCAGACTTCAGTGTTAATAAAGATGAGGTCGATGGTGTAACCTGCTTTATGAGTTGGAGATTGGATTATTTGCTTTAGGTTTAGTGTTGATAGTGCATCGATGATAGTTTGGCAGGTTTTTGAGTGGTTGGGTAAGTTGAAGTGTATGTTAAAGTGACCAAGGATGATGATGGGTTTGTTGAGAGATATGTTATTCATGATATATTCAATTAGTGGGGAGCAGTTTTTTTTTCGAGAGCTCCTGGAGGACAGTAAACGAGGCAGATCTGTAGTTTTGGCGAATCAAATAAAGCAATTTCGAAAGTTGGAGATATGTTTGAAGGATGAAGGGTCAGTTGAAGGGTTTTTTTTTTTTAGATAAGCATTAAACCACCTCCTTTTTTATTTTTTCTGGGAATTGAGGAGGTGTTGTATTCCTGGTTAGACAGTTGGTTAATTAGTACGGAATCTGTGTTTTTGAGCCAGGTTTCCATTATTGCGATGAAATCTGGTTTGAAGTCAACGAGTAGGTCATTGAACAGAGGAATTTTTTTTATTATTGAACGGGCATTGACAAGTAGGGATGTGAATCGTTTTTTGACGATTTAAAATATCGTCCGATATATTTTAAATCGTCAAAAATCGTTAGAAGCGCGATACAATAGGAATTCCCCCGATTTATCATCAAAAATCGTAAATCGGATTGCTGAACTTGCTTTGTTGTGGGTAGCAGCAGCCCCCTGCTTGGAGGTACTTTATCTGCTGAAATTATCTCTTGTCATTATTTCCTGAGCGGAGGGGACGCTGCCCAGCTGCCCAGCCTAATTCCTGCTCTCCTTCCGGGCTCTGACGTCGGAGGGCGGAGCCTGCCAGACGCCTACAACAGCGGCGTCCTAAGGGGAGAAATCTATTGCTGAACTTGCTTTGTTGTGGGTAGCAGCAGCCCCCTGCTTGGAGGTACTTTATCTGCTGAAATTATCTCTTGTCATTATTTCCTGAGCGGAGGGGACGCTGCCCAGCTGCCCAGCCTAATTCCTGCTCTCCTTCCGGGCTCTGACATCGGAGGGCGGAGCCTGCCAGACGCCTACAACAACAGCGTCTTTACGGCGCACTTGCCGTCGGCGCGCTGCCAAGACGCGCGCCTAAGAGGCGCGCGTCTTTGCCGGGCTTCGCCGGGATTCGACCGGGGTTCGATGAGGACTTTATTTAGTTCAGCAATCAACGGAACCTGGATTAAAGTGATGATGTTTCAAAAAGATCACAACAACTAAAGGTACCTGGTTGGTTGGCCCCAACCTATCTTGGTAATGCCACAGACCAAGAGGAAGGGGAAAATAGTGACTTCTACTCCAGTTATTAATGAAAATCAGCCACGTATCTCAGATCTTTTTGTGCGAGCCCTTGAATTAACACCAGGTGATGATGCCGCTGGAATATTAGCCCAGGAGCAGGGACTGAATTCCCTGGCATATGAGACATCCTTGAGCCCTGGTGCCCCAACAACACCAGAACCACCAACCGGAAAGGTTGGTGGAGAATTTGTTTTTGAAGAATCAAATTTGAACTTGGTCTCTTCCCTGGCCACTCAGAAGGGGGAAGGAAATACATACTCCCCCCAGTTGAAATCTGATTTTTTGGTCGTAAAAAACCAAGAGAGGGAACTTAATACGGAAATGTTTGCTAAGGAGAAGGGGGTAGGAGGGAATAAGGAAGTAATGATGTTTAATGAACCTGTAATTGCATCTACTAAGTTTACATTGGAGGGTATAGGTAAAATGATATTCACCATGCAAAAATCTATTAATGATCTGACCTCCCTAGTACAAGAAACTTTGAGTAATAATAAAGTGCTACAAACAAAAATTGAAAAATTGGATGGAGCAGTAGAAAATTTGGGAACTAAAACTACTGAATTAGGAAAAGTACAATTGAATTTAATCAAATCTGAGAAAATCCATTCTGACAAATTAGAACAACTTGAAAATCAGATTCGGAGAGTAAATTTGAGAATCTTGAATTTTCCAAAAACTCACTTACTATCACCTAAAGAATTGTTTAAAAGTTATTTAAAAAATATCCTAAAATTTACAGATTTAACAATCCCAATAATATCTAGGATATATTATATAACTCAAAAAGAAAAACAAATGAAAGATCTGCCAGAACAGAGTGAAGATATAAATTTATCAGAATTGTTGGAAAAATCTTCTGATATGCAGATAAATACTCGAGCTACTTTAATTGTCTCTTTTGCAGACATTTCTCAGAGGGACTCTATTCTTAGATTGTATTTTAGGCATCAAAACTCCAATTTTCATGGTCAACCAATTAGAGTGTTCCCTGACGTAGCTTATAATACACAGTTAAGGAGAAATAATACACAGTTAAGGAGAAAAGAATTTCTAACTTTAAGGGAGAAAGTCGTAGTGCGTGGTGACAAATTCACTTTACGTTTTCCTTGCCAATGTATTATAACACATCAAGACACGCGATATGTTTTTAATCAACCTGAACAATTGCGTGCGTTCCTTGATACTTGACCCCGTAGACCATGTAGACCACTATTGTATAATAGGGGAATTAAGGATAATTTTGGCTCATATTACTATAAGGTTAATATTTCTTGAAAATAACTGCTCTATATTATTAATTCAGGTTTTGTAATTACTAATAATGATGTGTGTTTTTTAGGTTTTTCACAGAATGTATTTAATGCTAATCTTGCTAGGACTATTCTAGAGAAGATATATTATGTTTACAAACTGTGTAATATCCTTTATGAAAAATGAAAAGTTGAATAAACATATAATAAAAAAAAAAAAAAAAAAAATCGTAAATCGGGGGAAGGGGGAGGGGAAGGGGGAGGGCGGAAAAACCGGCACACTAAAACAACCCTAAAACCCACCCCGACCCTTTAAAATAAATCCCCCACCCTCCCGAACCCCCCCAAAATGCCTTAAATTACCTGGGGTCCAGAGCGGGGGTCCCGGTGTGATCTTTTACTCTCGGGCCTGCGGTGCGTTGTAGAAATGGCGCCGGCGCTACCTTTGCCCTGTCAGGACAAAGGTAGCGCCGGCACCATTTTGTTTTTTGTCCCCCGATGTCAGGAGCGTAGGAGATCACTCCCGGACCCCCGCTGGACCCCCAGGGACTTTTGGCCAGCTTGGGGGGGCCTCCTGACCCCCACAAGACTTGCCAAAAGTCCAGCGGGGGTCCGGGAGCGACCTCCTGCACTCAAATCGTTTTGCCATTTTGTACGGCAAAACGACGTCAGGAGCGTAGGAGATCTTGCGCAAAATGGCGCCGGCCGTACGGCAAAATGATTCGATACCTTTGCCCTGTCATATGACAGGGCAAAGGTAGCGCCGGCGCCATTTCTACAACGCACCGCAGGCCCGAGAGTAAAAGATCACACCGGGACCCCTGCTCTGGACCCCAGGTAATTTAAGGCATTTTGGGGGGGTTCGGGAGGGTGGGGGATTTATTTTAAAGGGTCGGGGTGGGTTTTAGGGATGTTTTAGTGTGCCGGTTTTCCCGCCCTCCCCCGATTTACACGATATTTACAAAAACAAAACCGCGACGATTCGATTCCCTCCCCCCCTCAGCTGAAATCGATCATTAAGACGATCGATCACACGATTCACATCTCTATTGACAAGTATGAATGAGAGTAGCATATAGCTTGAGAATTGGATATGTGTATTGTTTTTGTTGTTTATTGGTTCAGTTTGTAGAGAGGTTTAGAGGCTGGGTGCTTCTTTTGTGCTGAAAGGCTATTAGAGGGCGTGGGTTGTTTGTTTGGAGGTGGGATTTTGTTAGTCATATTCTTATCTTCTGTTTGAGCTTCCTTTAGATTGTAAGGAGATTATGAGTGATATTTGTGAGTAGAGTTGGTAGAGAACAGTAATTGGTTGTATATCATGAGGGTTGTTTTCTGTGGGAGATGTAGGGAGAGAGAAAAATAAAATTAGGAAGGAGGAAACAAACTTGAGGGTGCGCTGAATGGGCTGCGTGAAGGGGCGCGCAAAGGGGCCTGCTCCTTTGGACGCGCTCATTCGGCACACGACGCATGGCACGTAGCACCTGTGGTGAGTGAGTATTTGAAATACACTCACCCGGCCCCTACTCTGATGACAGGGGGCTGTGCAAGTCTCGGATCTGTTGGTGCAGCTTTGTGACAGGCTCCTCCGAGGCCTAGACTAGGGCCCTGCTTCGCCGGATGCAGGCGCGATCAGCGGGGGGGGGGGGTGTCGCTTTGTTGGCCTTCCTCGTTGTTGGTGGGGGCAGTCGGACGGTCGGGTCGCCCTCAGGGTAGGCCCCTGCAGAGTCAGACGTCGGTGGATGGAGAGAGGCTCGCTGCAGTGCTGCAGAAGTCCCTGAGAGCTGGTAAGTGCAGGACTGTGTTTAACGGTCTCCTGGTGATAGAGGGGGGGGCCAGGGGGAGTGAGTATTTGAAATACACTCACCCGGCCCCTCCTCTGACATCAGGAGGCTGTGCAAGCCTCGGATCCGCTGGTGCAGCTTTGTGACAGGCTACTCCGAGGCCTAGACTAGGGCCCTGCTTCACCGGATGCAGGCACACTATTCAACGACATGCATATCCATGGACTCTGGAGCTGGGGCAGAGAGAGGGTAGAGAGAGAACAACATGTGTAGGTTTGATTAGTCAAACCTATGTGCATTGTTTCTAATCAAAAAATTACCTACAAAGAAAGCAAGCACAAATCTCTGAGAAATTTTGTGTTGAGCAATCATCAAAGCAAAACTATTCTTACACTTTTGCTTTATTGGTACAAAACCCTTGGGTAATCCTGCATAGACAATTTGGTGGCAATTTTCAAACTGTTCACTTTTGTACAAAGTCCACAGGTACTATCAGTTTCGTAAATGAGTGAAAGTATATGTAATATGAATATATTAGCATGAGAAATGTGATTTCTCTTTACAGATTCTCCTCAAATAAAAACAAAGCCAACAGACAATTTCTTCCAAATATTAATAACTAGTAGAAAAAGGATGGTAGGAAATACTATTAAGTGAGGTAAGTGCATAAATGAGATGTGTAATAGTAATAGACAGTGTATGCTTAGCTCAAGGTTATGTGTGATAGTAGAAAGTAGAGAGAGTGATGGAGCTGGAAAGTACAGGGCAAGAGAAGGGCAGAGCTCAATTTGTATACCAGCGATGCAAGTATGAGGCAACTTTTCTCTTTATTATAGTTAAATGTCGGCAATCTAAATATTAAGGCATAATTTTCAAAGAGTTATATGGTGGTTACACAAGTAAAATCAGCACATATATGTAAGAAGCATTCACACATATCTATTCTATCTTGGAAACTGTATGCGATTGCAGTGTTGTACAGAATTGTTAACAGAGAACAAAAGGATAGTTTAGGGGCTTTCCAGTGTGGGTCTCAAAATACATTTACAAGTTTCTATTTTGTATGCAGTATACGTACATAGATTTGTCCATATGCTTTTACCTATGCTAATTAAGTCAAAAAAGTGAAATTGCACTTGTCTTTTCTTTGCAGATTTTTGGTGGAAATTTTGAGATAAGTAGAGGGGAGACTGGGTAAATGTTGCAGGGTCTAAGTGAACTGGTAGAAGTAGTAGAAAATTAGTAATTTCAAGTACGCACACATTTGTTTTCATAAGCAAAGCACTGAACTAATCCATAATTACTGCCTCTCAAGCAATTGAAGTGGTATTTGCAAAAGTTGATACAGATGAAGAATCATGTCCAAGATTCCATGAATCAGAGGATATAGAATAGCTAGTAGCTGAAGAGAATTTGGGGTCTCATACCCTAGTTAGTAACATCTTAGTGAGGAAATGGAGAAGACAGATGACATTGACGGGACCCAATGCATGTCCCAGAAAGAGCAGGTAGTTCAGTTACAGAGCATGAATAATGCCTCTGGCATTTTGCCTCCTGGTTCACTCCCAACCCCAGCACCATCAGCAGCACCCCCAAGGACACAAAGAGGGAGAGAAAAGCCCAGAAGAAATCCATGGTGTGGCAATACTTTAGAGTGAGGGAGGACTTACATTTTGCTGAGTGTATTCACTGTACTAAGGCCATAAGTTGATGGAAAATACTGGAGCATCTGACAATGCTGGTATGCATCTTCAAACAGAGAAACACCACCTGCAAGCACTGGCTGCAGGAGAAGGTGCCAGTTCTAACTTAGGGACCCTGGTTGCCACTCAAAGCAGAAGCAGCAGCAGGAGCAACAGCAAAATGATTGAAACGGGAAATACTTTTTCCCAAGCTGACCCTACAGCCACTTCTACCAGTGAGGTGGCACTGACAGGTCAGCAGCCCCCAGTCAAGCAATAGAGGTTACAAGCCATCATAGAGAAGATGGGGTAATGTCCTGTAGTGCTGACCTAAGGCAAGAGTCAGGCACATCAAAAGTAGTGAAAAGGTAAATCAGGAAAATGATTGTCCTTGAAAACTAGCCCCTGCAGAAAGTGGAAAATCTGAACTTTAATTGTCTGTTGTATCTCTTAGCCCCAGTTACAAAGTGGCCTTCAAGACTACATTCAGTAGACAAGTTATTCTCTCCCTGTACAATCAGTGCTGAACTAGCAGTTAGGTGTAGTTGGCCAAGCCAGAGGGGAGTAGCATGCATTTCATCAATAACATCTGGACTAGCCAAAATGCTATGCACACCTACTTCTCTCTCATGATAAACTGGTGGGAGCTGGGCTGTTCTGCATATCTTGAGCCACATCCTAAAAGCAATAAGAAAGATGTTGGAGTTCAGGCAGCTAGCTGGAAAGTCAGGAGTGTTCTTGCAGGTTCTTTAATGTCACACAATGGGAAAAATATAATAATGGCAGTGGGAATTGGGAGGTTAATATGGGTTATGTTGCTTTGCACACTTGCTGCACTTAGTAGTAAGGGATGCCCTGGGGCTGAGGACCAAGAAATACAAAATTCCATTTGTGAACATCCTGATAGAGATGTACAGGAAAATAGTGTGGCAGTTTTATGTAGTGTGAAGGGTGGGCATCATCTCTGTGAGAAGTAGGAAGAAGATGGGATGTCTCATAATCATTTCATTCAAAACATTGGTACCCTCTGTAATTCCATGCTGATGGAATTACAGAGGGTACCAGCTGATGCTGAAGTGGTTAATGGAGCAACAGATGCTCCTTCAAGAATAATCTCTGAAAATGGGGATAGGGGCATAATGACTGGGTAGGGAAAAGAAGATGGTACAAGTCTTGTAGCCCTTCAAAGAGAGCATGGATGATCAGAGTTCCAGAAGCACCCAGCTGGCTGGGGTCATCCCCATAGTAGGTATTCTGGAGGAGAAGTTAAAAGGTTTCCATGTGGAAGAAGGACATAATAGCAGAGGTGTTGCAGTTAGTGGACTCATTGCAGCAGCAGATGCAAGAGAGGCAAAAATCTCTGACAGAAAAGATATGTATTTGATTGCCACAATTCGTGTCCCATGGTTGAAAGGGAGTATCATGGTATAAAAAACAGAAGGTACAATGACAAGGCACTGCTCAACAATGATAAATATACAAAGTGCCAAGAGAACATTTACAAAAGTTTATAAGAGCATTTTATTGAATACATAAAGAATGAATACATTTCAAAAATGCATAAGATGTGTATGCATACAGACATACATATTTAAAGACAAAGTTTGGCTGGTTTCTTCACAGGACAGAAACAACAGAAAATAAAAACAAAAATAAAAGAAACAGCAGCTAATATGTAAACATATAATACAGGGTACATAGAACCTAAGTATGCAGCTCTAATTATGGTTGCCCACAGCTTGTAAAGGTCAGCTATGCAAATTTCATGATGGAAAAAATATTTCTTGGAAAAAGACTATATGGTCAAGGGTCTTATACAATTGTTTCAAAGACCACAAATCTGCAAAATATTGAAAAAATAGATAAAACCATTAACACACATATGACAATTTTTATATATATCAAACTCCAAGACATCAAGATTTACTCAACGTAACACACTTGAACAACAACTCAGAATCACTGATATCACACCAAAAATGCCAAAGAGAGCAAACTAAAAATAGGGAGTGTTACCATTTGGTACAAGAGTCTAATTTACAAAAGATGATACTGGTGGCTAAAGTGTGGGAACAGAAGTGCCAGAGACATAGGTGCAGTGGGAATGCAGTGCAGAAAAGAGTGACCATCCCACAGAATAGTGTGAGCTTGAGCATCACTCCGGCGGAGCGCACTGTGATTGGGAACGCACATTTTCGACGTGCTAGCTTTACCCCTTATTCAGTAAGGGGTAATAGCGCGTCGAAAATGCGCGTCCAACCTCCCCCCCCCCCCCACCAACCTAATAGCGCCCGTGACATGCAAATGCATGTTGATGGCCCTATTAAGTATTCCCGCGCGATTCAGAAAGCAAAATGTGCAGCCAAGCCGCACAATTTACTTTCAGAAATTAGCACATACCCAAAGGTAGACGTTAATTTCTCCGGGCACCGGGAAAGTGCACAGAAAAGCAGTAAAAACTCTTTTCTGTGCACCCTCTGACTTAATATCATGGCGATGTTAAGTCGGAGGTCGCCGGCTCGCGATTCCCCGGCCTGGGAGCAGTTTCAGAGGCCTCGGCCATGCCCCTGAAATGCCCCCAGGCCATAACCATGCCTACAGCCCAACCCCCGGAACGCTCCCCAATGATGTGCTGGCCATGACACACCCCCTTGACACGCCCCCCCAGGAAAGTCCCGGGACTTACATGTGTCCCGGGACTTGTGTTCGCCGCCGAGCCTATTCAACATAGGCTCGGCGTGCACAGGGGGAGCTTGGGGCAGGTTTTCAGGGGTACGCACGTATCTTACGCTCGTACCCCTTTGAAAATCTGCCCCTTATTTATATTGAGTTGCTTGTTTCCCAAAAGAAAAAAAAATTTAAAAGAAAGAAATTGAATATTTGTCTCTTAGTTCAGCAGCTTGATATTTTGTTCAGTCACTGTTGCTGCTTACATAAGAACATAAGAAAACAAGATATGCCATACTGGATCAGACCAAGGGCCAGATTTTAAAAGGGTTACGCGCATAAGTTATGCACGTAATCCTCTTAAAAGGACCCTGCGTGTGCCGAGCCTATTTTGCATAGGCTCGGCGGCAAGCGCAAGCCCCGGGACGCGCGTAAGTCCTGGGGCTTTGCAAAGGGGGCATGTCGGGGGCGTGTCGGGTGGGTGGCATGAATTTTGGGGCGGGAGGCATGTCAGGGGCATGACGCCGGCCCGGGGACGTGGTCGAGGCCTCCGGACCAGCCCCCGGGTCGGGTGATGGTGCGCCAGCAGCTCGCTGGCGCGCGCAGTTTTACGCCTGCCTCTGGCAGGCGTAAATCTGCCAACAAAGGTAGGGGGGTTTAGATAGGGCCGGGGAGGTGGGTTAGGTAGGGGAAGGGAGGGGAAGGGAGGGGAAGGTGAGGGGAGGCGGAAGGAAAGTTCCCTCCGAGGCCACTCCGATTTCTGAGCGGCCTCGGAGGGAACAGACAGCGTGCGCCGGGCTCGGCGTGCACAGGTTGCACAAATGTGCACCCCCTTGCACGCGCCGACCCCGGATTTTATAAGATACGTGCGGCTACGTGCGTATCTTATAAAATCCAGCGTACTTTTGTTCGTGCCTGGTGCACGAACAAAAGTACGCACGCGCGTAAATTTATAAAATCTACCCCAAGGGTCCATCAAGCCTAGCATCCTGTTCCCAAGTCACAAGTACCTGGCAAGTACCCAAATATTAAATAGATCTCAAGCTTCAATTGCTTATTAATTAATAGCAGTTTATGGATTTTTCTGCTATAACCACATCCTCTGGCAATGAATTCCAAGGCTTAACTATGCACTGAGTGAAAAAAGAATTTCTTCAATGTGTTTTAAATGAGCTACTTTCTAACTTCATGGAGTGCCCCCTAGGCCTTCTATTATCTGAGAGAGTAAATAACCAATTTACATTAACCTGTTCAAGTCTTTTCAAGATTTTGTAGACCTCTATCATATCCCCCTTCAGTCATCTCTTCTCCAAATTGAACAGCCCTAGCTTCTTTAGCCTTGCCTCATGGGGGAGCAGTTCCATGCCCCTTATCATTTTGGTCACCTCTCTCTGCACAATTTCCAGTACAACTATATCTTTTTTGAGATGTGGCATATTCCTGGGCGTCTCATGGTGCCTCAGAGTACTCCTGTCATTGCTTGTAAGGAACTGCATATGAAGGAGCTCCTCTTGCTGTGATATAGCCTTAAAGGTAGAGTTTTGAGACCCACATCAATGGTGGGTGAGAAAGTCTTGGCACAGGCCAGACTATGATAGAGTTCCAAAGTCTATACAAATGAAAGGCTTGTGGCTGAAGCCAAGCCAAGCAAGGACAAGGCTGATAAATTGAGACAAGCAGATGGCTTGAAACAAAGCTGAGAGAGGAAGCAGAGCTAAAGACTACAGAAGAGCCACAGGTGAAGACTGAAGCAAAGCTGAAGGCTAAGAATGCAAAACCAGGCAGTAGCTGAAGATAGGAACTCAGCAGGAAAGCTTGAGCAAGACAGAAGACTGGAACTTGGAGGAATAGGAACCATAAAAGCTTCTTGCTAAGGCAATAAACCCTAACGCCAGGCAGGTTAAGTAGTTTTAAGCATGTGACATCATCATCAGGGTAGATACCCAACTCTCCCATCAATAACATGATCAAATTTAAACTAATAACTGGAAGGGGGACAATAAGTAAATCTACAGCTCTAACACTAAACTTTCAAAAGGAAAACTTTGATAAAATGAGGAAAATAGAAAAAAACTGAAAGGTGCAGCTGCAAGGTTAAGTGTTCAACAGGCAGGGACATTGTTTAAAAATACAATCCTAGAGATGCAGTCCAGATGTATTCCATGCATTAAGAAAGGTGGAAGGAAGGCAACATGATTACCATCATGGTTAAAAGGTGAGGTGGAAAAGGCTATTTTAGCCAAAAAAACATCCTTAAAAAATTGGAAGAAAGATCCATCTGAAGAAAATAGGATAACACATAAGCATTGTCAAAGTAAGTGTAAAACATTGATAAGACAGGCGCAGAGAGAATTTGAAATGAAGTTGGCCATAGAAGCAAAAACTCATAATAAAAACTTTTAAAAATATATCTGAAGCAAGAAACCTGTGAGGGAGTTGGTTGGACCATTAGATGACCGAGGGGTTAAAGCGGTTCTTAGGGAAGATAAGGCCATTGCAGAAAGACTAAATTAATTTTTTGCTTCTGTGTTTACTAATGAGGATGTTGGGGAGATACAAGTTCTGGAGATGGTTTTCAAGGGTGATGAGTCAGACAAATTGAACCAAATCACTGTGAACCAGGAAGATGTAGTAGGACAGATTGACAAACTAAAGAGTAGCAAATCACCTGGACCAGATGGTATGCATCCTAGGGTACTGACGTAACTCAAAAATGAAATTTATGATCTATTTGTTAACATTTGTAACCTATCATTAAAATCATCCATTGTACTTGAAGACTGGCCAATGTAACCCCAATATTTAAAAAGGGCTCCAGGGGCGATCCAGGGAACTATAGACCAGTGAGCCTGACTTCAGTGCCGGGAAAAATAGTGGAAACTATTCTCAAGAACAAAATCGTAGAGCATATAGAAACACATGGTTTAATGGAACACAGTCAACATGGATTTATCCAAGGGAAGTCTTGCCTAACAAATCTGCTTCATTCTATTGAAGGGTTAATAAACATGTGGATAAAGGTGAACAAGTAGATGTAGTGTATTTGATTTTTAGAAGGCGTTTGACAAAGTCCCTCATGAGAGGCTTCTAAGAAAACTAAAAAGTCATGGGATAGGAGGCGATGTCCTTTCGTGGATTACAAACTGGTTAAAAGACCAGAAACAGAGAGTAGGATTAAATGATCAATTTTCTCAGTGGAAAAGGGTAGACAGTGGAGTGCCTCAGGGATCTGTACTTGGACCGGTGCTTTTCAATATATATATATATAAATGATCTGGAAAGAAATACGACGAGTGAGGTTATCAAATTTGCGGACGATACAAAGTTATTCAGAGTAGTTAAATCACAAGTGGATTGTGATACATTACAGGAGGATCTTGCAAGACTGGAAGATTGGGCATCCAAATGGCAGATGAAATTTAATGTGGATAAGTGCAAAATGTTGCATATAGGGAAAAATAACCCTTGCTGTAGTTACACGATGTTAGGAACTACCATATTAGGAACTACCATTCAGGAAAAAGATCTAGGCATCATAGTGGATAATACTTTAAAATCTTCAGCTCAGTGTGCTGCAGCAGTCAAAAAACCAAACAGAATGTTAGGAATTATTAGGAAGGGAATGGTTAATAAAACAGAAAATGTCATATTGCCTCTGTTTCGCTCCATGGTGAGACTGCACCTTGAATATGGAACCGCACCTTGAATACGGAACTTACTCTGAAGAGAGAGTGGTGGTAAGCGGAGTGCCACAAGGATCGGTTGGGACCGGTCCTGTTCAATATCTTTGTGAGCGACATTGCAGACGGGATAGAAGGTAAGGTTTGTCTTTTTGCGGATGACACTAAGATCTGCAACAGAGTGGACACACCCGAAGGAGTGGAGAGAATGAGACGGGATTTAAGGAAGCTGGAAGAGTGGTCAAAGATATGGCAGCTGAGATTCAATGCCAAGAAGTGCAGAGTCATGCATATGGGGTGTGGAAATCCAAAAGAATTGTATTTGATGGGGGGTGAAGGGCTGGTGTGCACGGAGCAGGAGAGCGACCTTGGGGTGATAGTGTCTAACGATCTGAAGTCAGCAAAACAATGTGACAAGGCAATAGCTAAAGCCAGAAGAATTCTGGGCTGCATAGAGAGAGGAATATCGAGTAAGAAAAGGGAAGTGATTATCCCCTTGTACAGATCCTTGGTGAGGCCTCACCTGGAGTACTATTCTCAGTTCTGGAGACCGTATCTCTGAAGGGACAGAGATAGGATGGAGGCAGTTCAGAGAAGGGCGACCAAAAAAGTGGAGGGTCTTCATCAAATGACTTATGAGGAGAGATTGAAGAATCTAAATATGTACACCCTACAGGAAAGGAGGAGCAGAGGTGATATGATACAGACTTTCAGATACTTGAAAGATTTTAATGATCTAAAGGCAATGACAAACCTTTTCCATTGGAAAAAAATCAGCAGAACCAGGGGTCACGATTTGAATCTCCAGGGAGGAAGACTCAGAACCAATGTCAGGAAGTATTTCTTCATGGAGAGGGTGGTGGATGCCTGGAACACCCTTCCGGAGGAAGTGGTGAAGACCAAAACTATGAAGCACTTCAAAGGGGCATGGGATAAATTCTGTGGATCCATAAATTCTAGAGGATGTGAATGAAGAGAAGAGGCATGGGGGTAGCTTGCGGGAATGACAGCTACTACTGGAGATTAATACCCTTATTCAATAAACATACTCACTGTCAAAAAACTCACTGTCAAAAAACTCACTGTCAAAAAACACTTCTGTTCAACCATGCCTACACAGAATAGCTTTCCCTCCTCCTCCGTAGCCCGCCCCCCCCCCCCCCTCCAGGTGACCGCCCTCTCCTTATATTAAGGAGATATTCAGTGTAAATTGTAAATTGTAAATTGTTAATTGAGATATTCAGTGTAAATTGTAAATTGTTAATTGTTATTCTCTGGTTATGACCTTCTTGTTTTCTATCCTTCATTCTGCCTATTGGTTATCCCCGCACCCAGTTACTCTCCCTGTTGAAATGTACTTTCCAACCTTGCAGTTATTATGTGAACCGGTATGATGTCCCCACAAATACCGGTATATAAAAGTTGTTAAATAAAATAAATAAATAAATAAATGTGACTCCAGCATTGCTCTATGCTTCAACGGCAAGAGGAAATGTGGTAAAAAGGATTTGCATTCACAAAAAAACGGGGAGTAGCTTGCTTGTTGTGGCGGTTACTCCCCCAAACCAAATAAGTCTGATACTTCACTTTCAATGCATATCCAGCAGAGCTCTCTGCTTCAACGGCAGGGGGGAAGAGGAAAAGAGGATTTATATTTGGGCAACAACCAACAAGAACTAAATTACATAGTCTGGGTAAACAAATAATTATGGGTGAAGCTTTCTTGTTACGGCCCAGAATCAATTAAGCCTGATACTTCACTTGGAATACATATCCAGCACAACTCACTGCTTCAACGGCAGGGGGAATAAAGAAAAGAGGAATTATATTCAGACAACAACCAACAAGGACTGAATGGCACAGGCTGGGTAAACAAATAAGCATGGGAGTAGCTTGCTTATTGCAACAGTTACTACCCCTAACCAATTAAGCTAGATACTTCACTTAGATGCAGCTCCAGCACTGCTCTCTACCTGAATGGTGGGGGTGGAAGGTAACTGGAACCAAAACGTTACTAATAAGGGCCAAGAGTAACAGATAAGTATGAGTAAAAAAACAAAAGTGTGAAAACTTGCTGGGCAGATTTGATGGGCCGTTTGGTCTTCTTCTGCCATCATTTCTATGTTTCTATGAATACTGTGTACAATTCTGGTCTCCGCATCTTAAAAAAGATATAGTTGCGATGGAGAAGGGACAGAGAAGGGCAACCAAAATGATAAAGAGGATGGAACAGCTCCCCTATGAGGAAAGACCAAAGAGGTTAGGCCTGTCCAGCTTGGAGAAGAGATGGCTGAGGGGGGATATGATAGAGGTCTAAGATCATGAGAGGTCTTGAATGAGTAGATGTGAATCGGTTATTAACACTTTCGAATAATAGAAGGACTAGTGGGCATTCCATGAAGTTAGCAAGAAGCACATTTAAAACTAATCGGAGAAAATTCTTTTTCACTCAACGCACAATTAAGCTCTGGAATTTGTTGCCAGAGGATGTGGTTAGTGCAGTTAGTGTAGCTGGGTTCAAAAAAGGTATGGCTAAGTTCTTGGAGAAGTCCATTAACTGCTATTAATGAAGTTTACTTAGGGAATACCCACTGCTATTAATTGCATCAGTAGCATGGGATCTTCTTGTTGTATGGGTAATTGCCAGGTTCTTGTGGCCTGGTTTGGCCTCTGTTGGAAACAGGATGCTGTACTTGATAGACCCTTGGTCTGACCCAGCATGGCAATTTCTTATGTTCTTATGCTTCTTGCCTTTCCTCTGATGTTACACCTTGGGAGTTTTGCTGTCACTTTGTCTTGCTGCCATAGCGCTGATACTATACCTGACATTAAAAGGTTTTCTGAATCTGAATCTCTGTCAGAATCAAAGAAAAAAAATTTGAAAAAGAGATTTTCAAAAGAAGGAAAGAGAAAGCGAGAGAAGAATTTGAGAAAACGGCTTTGTAATTCACTGCTTTTCTCACAGTGTAAGAAAGACAGAGTTACTGCAATACTATCTGTTCACTAAGGTAGTCAGTAAAAGTGTCTTTCTGTCTTGCTCTCTACAGTGCAGTCTTCTAATCTTCTGTTAGTATTTAATTCCAGAGACAGATTGTAGTGAACAACAGCCTGAGCCTTTTCTGTTTCTTCTGTCTCAAACTTTCTGTGTGTACAAAGGGGTTAACACATACATACAAATAGGCCAATGTAATAAGATGCATGTTGAAAATGCATATGCAGCCACATCCCCTGGGCACCCAATGCAGCATTTAAATGAGGGACTGTGTAAAAAAGGACGTGCTAGGGGAGAATCGTGCATCCCTCACACTCAAATGCATCAGGCACCTACAATTGCAAAGGGCACTCAAGCATCCATTTTTATCCTGCTTCTTCTGGCCAATTTTGATAGTGATGCTGAAGATGCCTATAGCTAAGCGCTCCTTGCTATGGGCATCTAAATTGTGCATATAGAAGAATCTTTTCTTAAAATCAAGTCAATATATATTTATTTTTCAACACCACAATCAGTAAATTTCAGTGTCATACAATGATACTAAGTAGGAAGAAACACAGAGGACCATATTTTTAAATTTCTCATAAGCCCTTGAGTCCCAGACTGATTTTACACCACCTCTGGGGCTGGAGTTAAATTTGCCATGATAAAAACTGTGCGTTGGGCACCCAGCAATTTTCTGCATCGGGGGTAATAGCTAATAGTCTCATCTATAGGGAATTTACATGTGATGGCTCTATCGGCTACACATTTGTTTGGGCGTGTATTTTGGACATGCTGATCTCTTTATTGCATCAGGTGCTAGTCTAGTACGTCCAAAATGCATGTCCAGCCATGTATAAATCTACAAATGGTAACTGACTATATTTCCTCAGGTCCCTTCCTGACCTATCCTTTCTTTACCCCCACTAAACTTTCGCCCACTCCATCTCCCAGGTACAGCTCAACATCCATAAACGTCTCAGATAGGGACACTATTTCAATTAACGTACTTACTGCTTGCTTGCCGACCCATTCATCTTAAAAGGCATTACTTCTATCTATTGCTCTAGTACAATCATTTCTGCCGCCTCCAGTTTTGTTTTCCCTTCTGACCTCAAACACCTCCAACAAGCATCTCTTAGTTGTTTGCTTTATGTCAAATCAGTACCCTTGGTTTGACATAAAGCAAACATTTTATATCTCTAAACCTTTTTTTTATAATATTCGGGCAACAACCCCAACTCACCCAGGATATCCACTCTTACTGTTCTGTAGTCCTGAACTTGGTCATTTGGCAATACTCTATAGGCCAAATGGACCTAACTAGTCAAATGAGGTACCAGTCTTATTGTCCTGGTCAAGCTTTTACCTCTGCCATTCTTTTAAAAGTCACCAAATCGGCTTCTGGAAAATTGCTCGGCCCTATATTCATGAATTAAACCATGAGGGTGATTGCCTTAAAACATACTCATCTCTCTTGGCCTTCCATCTGTTCCTATCAACTGGATAAGCAAAGAGGCTTTCTGCCAAAACAACTGTTTATTTTCCTGTATTTGGGCTTCCACTTGTAATTCAGGTTGTTGCTGTTGCTGCACTGCTATTTGTCTCAATATTTGCTAGTTCAATTGGTGTTGGTGTTGTGGCAGTTCAAAGAGCCAAGGGAGGAGCTTCTCTTCATCCATCTTCCTCTTGAGCCCTAAAAGAAAAAAGAAAACACTCATGTGGCTATTTTTTTTTTTTAATAAATAGCAGCTCCAACACCAGATTCTGGCTGCCAATCGACTTCCCCCAACTAAATCAGGAAGGTTTGGGATCCCTTACCTACTGCCTTGTGCCTTCATGGTTAACTCTTAACCAGGGGTCTGCATCTTCACCTTCTAGTTTCCATCTTCCTTTCAGGGTCAGCTCCTTTCCATGTTCTTTGCTTCAGTACAGTGTATCTATCCTAACTCTGCTACTATATATGTAAAAAGGCCAATCAGAATACCTGGGAAAGCTAGAACACAGCCTTGTCTTATGAAGAAAGTTCTCCTGATAGGAACCTTCTCTGGTTCTCAACCAAAGTTTGATATTCTATCCCATCTGAGGCCTCCAGATTGTGGCCTTTACAATCCTGCTGTTATTATACCACACAATGGTCCATCAGAAGACTGTACAACTAGGCCTTTCCCCAGTCTTATAAGTTCTGTTACCAAACAACAATTCAGCCAGAAACAAGGACCTCACGATTTGCATTCCTTCTCACAGTGCAGGATCTGTTAGAAAATCTCAGTTATTAGCCTTCTTGCACTGTGGCCTCTGATACCAACTCAACACTACCCAGGAAGTCAAATAATTCCCAATTTATAATCCTTCCTGAACTATGACTTTCATTGACAACTCAGTTTTGCACCTGAAGTCAGAGAACTGACAGTTTGAAGTCCTTGTACTACACCATCTGGAGGCAACTCAGTCTACATATAAAATCAGAAAACTTAGTTTATAATTCTCTCTGCATTACAGCATTTGTTAGCAAGTCCACATTGCTCTTGAAGTGAGAGAACTCACATTTTATAGTTCTTATTTTCCTCCTGCAGCTTCTGGCAGCAATCCACAGACTGTGACCTTTCTGTCAGTGAAGCCTTTGTTAGAAACTCAGCTTTCTCCTTATTGCCCTCTGAGTCAACACACCTGTCTCTCATTTAATCTATGTGCTGAGAATCCCTTCCCTTCCCCTCCCTTCCCCAAGGCCCTCTCTTTATTTCCTTCACTGTCAATCACTTGGGCTCTTCTCTACATTGCTCCTGCTGGGATTTGTAGTCTTTAACTGCGGCCATTTTTTTCCTATAGGGAACATACATCTCTTTATATTACTATTGTACTGTAGTATACTACATGGTGTAGCCAGTCAGCAGACAGTGTGTGTGCACTGCCAAGCTTTGTAAATCTGCTAAGTGTTGCGCACTCCATCCATGCCCGGCCCGCACACAGGCCTGCTCACCTCTCTGGTTCCACGGTGGGTCCCAGGTCAGCCTCCCTAGTGGCAGCTGCAAGCTCTTCCAGGCCTCGGCGTCCCTCAGTGGCGGTCACCAGGCCTTCCACTGCAGACCAGGCCTCATGTCAAAGTTTGGTGCCTTCCATGGCATTGGCCATGCCCCTACGCACGTTCCTGCTGACCGTCCAGCATCTTGTAAGGCCAGGGGCGGGACTTAGCTCCGCGGTGCGCCCTGATTGATTGCCTGATATAAGGAAGTCCCTGCCTGCACTTCCTTGCTTTGGCAATCGGGTTAGTATTGTGTTAGATTGTCACTGCGTTCTGAGCCTTGTTCCAGTCTTGTTCCAGTCTCGTTCCAGGATTCTTCTGTTCCAGCCTTGTTCCTGCATCCTTCCGTTCCAGTGTCCTCTTGTTCCTGTGTTCATCTGTCATCTCCCCAGGTAGTACCCTCCGGACTGTCTTACTGGTACTGACCTCGGCTTATTCCTTGACTCTCATGCCTGTTGCCTGCCTTCTGACTTCAGCTTGCTCTTTGACTACTCTGCCTGCTACCTGCCTTCTGACCTCAGCCTGCCTGTGATCTCGTCTGACCTCCATAACCTGACCTCTGCTTTGTTGACCACTCCCTGGACTGACTCCCGGATTCTCACCTCAGCCTGATTGACTACGTCTCCTGATTCTGGCTCTGTCCTTAGCCTTGTCATCGCCTAAGCTGTTCTGGTCCTCCTTGCTCCATCTGAATTCCAGTCTCAAACCTGATCCCGCTCCTCTCCTGTCTGTGGGCACGCCTGTCTATCATCTCTTAAGCCCACTTAAGTCCAAGCGGCCTGGGTCCCTACAGGCTCCACCCAGGGGGACCATGGGCTTCCAGTGGTGAGGGGGAGGGGCACTCCAGTGCTCTGCCCTCTGGGGGCAGGTGCTTCCTGGTCCCTACCAGGGAGCCATTCTCCACTACTCCAGGACAAGAGTCCACCCCTGAGCGCAACACTAAGCAGTCCACTCCAGTCTGTTGATTTGTTTGTGTCTTTGACACTTATATTATCATGGTACTGGTAAACACTGTAAATAAATTATTAGAGATGTGATTCGGCCGAACCTTTCGGTTCGTTATTGGCCTGCTGTGGGAAATTTAGTTTTCCCACGGTTTGGGCAGATTTTTTTCGGCTGCCCCGAAAAACAAATGTTCCTGAAATTTTGGGAAAATCTGCTTCGCACATCCCTATTTAACTATAATCCCCCCACCCTCCCGACCCCCCAAGACTTACCAAAAGACCCTTATTGTCCAGCGGGGATCCCAGGAGTGATCTCCCCCTCAAAATAGCACCGGTGGCCCTTTGCCCTTACCATGTGACAGGGGCTACTGGTGCCATTGGTCGGCCCCTGTCACATGGTAGGAGCAATGGATGGCCCACGCCGTTTTTTAAGATGATTTTCGGTAAGTCTTGGGGGGGTTGGGCAAATCTTGGGGGTCGGAACTGTGGGGTTTTGTAATTATTTAATTTTGAAGGGTTGGGGTGGGTTTTTTTTTTCTTTTATGTGCCCTTACTCTACCCCCCAAAAAAAATGATAGGAAAACCACACAAAATTTCGTGGGTTTTCCTTTCGTTTTGTCAGCCCCCGAAATGCAATGAAATAGGAAATATCATTTTTATTCCCTATTTCATTGCAAATGAATGCACATCCCTATAAATTATATTGTGACAAGAAAGACTCATTCTTCTTCCTGCCTCAGCCCTCACACTATTTCTTGGAGTGTTGATGCCACTCTTCTAACTGCTACCGATTCAAGTCTTTCTTGGTTCCTTTGGGTGCTTCTTTCTCTGCTCAAGCAGTCTTCAAGATTCTTTTCAAATTCTCTTATGGTACTTACTGACCATTGATCTTGCCATTATAATCCAATATTTGCACACTTATTGCATTCCTCATGGGTATTTGGGTTGTTCATGCCACTCTTGGGACACCTACCCCTTTTTTTGTACCTTGGGCTTTTGGTGCCATTTTTCTTCTTGCCTCAACCCTCATGCTGTATCTTGGAGCATTGATGCCAATCTTCTTGCTCCATTGCTCTGTACCTACTGTTTGTGATTTTAAGCACCAGCACTGTTACTGAGACAAGCCTCTCTTGGTTCCTTTGGATGGTTCTGCATATGCTCAACTGTCTTTGAGTTTCTTTTCAAATTCCCTTATGGTTCTTGTCAACTATTTGTCTTAGGGATGTGCAGAAGGAAAACATTTGTTTCATTTCTGTTTCCATTTTGCTGGGACCCAAATTTGTTTTATTAGTTTCATAGGGGAAAAAAACCAATTTGTTCATTAGTTTCATTCGTTTTGCCATTAAAGTCAATGGGGAAGTATTTACAGCCTAATTTTGGCTGCAGAATTGGGGTTTTCATATCAATTCTGATGAAACGTCTGGGCAGCAATCATCAGAAGGGGAAAAGAACTCCAAAGTACTTAAACTGTGGCAAAGTGGCACCAAAGTGGCATGAATACCACAAATATTACACCAGAATCTAAAATATCAATACACCTCCTATCAGGAAACCAGAACAGGTCAAGCTACTACAGATCCCTACAGAGAAACCACATATTAAAAGAATGCTTCATCTCAGTCTTTGCATGCAGAACCCTCACCAAATACAGAATAAAGCCACATAAAGTATAAATAGAAATGTGCAGACAAAAACTGAACTGTAAAATGCATCACGCCAGACTCTATACAGTGCAACAATGGAAAAGCAAAAATTTCACCATTCCTCATGAAACAATCAATAAAATCAAGATATATAAATCATTAATCATTAGTAAAATTATACTAATACAATAATTTCAAAACAGCTGATGAATAGAATATCCAATAATTAAAGACTCATGCAAATTTTGAAAGCTTTATCAAACACCAATAAAATATTTCAAACAGCAGACACATCACATACTACCTAATAATTAAAATGGTAGTCAAACAAGAAAAAATGAACTTAAAAAGCCATCTTTACTTACCCTCTCTAGCAGTTCTCCTACTCCTTTCCCTTGCAGGCCACACCAGAAGCAGCAGTAGCTGCTGAAGCTGTCCTCACGGTCCTCTTCCTTAGGGAACACAACCAGTCTCTTCTGTCTCTCACACACACACACCTGTCACACCCTCAGGACCAGTTTCTGTCTCTCGCACACCAATCATCTCTCCAACCAGTCTCTCTCTCTCTCACACACATACACACACACACCAGACATCTCCCTGATCAGTCTTTCTCACACATACACATGTCACCTCTCTGGCCAGTCTCTCTCAATCACACAATGCTCTCGCTCTCTCTTACTTACACACAAGCTTTCAATCACACATATGCTCTCTTTCACAGCCACAAGCCAGCCAAAAACATGCTCCATCTCTCTCTCACACACATACATTGACGCACACAAGCACCCTCCCTGACTCACATATATACCACACACATGCAGAAGCACCCTCCCTATCTCACATACATGAAGCACCTTCCCTGTCTCACAAACAGAAGCACCATTCCTTTCTCACATACACATCACATACACACACACACACAGAAGCACCATTCCTTTCTCACATAAACATACACAGAAGCACCCTTCCGATCTCAAGGCCCCCAGCTGAACAGCTTGTCTCCAGCAGTGGCTAGCAGCGCCAATCTTCTTTTCTTGGGCCCCGCCGGCTTGCTCTCCGCCGGCGGCTGGCTGCGCTGGTCTTCATTTCTCCAGCGGCGGCAGGCAGCACCCATCTTCTTTTCTTCAGTCCCGCTGGCCTGCTCTCCGGCAGCAGCTGACTGCATCGATCTTCTTTTCTTTGGCCCTGCCAGCCTGCTCTCCGGCAGTGACTGGCTGTGGTCTTCATTTCTCCGGTGGCAGCTGGCTGCACCGGTCTTATTTTCTTTAGCCCAGTGCCCTCAAATGTGAGCAGGAGCAGAGGAGGGGATCGGGCCCACTGGGGGAAGGCTGATCCCCTGATTGGCCAATCCGCCCCTGGTGGATACTCTCACATGGCCTTCTATTTCAAACGGCCACTAAAACACCAGGAACCAAAAGAATGAAACTAATGATATGTTGCATTTGTGGGGGGTTGCCATTCATTTTGCGGACCCACAAATGCAACAAATAAGGACCTATTAGTTGCAGATTGTGCATGCATTGAAAACAGATGCACATCCCTAATTTGTCTTGCTGTGACAATCTGATGTATTACACAGAACATACCTTTAAGAATTTCATGCCCTCTTGGACTTTTTATTCAAACTCCCTTCCCTTATAGATTTTATTGAGCAACTATTGTTCTTGTCTGATATTTACCATTCAATGGATTATATCACAGCAAAGAAGACGACCAATTCCTAAGCCTGATCCCCAACACCTTCTCCAAATGATGCCATAGGAAACTGCATCAGGCCTCCTCCAGAGATTTCCTCTGGCTTCTCACTGCCTAGGGATAGTCATACTAAGTTATGTCACCAATATTCCATTTCAGAGCCCAGGCATAGTCTTCAGCAATGGAGCTTCATCCTCCAGGTCTACCAGGCAGCCCTCAGCCATGAGAACTGGATCTTTCCCAGAAGCTCCTATTTGAGCTCCCCAAGGACCAATCCAGGTCCTTGTGCCTAAGGCATAGTGTCCCTGGATAACACTGATATGAGGCTGCCTTAGTTATAGTCATTCTGAATCCTTGCTAGCTGGGCACTGGCTTCTGATTTGATGGACCCTAGGTCAAGGCCCACCAAGCACCATTTTTTAACCCTGAAATCACCCCCTTCTCCAAGAAATTCTCTGGGTACTTCTTCTACCCCTATAGACCCTCTCTGAGATACTACCTCAAGATTTCCTGTGAAAAAGACACAAATGCTATAATTATACCATTTTCATCTACTATTAATGTTCTTATTGGGCCCTTAATGTTCTTATTGGGCCCACTGACCTACTGGCACAGCCCAACTTGTGATCGACACAGATGAAATTTTATCTGAGAAGATTAGATTCTGTTCCCTGAAGTTTGGTCTTGGTGGTAATGGTCTTGATGATTTAATGACATAGCCCAGTTTTGGCTTGGTATGGGGAAAATTTGGTTCTGATAGGCTCGGGTCTGGCTCCCACATCCATCAACTAGAGGTCCTTTAACTGGACTCAGAAAGATCTTTATCCATGAAGTCCCCAGGGAAACCAGGTTTGGGCCCTTTTCCCCAAAACTAGGAGAGCCTATTGTTCCTGACTTCCCCTTGAACCTGGCCCTTCTAAGATGAAGTCACAGGAGCTACTGCTTTCTTATCTGAATATGCTTGTACAACATCAAATGCCTTGTATAAGGTAACCCACTGCTGACAATTTTTCTTCAGTTTTTATTGGAGATGAGTAGTACTCCCAGAATAGAGAGTCCTCTGTATCTCTCTCGTCAGGCAGACTGTAATCATTTGAGCTGCCCTTGGGTCAGTGATTACTTGGTCTCTTAATGCAATGATTACCTCCCAGAGGTCTTGTTCCATTTCCTTCTAGTGCAGCAAGTCTTTTTGAAATGCACAACTATCTCGCTCAGCTGAGATAATGCAGCTATCACTGCCATATCCAGTTTGGAAATAAATTACATGGCTCACGATCTCATGCATTTAGGGGATGAAGGTATGATGAATTTTTCCATAAGCTTCTATTTTTGGAAACAGTTGAGTATTCATGCTCTAATCTCCTTGGCTTGCACCAAAGTGGCAATTGCACCAAAGTGGCAATTTTTTCTTCTTTGTCACCTCTATCTCATTTCTCAGGAATAGCCAGCTCCTCTATCAACAGGGGTTTAAAAACCCTCCATCCCAGCTGGTACAGCAGTTCAAGACATTTCCTCATTTCCCTGCCATGAAGTACCCAAGAACCCCATACCACAGTACCTGTCTAATCCCCCTCCCTTGACCAGGCTCCCAGAAGTAAGTAGTGTCTACTTACATTGGCTTGGAGGATTCTCCTCAGAAATATTGGGGGAGGGACTCAACATTAGGGATGTGCTTTCATCCAGGACACATCAGGCAATTTCCTGTTAGTGATACTAAACTGAAATTCATGTCTTCTCGAATTTTATAGGCCCGAACCATGGGAACTGATAGGTTCAACACAGGAGGACACTGCAGTTCTGAAACACCTATACATTATACTTGTTGTTTTCCTAATACCAAGTCTATACATAAGCTGGTTTTGACCATGTCCTCCAGGATGAAAGGTTCTACCTGAGCCAAATCATCATTGATTTCTTCATGTAGCTCCAGGTAGAATTGGTACCTTAGGGCTTGCTCATTACACTCTGCAAGCCCCTGTAGCTGACAAAACCTACCGGTAGTTGCATATGAAAGAACTTAACCTTTGTAAAAACAAGAGCTAAGACCATCTGGGCCTGGTGATTTATGTAATTTTAGCTCTCTTATCACACCTAACACTTCCAACTCAGTTAAAAGTTTATTTAAATTCTCTAGTTGAGTGGAGGTTAGTTTTGGTAAATGAACATTCTGCAAGAATGACTCCTGATTTTGAGCATTGACGTTTTTGGAAGAGTATAGGGTTTTGTAAAAATCTCTAAAGACATCCCTTATATGAGTTATCTGTGAAGTGAGGGTACCATTTTGCCTGTGAATTAAACATAAATTTAGAGGAATTTTGGAATTTAGTCAAGATGTCTAGTAATCAGCCCAATTTATTACCATATAAATATAATTTTTGCTGGAACATAAAAATAGAATATTTCGCTTTCTGATGGAGAATATCATTGAGTTCTCGCTGGATAGTTAAAAATTTGATACTCCATATGGGTAAATGAGATCTGTTCCAGTGGTCTTTGCAATATTTCAATTGTTTCCCCAATTTTAAAATTTGGGAATGGCGTAATTTACATTTAAAAGCCACATAGCTAATAATGTCCCTTCTAAGAACAGATTTGGCCACTTCCCAAAAAAGACTGGGACCACTGAGATGTTGTTCATTATTTTTTTCATAAAGCAGCCTTTTCTCAGTTAAATATTCTTTAAAGAAGGAGCCTAGGCTTAACCATTCCGGCATGCGCCATTGAAATAAACCAGGGGGCCCTGTCAGTATTGTATTCAGCAGAAAGCCGAACAATGGTCCAAAATAATTAGGTTCTCAATCTCCACTGATATAACATTATTGAACAGTGATTCAGATAAGAGAATAAAATCTATTCTAGATTTGGTTGGATGAGCCTTTGCATAATGTATGAAATCACACTCCTCCACATGCAGAATCCATCAAATATCCAAAAGGGACAGGTTATCACAGAGAAATTGAACTCCCTTATGCTTCCCCAGTTTTGAAATTTTTATATCTGAGCATCTGTCCAAATCTGGGTTGACTACACAGTTAAGATCTCCCCTAATCTATTGGTTGGGAGCTTAAGCGGAGATCAAAATCATCTCTTTCCCAAAGAGAGTACCTTTAACCATAATAATCCTCCCTTCCTGATTATTAATCAGTATCACCACCCTCCATTTTTGAGTAGTACCAGAAGAATAAAAAACTTGGGAAAAGCATCCTTTGCGTAATGTACCATGTTCTTTGTCAGATATATGGGTTTCTTGGAGAAAGACAATTCCTCCTTTAGACCGTTTGATATGTGATATAACTTTTTCATGTTTAATTAGGGAGCCCAATCTTGAAACATTCCAACTCATGTGCCTAATTTCCCTGGCCATACTGGCATTGATAACATAAGGTAGATAGGTCTAATGTTTATGAAGGTGTAAAAAGACATGGTAACATCATGAGTATTCAGCAATGACAACAGAACACAGAGAGTTACCAAATCCCCATAGTAATAATACTTATTAGGGATGTGAATCGTGTGATCGATCGTCTTAACGATCAATTTTGGCTGGGGGGGAGGGAAATCTGATCGTCATGGTTTTTTTGGTTTTTTTTAAATCGTTAAAAATCGTAAATCGGGGGAGGGCGGGAAAACCGGCACACCAAAATAACCCTAAAACCCACCCCGACCCTTTCAAACAAATCCCCCACCTTCCTGAACCCCCCCAAAATGTTTTAACTTACCTGGGGTCCAGTGGGGGGGGGGGGGGGGCCCGGCACGATCTCCCGCTCTCGGTCCATGGCTGCGTTAATAGAAATGGCGCCGGTGGCCCTTTGCCCTTACCATATGACAGGGCAAAGGTAGCGCTGGCGCCATTTTGGTTCCTGACACCCGACGTCACGAGTGCAGATCGCCCCCGGACACCCGCTGGACCCCCAGGGACTTTTTGCCAGCTTGGGGGGGCCTCCTGACCCCCCCACAAGACTTGCCAAAAGTCCTGCGGGGGTCCGGGAGCAACCTCCTGCACGCGGGCCGTATTGCCAATATCCAAAATGGCGCCGGCACTACTTTTGCCCTCACTATGTCAGTGAGGGCAAAAGTAGCGCCGGCACCATTTTGACTTTTGCCCTCACTATGTCGACATAGTGAGGGCAAAAGTAGCGCTGGCGCTATTTTGAATATTGGCAATACGGCCCGCGTGCAGGAGGTTGCTCCCGGACCCCCGCAGGACTTTTGGCAAGTCTTGTGGGGGGGTCAGGAGGCCCCCCCAAGCTGGCAAAAAGTCCCTGGGGGTCCAGCGGGGGTCCGGGGGCGATCTGCACTCGTGACGTCGGGTGTCAGGAACCAAAATGGCGCCAGCGCTACCTTTGCCCTGTCATATGGTAAGGGCAAAGGGCCACCGGCGCCATTTCTATTAACGCAGCCATGGACCGAGAGCGGGAGATCGCGCCGGGCCCCCCCCCCCCCCCACTGGACCCCAGGTAAGTTAAAACATTTTGGGGGGGTTCAGGAAGGTGGGGGATTTGTTTGATTAATTCTGTGGCAAGTTAAGTCATTCCTCAGTACTTTGACACCTTCATTATTTTGAAGCAACCAAACTTACACCAAGGCATCTTACCCCATATTCAGAGCCACCTGAAAAATAAAAAAAGTAGAAATACTCTGAACCCTCAGATGAGACCAAAAGCACATAATAAAATCAAAAAGTTCAAATGGAACTTAGTTTGCTTATGTCTTCACTCCGGGATTTGTGGTTTGCAAGCCTCTTAATAATCCATACTCTGTGAAGATTTGTTCAGGTACATTCCATTTGCTCCATAAACTGAGTCACATCCGATGGAGAATCAAATACATGTGATTTCCTTGCATTCCAAATCTGAAGCCTTGCTGGATGTAATAGGGCAAACCGAATCTGCTTGGCCGCCAGCTGAAAACATATTGGTGCAAATTATTTTCTTTTTGCGGAGACTTTACTAGAAAAATCTTGAAAAATCTTTATGTTCAAGTTTTTGTATTTCAACAGCTATATTTTATGACAGCCCAACAAAATTCATTGCTTGTGTTCATAGTTTAAAAAGCGATCAATAACAAGTCACGAACAAGGGTCTCCCATTTTTCGGACTCCTAGTCTATGCGCCCGTTCAATCACTAAAGTAGACACAAGGGATGGTAAATTTAAGGTCTCCAGAAGCCAGGCCATCACAGTTGTAGCCAATTCCATTTCCTCAATATCTTCGAGGAAACCTATAAAGTGCAAATTGTTCCATCATGATCTGTTCTCTAAATTGTCAATTTTGTCTTCTTGCATGAGAACCAGTTTTTTCAGTTTATCCAGTTGTCTCACATGGTTTAGTGATCCGTCCTCCACTGATGAAACTCGACCCTCTAGTTGATCCAACCTTGGGTCATATTCTGCTATGAAGCCCTTCACCTGAGCAATCTCTGCCGAGAAAACATCCAGCTTCTCATTCAGAGCCGCAGTAACCGCTTGTGAGATTGCCTCTATCACTGAGTGATCGAGAGAAGTTTGTGAGGCTTGCTCTCCCACAGTCACCATTTTGATGTCTCCAAGTTTTGTCTTCTCCTTGTCCATTTTTGTAGGTTGTATCGGCATACCCAGTGGAGATCTGGACAAGTATGCATCGATGCCCATATGGTCTCTCAAATGGTATCGTTTGTGAGAGTGTTAAATGCTAATAAAAGCCAGGATGCAAAAGATTGGGGAAGAAACATCTGGAGCCCACAAGGAAATGTCCTCACTGGCACATCCCATCATGTGACATTCCCCCTAGAACCCATTTTAAAGATAGAAATTACATTGGCCACCCTCTAGTTTTCAAGTGGAATGGACATTAGTAATAGACCTTTAGTGTTATTTTTTAGTTCTCTCAGAACTCTGGGATTTATACCATCTGGTCCAGACAATTTGCTATTCTTTAGTTTGTCAATATGCCTTATTACATTTTCCAAATCATCAATATTGAATAGAATTTCCTGCATGGATATCTTCCCAATATCCTTTTCAAAAAACACTGAACCAAAGAATTAATTTATTCTTTCTGCAATGGGCTTAACTTCCCTAAGTACTCCTTTAACCTGAATGTAATCCACTTTGAAATGGCAAAAAGGTGGAATATAAAACATAAAAATAAATAAATCATCTAACAGAATGAACAACTCCCTCATAGGACTCCTGCTTCAGATATATTTTTAAAACTTTGTATTATGACTTTTTGCATGTATGCCAGCTACTTTTCAAATTCTTTTTTAGCTTGCCTTATCAATGTTTTACATCTAACTTGCCAAAATTTATGATTTTTCCTATTTTATTCACATGGATCCTTTTTCCAATTTTTGAAAGAAGTTATTTTGGCTAAAATTACCTCTTTCTCCTCATCTTTTATCCATGCTGGCAGTGTGTCATCAACCCTGCCCGCGGGTCCCCCAGCGAGGAGGCACTGCTCACCTCTTTGCTGCTTCTGTCATGCTTCACCTGCGGTGGCACGGACGCCGCTGATGTCGGGCCTTCCGATGCGGTTAGAGCCGCGGACTTTCCTGTTCTCGCAGCCCGGAGGCCGCCCCTGGTGCTCTGCTTCACCGCAGCAGGAGCCGCGGACTTTTCAGCATCCTCTTCGTGGCATGGAGCCGCCACTGATGTCGCTGACATCTTTGCGGCACGGAGGCCACATCCCCGGGCTCTATTAGCGGCTGGAGCCGCCCCCGGGGCCTCCAGCAGCTGCTGGAGCCACTGCCATCATCGGGGCCTGTGTTCAAGCCCAGCCCTGCTGCTACAATTCAGATGTCGGTGCAGGACCACTGTCCACAGTCCTGCACAGCCCTGCTTCCTTTCTCTAGGCACGGGGCCGCACCTCTCTAGGATTTAAAGGGCCAGCCACAGGAAGTGTTGCTGGCTCCAACTATGGACTGATTTCCTATACAGCCCTATAAAAGGGCTGGTCTTGTCATTGTTCCTTGCCTTGCATTGGAGTTACTTCACTCTGGAGGCTCCTGCCTGCCAGAGCTCCGTCAGGTCTTCTTCATGGAGCTCCTCATCATTTCGTCTTTGTCATTTCAAGTCTTCTTGCCTGAGGTCCTCGTCCAGGTGTCCTGGTGTCTTGTCTATATCTTCTGCTTCCTGATGACCCAGGTTCCTTGGTATTCTGCCCTTCTTGGTGAGCGCTCCTGAGCCTTCTGGTCCTGTCAGGCCTGGCTCCCTCGGATGACGTCTTTCCCGAGCGTGGAGTGGCCAGCAGGTGGACTGGTATCCCGTGCTCCTGAGCCGTCATGTCCTGCCAGCCTTTGCGGAGCTCCGGATGACATATGGCTCCGTCGTCAAAGTTCTGCCTCGGCTGGACTCTTCCCTGCGCTTGTCCCGCTCTCCACGTGGTCCGTGACGAGCCTCCTCGGGCTGTGTAGGGCGTGCAGTGGGACAGGGTGCTCCGCGACCAGCCCATTGGATCCCCCCGTCAAGGTAGGCTGAGTAGGGCGCCCTGAGAGACAGTGCTAATGTCCTTCCGCCCAATTTCTCGTCTCGTCTGGACTTCGTCAAGTTCCTTGTCATGTATCTGATGTCGTCGCATCGACCCTGGTCCGGGATGCTGTTGCATCGACCCTGGTCCGAGATGTCTTTGCATCAGCCTTGGTGTCATGTCTTCAACTACCTTGGTGTCATGTCTTGTTCCAGCCCTCGTCTCTGATGCCGTCCGCATCAGCCTTGGTGTCACGTCTTCAACTACCTTCATGTCATGTCTTGTTCTAGCCGTCATCTGTGATGCTGTTGCATCAACCTTGGTATCATGTCTTCATGTCAAGGCCCATCTGCCCTCATCCTCAGGCCAGGCCTGCTGCTCCATGCCGATACAAGTGGCAGGTCCAAAAGGGCTCGGAATGGTCGGAGGACCATTCAACTTCCAACATCATCATGTTGTTTGCCTTGGGAGCTTGCAGGCCTGGCAGAGGGTAAGACCGTCTGCCATGCTGGAACACGCCATCAACCCTCGGTTCAGTCCTGGATCCATCTGGGGTCGGGCTGAGGCCCAAGGGCACACTAAAACACCGCAGTGTAACACAGTGATTTGAATTTCCTTTCAGTTTTTTTAATGCATGGAATATATCACAACTGGGCATCCAATGGTGTTTTTAAACAATAACCACACAAAATATAAACTCTTAGAGGTAGACTTTTAAAGCCTTGCATGTGCAGAAATGACCAAATATGAGCGTAAGTGGGTCGCATGAATTTTAAGTAGCTGGAAAGGATGCATGTACATTCATCCAGAAAAAGTAGACAGGGCCAGCACAACCCTTAATTTAACCTCAGCCAATGTGTGTAACTTTGGTACAGCTCAAGGGGGGGGGGGGGGGGGGGGTGAGAGAGAGAGAGAGAGACTTCTGGTGTTAGCATACAGATATTTCAAAATATGTTTTGTATTTATATTAAAATTCTGCTTATTAGTTGATGGGGTAATTTGGTATCTTTTAACTCAGATGGTTCTTTACTTATAGGTACACAACACAGAGATTATATTATACCTCCCTACCAAGGATAACACACAGCATAAACATGTAGTGGCATCATTAATCTAATACATTTTATATTCAATATACACTATTCTCCAACAACCATGCATCCATAAAAATACTCAATTTTTTATTATTTCTTTCTATATGTCAACACTTAAATATGTAACAAATACATGGATGGGGAGTGATGAACAACTAAGGAAGTTTAGAGAGTGGATTAATTCTTTGCATGTTAATTTGGAATTTACTATACAGTCTAGTAATAGATGGCTTACGTTTTTGGATATGTTAGTATATTGGGTAGGTAGTAGATTGGCTACCTCTGTCCATATAAAACCGATTGACAAAAACTACATTTTGCATTTTGACAGCTTCCACCCACAGATATTGAGGGAGAGCATACCTATAGGCCAGTTTCTGAGATATTGTACAATTTGTTCCTCTATTGAGGATTATAAGGTGAGGGCCCAGGGACTTACTCAGAAATTTATCGTTCGTGGTTACCCTAAGACGTGTGTTAATAGAGCGTATAAAAGACGATTATACACAAATCGAGAAAATGTATTTTAATAAAGGCAGTTTGTTTGCAGGTGGATATATTGATATGCTGTATACTTCATTCATCTAGAATTTTGAGTATTAAGAGAATTATTTTGAAATACTGGGTGGTACTGAAGTCAGTACCCAGGCTCCAGGATATTTTATTTATTTATTTAAACGATTTTATACACTGTCATTCGTGTTTACATCACAACGGTTTACAAAGAAGAAGTTACATCAGAGATATAGATCAGATATATACATCATAGAACATTATAAAATTGTACATTATTACTCTTAAAACAAGATAAAAGTTAGCTTAAGAAGAAAATATTCATGTCAGGAAAAAAGGGGAAAGTTTTCTGGAATCTTGATGTTAATGTCCTTTCTTAAGATCATCTGAGTTGGCTAGCTCAAAGAGCCATGTCTTCAGATCTTTCATAAATTTTTTAACCCTATTTTTACGATGAAGAAAGTAAAAAATTTGAGGGCTTTAATATCTAGTGATAAAAGGGGTTATGAGAATGGTGAGAATAGGAGAGGGGCCAAATTACATGTTCTGGTTGCTCTGTATGTGAGAATGTATTGGCTATCAATAGGTTTCAACATCCACTGCTGAAATATCCATATGTGACTAATGGTTGTTTTTCTTGTCTATCGGAGAGAGTCATATATGTTATTGTATGCCTATATAATATAGTGTAAATTGGGCATATGAAATGGATGATATGCTAGAGAATTGTTGAGCATAAAAGTAATGTATGGATTAAAAAGGTTGGGGCCCCGTTAATAATACATTGGAATACAGCTAACCATCAGGTAGATTAATTTAAATTTTTTATTTTACAGATTAGTAGCAATTATTGGGGGGATGTGACTCATGTATTATGGCAGACAGAACAAAGATTAATCTATCGATGGAAACATCGCATCCCCATGGCCTAAACATTAACGTTGAGTGGGAAACGCTTTACTAATGAAGGGATGGTATATTAGAATGAGGGATTGAATGGATACATTGGGATTGGTTTGGATTGAGAGGTGGGTATATTGTGATTGGTTGAGGCATGTTTTTAAAGACATTGGCCTGAACATCAATTTGCATGGACGACGGCGTCCATGAGAACTAAGCACCATAATCTTTAAGGAGCTCTACTAGGAGAATGAAGGAGTGTTGTCAGGTTTGGTACTCTACAGGATGAGTATATATAGTATTGTATGATGAAGAGACCTAGTGGGTCGGTTTTAAGATTTACACGCAGGCATAGTTTTGTGCGTGCAACCCGGTGCGCAGAAATCTACGCCCAATTTTATAACATGCGCGCGCAGCCACGCACATGTTATAAAATCCAGGGTCGGCGTGCGCAAGGGGGTGCACACTTGTGCACCTTGCACATGCCAAGTCGCGCAGCCTTCCTCCGTTCCCTCCGCCCCCTCCCCACCTTCTCCTCCCTTCTCCTACCTAACCCGCCCTCCAGCCCTACTTAACCCCACCTTACCTTTAACTTAGAAGTTGCGCCTCCCTTCAGGCAGGCATAGGTTACGCGTGCCGGCCAACGGCCGGCCCACGATCCCGGGCACAGCAGCAAATGGCCACTGTGCCTGGAGGCTCCAGCCCCGCCCTTGCCCTGCCCACGCCCCGCCCCCTTTTTCAAGCCCTGGGACATATGCGCATCCCGGGGCTTGCGTGCATCGCCAGGCCTATGCAAAATAGGCTCGGCACACACAGGAGGGGTTTAAAATCTGCCCCATTGTGTTTATCTTATATTTTTTGATTTAGAAAATGAGTGTCAATGCCTTTAGAAGATGTTAGAGAGATGCCTGTAAGAACAGTGGTGTCCATGATTATTGAGTGCTGTGCTATTTGTAGGATCATATTAGCAGAATAAGGATTTTTATTCGATATGGTTTATTGTTCGGGAGATGTAATATGTTTGGGAGGGGGTTATGCAGTAGATGTGTATAATTAGGAGTGATTCTTGATGTTTGCAGTTATCTCGTGCTGGCAAAAATTGGACTATGTGAAAAAAAGAATGAAATGGACATGGTGAAGTTGTGAGGATTATTCCCAGTAAGCCCCCATTTTGGTAATTGTAGTATTTAGTAGGGATATGTAGAGATTATTTTTAAATGATTGTAGTATATTTTAGTTTTGCAGATTGCATGGGACAGTGATTGAATTATATATGGAAAGTATGGCTTGAACTGGGGTGATCCAGTTTTGTGGAAGATATTGTTTCAGCATTCTTATGGGAATGTTGCATTAACATATCCCCTGAAGAAGCCCGTGTGGAGCTAAACAAGGGACCTTGTTGGGATTTTTTTGTTCTGGGATATAATATGAGTGGGTGGGATATGGTTGATGGTTGTGTTTAGTGGGAATTTTAGATGATGATTTTAAATGTGTGTTGAGTGTATGATGTATGAGTGATGTATGATGTATGAGTGTTGAGGTGTGATTACAAATATTGTGAAGACAAAAATGTTTTTTTGTACTTTTTGATATTTTCTGACATGTGTAATATGATGATATATATGATATTTGCAAATACTATATTACTAGTAAAATTTTTGTATTTGTTACATATTTATGTGTCGACATATAGAAATAAATAATAAAAAAATTGTGTAGTTTTATGGACTCATGGTTGTTGGAGAATAGGATATATTGAATATACACTATATAGCAGAGGAGTAGCCTAGTGGTTAGAGTAGTGGGCTATGAACCAGGAGACCAGGGTTCAAGTCCTGCTGTTGCTCCTTGTGACTTTGGGCAAGTCCCTTTGCCCTACATTGCTTCAGGTACAAACTTAGGGCCTCATTTTCTAAAGTATTGCAGGCCTGCGATACTTTAGGGGCGGGGGGGGGAAGAAACGGGGGGCGGGCCTGCACTAGCCGGCAGCAATCACAGGATCGCTGCCGGTTTTGCACCCAATAGCGCCACCATAGGAGGTGTAGCTATTGGACGCGAAAAGGGCCTTACCTTTTCGGCGTCCGCAGCATCTTCGCGGAGTCGGCCCCGGTGACGCCCCGACTCCTCCCCTTCCGGGGCCGACTCCGCCCCCATTTTGGTATCGCATGCGAAATGTCCCTTATCGCGTGCGATCCGTTTAGAAAATAAGGCCCTTAGATTGTAAGCCCTCTGGGGATAGGGAAATGCCTACAGTACCTAAATGTAATCCACTTTGAAGCACTGGAAAAAGTGCAAAATGCAGAATATAATTCTAAATAAAAAAATATATATATGTATTAGATTAATGATGCCCCTATATGTATGTGCTATGCTTTACTTATAGGCACATGGGCTACTTTTGCATTTATTACAACCTATCAGGATGCCTTAACACCTCTGTTATTTTAGTATCCTTTAAAGAAACCTCTGTCTGAACAATGGGCTGCTGAGCAACTGTCGGCTTTTGCCCATGTTTACACGTTGTAGTTATGAATTACACTATCTTTCCTTTCTCTTTCTTGGATACAGTTTTTTGCCTCAGTCACTCCCATTGTCTCTCAGCTTTCCCTTCTTTGTAGCTATCATGCTAAAGATAACTGACTATTTCATCACAGGGATCATAACTTTTAAACCAGGGGGAGGGCGCATATGTGTGTGTGTTCATCAGCTTGTGCCCAAGGACACAGCTATTTTAAAACACATGTGCATATATGCATGCATGTTATAAAATAGCCTGACCACGCATACATGTGTGCTCAATTTTAAGTGAATGTGTGCCTGTGCGTGTAAATGCCTCTTCTACCACATAAATAGGGGGATTTTAAAAGGCACGCATGCTGACGCCATTGCCAGTTTTCCCAATTCATTCCCAGTTTGCCCAGTTAAGGGATAGGATTTCCAGACCCTCCTAGTTTAATAGCCTCTTCCCCCCCCCCCCTGTTAGCCCCATCTTTTAAAAGTCCTCTGATCTGCCTAGAATTTTTTGATTTAATACTTACAAGTCATCCATAGCAGAAATAAAGTTCCGCACAAATTTTAGGTTGAAATCCCAGAACACCCAGGCCCCACCCAGACCGTGCCATTCCCCGCCCCATTTAAATAAAGTTTAATTTGTGCCCCCAGTGGCATGTATGTGTGTATACAGGCAACTTTTAAAATTGACTTGCGCACGCTGACCAAACATATTCATTTATCCTCTACTTTTGGAGAACATTGGGCTTTAAAATTCACCTTAAAATGTTTAAGAGGGGTTCAACGCTTGTTAAGTTATAAAGGGACTGATTTACTAAGCTTTTTTTCTATAGTCTCTGAAGAAGGAGGAGCTGAAAGAAGAGCAGGAGCAGCAGGAGAAAGAAAGAGAGAGACCCTTTCTGTCTCCCAAAGCAGAGTGCTATTGAAAACCAGACAGATGGAGTCAGTCACATATAACCTCTAGAACCATTTGCTAGGCAACTTCATTTAAATATATTTATCTGGTCAGTAATAAGTATTGCATTTTGTTTAATTCTTGCATATTTTTTTACTTCATGTATGAGGTATGTGATGTAGAACTGTGTTTGGCAGATGAGGTTTGAGTGACAAGTCATATATGTGAGTATGAATTTCTTCTAGGGGCAGGATGTAATTTAATAATCAGGGCACATCTTTGGGTAATAAAATATGCCTGAGTGTATCTAGTAGTACTATGCAGTGCTAAGTGTTAAGTGTGATTGAGTCCTGCAATGATATGTAGTAGCACAGCTATATGCTAGTACAATTTGTGTACTGAGAAGACAGTTCTCTGGATGTATGCTGTATTTTTGAGTAGACAAAAGACTGATATATGTGGTTTCCCTTTATACAAAGATGGCAATCACACTACATGTAGAACTAAAGTTTGCTTTCAGAAAGTACACTCAAACTTTAGCACAAAGTTTCAAGGTGGATTTATACATGCAAATCCACTTTGAAAATTAGCAGGTACATGCATACTCGTATGCAGCATATATAAACACATTTACACTTGCTAGCGAGCAGGTGTAAATGTTTATGCATAAATTTACATTTATACTTTTGAAAATCAAAGGTATGCATGAAAATGGCTTCCCCACCTCAACTCCATTCCCTAGAATACCTCTTTGTACTGTACATAGTGCATGCAGAATCCTTTCTGCATGTGGTTTTATGCACACAAATCTCAAGATAATTTTCGAAATCTGGGTTTTATGCATGTAAATGCTTTTGAAAATTCAACCCAAAAAGGTCCGAATAGTGCATTTGTTCTTTTATGTGGTTTCAGTGAATAGCTATGTATATGAGAGAAAAAAAAAAGACTGAGGGAGGATCAAAAAGAAATGACAGTAAAAAGTATATATAGATAAGGTTAATAGAAATAGTGTACATGTTGTGGGGTACTGTAGGCATTGTGACGGTAACTTTTAAACAGCCGTGCGGTTGACAAGTACATGTGTATGCCGGCTAGAGCTAATGGATGCAAGCATTTTATAGGGGTGTGCATTCGTTTTGAACTTAAATGTAAAACGCTACTTTTTTTTTTTTTAACTTAAAAAAGTGATGAGGCGAAAACGATCGGATTTCCAACTTATTCAACATAGCTATGTTGAATACGTTGGAAATCGCGATTGTTGATCCAAAATAAAAATTTAAACCCCTCACCTTCCTTAATCCCCCCCCCAAAGACTTACCACAACTCGCTGGTGATCCAGCGAGGAGTCAGGACACCATTTCTGAACTTCTTTGCGAGGAGCACGTGACGTCGGCGCCACGTCGGAGTGACGCGGCGTCACGTGATTCCCCGCGGGTTCGCTCCGGGACCCTCGTTCGACCCAAAAGGAACTTTTGGCCAGCTTGGGGGGGCCTCCTGACACCCCCCAAGCTGGCCAAAAGTTTCTTTTGGGCCCAACGAGGGTCCCGGAGCGAACCCGTGGGGAATCACGTGATGCCGCGTCACTCCGACGTGGCGCCGACATCACGTGATTCCCCGTGGGTTTGCTCCGGGGGACCCTCGTTGCACCCAAAAGGAACTTTTGGCCAGCTTGGGGGGGTCAGGAGGCTCCCCCAAGCTGGCCAAAAGTTCCTTTTGGGCCCAACGAGGGTCCCGGAGCGAACCCGCGGGGAATCACGTGACGCCGCGTCACTTGACGTGACGCCGACGTCACGTGCTCCTTGCAAAGGAGTTCAGAAATGGTGTCCTGACCCCGCTGGACCACCAGGGAGTTTTGGTAAGTCTTGGGGGGGGGGAATAAGGAGGGTGAGGGGTTTAAATTTTTATTTGCACATATGGACATAGACTCAACTTATGGAATTCTCCATATGTCCATATTGACCGCAAATGACCCCCCCTTTCGACTTATGGACTTATGAACAAAAACTTTTGCTCTGCACATCCCTAGCATTTTATAACATATGAGCATTTATGTGTACATAGTATAAAAAAAGGCTGTACACAAGTATATATGCTTGCAATTTTATATGGATGCACATATGTGCACGCAAATGCCACCTCTACTGTGTAAGTAGAGGGATTTTGGTACATAAGTGTGCCAATGCAATTACCAGTTTACCCAGTTCATTCCCAGTTCGCCCAGGTAAAGGATAAGACTTCCTAACCCCCCTAGTTAACTAGCCTAATTTTACCCTGTTAGCCCCAACCCTTAAAATCCCTCTAACATCTTTACATTTTTTTTGTTTCAGGATTTACACGCCATCCATAGCAGAAGTAAAGTTATGGAATAGAGGACCCAAAGCATGCTTGTGCACATAAAAACTTATGTGCAGATTTCATTGAGAAATCTAAGAACACCCGTACAGAAAGATATGCATGTTCTTGCACGCTTTTAAAAATCCACCACAATATTAAGTCAGAGGAAGTACAGAAAAGCAGTATTTTCTGCTTTTTTGTACACTTTTTTTGGGCTGCTCAGAAATTAGCACCTGCTCTGGGCAGATGCACATTTTTTTTTTGATCTGAGGAGAATAGCTAATAGACTCATCAATATGCATTGGCATGTGATGAGTGCTATATGTTTTGCGGGGGGGGGGGGGGTGGTTGGACGTGTGTTCTGGACACGCTTATCCCCTTGTGGTATAAGGGGTTGTGGACGCACGTCCAAAACCCTTGTCCAACCGTGGGTTAAACAGTGTGATCAGCTGAGCGCGCTGTATTGTATTGGCCTGTTAGAGTGGGAGTAAATCTATTCTGGTTTTGTAGTTCTAACAGCCAAATAAAACGTGCATATGTATGTGGGTGAATAGCTATCTATGGGCATGGCCTTGAATGGTGTGGCGGGCGATTATGGAATGATTTGGTGACTTTGACTGCTTTGAGCTATGAAAGCAGGGAGGAATAGCCTAGTGTTTAAAGCAGCAGGCTTTTAAAGAAGAAAATCCGCATTCACATCCGAGTGCTGTTCCTTGGGTAAGTCACTTCATCCTCCATTGCCTCAGGTATCATCTTAGATTGTAAGCTTTCTAAAGACATGGGAATGTTGTCTATGGTATCTGAATGCAATCTGCTTTGAAGTGACTAGCCAATTGTTGTGCTAGGAGAGGACCCTTGGCCTGGTGCAGGATTGGTATGGCCCTCCGGTCAGACCCAGAGAGCACCTGCCACCAGGAGGCGGAGCACAGGAGGAGCAGAGGCTAGCTGGAGCTTCGCCAATACCAACCCGGGGTTCCCTCAGGTTGAGCCCTTGGTTACCCGGGCCGCCTTGTCTTAGGTGGACCTTGCAGGGTCTCCAAGAGAGAAAGTTCAAAGGAGTGCCCACCACGAACAAGGGTGTGCGGTCGGTGTTCAGGCAGGGAAGTCCAAATGTCGCAGGAGGCCGGAAGAGAGTGTCTGCGTGTATGGCGAGTATCAAGGCCAGAGTATATTTTAGAATGGTCAGCCAGGCAGGGTCGGTAACAGAGGTCTATCCGGGCATAGTCAGGTCAAGCAGAAGGTCAAGTTCCAGGTGGCAATCAAGAGAAAACAGAGTTCCAAGCAGAGGTCAGGTCAGGCAGCAGAGAGTAGTTGGAGTTCCAAGCAGAAATCAGGGCAGGCAGCAATCAGAGAGTAGTCAAAGAACAGGCAAAGGTCAGTACCGTGAGATCAGTCCAAAGGGTACAACCAGGAATGGAGAGACGAAGGAGCAGGAGACGCTGGACAGGAGACACGGGAGATGCTGGAATTGGAGACGCTGGAACAGAGAGACTGGAACAGGAGGCACAGGAGCAAGACACTGGAATGCAGGAAGGCACCAGAGCAAGAACCCAGCTTCCGAGGAGAAGGTATGCAGAATGTTACCCCAGGGAGCTGACTATGTCATAGAGGCCGACGGTCGGCCCCTGAGACATTGTGAGGGGAAAGGTAGCACTGGCACCATTTTGAATACTGGCAATACGGCCCGAGTGCAGGAGGTCGCTCCCGGACCCCTGCTGGACTTTTGGCAAGTCTTGTGGGGATCAGGAGGCCCCCCCAAGCTGGCCAAAAGTCCCTGGGGGTCCAGCGGGGGTCCGGGAGGGATCTCCTGCACTCAGGCCGTATTGCCAATATTCAAAATGGCGCCGACGCTACCTTTGCCCTGTTACATGGTAAGGGCAAAGGGCCATCGGCGCCATTTTTTTTAGCGCAGTTGATGGCCTGGGAACGGAAGATCGCTGTCCGCGGCCCCCCTGGACCACCAGGAATGTGTAACATTTTTTTGGAGGGGTCGGGAGAGTGGGGGAGGATAAGGGGGTAATTTTAAAGGGTCGGGTGGGGGTTTTTTTTTATCGGCGCGGGCCTCACTAAAAAAAATTAGTAATGTGAATTGGAATCGGAACCGATCCCAATTCACATCTCTAATGATCAGATTTCCCCCCCCCCCCCCCCCCCCCCAGCCGAACCCGATCGTTAAAACGATCTGGCACACGATTCACATCCCTACTCTTAGTTAAATAAAAGTACTTTACATGGAATACACGCATTGATCACACAAGTAAATACTGGGATTAGCAAAGTAGTACAGCAAAATGTATGTACTTTCTGGAAAGATTAAGCTGTTTTTCCCTTTACCTTACACTGCTATTTACATTAAGGTCAACATGCTGTAATTAGGGGCCGATGGAGTAAGCTGCCCTGACCTTACTGCAAGTTAACTCACATTTTAGAGTGTGTTTCTTTTTTGCACTAACCTCACTATGTAATAAGAGTTTTAGTGCCACAAAAACCTGCACTATAAAATCTGTGACAAGGTTAGCAATGCATGTCTCATGCTAATTGCAGGATAATAACCTTATTAGCTATTACCCTGAAATGAAAGGAGGCATACTAAGGGTGAGGCAGCTTAGCATAATTCGTTTTACTATGGGAAATGTAAATCCTGGTCAGAGGCTTGAGTTAAATCCTGCAGTAAAGAGGAGAGCATCCCAGCGGAGGTATAGTGTGGCCTGCGGAGCCAGCAAATCCTCCATCTCTTTCTCTCCCTCCCCTCCCAAGAATGTAGAAACCTTCCCTCTCACCTTAAAGGGGTCCAGGGTCCGAAGTCATGCTCCCTTTCCCTTCCCTCTCCCTAACTTTCCCACCTCTAGAATCTGCTTTCTCACCCAGGAATCCTAGTCAGAGAAGATTTTACCTTCTCTGGCTGTGCTGTTCCCTTTCTGGCAGCTGATTGGTCCCTCCACTATCACATGTCAGTGAAAGGACCAATCCCCTTTCTGAATTCTGAAAGGCCAGCCTTCTGAAAGAGGATTGGTACATTCACTGACAGCTCACACTGGAGGAACCAATTGGCAAACAGTAAAGGAGTGAATAAATTAAGTGTCAGGCCCTTAATATTAACTTATTCACGTCTTCACTGTCTGCCAGTGGTCCCTCCACTGTCAGCTGAAGGTCAATTGAAAAAAATATGCCAACTGTTGGAAGGAAGAAATCAAAGGGAAATGAAAAAACAATGTAGCAAATGTATCTGGTGCCAATGTGATACTGTAATGCATTTCATTATTTTTACTTCTTTGATTTCTAGTATAATGTTGATATATATATTTTACAATTGAAATTACTTTTCAAAGAGGAATTTTATTTGTATCTTAAGGAAAGTTTTCATTTACCAAATGTGGTAACCTAAGCCAAGCACATATTATCTCCTCTTTACATATTTGCATGTGGTCTAAGTACCATAAACAGATTAATTGCCAGGCCAGCCACACAGTGAAGGTTTGTGCATACATTTCTGGAAAATTGAGAGCTGTAAACAATATTGCAATCACTTTTGGATGAAAGATGCTATAAAAATCTAGGCTGGTAGTCCTCATTTCTAGCAGGATAGCAGTTCTGCATTATCTTCCTGACTTAATTTTGATAAATGTAATTATTGTTCTTGGTTGATGATATGCACAGAATGCAGAGCAGTAGGATGCTGGCACTGGTTTCACAGTCTGGTACTCACACTGGGGGAATCACAAGGATAACTGGTCAGTCCTTCATAACTTCATTTCCCAAATGGTCATAATCAAACAATTTTTATTTAAGTAATCAGCATGAAATCCTTAGCTTTGTTTTTGCAACCAGTATTTTGTTTATGGAGCCAAATAGTGAAAACTTTGATACTGAATACCGTGCATGTGTTAATTTTGGCAGCTCATGAAGATTCTGGAAATGCCTTGCTCTGTTGCCACCACCCACTCCTCAACCCCCTGCTCATCAGTCCCTCCAAACCACAGAGAAGTGTTTCTTTTTTAATACTTTTCTTACACTATTTCTCAGGGAAGTAGGGAGGAAGAGTGTGTGATTTAAGCAGGGTGAAACTCGATCTCAAAGTGTCTGTAGGACCAGAAGTTTTTAAAGAAAACATTGCTTAAATTTTATGCTCACTGCTGCTTCAGCAGGCCAATTAGACTTGATGGGAATTCTAGAAAGCTGTCGCCAGGCATTGCAGCAGGAATAGCAAACAAGGTCTAAAGCAAATAAACGCCTGCTAAAATGTGACCATCTTTAGAACCTCCTGAGTGCTGACCTCCCTCTTCCTTGTGGCTGGGATGACCAGGGTGTGGACTGGACTGCAGGGTTAATTTGATCTGACATTAGTTAACAGCAGCTATTACTAGAAAGCAATTAATCAGGGACAATCTCCAAACAGGAGGAGAATAAATAAACTGGCCAGTAACAGTCTGATCTATTCTACCTTCTAGATAAGGACCTGGCCCGAGTGTCATGCTGAGGTGGGGGGCCATCCGTCTTGCTCAGTTTCTCCAGTGATCTTTGGTGATACTGCAAAGTCCCCATACATTTATCTTTCTTTGTAAAAGGCAGGACACATACAGTTAAGGTGCAGAAAGCTTACAAAACTTGCTTTCTGCTATCAGTAAATTCAATTAAATGCTTTCAGGATTTTTGGCTTCTGGCATATGCAGGCATTTTGTACCCCACCTCCAGATAGTAAGTCTAATTATGGTTTTCATGGTAGTTTGTGAGAGAAATCACATTTCTATTTTATGCTAAATGAATGACAGCTGGATGATACCCATAAAACATAAAACCATATATCTTGTACTCTTGAAAATGATGTGCTAATAAGCTACTGTAATACAAGGTCAAACATTTAAAAAAAATCTGCTTCCCAGAATCTAGTTTATTTCTGTTGGCTCCCACTATAAATAATTTTATAAAGGATAGAAAGTGACAGCAGATAAAAACTATCAGGCCTATCTAATCTTCCCATTTTTCTTAAACAATTCAATACTCTACTTGATCACTGGCTTTTCCCTTGCTTTTCTATCATGAAGGATTCCTTGGACTTGTCTTGTGTCTTCATAAATTCCAGTATTGTTTTTGCCCCATCTCTTTCACTAAAATGTGGCTACCCCCCTTTACATGAGTCTACCCCATCTAGCCTTAGATCATGATGTCTTATTCTGTAATTAACTTTCTTCTGAAAAATACCTTTTCTAAATTTATAATTTTAAAGTATTTGAATGCTTCCATTAAGCGCTGGCTAACCCTGAACCAGTGCTCTGAGTGTTTTGGGATTCATTCTTCCTAGATGAGCTATTTGGCCTCTAGAGAAACAGGCTGCCAGCAAAGGAATCTTATATCTTTTAAGCTATTTGTCTTCTGTCCAGTCAGCTGTTCTCCAATTGGCCCAGTAGAAGCCAACCCAAAATGGTTGGGTTACTTGTTTCCTTCCCTGGCTGTGCCCCTGACCAGTTCATTGTTTGCATTTTAACTTGTGTGATCCCAGCTCAAGCTAACTTCTGTGTATCTGCATGCATCCTGATAAAATTCTATCATCTGTGTAATTCCTGCATTTCTGCCTGTATTATGGTCAGTTTGGATACCCTGGATTCTGGCTTTGGCCTGCCTTTGACCATTTTTCTGCCTGGTGGACGTAGCTTGTTGCTAATATAATCTCAACTAGCAATAAACAAACATTTCATGAATCTTCTGAATATGGTTTTCAGTTTTTGGTAGCTGGCTTTGTGCCAATAGAGAACATTAACCAAGTCTTGATCCCTAGTAGCTGTCTATGTCCCAGACAGGGACCTTGACACTATATCTCCTTTTCTTCTCCATAATATACTGTACATAAATTGTTCTTGCATGTTACTTCATAGAGCATATATTATATATATCCTGCAGTAATTTGGTAGCCTCCTCTGGATTGCCTCTGCTCTGTCTTTATCCCTTCAAGAAGGAGGTCACCAAAAAGTTTAGATGAGATCTCATTTTGATTTTTACAGATGTATTGTTTCTGGAGGATTTTTTCTGCTGGTTATATCTTTCATTGCATCCCAGAATCCTGCTGATTTGTTGCACTATTTACTCCTGGAGGAATTCTGTGCAAAAAAACTTAAAATTCTGCAAAATTCTCAAACTTTATATTGGTCAAAATAACAGAATTTACATGACAATCTTTAAGTAATTACATTTTAAATTAATACAGAAAAAAGTTATTAGTTAGAGATGCAGAATTTTAAATGTTTTGTGCAGAATTTCCCTAGAAATTCACTGTAAGAATGTCCCTTCCTCTTGCTCTTCCTACTCCCTTTATCACTTTGCCCTCTTAGGCTCCAACTCCTCCATCTGCCAGTATCTCTCCCCTCCACCTCTAAGCTCAACACCTTTCATTCTATCGCCAGTCCCAGAGTTTGACCCCATTCTCAGTACTGCCCCTTACACAGGCTCCCTCTGTCCTTCCCTCTCTCACACACATGCTCCCTCTCTCTAATACACATAGACACACCCTCATACAGGCTCCCTCACTCTCTCTCGCGCACACACACACACACACACACACATCCTCATACAGGGTCCCTCTCTCTTGTCTACACGCCCACACAAGCTCCCTTTCTCTCTCACACATATATCTTCACACGTGCTACCTATGTCTCTCTCTCATGCACCTCTTCACACAGGCTCTGTATCACACATACACAATCCCTTCACATAGGTTAGCACCTTCACATACACACGATCCCTTTTTCATTCACATGAGCTCCCAATCTCTCACACACATACACACTCCTTCACAATCTCCTCATATATGCTCCCTCTCTCTGGCACCCACACTCAAGCATCCCCCCCTCTCTCACACCCCTCTCTCTGCTCTCTCACCCTCCCCTCCCCTCTCTCATACTCCTCTCCCTGCTCTCACTCTCCCCTCCCCCACACCCTCTCCCTGCTCTCTCACCCTCTCCTCCCCTCCCCTCCTCTTTCTAACATCCCTCTCTCTGCTCTCTCACCCTCACCTCTCCCTGCTCTCTCAACCTCCCCTCTCTCACACCCCCTCTTCTCTCCTCTCTCACACCACCTTCCCCTCTCCTCTCTCACACACACACATTCACTCTCACCGGGGCCTTTACCTTCGCTGCGAGCGGAGCACACTCCGTTTGCGGCACACAGGGTCCTTCATCTTCACAGCGAGTGGAGCACATTCCATTCATGGCACACAGGGGCCTTCATCTTTGCCACGCATGGCACGCTAGGGCCTTTATGTTTGCCATGAATGGAGCGCCAGGGCCTTCATCTTCATGCGCTCTGTTCACAGCATGCCAGGGTCTCTACTCTCTACTGCCACTTTCTGCACAGAAAATGGCAATTCTGTGCAGGGAGGGAATTCTGCGCAATTTCTGCACTCTGCAGTAGCGCAGAATTCCCCCAGGACTAACTATTTGATAACCTTCTGATCAGTGGCATTGATCACTTCCAGATTCTTCTTCTGTTTATTAGTCATTCAACCTTCCTTTCCATCATCATGTAATGTTGCCTCAGGTTTCTATACCCCAAATGCATGATTTTGCATTTTTGGTCATTACATCTTAGCTGTAGCATGCTTGATCACTCTTTTTTTTTCAATCTTTCTTCATTTTTCCACTGCCATTGAAGTGTTATCTCTGTTAGAGATCTTAGTTATATATATATAAAGTATATCTTCCTTATTAATCCTGAGATCCATATTCAGCTGCTATGCAGTGTTGTGCCTGTCGGTCTTAGACAGCTACAACCACAAGTACTCACTTCTTGCACTACTCTCCTGCCCTCCCGGGGTTTCCTCACAGCACGGGCCTGCCTATACGTCTCGTTCCTCAGGACTCCTCATGGCGGCATGGATGCCGCTACTTCCTACTTCGATGCCAGGCTTTCCTAGGTATGCAGGTGCGTCACAGACCCCGCCTTTGAAGCCTCTTCGGAGGGAACCTCGAGGGCATCCCTGGTTGATGATGTCATCGGACTCCTGTACTTAAGCTCCACCTTCTCCCCCAGCTAGCTGACTTGGCAACAAGTTCCGTATGAGTCCTCAACTCCTGCCTTGTGTTCTTGAGACGTCGCTACATGCCTTGCTCCTGGACCCTGTCTGGCACCCGCTCCTCGGGGGTCAGTGTGCACTCCTACGGGAATTGCTCCTCTGGCCTATCCCACTCCTCGTGCTGGCTTTGCGCCTCTTGGGTCCTACTCAGCAACCGGCTCCTGCTACTCGGGTCTCCCTTGGAACACTGCGGCAACCTGTGAGTTCCTTGGCTAGCCTTCCCCGTTCCTCGGGGTTGCGCCTGTGTTCTAGCAAGACTGTCTGCGCTCTCCCACTCCTCGGACCATGCTCACTACTCAAGAGACTACCTATAGCCTCCCCGCTCCACAGGGATTGCTCCGGGGTATTCAAGACAATTAGCTGTCCCGCTCCTCAAGCCCGCTTCTCTACTAGACTGCCGGTACTCCTCTGATCTCCGGGTTCCTGCCTGCGTCAGCAGTTGAGACCGGGCCCAGGCTTCCCTGCCTCGTGGATGAGATAGAAGGTAAGGTTTGTCTGTTTGCGAATGACACTAAGATCTGCAAAAGAGTGGACATGCCGGAAGGAGTGGAGAGAATGAGATGGGATTTAAGGAAGCTGGAAAAGTGGTCGAAGATATGGCAGCTGAGCTTCAATGCCAAGAAGTGTAGAGTCATGCATATGGGGTGTGGAAATCCAAAAGAACTGTATTCGATGGGGGGTGAAGGGCTGATGTGCATGGAGCAGGAGAGAGACCTTGGGGTGATAGTGTCTAATGATCTAAAGTCGGCGAAACAATGTGACTAGGCAATAGCTAAAGCCAGATGAATGCTGGGCTGCATAGAGAGAGGAAAATCGAGTAAGAAAAGGGAAGTGATTATCCCCTTGTACAGATCCTTGGTGAGGCCTCACCTGGAGTACTGTGCTCAGTTCTGGAGACTGAATCTCCGAAGGGACAGAGAGAGGATGGAGGCAGTCCAAATAAGGGTGACCAAAAAGGTGGATGGTTTTCATCGAATGACTTATGAGGAGAGATTGAAGAATCTAAATATGTAAACCCTGGAAGAAAGGAGGAGCAGAGTGATATGATACAGACTTTCAGATACTTGAAAGGTTTTAATGATCCAAAGATAACGACAAACCTTTTCCGCTGGAAAAAAATCAGCAGAACCAGGGGTTACATTTTAAAACTCCAGGGAGGAAGACTCAGAACCAAAATCAGGAAGTATTTCTTCATGGAGAGGGTGGTGGATGCCTGGAATGCCCTGCCGGAGGAAGTGGTGAAGACCAGAACTGTGAAGGACTTCAAAAGGGCAAGGGATAAACCCCGTGGATACATAAAGTCTAGAGGATGTGAATGAAGAGTGGGTGGCTCGCGGAAATACCCTTATTCAATAAACATACTGTTGCGACCATTACTGCTCGATGCCATCACTCCGCCCTCTTTACCTCTGTGGTGACTCCCTCTGGGTCTGATGGACGGCTGGCTGCTGTGGCGTCTCCATGCCGTCTCCCTCCAGCGTCCCTGGACCGGCTCGACGTTGCAGATCCGCCATGTTTGCCTGAAGACTGAGGGTGCGTGCGCGTGCTCTAATTGAAGTACCAGCAAGAGCACAAACCTCAGGGGTGTTCCCCTGAGATGACGTCATCTGCTTCCAATATTTAAAGGTCTCTGATATCGCTAACAAACTGAGTTAGCAAGGATTTGCCAAGGATATGAACAGGACTCGTTTCGCCTATCCAAGCTACTCTGCCTCCTTGGACTTACCAGAGGTACCCGCTCCTCAGGGGCCTCGCTCTTTTCTTTACTTTCAGATTACAGATAGGAACCAGTACTCGCTCCTCGAGGGCCCATGTTCTTGGACACTCTGAAGATTCTCTACTGCCTGGAAGCTATTACTGCTACAAACAATTGTGAGTTACCATCGCTCTCTCAGAGCTTTCCCTGGAACCAGGTACTCGCTCCTCGAGGGCCTAAACTTTTCCAGCTCCTGAGCTTCCTTGAGACTTTGCATGAGTTTTGTCATCTAGTTCTGTTCATGAACTCTGCCTACTCTGCCTGCTCACTTTCTACAGTTTCTCAACAGCTCAGCCATCCTGGATCGTTGTTCCAGTGCCTGAGGGACTACAGCCCTGCCGGGCATGTCGGCTCACTGCTGCCACCTCTGGTGGTTTCAGAAACCTGTTTAATAAAAGAACTAATGTGTGTCTGTCTCCATACTCAAGCCTAGCCGGTGGTCCCTCTCGGGATATCCTCCCGGGGGAGTGGTCATCTGCCACTGGCCCAGGGATCACCCACTACTATATCTGAATTACAGATTGCTACTCCCAGCTCTACACAGAGCTTTCCTAACCAGATTGCTAGCTCTTCCCTCTTCAGGAGCCCGCAGTACAGATTCATTACAGATCCTATCTGATTGCTCTGCCCATCCGGCATCAGATTCCTAACAGATTGCTAACTATGCAGTCTACTAACTTTAGATTCCTAACAGATTGCTAACTCCAGTGGATCCGGCTTATATGTGGGATGTTGTTAACTCCAGTGGATCTGGGTTCAACTTTGGGATGTTGTTAACCCCATGGATCTGGCACATCTCTCTGCCTTGCAGGCTATACCGGGCCTGGCTCAACGCATCTCAGAGCAGCAAGAAACTTTAGAGAAACTTACTGCAGCATTTCATCAGCTACACACACAGAAGACACAAGGCACAGCTTCTAGCCAAGAAGGTCAGTTACATGAGGTAACTTTAAAGACTGCTGTACCATTTGCAGCTCCTAGACGCTTTTCCAGAGAAATCCAGAAGACCTGGGGCTTTCTGAACCAGTGCTGAATGCACTTTACCTTACAGCCAACTTTATTTCCCATGGCTCTTTCGAAGACCACCTACATCCTGTCATACTTGGATGGAAGAGCCTGTCATGGGCATCTACCTTGTTGGAATGGAAGGACCCTATTTTGCAGGACATAGAAGGATTTATGGACTTGTTTAAATCCATCTTTGATGTCCCTGCTCATACTTCTGTTTCCAGTTTTGCTTTGGTGGGCTTGAAGCAACGCAACAGATCACTGGCTGAATTTGCCATAGAATTCAAGACCTTTGCAGTGGAACTTCGCTGGGACCCCAATTGTCTCAAGACTCTCTTCTGCAGAGGCCTGGATACCCACTTAAAGGACGAGCTGGCCGCTCGCCAGACACCTGACTCGCTGGATGAATTAATAGCCTTGGCCACTCGGATTGATCACCGGCTCCGAGACAAGGTGAAGGAATTCCGGCCTAAGGTGTTACCTGGGTTGAAACAGGCTAGTACTACCACTGCAACTCGGATGGTTACAGTCACTGCTGCTGCTGATAAAGATGAACCGAAGCAACTTGATCATGGACATTTGACCTCTAAGGAGAGAAGATTTCAGAAGAAACGCGGCCTGTGCATGTACTGTGGTCAGCCCAGACATGATGTCTCTGCATGCCCCATATGTCTGGGAAACGGACGGGCCTAAATCCCACAGGAGGACTCTTCTTGGGCCATACTGCATTTTCTCCTCTGCCTTCTCTTCCAGTCTCCGTGATCCATGAACCAGTTATGGTTCAGACTCCTGCCCTGAAGGACTCAGGGGCAGGAGGCAACCTTATTCTCAGACGTCTAATGGAAGACCTGAGGAGTCCCTTCATCAAATTAGAAGATCCATTATTGCATCACAACTTGAAGTGGGCTTTGGACGTTCCTTTATATCGCCACTTCTCCTGAAGATCTCAGTGACGTCAATGGCAGTTCAACTCATAGCTGCTGATATTCATAGCATCTTCTACGTTCACCTTGGCTCAAAGGCGTTCAACATCTATCCGCATTCACAGATTATAAACTTAGAGATATCTGTTATGTTCCATCTATTTGGAGGATGTGTCTGATGAGCCACAGCACTTGACTGATCCGAAGAAGATATCTCTGGCAACCAGCTAGTCTGTTCCGCTGGTAATGCCATCATCTTTAGAAGTGGATTTTGGACGCACCTCAACATCACTACTTCTGCTGAAACCTCGGTAACGTCCATAGCAGCTACTTATTACTGCTGAATTCTACTTCATCTCTCATCCAGCAATTTTTACTGGAGAATCATCTTTAGAAGTGGATCTTGGACGTTCCCCAACATCACTACTTCCACTGAAGCCTCAGTGACGTCCATAGCAGCTATGTATTACTGCTGAATTCTACTTCATCTCTCATCCAGCAACTTCTACTGGAGAGTCATCTTTAGAAGTGGATTTTGGACATACCCTAACATCACCACTTCCACTGAAACCTTCAGTTACGTCCACAGCAGCTCAATCCATTGCTGCTGATATCATCAATAACACTCTGCAAGATTCTTCCAAATCTCAAGATCCATCTGTCATCAATACAGAAGACGAATTAGAAATCAAGATCAAAGAGATTCTGGATGTTTGTAACAGAGGCAAGACTTTTGAATACCTTCTGATTTGGGAAGGCTTCGGCCCCGAATTAATCTCTTGGGAGCCTCAGACCAATATCTTGGACAAAGAGATGCTTCATCAGTTCCACCTCGCGCATCCTTCTAAACCTAAGCCTGGTACCTGAAGAGGAGATCGCCCTTTGAAGGGGGGTACTGTTGAGACCATTGCTGCTCGACGCCCTCACTCCGCCCTCTTTACCTCTGTGGTGACTCCCTCTGGGTCTGATGGACGGCTGGCTGCCGCGGCACCTCCATGCTGACTCCCTCCGGCGTCCCCGGACCAGCTCGATGTTGCAGATCTGCCATGTTTGCCTGAAGACTTAGGGCGCACGCGTGCGCACGCTCTGGTTGAAGTACCATCAAGAGCACGAACCTCAGGGGCGTTCCCCTGAGATGACATCATCCGCTTCCAATATTTAAAGGTCTCTGATATCGCTAACTTCATGGAGTGCCCCCTAGTCTTTCTATTATCTGAAAGAGTAAATAACTGGTTCACATCTACCTGTTCTAGACCTCTCATGATTTTAAACACCTCTATCATATCCCCCCTCAGCTGCCTCTTCTCCAAGGTGAAAAGTCCTAACCTCTTTAGTCTTTCCTCATAGGGGAGCTGTTCCATTCCTCTTATCATTTTGGTAGCCCTTCTCTGTACCTTCTCTATCACAATTATATCTTTTTTTAGATGTGGCGACCAGAATTGTACACAGTGTTCAAGGTGCGGTCTCACCATAGAGCGATACAGTGTCCAAATCTTCATTTAGTCAGATAATATCTGAGTTATCTGGCTAAATGCTTCTGAATGTGGACCTTCTCTTTACAATATTGCTCAGGTAATCATTGAACAGAACCAACCCCAAAACTGACTCATGTGGCGTTCCAGGGTCATCATTATCTCTTCAGATTGAACTCCATTTTCCTTTCAGTTTCTATCCTAGTTTACCACCTTTGGATTCTCCATCTTGGTTGCCCATCTTGTTTATGAGTTTTCTGAACTCTAAGCCACTTCTGGTACTCTGCTCTGATCTAATTGTCTGGTCACCTACTCAAAGAAATTAATCAGATTTGTTTGACATTATCTTAAGTGAATTCATGCTGCCTTAGATGCAGTAGTACACTGGATTTAAAAAAAAATCCATAGTCCTTTTTTTTTATCATGATTCTACTAATGTTTGTATCACTGATATCAGGTTAACTGGCATGTAATTGTCAGCCTCCTCCCTTCTCTTATATTTGGAGCCGGCTTGTTTAATCTGTTTCTATTCCTTTGGAATTAATTTGATTAACTAGGATTGTTAGTGGTGCTGCCAGAATATCTCTAGTCTAGCTTAACATATTTGGATATATCCCATCTGGTTCTATTTTCTTGTCTTCTTTCAGTTTTTGCTAGTTCTATATAGGCATCCATTCTGTAAATGGCACTATAAAGTCAGTAAAGTTTGCTCAAAAACAGCAGGCTTCATATTAGGAAAGTAACTAATAGCACTGTCCATCACATAACTAATGCAGGAAAATTGAATACTGTCAGCAACTTAATGTTTGTGCTTTAAAGGTTCTATAGTCATGCATCATTATATAACCAACTGGGATTTAGTTGTTTTTCTTTTTCGTCCCTTATAGGAACAAAGAAAGGTTCTTCACCAGGACTTGATTATTAGCTTCTAGTAGAATTGCTACTTGTAGTTTTAGCTGGTTTCCCCTGGAGTCTTACTCTAACAAAATCATAGCAAATAACATTTTCCTGTTGTGGTGTGGCACACTGTAATATGGTTCTTTTCTTACAATTTTTGTTGTTTTTGGAATTCAACAGCATGTTGAAATAGATTATTCTGGTATTTCTTTATTTTGGTACTGTGGCTGAAAGGCCAAGGCCTACGATGTCAGAGAGACCAGCTGCTTAAGCACCCTTAAGGGCACAGGCCTCATTCAACTCTCTCTATTAAAAAAAAAAGAAAAAGTCAGCATTTCATCCTGAACTTGAATCCTCATTTAACTTTTCCTAAAAAAGAGTTGGCATTGGCTATGCAGTTTATTCTGATGCTAATGGTAATAAAGCAGAAATGTGTATAAAGTACTGCTCTGATGCACTAGAAACACAATTGAAAGCTTGCTTTAGCTTCATTTGAATGAACATTAAAAGAAGACTACTGTGTTTGAAATGACTCCATCTGAGCGGTTAATTATTCCTTCCTAAGCAACCAGATATTCATTGCTGATTAAGGCTCTCACCCAAGATTAATCTAGGGAGCATGGTATACACTGCAGGAACATGTGCAGCCTGAAAATGAATTGTAAACAAGTTATTATAGCTGTACTACAATCTAGAACTGTAAAAACTTATTTTTCAGGATTTGTAGGGGTAATTTTTAATGCCACTTATGCATATAAAACTCAGTTTTATCACATAAGTGGTTCTTTGAAAATAGCTCTGGTGGATATGCCTGCAAAAGGATAAGCATAGCCTAATCACATGCATTTTTCACGCAAACTCACAGTAGGCATTCCAATAACTTTATGCTCCTGAGTTTAGAAGCAGACACTACTTGAAACCCAAAGTAATAATATAATCTCATGTTCTTTGAAAGAAATAAACAGGGTCATTCATTAAAGTGCGTTATGGCATTAACACACGCGATAATACCATAGCACACATGATAGTTGTTGCAGCGCATGGCACAAATGCAAATTTGGCAAATTTATTCAAAGGGTTTGGTTTTGGGCAGGATTAAAGAAAATGAGGGGCATTATTGCATCGTGCAATAGCAAAATGTACACATGCACACTATCAATGCCAGAAATAACTAGGCCATTTTTTCAGGCTTAAGCTGTGCAATATGCCCTAAACAGCTGTAATTCCATTCTGGGCATGGAGAGGAAGTGGGGAGGGAGAGAGAAAAAGATAAAGAGTGAGAGTGAGAGCCTCTGGGGTGGCATACCTAGTAGTCAACTATTTATACTGCTATAGGAAGGCCAGGTAGTAACTCGAGGTGAGATTTTGATGGCAGCGTAGGGTTTTGGAGCCAGGTTTACAAGCAGAGGGAGTCATACAAACAGCACAGCAGACCTCAGTGAAGATCTGATGTCATTTGTAGTGAGGAAAGTCATACAAAAGTGATATTTCTACAATGTTCTCTCACCCTAGTTTGATGGACTCTCTACCAGGGTGCTATCAAACTAGGGTGAGAGAACACTGAGGTAATCTGATCTTTGTGTGACTTTCCTCACTCCAAATGACATAAAATCTTCACTGAGATCTACTGTGTTGTTCCTTTGTCTCTCTCTGCATGTAAGCCTGGCTCCAATACCCTACACCACTACCAAAACCTCACCTCGAGTTACTAGCTGACTCTCCTATAGTGATATAAATAGGTGACGACTTACTATGCTAGCTTTAATAAGATTCTCTCTCTCTTTCTCTCTTTCTCAAAAATTATCATATCCACACTCCTTTTCTTATCTAGGGGACCTTAATTTAAGGTAGCTACTTCAATTGAATGATTTATTATGTGTAGGATTTTACATCTTTTTGGAAAAGCATGTACCCCTTTTTTTTTTTTACTAGTAAGGTTAACTGATATTTGAATAAGCAACTATGTATTGCTATATTGCTATGGAAATCAAATTCTTTTGTTCAAATCAGTGAACTATATTTCCTGTACAATACAACCAAGCTTAAGGAAAAGTGACCGAGTGACCTTCCTCTTAAATAACTTCAGAATTAAATAAATACCACTTGGTAGTTTATATTTTGCTCAGCTGCCAAAATAGTTGTGGGAGCATACAATGTACAGTAATGTGTTTTTGAAGTATACTCTGTTGCTGGGGGGTGACTATAACTTTAATTATAAAATGAATTTTTCCTCTTCCATATGCCAAAATTAATTTATCCTGAAGCTAATTTTATTTTAAAAAGCTGAAAAAATCTCAAGGAAAAATCACTTTAGAAAAAAAAAAAAAAGAACAAAAAGCAACACAATGAATGAAGTTTAAGGAGGGAAATGCAAGTCCATAAATTATGAATAAAGCCTTAAGGGCCTGATTTACTGAGGATTTTCCCATAGACACAAAGGGTTTGATTCACTAAGGCTTTTCTCTCATTCTGTCTTTGTGGGAAAAAAAAAGCTAAGTGAATCATGATCAAAATGATATTTAAGTTCTTGGTAAGTGAATTCTTAATATGTTAAAAGTTGAGTCTGGGCTAAGTCAGTTATCCCAACTTTCAGTGCCTCAAATAGATTGAGAAGACATATGTATTAATATTGTCACTATTCCCAGTATTGCTATTATGTTGGAACCAATGAAGGTGCATCCATATGCTCACAATGATATTTGTTTGTATGAAGTATTGAATTGAATGAGATATTCTTATTGATGGTAAATTAATGAAGCCATTTTAATTAACTGCAAACCAGAGCAAAAGGGCACCAAACAAGCTGCAAGCCATACTTTTTACTCTTTTCGTTTCAGTGGCGTTCTTCCCCGGGTGACAACAGGGGGAGGGTTGCCATTGCTGTGTGCAAGAAGGTCCCTGCGCCGGTGCGAAGTGACATTCTGGTGGGGTTTCCCCACTCCCTATCAGGAAAAGAGAGGTTCTGGGGCAAATTACTCTGAACTCTAAAACTACTAGCACGACTCAGCATCTTAATGTAAATGTGATGTATTTTAAGTGATGTAAGTTATAATATTGTGCATGTTTTTTCTTGTAAACTGCCTAGACTCCTACCCCCAGTGCGGTACATAAAAACTTTTAAATAAATAAATAAATAAATAAATAAATAATAAAACAAGAGGCCCTGACACCAGCATTTCCTCTGAGCCGGCAGCAGATGAAGAGACTCTGCAGTGCTGCCAGTGTTTCCTCAGAGCCAGCAGCAGATGAAGAAACATTGCAGTGCCACTGTCATTTCCCTGGAGCCGGTGGCAGATGGAGAGGCCCTGCGGTGTCACTCTCATTTCCCTGGAGCTGGTGGCAGAAGAAGAGGCTCAGCTGTGCACTGCAGTCAGCAGTCAAAAAAGAGGTCCAAAATATATGTGAGAGAGCTAGAGACTGATTCTGTGAGAGGGGGCCTGTGTATGTGTATGTTGTGCATTTGTGCCTGTATATATGGTGTGAGAGGGGTTAAAGTTTTTGTGCTTTTCTCTAATCCATGACATTCTCAGGAAGAAATATAAAGTTCCTAGCTATGGAAAGTGGGAGTTAGTTTTAATTATTGGATGTGATGTACCTGCTGTTTTTAAATATTTTATTAGTGTTTGGTAATTCTATTCATCAGCTGTTTTGATGTGCATATTTTAGTATGATTTTACTTTTCTGATTATATTGTTTTGAGGACTAGTGATATTCTGCTTTTCAACTATTGCACTGCATACAGAATCTGGCAAGTTGAGTTTCCAGTTCAGTTTTTGTCTGCATGTGTCTCTGTGTTAGTGTGTATGTGTTAGTGCGTATGAGAGAGAGAGACAGAGGAAGCATGTGTGTGTGTATTAGTGTGTGTGTGAGAGAGAGAGGAAGCATATGTGTGTGAGTGTGTATGTGTGTGAGAAAGAGAAAGCAGAAGCTTGTCTGTGTGTGTATGTGTGTGTGCGTGAAAGAGAGACACACATAGGAAGTGTGTTTGATGGTCTCACACATACACACATGCATACATGCTCTCTCTGTCTCTCACCAAGTGTGTATGTGTAAGTGTGAGAGAGCGGGAGCATATTGTGTGTGTGCATGCATGCCCCCTGTCTACGACAATCTTAGGATGACAGATAAAGAGAGCAGGAGATTTTTTTAAATCCTTATTAGTTTTGACTTTTGGGTATTATTTGATGTCTGCTGTTTTGAAATATTTTTTTGATGTTTAGGATATTTTGACATTATATGTTGGGGGGGGGGGGTGCAAAAGGAAATATCCACCCTGGGTGCCAAATACTTTAGGTACACCACTGACTAGTTTAGTACATATGTGTCTAGTTTCCAGCCACTGGTGTGTTATGTTAATCTGATTTTAAAAAAAGGTAACTTCTCCAAACGGTTTCCTGACATTTATTTCTATGTATCCTAGTCAACTAAGAAAGCTGTAAAAAGGAAAACTCTTGCACCTATCCTGCTCATGGTACTCTGTTCAATAGCTTAGTCCTAAAAAAAAAAAAAAAAGCATAATAATCAGAATGAAAATACATAATAAAATAGTTACTGCAGGAAGCTGAATAATTCTTACAACAAGAAATTAGCTTGCTCAACAGAAACTGAACTGGTGTCTCTCTGTCTTGTTATGAGAGCCGGCTGACTGTTTGTCATAAGATATATGATCCACTGAAATATATGGTAGCAATTTTCACAAAAGAAAACCACAACAATCTTCTTTATAAGTTAATTACCCAGGATCTGTTTTAATTAGGCTACCGGAATCTTTCACTCCACCTCCTCCTTCCTCTCCAATTTGTCATTTACACAGCCATTACACAGGTGCTTTCCAGAGAAATCTGTGACATAGTGATTTGGGTATTGTTAATTTGTCCTTCACAACAGTTGCTTGAGGGAGCAAGAAAGCACTGTTTGTATCTGTCTAAATTGAAGCTCACCAGTAAGTTTATTGCAACTGGGAAAAAGCATGTGTGTAAGTAGGCATTAAACTCAAGGATGTTGCTTAGGTTAAATAGATATTTCAATGTATCAACAAAGCAAGCAGATGCAAATGTATATACTAATGCCTTTTCAAAAAGCTCCAGCAATTAGACCTGACTTAGATTCTGAAAAATATTTTTCCCTTGGATTCTGCTACTATAGCCATAGGAGGTGGATCCTTGGGTCAAGGTGGGGTTGACACAACCCATAGGCGAGGGCTTATGGGCCTCCACCATCAGCAGGCAGAGTTGGCTGAAGCTGGAGGCCACTGGAGCTTCACCTATAACAGCCCACGTTCCCCATGGGTTAAGCCTTCGGGTGCCGGGGCTGGCAGGACTTAGGCAGGCCTCAAGGTTAAGTACAGGTAGGAGATGGTTCAGCCCAGAGACAGCAGCCAACAGGTGGCATGGTCCTATCCAGGATGGGATGTGGAACAGGAACTCAAGCACCAAGGGACAAGAAGGAACGGAAGGTGTCTGAGCAAGGAAGGCCAAAGCCTTAATAGTCCGTGTCCAGAGGATAGGGACAGAGGTGTCACTGTCCAGCTTGAATGGAAGCTGGCGGCACTTGGAAGGTGTAGCAAGCAACGTGGAACTCTGGACTCAAGAAAGTCTGAGGCAAAGTCGTTCATAGCAATGGTCAAGGCACAGAGAAGGCAGGCGTGGTCAGATGTAGCAATGGTCAAGGCATGGAGAAGGCAGGCATGGTCAGACATAGCAATGGTCATGGCATGGAGCAGGCAGACATGGTCAGCCGTAGCAATGGTTAAGGCACGGAGAAGGCAGGCATGGTCAGACCTAGCAATGGTCAGGCTTGGAGAAGACAGGAGAGGTCAGACATAGCAGAGATCAGGCTTGGAGAAGGCAGGCGAGGTCAGGCGTAGCAGAGGTCGGAACCAGGTAGTCGATCCAGTAGACAGATGAGACGAACACAAGGAACAGGAACCAGGAATCACAGGAACAAGACAAGCGCAAGGCAACTAGAAATCGGAAACCGGAACAGGAGACCAAGGCGACCTGTTCCAAAAGGCAACACTGAGGAGTGTTGTCTGAGGTTTTATAAGTTGAGGGAACTGACATCAACATCCGGGTCTGTGGCCAGGTTCCCACCGCGGGCCCTTCAAAGGTTTCACTGGTGTGCACCTGACTGGAGGTCCCGGGAAGTGGAGCAGGGCCAGTGGAAGTCCAAGGTCGGGACTGGCGGCCTACTGCCGCCAGCGACGAGGAGCTGGAACCTGAAGCTTGTGTAGACAGGTGAGAGGGCCGCACTGCAGGGCTGCGTAGGCGGCAAGCGTATCATATATAGATATACTTTGTAGACTTCCTTGTTTGTAAGAGCAAGGTAAAGCTACATTCAGCTTAGTGGAGAGGAATATGGTGCATATAATTGCAGGTATGTGATCTAACATACAGTAAATGGGCTCTCATTTTTATTTTAAATATTAAGATGCATTTATTGAGGATGCCAAATATGTATTATATCAATATTCTTAGCTATATTCCCCTGATTCCTTGTTATGCTAAATTTTTCTTACTACTACAATCAAATTATTTAATTAATTAGATTGATTAATGAGGTCAAGGTTTAGCATTATATTGTGCTTATGCAGCAAAATATTTGTTATGCCCAAAATATGTGTGGTTTTACACTGATAGTAAAGAGAAAGCTCAATAAACAATTATAGGTGATACTTTTTTATTGGACTAACTAAATACATTTCTGACTAAATCCTATGTGCTATGATTCCTTCGTCAGGTCAGTGCAGAATGAGATACAGATGATATTGCCTGATTATAGGTCATGTACAAGTTGTCTTACAATAATGTGTTTGCTTTCCAAGCTGTAAATAGTTGTAAAGTAAAAGGATGGGTGGGATGAGTGATGTGCATAGAAAGGGATGAGAAAGCTCTTTACAACTTTCAAAACAAACCCAGCCATTGTAATGCAATTTGTAATTTACGAATATATTCAGGCAACATTATCTTGCGTTCATTCCACATTGAGATGAGTGAGCATAGATCTTACAAACTAGTCACAAACATTTTAAGTTAGTCCAAAAAAAAATATCACCTGCTTATCTGGAGCATTGCATCCAATTCTGTAGGCCATAAAACCAAACAGTTAGAGATAGACTAGAGGCAGTCCAAAGAAGGGCTACCAAAAAGGTGCAGCCTTCACCAAAAGCCCTATGAACTGAGGTTTAAGGATGGAAATATATTTACTAGAGGTGTGAATCGTGTAATCGATCGTCTTAACGATCGATTTTGGCTGGGGGGGAGGGAAATCTGATCGTCGAGTTTTTTTTTTTCTAAAAATCGTTAAAAATCGTAAATCGGGGGAGGGCGGGAAAACCGGCACACCAAAAAAACCCTAAAACCCAGCCGAACCTTTAAAACAAATCCCCCACCCTCCCGAACCCCCCCCCCCAAAATGTTTTAAATTACCTGGGGTCCAGTGGGGGGTCCCGACGCGATCTCCTCCCACTCTCTGACCACCGCTCCGTTGAGAAATGGCACTGGTGGCCCTTTGCCCTTATCATGTGACAGGGCAAAGGTAGCGCCGGCGCCATTTTGAAGATTGGCAATACAGTCCGCGTGCAGGAGGTCACTCCCGGACCCCGGCTGGACTTTTGGCAAGTCTTGTGGGGGTCAGGAGGACCCCCCCAAGCTGGCCAAAAGCCCCTGGGGGTCCAGCGGGGGTCCGGGGGCGATGTCCCGCACGCGTGACGTCGGGAGTCAGGAAACAAAATGGCGCGGCGCTACCTTTGCCCTGTCACATGATAAGGGCAAAGGGCCACCGGTGCCATTTCTCAACACAGCGGTGGCCAGAGAGCGGGAGGAGATCGCGTCGGGACCCCCCCCCCCCCACTGGACCCCAGGTAATTTAAAACATTTTGGGGGGGTTTGGGAGGGTGGGGGATTTGTTTTAAAGGTTCGGGTGGGTTTTAGGGTTTTTTTGGTGTGCCAGTTTTCCCGCACCCTATTTAACGATACAATACAAATGCCCCTGACGATAAATCGGGGGCATTTGTATTGTATCGTGTATCTAACGATTTTGGACGATTTTAAAATTATCTGACGATAATTGTAATCGTTCAAAAATGATTCACATCCCTAATATTTACACTAGAGGAGCGGACAGAAATGGGAGATACGATAAAGACATTCAAATACTTCAAAGGTTTAAATAATATACAAGAATCTAGCACTTCCAATAGTTCAAGAAGAAGAGGTCAAAAGAGGATCCAAAGGGGTAGACTCAGAAGTAATATTAGAAAATATTAACAAATGTATGAAATGGCCTCCCAGTAACACTGGTGAAGACAAAACCTGTAGCAGAATTCAATAAAACATGGGATAAGTTCAGAGGATCCTTTATTGTGAAGAAAGTGAATGAAAAGTCAGAGATAAATGTGGTTTACTATGTTGCAACTGGAAGGAAAATTGGCAGACTTTATGGGCCTTTTCTATCTTCTATATTTAGGTTTTCTATGTAACTTCTTTGTTGACCCTTTTTGCTATACTGTATATCCATGTGGACAAATATAACAACTACTTTGTATATTTGAGGCTGCAATTTTATGTTTGCTTCCTGCCCATCAGTGCTGGTGAGTTCCAGTTGTATCACAAGGGCTAGTGATAGTGCAGGAATATCCCCTGATCATCTAGGAAAAGAATGAAAGTTTTCCATTTCAAATTTGTTCTTCATGGTCCTATGGAACGCATAACCAACTCTATAACTAATGCTGGGTGCTGGGAAGGATGACAAAAGGAGTACAGTTAATATTTTATAAAAGAAACAAAGCTTTGGCAGTGAAATGTTTGCTTTAAAAAATACTTAGTTAAGATGACAAAATATTCTTTTTTATATATTTACCAAGTGTACCCTTGCTCAAAAGCAAATAATGATACTGCCTTCAGTTTGTTTAGTGTCTCAGAACTAGAGCTGGAAATATTGTTGCTCTTTGTACAGCTTTGATTGAGAGACTAAATTAAGTCACTCCAATTTTTCTACCCATTTTAAACCTTCATGTAAATGACTTCAAAATGCTGCATCCATACAAAGCTGACATTTTGACAGTTACTGTATGCTTTGCGAAAACCTTGGCAAATAATGATTGAACCTAAAAGAAAAATATTGAATCTCAAAGTCCTTGCAACAAAGAGCAAGGTTGGATCCAAAACACAATTTGTGTACTGTAGACAACTGAGGGGGCTCTAAAACTAACCATGAGATTGATCTCTTGTTATCTCAGTTCCTAATTTCACTTCTCAGCATGATGCATCAGAGAAACCTTAGTTTTGAGAGATACCAGTGACCTGAACCCATGCCTGCCAGGGAGTGTGACCTGCTGAAATGTTTTTCCCTCACATGCCACCAAACTAGCCAAGCAAAACTTTTGTCAAACTGAGTTTATCTGTTAATAGGCTGCATAAAATATGGCTAAGATAATATGGTTTGCAAGGTCGCTAGGCAATTTTGACCACAGTGTCCAGAAGATGCTAGCTTCACATGGCTAATAAATAGCTAATGAAATATTGCTTGCATTCACTTCCACCACGAGATCAAAAAGTAAAAAGCCTCAGAGCAATCTGCAGCTGTCAAGCAGTCAAACAGATCAGTTCTTACAACTTATCAGTCCTCAGTGAAGCTTAGCATTTATGCCAAAGGTAAAAAAACCCACACTGAGCTGTACAAAAAATTCTCACAGAAAAAGAAACAAGTTCATAACAGTCTCTTTATTTGTTTATATAAAACCAGAAGTAATAAAATTCAGAGTCAGAACGTACCCCAAAGCACATTTTACAAAAAAACCTCAAAGTTTTGTTCTTTTATTTTTTTCCTGTTTTATGTGTGCAACAGATTCTCTGGTGGAATTCAGCATATGGTTTTCTCGCTGGACCTTGTTCTTGTAGGCTTTCTGGAGTGATTAGGAAAGTTTAACCTATCATTCATTCATCTCCACTTCTATTGACTAGAGAACCACAGCAAGCAGTATTATCAAGCCAATTATCTTTGAATACAATTTATTATGTATTTGGGGATCCAACTTTCAAAAATGTTCACTGTATACCATTTGTGTGCATAATTGGGCTCATGGAGATTTATGCTAGTATTTTATAAACTGTGTGACAAGATCAATACAGTTTAAAAAATAGGGACAAAAATTTATTTGAAACAAATGCGTAAAATGAAACAAATGAGACCATTTTAATTTCATTAGTAGACATCTGAAATGAATGGAATGCACCCATTAATATAAAAAATATTTTTGTTCATTCATTTATGTTTTCTATTCAAGTCTATGGCTTATTAAAAAGTGTTGGAATGAGTCTGGTAATTATAGTATAGCAACAAATCAATACCTGTGTGAAGTAGCAGCCAGGCCAGAGTTGAAGAGGAGAAGTAGACAATTATAAAGGATGGAGGACTAATCAAGGTGAAGCAATTTTTTAATATGCCTGTACCTGGCATCTGGAGCAAGCAACACTAACATTCTCTCACAGAAATGTCTGAGCATGTGCAAAGAAACTCCATTTTCTCTATTGGATTTCACAGGGAAAGTTTATCTTTCCAGAAACTCTCTTAAAATTAAAGAAAAGCTTTAAAAAAGAAGAATAATTTTGACACTGCTACAGTCACAGTGCTCTCCCTGTGAGAGACAGACTGAGGCACTGCTTTCTGTCTGTTCACTGGAGCAGATTAGTGCACTTGAGATACCGAAGCAGTGAATGGCAGTGATTTTTCATGTCTGTCTGAGTGCACAGTGCACTTCTCTGCTTATCTGCAGATAGATTGTTGTAAAGAGAAGTGTAGCCTTGTCAGTCTTCTCAGTATTTTGCTTTCTGACAGTTTTTTGTATACGTGGAAAGGAGTCAGTCAGCAGTACACACATATAGGGGTAGATTTTAAAAGAAGCACGCGCAGCCTACATGTGTACCCAGCGCTCGCACATGTACGCCCGATTTTATATCTTCTTCTTTCCTCTTGACTAAGCCTGTCAAGAGCTTGGGTATCATGATTGATTCCACTTTATCATTCAAACCCCAAATAAAATCGTTGATCAGATCAGGTTTTTATAAACTTCGCCTATTATGTGGATTACGGCATCTGCTATATGACAAGGATTTCCTTATGGTTGTTCGTGCCATTATTTTCCCCCACATTGACTATTGTAATGGGTTATACATTGGTCTGCCGAAATATATAATTCAATCAGTACAACTCTTATTGAATTCTGCTGCGAGGCTGGTTTCTAACGTTCCACATTATGAACACATTTCACCAATTCTCTATAGACTTAACTGGTTACCAGTGAAGGAACGCATTGTGTTTAAAATAGGGATGTTAGTTTATAAATTACATCTGCCTGAGTTTATGTTTTGGTTTAATGCCTTATTACGGACGTACAATCCGGTCCGAACCTTAAGATCGTCTCAACTTAATATGTTAGAGATTCCCCCAGTTCGCCAGGCTCGGTTATTTTCTACTAGGGAGACCTCTTTTTCTATAGTGGCACCTACTGTATGGAATCTCCTTCCTTTTGATCTTAGATCTCTCGATGAAATTAGAAAGTTTAAAACAGCTTTGAAGGAACATCTGCTTCACTTTGCATTTAATGGTAATTAAGTGGGATGGACATCACTATTCTGCCTTTTGTAATAAAAATGATATGTTATGCTTGAGATTTTAGTTATAGAACTGTAGAGATGTTTACAACATTATATGTACTAATAATATCTAGTACTGTTGTTTTGGTTTCTGTGAAACTAACACTTGTCTGCAATGTATGGTTTTATGTTGTAATATGTATGTACTTTTGTATATCGCCTAGGCCTTTTTAAGTGTTAGGCGTCGGCGATTAATAAATTTTAATAAATAAAAATGAAATGAAATAATATGCGTGCGCAGGCACATGCATGTTATAAACTCCAGGGTCGGCGAGCGCAAGGGGGTGCACAATTGTGCACCTTGCACATGCCGAGCCTGTTCCGAGCTGTGCTGCCTTTCCCTGTTCCCTCCCGGACTGCTCCGAAATTAGAGCGGCCTCAGAGGGAACTTCCCTACCTCCCCACCCCACCTTACCTTACCTCCCCTGCCCTTTCCCCCCTACCTTTGATGACTTCTTTTTTTCTTTCAAAACTTACTTCAGCCCTGGGGCTGAAGTAAGTTGAACGCTGACCGACTGCCAGCACGCGATCTCTGACACAGCGGCAAATGGCCGCTGTGTCAGAGGCCTCTGGCTCCTCCTCTGCCCTGCCCCCGCCCTGGACTACTCACACCCTGCCCCCTCCCTGCCCCCTCCCTGTCTCTTTTTGCGAACCCGTGACTTACACGTGTCCCAGGGCTTTGGGGTAGATTTTCAGAGCCCTGCTCGCCTAAATCCGCCCAAAACCGGGCGGATTTAGGCGAGCAGGGCCCTGCGCGCCGGGAAGCCTATTTTACATAGGCCTCCCGGCGCGCGCAGAGCCCCGGGACTCGCGTAAGTCCCGGGGTTCTCGGAGGGGGGCGTGTCGGGGGCGTGTCGGGGGGCGGGCCCGGTCGTCGCGGCGTTCCGGGGGCGTGTCGGCAGCGTTTTGGGGGCGGGTACGGGGCGTGGCTACGGCCCGGGGGCGTGGCCGCGCCCTCCGTACCCGCCCCCAGGTCGCGGCCCGGCGCGCAGCAGGCCCGCTGGCGCGCGGGGATTTACGTCTCCCTCCGGGAGGCGTAAATCCCCCGACAACGGTAAGGGGGGGGTGTAGACAGGGCTGGGTGGGTGGGTTAGGTAGGGGAAGGGAGGGTAAGGTGAGGGGAGGGCAAAGGAAAGTTCCCTCCGAGGCCGTTCCGATTTCGGAGCGGCCTTGGAGGGAACGGGGGGAGGCAGCGCGGCTCGGCGCGCGCAGGCTATACAAAATCGATAGCCTTGCGCGCGCCGATCCAGGATTTTAGTGGATACGCGCGGCTCCGTGCGTATCTACTAAAATCCAGCGTACTTTTGTTTGCGCCTGGAGCGCAAACAAAAGTAGGCTGTTCGCGCTCGTCTGAAAATCTACCCCTTTATGCGCATCGCCAGGCCTTTTAAAAATAGGCCTGGTGCACCTAAGGCCAGTTGTGTGCGTAAATACAGAGGATTTATGCGCGTAACCATTTGAAAATCTGGCCCATATTAACTGTGCATAGTGTGTGTGTGTGTGTGTGTGTGTGTGTGTGTGTGAATGAGAGATACATTTTTCCATACACTGTGAGAGATAGCCCTAAAAAGACAGAGACTCAGTTTGTGCTACCAACAATCTTCTAATTCTACTTGGCAAGTTGGCTCTGTTCTTGATTTCAGTCTGTCAATTTGATTGGGTGTGTGTGCCTGACATAAGAACATAAGAAATTGCCATGCTGGGTCAGACCAAGGGTCCATCAAGCCCAGCATCCTGTTTCCAACAGAGGCCAAACCAGGCCACAAGAACCTGGTAATTACCCAAACACCTAGAAGATCCCATGCTACTGATGCAATTAATAGCAGTGGCTATTCCCTAAGTAAACTTGATTAATAGCAGTTTAAGGACTTCTCTTCCAAGAACTTATCCAAACATTTTTTGAACCCAGCTATACTAACTGCACTAACCACATCCTCTGGCAACAAATTCCAGAGCTTTATTGTGCGTTGAGTGAAAAAGAAATTTCTCCGATTAGTCTTAAATGTGCAACTTGCTAACTTCATGGAATGCCCCCTAGTCCTTCTATTATTCGAAAGTGTAAATAACCGAGTCACATCTACTCGTTCAAGACCTCTCATGATCTTAAATACCTCTATTATATCCCCCCTCAGCCGTCTCTTCTCCAAGCTGAAAAGCCCTAACCTCTTCAGCCTTTCCTCATAGGGGAGCTGTTCCATCCCCTTTATCATTTTGGTTGCCCTTCTCTGTACCTTATCCATTGCAACTATATCTTTTTGAGATATGGTGACCAGAATTGTACACAGTATTCAAGGTGTGGTCTCACCATGGAGCGATATAGAGGCATATGACATTTTCCGTTTTATTAACCATTCCCTTCCTAATAATTCCTAACAGTAAGTATTAAGGTGACAGTAAGTATTAAGGTGATACTGGTGAGTGGTAGAGAATTGATAAAGTATACTGTAACATAATCCTCCTACCTCCCCCAGTAGCAACTTCCAAATCTATCATGCCACTGTGAATAAAGGGGAAATAAGGGAATGGCAGTGGACAGAAAAATGGCGTGGGCAGAGGACTGGGTATTCTGCAGAGCCAGCCCAGCCAGTCAGAAGCACAAGTAGTTGTAGAAGTGAGAAAAAAGCAAGTCCTGCCCCTAAACTTAAAAAAGACTTTTTTTAGCAACAGGAAGCAAGGAAAGCAAGCCAACTCAAGCAATAAGAAATTAAATTTGGAGAACATTTGGCACCATCACCTGTTCCTCTTCCTCTTGCTTTGTAGCAGGGGAAAAAGGTGAGAAAGCCATATGAGGCTGTTTAGTAGGGCAGGAGCAAGAACAGGGGAGGCTGAGTGCAACACCCAAAACTAATAATGTGCAACTAAATGATTGCTGATTCTGAGGTATTTTAAAAAATAGATTCCTTGATTCAGGAAATATAGAAGAGCTAGTAGTCAAAGAAAATGTGGGAGTTTTAGTCAGTGGTATCTTAGCCTCTGGTAAAGAGACATAGGAGGTAGATGATACTAACAGTTTTGAAAGCAATCTCTGGAAGACAGGCAGCATTGATGGAAAAATTGGTCTCCTTGAAAATCAATCTGCCTTTACAGGATTTCCAAAAATATTCATGTGAGTGGCAGGAAAATTGAAAGCACCTTAGGATTCTTGCTGCCACTCATTACTGCCATATACTACACTTTACATCATGGGGTCTTGCTGGCATTATGCCTTTCTGCTATACAACTTATGCTATTTTTTTAGAGTCTTGCTGGCATTCTGCTTTGCTGCCATAACTCTGATGTTCTACCTTGTGGCTCTTGCTGCCATTCAATCTTATTGCCATGCCCCATACTCTACACCTTGGAGGTCTTTCTACTACTTAGCATTGCTTCCGTACCCCAGACTTTACCCATTGAGGGTCTTGCTGCCATTCTGTATTTCTGCCATACCCCAAAATCTACACCTTGGGGTGTTCTTGCCACTCTGGGTGGCTGCTTTGCATCCCTCATGGTAACTTGGAGTGTTAATGCCATTCATTTGCTTCTTTGTCCCTCTGTCTTTGCCTTGGGTTTTTTCTTGCCATGGTTGATGCTTCATTCCCTATTCATGGACCCTTAGGATGTTCATGCTTCTCTTGGTGCCACTTTGCCTCTTTTGTGCTGCCTTGGGGAAGTGTTGGAATGTTCTTGCCACTCTTGCTGCTGCTGGTATCTTTTTGCCTCTTTACATAACCTTAGGCTATTCATCCTACTTTTGGTGCCACTTTGCCACAGTCTTGATGCTTTGGAGTTCTCTTCCCCCTTCTGATGATGTATAGACAGATATTTCATTAGAGAACCACAATATTGGAGCTCAGAATAGGCTTAATTGCTTTCCCCTTTGATAAAAATGAACAGGACAAAGAAAGTATTAGATTACTGTAATAATATATACTGGGGCCTTCCAGGCATATTAAGTAGAAGGCTCCAAGTGATGCAGAACATGGCAGCTAGAATTGTTATGGGCCATACTAGATGTGCACCTGCCTCTCTTTTTCTAACAAAATTGCATTGGCTACCAGTGATGTTATGATGCAAATTTAAATTGCTCATTCTCATGTTTAAGATCCTGCTTGGCAATTCCCCCACCCCTCATTTTTCAAAAAGGTTCCATTAGAAATCATCTTCCAGATATTTGCATTCACAATACTGTCACCAACTTCAAATTCCATCTCCAAAGGCGTTCTGGTATGATAGGTTGCAAAAAAAGTAATTTTCCATGACTATGCCTAATTTGTGGAATGACTTTCCCTTGTCGATCAGGGAAGAAACCAACTCGATGCTGTTTTGCCGTAAGCTTAAGATCTGGTTGATTATTTCTGAGCTATAAGCTACATCTGTTTTTATAGGACCAGCAGCTGCAACCCATGCTTTATTGACTTAGTTTTATTATATTGTTTTTATAATGTTATGTTATTGCTTTTATTGTCTTATTTTTCTAATGCTGCATTATTTTATTTTTGGTTTTGTATTTTTTCTGTAGATCACTTTGGAAGATTTTATTGTAAGATCTGGAAAGTGATTTATAAATTTTATAAATAAATTAATTCAATTTTATTTTTATTTGAAATGAAACAAACAAATGGAGGTGACATGAAATAAATAAACAAGCCAAAATAAAAATTTTGCCTCTGTACATCCCTCTTAGAAAATACTGCATACTTCTGCCCTGAAAGTATGCATGTATGTTGCAGTATGTGCATATATTTATCATTCAAGAACATACATTCTCTACCCATTTTATAAATATATACACAAATAGTTTTGCACCAATTCACACATAATGACTGAGAATTAAATGAAGAGGCAGATATTTTTTAAAGTATGTGAATACTCTGCTTCAGAAAATACTTGCGCAGATATTTGGAATCGCTAGTTCGCTGATACCTCCACCACTTCATCTAGACATTCACCCATTCACTCATATCTACTTCCCAAAAACTAAAGACAAAACACAAGTGTGATTTCAATTGTGTGAGTCAATTAGCAAGAGTAATAATGTATGGACGTTTGATAATATACGCACTTATACTGCTTACAAAATAATAACTTGTATGCTTACTTCTAAACTCTACACTAGAACTGTCCCCAAACTATACCTTTTCTACCTTATTCACATTTACGCATGACACTGTAAGAACACGCATAAAGGTGAATTTTAAAAGTCCAGTGCTCACCAAAATCATGAGATACGCACACAAGTTGGGCTCGCGTATACCCACAGAAGTTTAAAAGCTGCCCAATGCGTGCATATCTCCCCCTGCACACGCGTCTCAAAAGTTTTCATAAAGGGGTGGGACATGGGCATTTCAAGGCATGGCCAAGAGATGTATGCATAAATACATGCCTGGGCACACCCAGATCCCCTGCCATGTAAGTTTACGTCTGCTAAGGACGAGGTGTAAGATAAAAATTAAAAAGAGCCATTTCTCAGAGGTTTAAAGGATCTGGGGTAACTGGTAGAGTGCAGGTTATCAAATTGTTAGTTTGGAGGACCTAGCTATTAATGGGGCAATCTGGTGAAGCTAGCAATGGCGTGGATGGATGTGTGTCCCTTTTAAAATTTCCTGACTTACACAATAAAAGTGGGATTTACACTCATAGGTGCATGCCCACTTAAAATTGGGCACACATATGCAAGCGGTCAGGCTATTTTATAACATGCGTGCATATACACATGCATGTTATAAAATGTTCACTTATCTGAGCGCGCGCCAACACACATGCGCCAAAGAGCGCTTGTGCGCTGGTTTGAAAGTTACCATTATACTCCTGAGGTTCATAAAATAGCATATAAAATGCGTACATGCTACTTATATGTATATATGCAAATTTTATGTGTGCAATCTCCATGTAGCTCTTTGAAAATTACCTCCAAAATATATTTGCAACTGCATTGAATTCTTGATGATTCCGTTTATTCACTGTTTCTGAATAGAAGTAAACAAATATTCACAGCAAAATTATTGTCCACAACTGCTCTTTTCACTTTTGTAAAAGAAACAAATCTTGCAGGAAATGTCAACTTCTGCTAATATTTTCATCATAGAATTAAAAGGCAAACTTTTTCATGAAACTGGTTTTAAAAAGACAGGCAGCACGTGTCAACTTTGGTTGTATTTGTGACTCATAAACCCACAAAATGAGGCAAATCTGACAAATACTGCAATTTCTGCATATTATGAAGAAAACATTTCATTAATGCCTGCAAAAAGTTTTCAATGTCATTCCAAAAATGAAAATGTCAATGTCTGCAAGTGCTAAGATGCTAGAAAATGACTCTGTTGGAAATGGAACTTGAGACCCTGTTAAGCTTTGTCTAATGTAGTATCTGAAGACAACTGAAATGAATTGCAATTGCATTGCAAACCAATTACCACCTCACAAGTTTGTAATTAAATGAAATGTTTGCAGTTTGTTTTACAGTACTATAAGGAAAGAAATGAAAAGTGGCCCACAAGCTTTAGCTTTGGAGTGGAGGAGCAGCCTTGTGGTTAGAGGAGTGGACTGTTACTCAAAGAAATCAGCATTCAAATCCCAGTGCTGTTTCTTGTGACCTTTGACAAATCACTTTACACTTCATTGTCTATGGTGCAAATTTGGGGGTATATTTAAGTAGATATCGTAAGGGCATAAGGTGCAATAAATATTATTTATTGCGTGATATAGCCATATGGTGATATTTAGACCTCAAACCACTCTTTTACAATGAACTGATTTACAAGCAAATATTAAAAAATGAAAAGAAAACACTTTAAATCCTGTGCAGCGGATGCCTTGTCCCCACTCTTTGAAACCCCTTACCTTTGACTACAAGATCTCTCCCCTAGTTCACAACCCCCACAGTCATCCTACTCCCCCGAGTACCCCTCTAACAGCTGAAGTAGTCCTAGGCATCTAGTGGCACCCCCAGACCTTTCAAAGACATCCCTGGTAATCTAGAGAAAGTCTGGATCATGCCCTAGGCTCCGGGTTGGCCTGAGTCGTACTCCAACATTGTGCTGACCGGCCTATACCCTATTACATCTAGGGGTAAGGAGGCCATTAGATGCCAGGGGCTACTTTGATTGTTAAGGGGTAGGCAATCTCAGGGGGCAGGGAGTAGGATAACTGGGGGGGATTGTGAACCAGTGGGAGATCTTTTATTCAAAGGGAAGGGGTTTGGGTAGTGTAGGGCAGGGCAGGGTGTTTTCTTTTAATGTTTTTAATGTGGGGTCACCTCTACAAGTGGCAGAGGGATGGATGAAGGTCTGTCAAGACCCCTGGGGGATTGTTTCCTTTTAGGGGGGGGGGTCTTTTCTAGACTGCGTGGATTTTAAGCTGATGACAGCCCCCAGGTAAAATGGGCCGCAGTTACGTGTTTTTAGATGTTTGTGGCACGATAAAAAATATTGATGTGAAACTGCCATCATATTTGGTCAGAGAGGGGCCAAATATCATGGGAATCCCCCCCTCCCCCAACAATGATATTTCACCCTGCCTGTGGTAAAATGGCCTCCTTACATGCTGATGCAGTAATCTGGGTGTTAAGAAACTGTGTGCTGATTTTTAGCTTACTTTTTTAATGTGCAGTTTAATTTATTTTTTAACTCTTAATCTAGTAAGCTAATGAAGTGTATATGCATTGGGAGTTTTAAAAAGTGTGTTTAAGAGTAAAGGGGTAGATTTTAAAAACATGTGCGCGCTACCCGGCACACACACAGACACGCGATTTTATAACATGCACGCGCCAATGCGTGCATGTTATAAAATCGGGGGTCGGTGCGCGCAAGGGGGTGCACATGTGTGCAACTTGCACACGCCATTGCCTGCGGCCTTCCAATTTAGGAGCAGCCTGGGAGGGAACTTCCCTACCCCCTATACTAACCTTCTTACTCCTTCCCCTAACCTTCCTGCCCCCTAGCCGCATCCTAACCCCCTCCCCCCAAAAAAAATCCTTGTCCTACCTGTTGTGCCTGCTTTGAGCAGGCACAGGTTGCGCATGCCAGCACCCTGCCGGCACGCAATCTCCCACCCTGCATCCCCAGACCACCCCTATAAGCAACCCCGGGACTTACATACGTCCCGGGGGTTTGCGCATGTGGCCGAGCCTTTAAAAATAGGCCCAGCACGCGTAAGGCCACCTACACGCGTAAAACCCGGGTTTTACGCATGTAGGTCTTTTAAAATCTACCCCAAAATGTGCAATTGGCACAGGTCCAACTTACATTTTAACTCAGAAAGAAGGGGAGATTCTATAAAACTCCATGGCCTGCGGCTTCTCTTGGGGGACGGTGAAAGAGTAGAGACAAGACCTTACCTTGATTGAAGGCAGCCTGCATTTTGGGAGCACCTGGATTGCTGTCATCAGGAGGCGTTGATACCATCTATAAAACTTCAGAGCCTGCGGCATCTCGTGGGGGCAAGTGAGAGAGCACAGAGAAATCTTTACCTTAATTGGAAGCAGCCTGCATTCTGGGAGTGCCCGCAGTGACGTTATCGAGAGGTGCTGTCGCATCTACAAAAATATTTCTCTTTCGAAAAAACGCGCAAAAAAGAGTCTGACGTCAGATGAGGAAAAGCTGAAGAGGTTAGGGCTGTTCAGCTGGGAGAAGAGATGGCTGAGGGGGGATATGATAGAGGTCTTTAAGATCATGAAAGGTCTTGAATGAGTAGATGTGAATCGGTTATTTACATTTTTTGATAATAGAAGGACTAGGGGGCATTCCAAGAGGTTAGCAAGTAGCACATTTAAGATTAATCGGAGACAATTCTTTTTCACTCAATGCACAATTAAGCTCTGGAATTTGTTGCCAGAGGTTGTGGTTAGTGCAGTTAGTGTAGTTGGGTTCAAAAAAGATTTGGATAAGTTCTTGTAGGAGAAATCCATTAACTGCTATTAATCAAGTTTACTTAGGGAATAGCCACTGCTATTAATTGCATCAGTAGCATGGGATCTTCTTGGTGTTTGGGTAATTGCCAGGTTCTTGTGGCCTGGTTTGGCTTCTGTTGGAAACAGGATGCTGGGCTTGATGGACCCTTAGTCTGACCCAGAATGGCAATTTCTTATGTTCTTATGATGTTAAGACCCAATATGGAGACCATGCCCCATTGCCGGGGCCCTTGCCTGGACACAGGCTGGATCCTGATGCCTCAGCCTTGGCCTAGGCTGGGGCCTTCATCATCGGGATCTGTCTTTGCAGTGGGTCATGGTGGTGGGCCCAAGACTTCAGCTTTGGAACTCGGTCTCTAGACTAGGCCCCAGCAGTGGGCTTGAGCACTGTCCCTGGTCATAGCCTAGGCCCTGGCCCTGGTCATGGCCTGGGCCTTGACCATGATGCTGGATTCTCAAAAGTGCAGGTAAGTTTTTTTTTCATTTTTGGGGTCTCGGTCAAGACCCTGGTGTTTGGCCAGGATCTCCACTGAGACCTCAGTGTAGCGCTTGAATCTATCCCATGGCTCCTGTGTCAGGCTGTATACTAGGGATGTGAATCGTGTCCTCGATCGTCTTAACGATCGATTTCGGCTGGGAGGGGGAGGGAATCGTATTGTTGCCGTTTGGGGGGGTAAAATATCGTGAAAAATCGTTAAAAATCGTGAAAAATTGAAAAATCGAAAAATCGAAAAACCGGCACATTAAAACCCCCTAAAACCCACCCCCGACCCTTTAAATTAAATCCCCCACCCTCCCGAACCCCCCCCCAAATAACTTAAATAACCTGCGGGTCCAGCAGCGGTCCGGAACGGCAGCGGTCCGGAACGGGCTCCTGCTCTGAATCTTGTCGTCTTCAGCCGGCGCCATTTTGGAAAATGGCGCCGAAAAATGGCGGCGGCCATAGACGAAAAAGATTGGACGGCAGGAGGTCCTTCCGGACCCCCGCTGGACTTTTGGCAAGTCTCGTGGGGGTCAGGAGGCCCCCCACAAGCTGGCCAAAAGTTCCTGGAGGTCCAGCGGGGGTCAGGGAGCGATTTCCCGCCGCGAATCGTTTTCGTACGGAAAATGGCGCCGGCAGGAGATCGACTGCAGGAGGTCGTTCAGCGAGGGTTCCGGCGCCTCGCTGAACGACCTCCTGCAGTCGATCTCCTGCCGGCGCCATTTTCCGTACGAAAACGATTTGCGGCGGGAAATCGCTCCCTGACCCCCGCTGGACTTCCAGGAACTTTTGGCCAGCTTGTGGGGGGCCTCCTGACCCCCACGAGACTTGCCAAAAGTCCAGCGGGGGTCCGGAAGGACCTCCTGCCATCCAATCTTTTTCGTCTATGGCCGCCGCCATTTTTCGGCGCCATTTTGGAAAATGGCGCCGGCTGAAGACGACAAGATTCAGAGCAGGAGCCCGTTCCGGACCGCTGCCGTTCCGGACCGCCGCTGGACCCGCAGGTTATTTAAGTTATTTGGGGGGGGGTTTGGGAGGGTGGGGGATTTAATTTAAAGGGTCGGGGGTGGGTTTTAGGGGGTTTTAGTGTGCCGGCTCACGATTCTAACGATTTATAACGATAAATCGTTAGAATCTGTATTGTATTGTGTTCCATAACGGTTTAAGACGATATTAAAATTATCGGACGATAATTTTAATCGTCCTAAAACGATTCACATCCCTACTGTATACTATCTCTAGGCAAGGACTAAACCTTGGACCTAGACCTATGCCCAGATCCCAGCATCATGTTTGGGCCTAGGCCACGGCTCCTGGTTCGGGCTGCAGGTTATGCCTAGGAGATACTCCATCTTCAGGCCTGGGCCTAGGTGCCGTAGATCAATTTTGTTTTCAAAATAAAACATGAAACCCAATTAAATTTCATTGGATTTTCAATCATTTTGCTTTTATAATGAAACAAAATTGAAAATGTTATCTAATTTCCTATTTCATTTCTCCTGAATGCCCATCCCTATTACCTAGTGGAATTTGTGTTAACCTTTCTAGAGGCAACATGTCCTATTTTGATTAGGTTGACATAGAAAAAGGTATGGGGTTCTCAGACATGAGATCTGATTAAAATGTGGAGTCAGCCTTTCTTTTTTTTTATTGAAGAAACACTTTTAATAACACATTTTTTGAGCTGGGAGTTTTTCCATCCTCCAGGACTCATATTTTTGTTTTCCTCTTTTACTATAAAAAGACTTTTGCTTTAGGGTCCAGGTCCTTTGTTTTGAGTTCCAAAACGAAAGAGATTCTCTTCACTGTCAAGGAACCTAGGATCACCTAGATCCAGAGGATGGATGACTTATAGCCATCCAGAAGCTACAGAAGGAGATTCTCTTCACTGTCAAGGAACCTAGGATCACCTAGATCCAGAGGAGGGATGACTTATAGCCATCCAGAAGCTACAGAAGGAGTGAGGGGAGAAAGGAGTTCTACTGCACCCCAAAAACTCACATCATCTGTTGAAGATCTTGATAGAAGAGGAGTACAATAAGTATCCTTCTGATACTATGAGGAGAAATAGAGAGGTGAATGAAGACCACTGGAGAGACAGGAGATAACTGTGCCTGATTTGATTAAATCATCAACTTTATGGGAGGGAATCTTACAACTGCCCCTTACCATGTGAAAGATAGAAAAGATACATTTTAAAAATTTGGATAATTGGGTTTTACATTTATTAATAAATTAAAGATGAACAAATGTCACAAATTTGAAATGTAATTGTAACATCTAGACAAGAAAGTACAGCTGTAAACATCATGTTATCATTGCACATCAGTTCAGTAAAAGTGTTGTTGGAGACCAAATCAGTTTTCATTGTATTTCTTAATACATAGTTATGTAAAGCTCATCATTACTGTATGGAAGAATCTGTTCTGGTAAATAAGTACATACAATGCACAGAACCTAGAAGACTTGTCTTCCCCTTGCTCAAGGAATCCTGACCACTCAGATCCTAGAAAATCATCAGAAGATGTAGCATAGAACCTGTGAATAAGGTATGGCCTCTGGGACCATGTATCTTTGACTACCAGCCCAGGTGTTACAGTTGTATTGAGAGATGCATTCCCATGGGCATGTTTTGGTTGGGGAAGAAAGATTAAGCATGTAGATTGCATTTCTAAATCTTTGCACAAAGTTTTCCAACTAAAGTTTGCATGCAGGAAAAGCAGGTAAAGTGACTGCACGTGCTCTTTACCCACGGCAATTTTCAATGTGGAACTGCACACATGCTTTCACTTTCAGAATTGATGCAAAGCCCATGTTAAAAAGAATGTATGGTGCTTTGTTAAATGAGGACAGATTGAAAATTGCCCCCATAATGTGCAAGATAAACAAGATACACATAGCATAATTTTATTAGTCAAGCACTGAATCCCAGCATTGCTTACAGTATTGTTATATCTCCATATGCAGCCAAGCTTGTGAAAGCAACACTAAAATACTGCGGCCTCAGATATTTGTACAAGTTACCATGCTTACATTCTGGTTTACAAAGAAAACACAAACATTGTTCCAGAAAAACAGAATCTTCTGGATTGTTTATCCAAGGTCCCTAAGGCCCGCTCTAAGCCAAGCAGCTACTCTGCACTACAAAGATGAGCCACGTGCATTCTGACTAAGTACTTTAAATGCCACAACAGGCATTTTGCTTCTTACTGGGATATTATTTTCTAAGCAAAAGGTTCAGTTTGTTTTACCTTTTTTGTGGATTTCCTGTTTGCTAGAGTCCCAAAAAGGAATGACTCATCTAATTTGCTATTTCTTTCTCTGCAGGGTAAGGGAATAAGGTTCTTGCTCCTGTGGTGACAACCACAGGGCTTTCTGGGGTAGAATGATGTCATGGCTCAGCTTATTCTATTGTATCACTTAAACTACTTCTTGTCTGCCCATTCTGAATATTATTCCTGTTTTACATAGATATGAATATGTAAGCAAATTTCTAAACAAAGCAGTCATTACCTGTTTAATGTCATCATCAGTATATTGCAGAGGGTTTATAAGGGAAGTTCATTTTCTCAAAAGACACTAAGACATTCAAGAAGGCTGACATTCCAAGGGGAATTATAATTTGTATGAGTCACATAAGATAGCATGATAAGTGGTCAAGAGTGTGGCAGCTATGTTGTAGTATGGAATTAAACTTTGTTTTATTAAACTCAATTGATTAATCTAATATGGGACAGCATGTTATATGTGATCATTATGAACATACTGTAAATCTGCATACACTAGAGGAGGGAAGTACTCTGGATCCAGAAGGCCAGAAAGTGTCCAAATAAATTGTTTGCTCACCTCTTTACTATGATGTTGAGTTCTTTTTGCAGTAGAAAAGAATTGATTGTTGCTTAACATAAAAGCTTGCACTATTTCAATAGTTACAAAAAAATTAATGCATTCTGTAGCAGAAAGCTCAAAGCTTTAGAAGTAATTTTTCAGAGGGGTTTCATGTATAAAAAGACTTGTACTTGCGGATATGCTATTTTATAAACATCGAGAGTATGCACCTATTTTCCATTTCGAGCATACATTTACCCACTCTGCCCCTTATGGAAATAAGGGGCAGACTGGGGCATTCTAGGGTGGGCTTCAGAAGTAAGCACTGTAGTTGCTATATTGTAAGCCTGTTTGCCGGCTTATGCCCATGGATGTGGTGATTTTATAACATACATACGTATATGTGCACCTGTATAAAATCAGCTATATGCGCATACATGTACGTATGATTTTATACTGATGCGCACATGTGCCTGCAAATGCCACCTTGGTCGTGTAAGTGGTGGGGGATTTTAGTAGATCCTCGTGCCGACACAATTACCTGTTTCCCACTTCATTCCGCCCCAGTAAAGGAGAGGACTTCCTAACCCCCCTAGCTAACTTGCCTCCCTTTTAGCCCTGACCCTTAAAACTCCGCTGACTAGCATATTTTTTTTTGTTACATGACTTACACACCATCCATAGCAGAAGTAACGTTATGCAGTAGGGGACCAAGGTGGATGCTTTTGCATGTAAATACTTACACGCTTACTTCATTTTACACACTTGGCAGGCAGCCAGTGCATGGAACTTACTAGTGCTCAAAGGAGCAGGTGAGTTCAAAAATTAAAAAAAAAAAGAGGTTAGGGTAGGTTTAAAGGTCAGGGAGGAGGGGGAAAAGAGAGGTTAAGGTGGGGGATAGGAAATTTCCCTCTCAGTCTACTCCTTAATGGGAGTGGGCTGGGAGTGAACTGGTGTAAGCCTGATTGCGCCACCACGTGTTTTTAACTAAAATACCCCCCTTGTGCATGCGATTTGCGACCCGTCCGCATATGTGCATGCTGATATAGAATTCAGGCACGCATGTGCGCACAGGAATCGTATTTTATACCATGCACGCGGCAACGCGCACATGTTATAAAATCGCCATGTCCATGTGCGGAACCGCGCACGCACACGAACACACGTGCATATCTTTGAAAATCAGTGATTTTCACTAACTGGAGGATTTATTGCGCCTGCTGCGCAAACAAAAGTACGCGAACGCGCTTTTTTTAAAAATCTACCCCTCTGAGTCTAAAGGTGCAAAAATCAATTATTGTTAAATTAATCTGCACCCTATGTATTTAATGCACATTGCACAAAAAATGTTTTGGTTTTTAAGAGGAAAAGACTTCAGATGCCAAATTCAAGTGAATTCTTACTGATTTAGTAGAGGGCAAAATCACAAGTCAGAAAAACCTTCTCTTGTTTTTTTGCGGTATTGCACCTACCCTTCCAATTTATTATACAACCATATTTTTCTTTTTAATTTCCTTATTCATTTTTTTAAGTCTCTGGAAGCAATTGAATTATTTTAAATGAGCCTCCAACTCTGATATTGGTCAACCAATTCCAAATTACTTAACTTTGGTTTGGTTGAATGGCTCCCGTTTTCAAAGATATTTCTCCATGTCGATGAAGATCTTTTCTTTTTATCGATTTTCAGAAATTATTTCAACCAAGCTTCCTCACTGGAATCTTGCTCATTCACTCCAACTCCAAAGCTTTCCCTCCACTTTATGGATGTCAAGGCCTGAATCAGGGAATTCCCAAACATGCCAACATCCACCCATCAGGTGACATGGTCTCCTAGTGAAAGAAGTTCTCCTCTAGCTTCTTCGATGGAAGTCTCACAATAGCGAGAAATGGTCTCAAGAATCCACTGCTATCAACTCATCAAACTGTCCAACCGTGGTAGGCCATCGCTCACAGATGTCATATGGGGTGTTGGGGAGAGGTTATCGGTGCTCTGGGACTTAATGTTATCTCAGCATCCTGTGATGGTGCCACTTGCTCCATGGCATCCTTTGCAACGGAACCAGCTCCCGGTATATTTTGTGATGCTGGGGTAAGAAACTCCACAGGTCAGATAACCTGGGCAAATACTGTTATTCTGGTGAAAGTTCTTCATCTTGTTTTTCTGCTGAAGCATGTCAGCATTCATCATATGAGGTGTCCCTTTTGTGGGATCAGTATTCATATTTTGTTGCAACCAGTGGTAAAAACATCTGGTATGTCCCTACAGGGAGTGGGGAGTAGTATGAGAAAAGGGATCCAGAACTCTCTTTTTCACTTGGGGGTAGGAGTAGGTATGGGAAGGGAGTCTGGAACCTTAAATCCCTAAAACCCTAAGACTTCTGCACAGTCCTGCAAGCAACTATGTTATAAAAAAAGGACTACTGTAACTCCTTGCTTCTAGGCCTCCTATATGCTACCATCAGACCCTTGCAAATGCTACAGAATGCCATGGCAAGAATCCTTACAAATACACGTAAATCTGAGCACATCACCCCCATCCTGAAGGATCTCCACTGGCTGCCCATCTCTTCTCGAATCAAATACAAAACCCTTACCCTTATCCACAACTCACTGCACAATCACTATCACCCCTGGCTTGAGGACCCCATCTGCTTCCACATTTCCAATCGTCCCTCTAGAAGCATGCACTCCAGCACCCTCTACTCCCCCTCACTCAAAAGTGCCCTTCTCACCTCCACCAGAGAAAGAGCCTTATCCATTGCAGGACCCTCCCTCTGGAACTCGATGCCAGCTGTACTCCGTCGATAATCATGCATCAGGAAGTTCAAAACAGGGGTTAAAACTTGGCTCTTTAAAATGGCCCACCCTGACCCGGATCCCACATAGCCCCCCCCCCCCCCCCCCCCGCCCTTCCTCTCTTTCCCCCCCTAAGACAATGCTTTCCTGTGTACATAGTACCGTTTTGTGAATATACTTTTTCACATAGATGTATATGTGAAAAAGTATGTTGACCGTAGTAGATGTTGACCGTAGTGCCTGTTGCCAAGTGCGCACTCTATGATGTTGTAGTTCTTAATCTCTCCAGTGGCCCCCTTTTTGCCACTGGTCCTTCCCCCCTGCCTTGCTTTCTTCCTGATCCTTCCTCCTCCTCCTCCTAGCTGCTTCCCCCTTCCCCCACCCTGGCTTTATGTTTTTTTTCGCCTTTCTGTTACATTATAAACCAGCATGATGTACCCACGAATGTCGGTATATTTAAAAGCTTATTTATTTATATATATATATATATATATTAGGGATGTGAATCGGATCCGATATCGGATCCGATTCTGGTTCCGATTCACATCTCTATAGATGTGAATCGGATCCAATATCGGATGTGAATCGGATCCGATATCGGATCCGATTCACATCTCTAATATATATATATATATATATATATATATATATATATATATATATATATAAATTAATTAATTAATTAATTTGATTTTCATCTTTGGTGGAAGGGGGCCAGGACCCTAAAACACTTGATTATTGGTCTTTGGGTTGGAGGGGATGTCGAGGGACCTGGATACTATTATGATTTATGGTCTTTGGGGGGAGACCAGGGCCATCATCAAACACCTATATTTAAACATTATTTTTTTACTTTGAGGAAGTTGGAGCCGCCTCAAGTGGTGGCACTGTGTTGAAATGTTTCATAATACATTTACAAGGGTAACAAAGAGTAAACTGTGCACCAAGAGCTCAACCTTCCCATGTGACCATGGGACATTTTTTTTCCTTTTGGAGGCCTAGTAAACTTAACTCAGGAGGCTCAGGACCCACATTAGTGTCCCGGGGCTCTAACGCTATATTTACCAAAAATTGAAATGGTGTTATTTTATTGCGGCTGACCACTTTCTTGGTTGGCTGTGATAAATTATTTTCATCAATTTGCCTAGTAATGAATGTGTTGCAGTTAATTAACTCTAATGTGACCCCAGTGGATAGCATCAATTGAAGAAGAAAAGAAAGAGGTCGTCAGGCGCATTGGAGCCGCCCTGAGGCCTGGGCCCCAGCATCAGGTCTAGATCGAGGCCTAGGTGTCAGGACCCGGCATTGCGCCTGGGTCCAGGTTGAGGCCCCAGCATCGGTACCTGGCCTCCAGGCTGAGCCATGGTGTCCGCCCTGGGTCTGTGCTTTGGACTAGGCCAAGGCATTGACCTTGCATAGGCTGGGGCTGAAGTTGTGATGACCTACCGTGTCCTCTGTCTATGCAAGGCCGAGGCTTTGGCATGGTTTTAGGCCTCATCAGCAGATTCCCATCAGACCAGGTAAATGGGGTCCAGGGGGATCCTGGCCCTGGCATTGTTCCAAGTGAGTAGGAGGCCTTGGGAAGCTCTGTTTTCAGTTTCTTGGTGGTTTTTGGGTTTTTTTTTACATATTTTATTTTTGTTTCACATGAATGAAACAAAACCTCCTGAAAATGAACCAAAAAATGAAAATAATTTTTTTCCCTGCACATCCCTAATGTCTTTAGCAAACAGCAGGTGGAGATTCTACCCCCATATCATTCCTACAACTGTGCAATTGACTTGATTCTAGGGAAGATACCATTCAGGGATAAAGTCTATCTGCTCTCCGTACCTGAAACAGATGCCACGTCCAAATATATCAAAGAAAATCTGGACAAATGTTTTATTCACCCTTCTTCTTCACCTGCTAAGGCAGGCTTTTTTTTCCCTTGGGGAAAAAGAATGGCTCTCTACATCCCTGCATTGACTTGTATGGTCTCATTGCTAGTATCAAGAAGAACTGTTACCCTCTTCCACTGATCACAGAGCTCTTTGGCCACATCTGAGATGCTCAGATATTTACCAAGCTTGACCTTCAGGGGTGGATACAACCTGATTAGGATCTGAGAGGGCGATGAATAGAATATCACCTTTAATACCAGAGATAGACATTATGAATACCTTTGAATTCTTCAAAGCCCCCACGGTCTTTCAGTTTATGGTCAACAAGATCTTTTGGGACCTTCTCTACTCCCATGTGGTGGTATATCTGGGCAATATTCTAAATCTTTAAAAAACATCATAATCATATGCAGCAAGTCCTCCAAAGGCTCCATGAGCACTATCATTTTGTAAAATTGGAGAAATGTACTTTTGAATAGGAAGAGCTCCCATTCCTGGGATATATCATCTCTTGGCAAGGTCTACGAATGGACCTGGAAAAGTTGAAAGCCATCCTGGAATGACCCCAGCCTGTGGGCCTCAAGGCCCAGCAGTGCTTCCTCGGGTTCATGAACTACTATATTCTTCATTGGCTGCTCTACTCATAGCACTTACCAAGTAGAGCTCAGATACCAAGAACTGGATCACTGGTGCTATTCAGGCATTTGAGCGCCTCAAGGAAGACTTCACTCATAACCTATGTCTGCATCACCCAGACTCTTTCAAGCCATTCATATTGGAGGTATATGTTTCTTTTCTCAGGGTAGGGGCTGTCCATCTGCAGCACAACAACAATGGTACCCTCGTGATCTGCTCCTATTTCACAAAATACTCTCTCCTGCAGAGAAAAACTATACCATTGGAAATCATGAGCTACTGGTGGTAAAGTTAGCCTTAGAAGAATAGCAACATCTGTTGGAGTAACTTACCACACTGATCACAAAAATCTGGAATACCTGGCTCAAGCACAAAGATTGAATCCTCAGAAAGCTCACTGGTTGTTTTTCAGTCAGTTTGACTTTGAGCTGTGGTAATGCCCAGCAAAAACAAAAACCAAAAAAACAATGAGCCAATGCCCTCTCACATTCCTTTGATACTGAAGGCTCCCTAGAGGCCCCACAGCATATCATTGACCCTGCAAGGATCATGGTTGCTACTAGGGATGTGAATCGTTTTAGGACGATTAAAATTATCGTCCGATAATTTTAATATCGTCTTAAACCGTTATGGAACACAATACAATAGAGATTCTAACGATTTATCGTTATAAATCGTTAGAATCGTGAGCCGGCACACTAAAACCCGCTAAAACCCACCCCCGACCCTTTAAATTAAATCCCCCACCCTCCCGAACCCCCCCCAAATAACTTAAACATTTCCTTGCCAAATCCTACCTCCTTCAATCCCCCACCCTCCCGAACCCCCCCCCCCAAAATGACTTAAATTACCTGGGGGTCCGGAACGGCAGCGGTCCGGAACGGGCTCCTGCTACTGAATCTTGTTGTCTTCGGCCGGCGCCATTTTCCAAAATGGCGCCGAAAATTGCGGCGGCCATAGACCAACAGGATTCGACGGCAGGAGGTCCTTCTGGACCCCCGCTGGACTTTTGGCAAGTCTTGTGGGGGTCAGGAGGCCCCCCCCAAGCTGGCCAAAAGTTCCTGGAGGTCCAGCGGGGGTCAGGGAGTGATTTCCCGACGCGAATCGTTTTCCGTACGGAAAATGGCGCCGGCAGGAGATCGACTGCAGGAGGTCGTTCAGCGAGGCGCCGGAACCCTCGCTGAACGACCTCCTGCAGTCGATCTCCTGCCGGCGCCATTTTCTGTACGGAAAACGATTCGCAGCGGGAAATCGCTCCCTGACCCCCGCTGGACCTCCAGGAACTTTTGGCCAGCTTGGGGGGGGGCCTCCTGACCCCCACAAGACTTGCCAAAAGTCCAGCGGGGGCCCGGAAGGACCTCCTGCCGTCGAATCCTGTTGGTCTATGGCCGCCGCCATTTTTCGGCGCCATTTTGGAAAATGGCGCCGGCCGAAGACAACAAGATTCAGTAGCAGGAGCCCATTCCGGACCGCTGCCGTTCCGGACCGCCGCTGGACCACCAGGTAATTTAAGACATTTGGGGGGGTTCGGGAGGGTGGGGGATTTAATTTAAAGGGTCGGGGGTGGGTTTTAGCGGGTTTTAACGATTTTAACGATATATCACGATATTTTACCCCCCCAAACGGCAACAATACGATTCCCTCCCCCTCCCAGCCGAAATCGATCGTTAAGACGATCGAGGACACGATTCACATCTCTAGTTGCTACTGCAGTAACAGTTCCTCAGGGAAAGACTGTTGTTCCTCAGTGTTTATGTCAGAAAGTTCTTCAGCGGGCCCAAGACTCCTAGTTGGTAGGCCACCCAGGCATCACCAGAATCCTGGCGTTAATTTTCCAGCACTACTGATGGCTGTAAATAAAGACCAATGTGAAGTGATATGTGAACTCTTGCTCATATGCCATGAGCAAGAGTTCTTGCGCTTGATTTTGTGGGTTGTTACAGCTATTGCCAGCCCCCAGCAGTCAATGATGACATAGACTTAATTGGCATCTCAGAGACATGGTGGAAGGAGGATAACCAGTGGAATAGTGCTATATGGGGGTACAAATTATATTGCAATGAAAGAGAGGAGAATCTGGGAGGTGAGTTGGTGCTTTATGTCTGGGATGGCATAGAGTCCAACAGGATAAAGATCCTGCATGAGACTAAATGCACAATCACATTTTTATGGGTAGAAATCCTTTGTCTGTTGGGGAAGAGTATAGTGATCTGGCCAAGATGGTGAGATGGACAGTGAAATGCAAAGAGAAATTAGGGAAGCTAACCAAATTGGTAGTGCAGTAATAATGGAAGATTTCAATTACCCCAATATTGACTGGGTAAATGTAACATCGGGACATGCTAGTGAGTTAAAGTTCCTGGATGGAATAAATGACAGTTTTATGGAGCAATTGGCTCAGGAACTGACAAGAAAAGGAACAATTTTAGATCTAATTCTCAGTGGCGCATAGGATTTGGTAAGAGAGGTAATGGTGGTGGGGCCACTTGGCAATAGTGATCATAATATGATCCAATTTGAATTAATGACTGGAAGTGGGACAGTAAGCAAATCCATGGCTTTAGTGCTAAACTTTCAAAAGGGAAATTTTGATAAAATGAGAAAAATAGAAAAAAACTGAAAGGAGCAGCTACAAAGGTAAAAAGTGTACAAGAGGTGAGGATATTTTTAAAAAATGCCATCCTGGAATGCAGTGCAGATATATTCCACACATGAAGAAAGGTGGAAGGAAGAAAAAATGATTACCAACATTGTTAAAAGATGAGGTGAAAAAGGCTATTTTAGCCAAAAGATCTTCATTCAAAAATTGGAAGAAGGATCCAACAGAATAAAACAGGATAAAGCATAAGCGTTGGCAAGTTAAATGTAAGACATTGATAAGACAGGCTGAGAGAATTTGAAAAGAAGTTTGCCATAGAGGCAAAAACTCACAGTAAAAACTTTTTAAAATATATCCAAAGCAGAAAGCCTGCAAGGGAGTCAGTTGGACTGTTAGATGATCCAGGGGTTAAAGGAACACTTAGAGAAGATAAGGCCATTGCAGAAAGATTAAACAATTTCTTTGCTTCAGTGTTAACTGAAGAGGATGTTGGGGAGATACCCATTCCGGAGGAGGTTTTCATGGGTAATGATTCAGATGGACTGAACCAAATCATGGTAAACCTAGAAGATGTGGTAGGCTTGATTGACAAACTTAAGAGTAGTACATCACCTGGACTGGATGGTATACACCCCAGGGTTCTGAAGGACCTAAAAAATGAAATTTCAGATCTATTAGAAAAATTTGTAACCTATCATTAAAATCATCCATTGTACCTGAAGACTGGAGGATAGCTAATGTAACCCCAATATTTAAAAAGGGCTCCAGGGGCGATCCAGGAAACTACAGTGCCAGGAAAAATAGTGGAAAGTGTTCTAAATATCAAAATCACAGAATGTATAGAAAGACATGGTTTAATGGAACAAAGTCAGCATGGCTTTACCCAAGGCAAGTCTTGCCTCACAAATCTGTTTCACTTATTTGAAGGGGTTAATAAACATGTAGATAAAGGTGAACTGGTAGATGTAGTGTATTTGGATCTTCAGAAGGCATTTGACAAAGTTCCTCTTGAGAGGCTTCTAGGAAAAGTAAAAAGTCATGGGATAGGTGGATTACAAACTGGTTAAAAGACTGGAAACAGAGAGTACAATTAAATGGACCATATTCTCAGTGCACTGTGTATAATTTTGGTTGCCACATCTCAAAAAAAATATAGTTGCGATGGAGAATAGGGGTGTGCATTCATTCCCTATGAATTGGGAATCCGCAACGTATAGGGCCATATTTGTTGTATTCAAGAGGAACCGAAACGTATCGTGATTCCCCATAAATACAACAAATCTTTGCCGAATTTTTCGGCAGCCTAAAGGAGCCAATTTAAACAAACCCCCCACCCTCCTGACCCCAGCAAGACTTACCAAAACTCCCTGGTGGTCCAGCGGGGAGTCCGGAAGCCATCCCCTGCACTCACACCCTTGGCTGCTGTATTCAAAATGGCGCCGATAGCATTTGACCTACTATGTCACAGGGGCTACCGGTGCCATTGCTCAGCCCCTGTCACACGGCCATCGGCGCCATCTTGTGCTCCTACCATGTGACAGGGGCTGACCAATGGCACCGGTAGCCCCTGTGACATAGTAAGGGCAAAGGTTATAGGCACCATTTTAATTACTTGCAGCCGACGGCCCAAGTGCAGGAGATCGCTCCCGGACCCCCGCTGGACAGCCAGGGACTTTTGGCAAGTCTTGGGGGACCCTCCTGACCCTCACAAGACTTGCCAAAAGTCCAACGGGGGTCCGGGAGCGACCTCCTGCACTCCGTCCGTCGGCTGCCAGTATTGAAAATGGTGCCGATAGCCTTTGCCCTCACTATGTCAGAGGGGCCGACCGTCGGCCTGTGCCCTCACTGTGCCTGTGCCCTCACTATGTCACAGGGGCCGACGGTTGGCCCCGTGACATAGTGAGGGCAAAGGCTATCGGTGCCATTTTGAATACTGGCAGCCGACGGCCGGAGTGCAGGAGGTCGCTCCCGGACCCCTGCTGGACTTTTGGCAAGTCTTGTGGGGGTCAGGAGGGCCCCCAAGACTTGACAAAAGTCCCTGGTGGTCCAGCAGGGGTCCAGGAGCGATCTCCTGCACTCTGGCCGTCGGCTGCCAGTAATCAAAATGGCACCAATAGCCTTTGCCCTTACTATGTCACAGGGGCTACTGGTGCCATTGGTAGCCCCTGTCACATGGTAGGAGCACAATATGGCGCTGATGGCCATGTGACAGGGGCTGACCAATGGCACCGGTAGCCCCTGTGACATAGTAGGTCAAAGGCTATCGGCGCCATTTTGAATATGGCAGCTGAGGGTGTGAGTGCAGGGGATGGCTCCCGGACCCCCCGCTAGACCACCAGAGAATTTTGGTAAGTCCTGGGGGTCAGGAGGGTGGGGATTTGTAGTTAATTTAATTTTAGCGGGGAAATGAATAGGAATTAACGTATAAATGTATCGAGGGCCCCCTTGCCGAATGCAACATATCTGCCCCCTGACGAATACGAATCCCAAATGCAACATATAGCGTCCCTCTGCACATCCCTAATGGAGAAGTACCAAAATGATAAAAGGGATGGAACAGCTCCCCTATGAGGAAAGTCTAAAGAGTTTAGGACTGTTCAGCTTGGAGAAAAGATGGCTGAGGAGGGATATAATAGAGGTGTTTAAAATGAGAGGTCTAGAATGGGTAAATGTGAATTGGTTATTTACTCTTTTGGATAATAGATGGACTGGAGGGCAGTCCATGAAGTTAGCATGTAGCACATTTAAAACTAATCAGAAAAAGTTATTTTTCATTCAACGCACAATTAAGCTCTGGATTTTGTTTCCAGGAGATGTGTTTAGTGCAGTTAGTGTAGCTGGGTTTAAAAAAGGTTTGGAGAAGTTCTTGGAGAAGTTCATTATCTGCTATTAATCAAGTTGACTTAGAAAATAGCCACTGCTATTACTAGCATCAGTAGTGTGGGATATACTTAGTTCTTGGGTACTTGTCAGGTACTTGTAGCCTGGAATGGCTACTGTTGGAAACAGGATGCTGGGCTAGATGGACCCTTGGTCTGACCCAGTATGGCATGTTCTTATGTTCAGGGAATCCTGGACAAACTTGACCATTGATTTTATCACTGACCTTCCACTCTCAAGTGGCAACACCACTATATAGGTGATGGTGGATCATTTTTCAATGATGGACCATTTCACATCTCTCCATGGCCTCACTTCAGCACCTGAACTGGCCAATTTCTTTGTCCTAAAATATTATATTGCTAATCAGAGGTATAAGACAGTATTTTCTTGATTTGTACTTTATTGAATACACCATATATTTACGTCAACACACTTCTTAGCTTTTGGACCATGTACAGATTGTAACTTTACAAATACAATAAACTGTACATCTTTAAACATGTAATCATATACCTAACTCAGTAACACTTACATACCTCATGTCCACATCCATACTCTACCCTCCATTCATTCACATACTATACCTCATACATACATACCCCATATAAAAAGCATATCCCACCACATAAAAAAATATTTATTTATTTATTTAACATTTTTCTATTTTGATCTTCATGAAGGGATTCATATCAAACCAGTTTACATGAAACTTAGGGACTAACTAAATAACCAAATAACAAGAAGGCCAAAGCAAAGTTACATATAACAAGGCGATTGAACTTGGGGGCTAGAGTAGCCAGGAAGTAGAAAGACAGGAATGAACTAGAACTTAAATACAAATGAAGAATACTGGGTCTTGTGCATGTGTGCGTGGAACCAAAGAAGTAAACACTGGTTTTCTATCGTGATTTCATTAATATTTCTACTATACTGCGATATCTAATCAAACACTGTATCTGTTGTAATCCACTCTCCTAATTAAATGTTATTATTGCTTCGTTACACTATCCCATACTGTATCTATTATAATCCACTCTCCTAATTAGATGGTATTAATGCATCATTATACTATCCAACGAGAGCCTTGTTTCGCCCCGTATCTCGGGGCTTCATCAGGGAAAATCAGTCGTTGTCTTATTCTTCACTCATATCCCCATCTCATCTTCTTATACTCTCTTCAGCTTCTCGACATGATATATTAAACCATATGAAGTTACTTCTTCTGTCTGCTAAGGTCCATCATGTATGCCCACACCGCATTGCTTCCTTGAGGTCACCCGACCACTTATTAACCTTATCTCTTCCACTCACAAGTTGTTCAAACACCACATGTTCTTTTACTTCTTTCCAATGCCAGTTCCTTCCAAAAGATTCTATAAATCAGCCACTCTCCGGTATCGACAGGCATGCCTTACTCACATCGGCGAGTGCTGGACAATTTCTTTGTCCAGCACATCTTCTGCCTGCATGGGCTTCCTCTTCACATCTTCATGGACTGGGGAGAACAGTTTATGGCCTGCGTCTGAAAAAGCCTGGATTAGAAAGACAATAAGCTGACTTGTAAAGAGGTGTTAAGATAAATACATTAAATATTTCAGGGTCTAATTGTAACAGCCCCTTTTCTAGGCAAGAGGCCTCCTTCAAAGGCTGCAGAGATTGAGGAAAACCTGGCTACAGCTGCTGACAGCAAAACTGTAAAACCCAAGGGGGTCAAACTCAAAGCAGACTCAAGAACAATATCAAGAAATATTTACTCATGGAAATTTGTTGGATGTATGGAATGCCCTCCCAGAACACGTTGTGAAGACAAGAATGATAATGGAATTCAAAAGAGCTTGGGATAAACACTGAAGATCCCAAATGGGTAAAGGATGGAAATGGAGATAACGACAACCTGAATGGAGCAGTAATTACTATTAGGGATGTGAATCGGGCTTCGGACGATTGAAAATATTGTCGATATTTTCAAAATCTTCAGAAATCGGGGGCTCCTCCAAAATGATAGGAAAACCCCACGATATTGATCGTGGGGGTTCTCTTATCGTTTTGGGGGAGGGCGGGAAAAATGGCACACAAAAATAACCCCTAAACCCACCCTGACCCTTTAAAACGAATCCCTTTGCTTCCCCCACCCTCCCGACCCCCCCAAAAAAAACATTTTACAGGTACCTGGTGGTCCAGTAGGGGTCCCGGGAGCAATCTCCCACTCCCGGGCCGTCGGCTGCCACTAATCAAAATGGCGCTGATGGCCCTTTGCCCTTACCATGTGACAGGGTATCCATGCCATTGGCCGGCCCCTGTCACATGGTAGGAGCACTGGAAGGCCCGTGCCATTTTTAAAGATGGCGCCAGCCATCCAGTGCTCCCTCCATGTGACAGGGGCCGGCCAATGGCCCAGATACCCTGTCACATGGTAAGGGCAAAGGCAATCGGCGCCATTTTTATTAGTGGCAGCCGATGGCCCGAGAGTGGGAGATCACTCCTGGGACCCCCACTGGACCACCAGGTTCCTATAAAATGTTTTTTGGGGGGTCGGGAGGGTGGGGGAAGCAAAGGGATTAGTTTTAAAGGGTCGGGGTGGGTTTTTTGTTTATCGGCTCGGGCGCAGACGATAAACAAAACCGTGATCGGGCCCGATGAAAAAAACCCCACATGTGAATCGGAACCGGAATTCGAACCGATTCCAGTTCCGATTCACATCTCTAATTACTATCCTTACAAAAGGCATGGGGATAACCTGCGCAGAGTGGCAATTACTACCCCTAAAATAAGCAAATAATTTAAAAAATAATACTTAGTGGGCTGACTGGATGGATCACTTGGGTCTTTTTCTGCCAGTATTTACTATATCACTAATATAGAAATCCACACAGCATGTATTGTGTTTCAAATGAAATAATAATTTCACTTAACCTTGTATATAAAGAATGTTATATAACCTTGTATTTAACCTCGTATATAACGAGTGTTGTATACGGGGTTATATAACCTTGTATATAACCTTGTATATAACAAATGTTTTGCTAAACCCTGTACATAACCTTTCCCTTTGTGTCATTGTTTTACTCCTTCCCCGCCCCCACCTTTGTCACTCCTAGTTGAATCCCTCCTTTCTAATTTATCTAGTTTTTGCTCTGTTACTGCGTTCTATTGTTTACTGTTCTTTGTAAAGGCAATGCCTATATATACATTGGTTGTAAGTTACATGTAAACCGACACGATGTGCAAACGGTTGTCGGTATATAAAACCGTTTAAATAAATAAATAAATAAAAAATAAATAATTTACTGTAGTAAAAAACAAATAAAGCAATACAAAAAAATAAAAGTACAGGAAACAGTTCTTTACTCAGTATTCAAATAAGAAGATAATGAAATCATATCACAAAAGGTCAATTTCTCAGGCTGCTTGAGTAATAAGTGCAGGAGATAGGCCTGCCCCTGTTCCCTAGGGGCTCCCTCTCCTGTAGGATGCCAAATGAAACTTGAAAAACTCTTCTCTAACTTAGAAAAGAAGTATTGAAATAATTTGATGGTGAACACTGTAGCAAGGACACCTTTTTATCCCCAAGACCTGGGAATATTCATCCTTCTGGAATGCACTAAAACTGGCTAAAGGAAAGCAGCATACCCTACATACAGGAAGTAAAGCAAACCACCCTTCAACCTCCAGGAGCTCTGGACAGTCACAGCAACTTTCCATCTTTCCTTTACTCCTCTGGTCAAGAACTCTCTCCTTCTAGACAGAGACATCCTATTTTGGTTGGACCTGAAAAATCAATTAAAAAATATTCTACATTCCTGGAACCTCCTGTTTCTGGAATTTTCCTTACTTTAACCTAAGGAGAAAGCTTAGCCAGATTTACATATGCAATAAAATTCTTGCAAAAAAAACTAATTAGCATACACTTTCAAAATACACTTTTCAAAATACACTTTTCAAAAAATAGGCCGCCAGGCCTATCAGGGAACACTACAAAGAGTCACTCCAAATTCCAAAGGCCAAAACCTACCAACATAAATCCTTGAGTCTCAGAGCCTTCTCATCAGCAGGTCCAGCTCTCTGGAACTCGATCCCACCTAATTTGAGACAAGAGCCATGCTCTTTAACATTTAGGAAAAGACTAAAAACTTGGCTTTTCAAAAAAGCATTTCCAAGCCTTGAATAAAACCTCCTCTCACTAGCACTAACTCGTATGCAATAATGGAATGTAAACACGAATCAACCAACCTCAAACCCTCTCTCACTAATTCCTGTTTCACTATTACCATTCACAACTGTCATATTTATTCATTTGATTACCTATGTACCGTTTCATAGTCTTATTTTTTCACTTGCTATTCTAATGTATCAATAGGCTGAAATGTAAATATTGTGCTGTTCAATTTCTCCCCTTCCATCCCAAGTTTATTTTCCTTGTTTTTTGTAACTTTCCCTCTCCCTTTTTCTGATTCACTGTATTTAAAGTTCAAGGTTCTTATTGAAAATATTGTTTTTTACGTTACGTTATGCTTTACACTCCTTGTTATTTGTAAACCGGGTTGATGTGATGCCTATCATGAAACTCGGTATAACAAAAACAATAAATAAATAAATAAATAAATAAATGTGCATGTTAAAACACCACTTAACATAGTATGCAATTATTTATAGCATCAGCACATTGATTTTTTGGCCACATTAGCAAAGCAATAGTAGTAGTAGTAGTAGTATGCTTGGTAAACCATTTGAAATTCCCCATGATAATAACCAATCCAAAGAGAATATGCCAGTAACTGCTTTTTCTGTACTAATGTTCAAGTTGTTAAGTTTATTTATTATATTCTGCACTCCTGTTTCTTGTGAACCAGCATGATGGGACTATCGTCTTGAATGTTGGTATATAAAAGACTTAAATAAATAAATAAATAAATAAAATAAGTTAGAAGGAATTTCCTCCATCCTGTGGTTTCCTCTTTTCTCCCTATCTTCCATGATAACAAACAAGCCTCAACTCAGGGTTCACAAACTCCCTCCCCTAGTAGAGAAAACCACTCCTGCCTTGGATCATCAACTCCTGTAGAAAAACCCATCCCTAGAATCATCAGCCTCACTGCCCTCCCCCTCCCCCTTCCCCTCCACCCAAGATCCCTTGCACCCCCTCTGGAAGGTGATCTTACCTTTCTGGAGAATCTCTGGCGTACATGGGCAAAAGGGATGGTATAGCCCACCTGCCCACAGCATCACTATGTGTTGAGTAGCACCACTGGGGATGCTTCCCCACCATCACATGATAGTTGTGAAGTACCCCCAGTAGCATCATTTGACACAGAGAGGTGCTGCGAGCTAGAAGGTTCTTCCATTCCTCAGGTACTACAACCTCTTTTTAGTTGACCTAATAAAATGTATCACTACCTACAAAGATTCCACTTTGGTCCTAGACCAATACTATATCTAGAGCTCTGCACCACACTAAAGTAAAACATAAAGAAGCCTATACATTAAACTTTACTGTGCATATTATGGCCCATTTAGGTATGCAAAAAATAGCATACTATGCAGGAACACCTTTGCGTCCATGCCTAAGAGTCTGAAAAGATATTAGAATATGCATGCTAAAATTTTTGAAACCCCCCCCCCCCACATATAAATGAAGGAACATCATATTTAAATGAGGATTTACTTTGTGCTTGGTTAAAAATCCAGGTTATAATCATTCTCCATGCTATTTGCAGAGCACTCGGTAAACAATCACTAGTTAGCACCTGCCTTGAACTTGGCACTAACTAGCTGCTGTGCATAGTAAGGCCATAGGTTTTATGAGAACATGTTATTTTGATTTCTACCTTTAATATACATATACCTATCCTAAACATATGCTGGCTCTAGCTTGAATGGTTGGAAAGATAATGTATAGACATATTGACCTATACATTAATTGGAAAAAAAGTCTCCCCCCCCCCCCCCCCGCCTCATTTTTGGCAAGAACTATTTAGGAGATAAAAGTTTTGCTTTTTTAAATTTATATACATATAACTATCCTGAAAATAGCTTCCTGTTGATTGATTTGAGAGATAATGTGCATACAGACAAAGGGGGTAATTTTCAAAAGGATTTACACTCTTAAAACTGGGTTTACATGTGTAAATTCACTATGGGCCTGATTTAAAAAGCATTTACTTGAGTAAAACCTAGTTTTCCTCAAGTAAATGCACTTTACTCGAATAAGTGGGCTTTTGAAAATTGCTACAATATATGCCATTGAAATATCAATAGAGTTTATATGCATAAGTTCACTTTAAGTGCATAAATGGGGTTTTCAAAATTGCTACACTGCAGAATTCACTTAGGGGTAGATTTTAAAAGCCCTGCGAGCGTAAATCCTTCCAGATTTACGCGCGCAGGGCACTCGCGTGCCGGCGCACCTGTTTTGCATAGGTCGCCGGCGCGCGTAAAGCCCCGGGACGCGCGTAAGTCCCGGGGCTTCGTAAAAGGGGTGGGAGGGGGTGTGTCCAGGGAGTGTCCGAAGACCGGGGGCATGTCCTGGGGCGTGCCCGGGGTCAGGGGGTGGTCCGAGGCGGATCCGGGGGGCATGGCAAGGCTTCGGGGGCGGGCCGCGAGGGCGGTCCCAAGTCCCCTGGCACTGCGGCCTGTGCCGGGGGCTGACGAGGCAGCGCGCACAAGTTACGCCTGCTTCAAGCAGGCGTAACTTGTACAACAAAGGTAGGGGGGGATTTAGGTAGGGCTGGGGGGTGGGTTAGTAGGGGAAGGGAGGGGAAGGTGGGGGATGCGGAAGGAAAGTTCCCTCCGAGGCCGCTCTGATTTCGGAGCGGCCTCGGAGGGAATGGAGGAAGGCTGCGCGGCTCGGCGCGCGCAGGCTGCCGATTTTGCGCAGCCTTGCGCGCGCCGACCCCGGATTTTAAAAGATACGCGTGGCAATGCCCGTATCTTTTAAAATCTGGCTTACTTTTGTTCACGCCGGTTGCGCGAACAAAAGTATGCGCGCGCGTATTTTTTTAAGATCTACCCCTCAGTGTGTAGTTTTTAATAGATAGCGCAGCATCACTAAAGGACAAGTTACAATTATAAAGTTAGTTGTGTACTTAAAACTGAGACAGAGAGACATGGACATGATTCATCACATTTAACAATGAACATTGATCACAAACTATGTTACCGAACCTTATGGCACCTATGTAAACGGACAAATTGTAGTATCATTACTTTTTATGTGCCTTAATGTAAACCATTGGACGGTCCCCACCAAATGACGGTATAGAAAAGATTTTAAATAAATAAATAAATAAATAAATAAATAAATAAATAAATAAATGTTATATTTACCAATGTAACACCTTTGAAAATTTCCTCCAAAATGAATATGAAATATTTTTTTGATAAAATAGTGCTAAAAAGTTTAAAACCTTGAAGAAGGGAAATAATTTTATGATTGGACAATACACTACCAATACTTTAAACTGAGGGGCCCACTTTTAACTGCTGTGCAGTTCAGTTAGTTAGCTGGATAACTGTATCCACCTAACTAGCAGGGTATATTCAGTAGTGCAGTCCAGTTTATTAGCTATCTTTAGGAGAGGTCTGTGGCCCGATCAGATTTAGCTGGATAAGTTATCTGCTAATGCTAAATATTGGCAGAGCCAGGTAACTTATTCCTATAACGCCACTTCTCCCCAAAATGTCCCCCGGATAACTAATTATCCAGCTGGAATTTAACTAAATAAGCGACTGAATATGGCAGTTTCTCTATTTAGATTGATAAATTTTAAGTTTTCCGACTAAATAATAATAATAATAATAATAATAATAATAATAAATGGTTTTTGAATATCAATCTCTGAATACCTAATTACAGCCTAAAAGGAAGGTACTTCTCTTATGAAAGGTTTACATAAATAATGTATTGTAATGATAGCTGGTACATATTGAAGTAAAGAATCTCCATAGTTCATGCATTAAAAACTTTTCATGTGAAGAACTGTATTATTTACAAGCAACAGTTATGTGTCCTCTACAGCTTAATTCTAAGCATCTCTAAAATATTACAGACCTCTCCAGGGTCCTTTCCAATGCCAATTAGGTACAAAACAAATGCAGGATACACTAAAACTTACCTATGTAAGTTTATCCAGATTGCATTCAATATCAGCATGACCCAGCTAACCTTAGCACTGCCCCTGGGATGCCCCCCCCCCCCCCTCACCACCACCATCACTACCATCTTCTTCCTGGCTGAAAGTTAACTTGGGAAAAAACTTAGCTGGTAGGTGAAGGGAGATTGTTTAATTACAGGTTTTTTGTCCAAGTGAATGAAATATGGACCTCATAAAACTATGGACCATCCTTGCAGTGCAGGAGATCCAGGGTTAAATCCTTGTCTATCAGGAGTCATTTCGGCCTGGGTACAACTTCAAAATGATGTGTTCAGGTCTGAGGAGAAAAGTGAAATATCTTCTTCTGCTATGGAGAGCATTGCCAACCAATAAGCAGCACTGAGTGTTCATCCCCAGAGAAAATACTCCTCCTGTATGCTGACATGGGATAAAAAAAGAAAGGGGAATAAGGAAAGCACTGTAATCCATTTTGCCCAACTCTACATCACATTACAAAATTGCTACCCATTTTCCACTAGGTGTCACATATAATTTGTCTGTATAGCAGTTGCTGCTGACCTAAATATTTGGATAAAAAATTCCCTATTGTGTTCATCATCATAAATCTGTCCTAGCACCATCCTTATGCACTGAAGTATGAATAGAGACGTGAATACTGAATGGTGATCTCTGTAATGCAATACTACATCTGCAGGGATCCTGTGTATAATGAAAGCTGACTATATCAAAATGATCACTCTCCAAATTCAAGCACCATAGGTCTTCACTCATAAATAATTAGGAGGAAGCAAATATTGAGTGAAATATGAATATCCACTATATCAAAATGATCACTCACCAACAGGGTCATTCATCAAAATGCATTAAGGTCCTAACACCCATGATATTTATTGCATCGTGAGCTGCATATGCAAAGTTTTGAATTTTAATCAAAGGAGAGGAGTTTGGGCAGGGTTTATGAAAATGTGGGACATTTAACATTGTGTAACACACATTTTAATGCCAGAAATAACTACACCTTTTTTCCTGGTGTTAAGCTATGTGATTTGCCTGAAACTGAATTTCAATGTTAGAGAGAGAGGGAAAGAGAGTGAGTGAGTGAGCGAGAGAGAGAGAAAGAGAGAGGGATAACCTCTGGGGTGACACATATATTAGTCATCTATTTCCACCACAATAGGAGGGTCATCTAGTAACTCAAAGTGAGGTTTTGATGGTGGTCTACGGTTTTGAGGCCAGATTCATATAAACAGCACAATACATATCAGTGAAGAATTGACGTGATTTGGAATGAAATTAGAATTTCTTCATCAGGAGTACTGGTGATGGTTTTAAAAACCCAATGTTCACTGTCAATTCTTGTAATAAAGTCCAGAATTGCCTTAAAAATAAATTCTTATAAAAATACTGAATGTCTCTTTGTTTTTATTTTAAAGAACCATAACGTCCAAATATTTTATTTGCAAATTTAAAAAAAAGAGATATAATAGCATAAGAAATTATGCAGGTAGTCTTTGTCAAAACTCTGATTGTCTCTACTCAATTTATAATTATTTATCACTGAAGACCTCTGGTGTTTGAATTTGGTGAGTGATCATTTTGATATGATGGATGCTTATATATATATATATATATATATATATATATAATGAAATATATAAATAATGGAATATTAATATATTTATATTTATATTTGCCTCATTTTGAATACATAATGAAAGTTGTACATTTTAATCAGAATAACTCTAAATATATAAGAAATTAATAGTGTAAGAAAAAAAGCAAGAATAACTGAAAACATTATCAGTTAAGCTGTTGATCCTGGTTTTTTTTTTAGATTTTTAATGATTATCTGGCTCTTTCAATTAGTTTTATAGAAGGAAAAAATTTTAGTATGTATTTTTATGTTTTTTTTATAATCATTTTATGATGAGTTAAATTTTATTTTAATTTTGTTTCTATTATATTGACTTGTATATTACATGTCCCCTATTTTATTTTGTTTTTCTTTGTGTGTTATTGTAACTTGCCTTAACATATTCAGGAAAGACAGGCATAAAAAGCAAAAATAAATAAATATCTTGTGAAATATCAAGTGTGTGTTTTTTTGACTATGTGTCATACTGTACTACATGTCAGAATTAAACTTTATGGTGTTTACAAAGAATGTGAAATGAATCAGTTTGTCAGAAGACCTCAGTCCTAGTTAGAAGTAAACATGCTGAAAAAAATCAAATCATTTTTTTAAAGATAATTTGAGCATGAAACTCTATTAAGAGTTGGGTAGAAAATCACAGTTAAGAATGAATTCAATAAATAGCTCTAACCCTGTTATTTTGAACCCATAAATCTTTCTTACACAAACCTTAGAATGGGCAGAGTCACTAGGGGTTTAGCTTGGGGCACCATATTTGCTGAACTTTCTATCAAAGACAGCACTTGATAGGCCAGAAAATGCTTGGTTCATACAAAACAAAGCAGTGTTCCCCTTCCTCCTGCTGAGAAAGGAGATGGTACATTCAGTTGCATCTCTTTAGACCCCTGAGTTAGAAAGCTGCAAACTGAAATTGGACTCTTTAAAGACATAGCTTTACAGGGTGTCAATATATGTTTCTACTAAGCCTAGAAATATCAGGCATAACATGGGTTTTCTTTCTTATTAGTTTATTGACTATTTTTTCATGCTCATTTATGGAAATAAGTTCTCTGTTGTGTTCTTTGGGGTATTTTACTATGTAACAATGTTCTTTGGAACAGGCAGTTTAGCAATTGGAAATGGCAATGGAAAACTGTACATTCCTCTCCAGTTTGGTTTCATCAGAATATGTTTTGCTACAATTTATGGCAGCTTGCTTGGATCTTGTGTGTGAGGTTCTTCCAGGACATGGCCAATTAAAAAAAAAAACAAGTTATGATCATGTTGTTCATCATAAATCTGACAGCTGCTTGTGGAAGTAAAACCTTTTGGGTGGTTCTACATTTAACCATGTACTAAATTTCTGAATCTTTAGGTGTCATGTGTTATTGGTTAGAGGCTTGTGGTTGTTTGGGGAATGGAGTTCATTGCAAAGTGTCAGTTTCTCAATCCCTCTTCAAGAGGAGCAGGGTAAGTCTAGTTGACGTTTAACTTCACTAAAAGCATATGAGAAAGGGCATTTCATCTTCAGTAGAAGAGCAGTGAAGCTAATAAAATCTAGCAGTCTTGCAGGAAAATATAGAGCAAGGGTGGTCTTCAAGAGCTCAAACATGCCTGGTATTCAGAATATCCACAATGAATAAGCATGAGATTTACTTGTATGTAAGGATCCATTCTACGCAAATTTAATGTATCTCATGAATAGTCATTGTGGATATCCTGAAAATCAGGCCTATTTGTGGATCTTGAGGACTAGGGTTGGCCATCCCTGGTATAGAGGTTGGAAAGCAAAGATTTAGAGACACCAAATTTTTCCTCCATTCCTTACTTCTGATGTAATCTTGATAAATCTGAAATAGTGCTAATTTTTTTCCATAGTGTTTTGCATACCGATGGTGCTATCCTCATAATTGTAAGTGCTATTATCTGTTCATTCATACTTATTAAAGTTCGTATATAGGGATGCCGATTCTGTAAAAAAAGAAAAAGGTCAACTTCACCCACCCCTTTCTCCATTCTGCACTTCCCACATGTAAACACAAACATTCAAACATATAACATTCCCTGATAAATATGCACATACATATAACCTATATATATATATATATATATATATATATATACATATATTCCCAACTATCCCATGCATGTTTCCCCCTCAGTATTGACATAGTTATTCTTCCACACATATTCACATTTCTTCTACACATACAAATTGCCTCACACTATCTAGATACACTCTTGACACACTCACACTTCACCATATTCCAAACTCTACAAACCCTCAAAAATGCATAATCCCCACTTGTACTCTGTGTCTACCCATGCACACATTTCCCTCATATGAATAAACATTTATCTACATCCAATCACATTCCCACTACACAAACACTCACTCTATACATATATGTGCACTCCTGACACATACACAGAAATATTTTCTCCACATACGGAATCTGTACACAAAGTACATATACACCTTCTCTCCACATACATTATACACAAACATTCCCAACTTTCATACTTCTTCACACATTCTACTTCACACATTGCAGCCATAATGTTAAACTCATCTATACTATTTTCTCACATTCATAACATACTACACACGTGCATTTTTCTACACATTCTTCTCCTCTGCTTTTCCCTTACAAATATCATATATTTTGCTTTTTTCCCATAATCACACCACAAACTTGTACAAGAACATAAAAGCATATAGAAATGCCACAACCTGCATACAGGGCCAGAGGAACTACTAGGTGAGGTAGGCTGCTGCCTAGGGTGCTGGGATGAGAGGGGACAGAGAGAGAGTGGAGGGGGAAACATTGAACTCAGGGTGGGTTTTGGTTTGTGGGATGTAGGATGTGGTCACATTGGTCTGCCTAGGGCACAACATACTCCTGCACTGGCCCTGCCTGTATAGCCTCTCATCATAGGGGAGCACTTCCATGCACTGTATCATTTTGATCTCCCTGCTCTGTGCCTTTGCTAGTTCCATTATATCTTTTATGAGAGGGGGATGACCAGAACTGCAAACAACACTCAAGGTACAGTTGCACAATGGATCAATACAGAAGCAATATGATATTTTAGTTTTATTCTCCATTTCTATCCTAATAGTTCCTAACATTCTATTCTATTTTGACTTCTACGGCACACTAAGCTGAGAATTTCAATGTATTATTCATAGAGGGGCAGATTTTAAATACTTGCGCGAGCACATACTTTTGTTCTCGCAGCAGGCGCGAACAAAGGTAGGCTGGATTTTATAAGAAACGCACGTAGCCGCACGTATCTTATAAAATCCGGGGTCGGCGCGCGCAAGGGGGTGCACTTTTGTGCAACCTGTGCGCACCGAGCCCAGCGCACGCTGCCTGTTCCCTCCGAGGCCGCTCCGATTTTGGAGCGGCCTCGGAGGGAACTTTCCTTCGCCCTCCCCCCACCTTCCCCTCCCTTCCCCTCCCTAACCCACCCCCCCCCCCCGGCCCTATCTAACCCCCCCTTAACTTTGCGTGCGTCGGCCAGCTGCCCCGCTCCGTGGTCCGGTCCCGGGAGCTGTTCCGGAGGCCGCGGCCATGCCCCCGGAACGCACCCAGGCCGAAACCTCGCCCACAGCGCTGCCCCCGAAACGCCGTGCGCCCCGCCCCCTAAATGCCGCGTCAGCCCGTCACACCCCCGCCACGCCCCGACAGGAAGCCCCGGGACTTACGCGCATCCCGGGGCTCTGCGCGCGCCGGCGGCCTATGCAAAATAGGCGCGCCGGTGCGTAGGGGTTTTAAAATCTGCCCCAAAGTGTCCAAGGTGGTTTTCCTGGATGGGGACTCGCAATAAAGAATCCAGAATTGTGTAGCTGTAGTTGGGGGTCACTTTTCCCTAAGTGTATCTCTTTGAACTCTTTCACATTAAATTTCATCTGCCATTCAGATGCCCAGTATTCTAGTCTCACAAGGTGCCTCTGCAGTCTCTTGCAATCCACCGTTGTACAATATTGAGACTCCTTCCTGTTATCTCACGGCGTTCTCAGGCGTGCAGGGCCAACCCCGATGTCGGCCGATGATGACTTCCGGCGGCAGCGTGGGCCGACACAAGTCGCTCACAAACCCTGCCCATCTGATTGAGTCAGACTTCCACCCGGAAGTCCTCACATTTGCACGTGAAATTTAGTATTTAAAGAGTTGAGACCAGCACAGCATTGCCTCAGCTACAGGCTTGCTGTGCTGGTGCTCCCGTGGCGTTTATACTGACGTGGTTTGGATATTGGACTTACTCTGCCTGCTGCCTGCCCTGACAAGGTTTGGATATTGGACTTACTCTGCTTGCTGCCTGCCCTGACGTGGTTTGGATATTGGATTTACTTTGCCTGCTGCCTGCCTTGACTTGGATTGTATTTGTACTTGCTCTGCCTGCTGCCCGCCTTGACTTGGATTGGAATTTGGACTTGCTCTGCCTACTGCCTGCCCTGACTCGGATCGGATTCTGGACTTTTGTTGCCCGCTCCTGACCCTGACTCAGGACTGTGTTGGCTGCTTCTACAGCCGGGCCTGGAGAAACCTATCACTGTCTTCTACGTCCTTGCTCCTTTGGTTAAGGTAAGACTGACAGCTACTTTGGATCCACATTATACAAACCATAACAGATAGCTGAGGCCATGGATCCTGTAGACCTTTCAGCCTTGCACATCATCCCTGGGTTGGCTACACACATTCAACAACAACAAGGAGCTTTAGATCAAGTCACCGGAGTACTGGAGAGACTGGCTGCTCGAATGGATGCTCTTTCAGTTGCGGCTTCAGTAAATCCAACTCCCTCATTACCTCCACCTCCTCCCATATGACTGCAACCTCCACCACGCTTTAATGGTAATCCTCAGCAGTGTCGGGAGTTCTTAAATCAATGTCAAATGCATTGTTTGCTTCAAGCAGCATCATTTCCCACAGACTGAACCAAGGTTACGTTCATCTTATCTCTATTGGAGGGATCAGCACTGGCTTGGGCCTCACCATTTTGGGAAAGAGAGGACCCTCTGATGGATAATTTGGATCAATTTTTAAAATAATTCCACCTGATATTTGATGAGACTGGCCGTACAACTTCAGCAGCTTCCGACTTACTACAGATCAAACAAGGAGGCCGATCGGTAGGAGAGTATGCCATTCAGTTCAGAACATTAGCAGCTGAACTTAGATGGGGAAATGACAGTCTGACTGCCATTTTCAGGCAAGGACTCTCCGAAGCCATCAAAGATGAACTAGTGGGTCGTGAAACACCAGAATCCCTAGAAGAATTAATTTGTCTGGCTATCCGAGTTGATCTTTGGATTCAAGAAAGGGCTCGGGAACGGACTCTCTCTAGACAACCTATTACGCTGGCTCCTTCCTTTCAGAGACCATTCATAGCACCAAGAATGTCAGACACTCAGGTACCCAGTGAGGAACCTATGCAGGTCGATTGTTGTCATCTAACCCCTGAGGAACGTTGGTATAGAAGAATGAACAATCTCTGTCTTTATTGTGCTGGTGCAGGACACTTCATCAATAAATGCCCAAACAAGTCGGGAAACTCCCAGACCTAGGTTTGGTGGGAGAGGCCTCCCTGGGTCATGTCATTCCCTCTCCACAAATTTTGATTCCAGTTTCCATATCTCTTCCCAAAAATACCATTCATTTACAAGCCTTTTTGGACTCAGAGGCGGCCGGTAACTTCATTGAGGAGGATCTAGGCCGCCAATACCAGATTCCTACGGAACAATTGACTGTTCCCCTCACTGTATCCTCAGTTTCTGGACAACCTTTGGCAAACAAAATCTTTCAGATTAAGAAACCTATTACATTCACTACTGGAATTCTACACCAAGAAACTATCCAATTATATGTACTTCCATCGTCAGTCAACCAAGTAATCCTGGGTTTACCATGGTTAAGACTTCACCAACCACAGATTGATTGGGATAACTCCCAGCTGGCCAGCTGGAGTAAGGCCTGTCATCAAAATTGTGTACAACAGATCCGTCCAGTCAGCCCCATTGTAGCATGCTCTCTAGCCATTCCATCTACATTACCGCAAATATACGCTGAATTCAGTGATGTCTTCAGCAAACAGCAAGCTGAGATTTTACCGCCTCACCGCACTTATTTATTTATTTATTTATTTATTTAAGTTCTTTTAATATACCGATGCTCAAGACAAGTCTTATCAAACCGGTTTACAATGAACAAGGGGAGAAACCAATTAACAGCAAGGCGTATAAAAGTTACAATAAAACAGGGAGTGAGTAACTTATTTCCGGATAAGAACCCTCCCAGGGGCAGGGTGTACGCCTTGTTAGAACCAGAATCTGAAGCTAGGAAAGAATACATTCAGGAAAACCTGGATATGGGATTCATCAGACCGTCCTCCTCTCCAGCGGGGGCTGGATTTTTTTTGTGCAAAAGAAAGATGGTTCGTTACGGCCATGTATCGATTATAGAGGACTTAATAGCATTACAAAAAAGAATCAATATCCCATTCCACTTATCACAGAACTTTTGATCGATTGAAAGGAGCACAGATCTTTACTAAACTTGATATTTGAGGAGCCTACAATTTAATCAGAATACATGAAGGGGACGAGTGGAAGACTGCCTTTAACACTCGAGATGGTCACTATGAATATTTAGTTATGCCATTTGGACTATGTAATGCTCCGGTGGTTTTTCAAACTATGATTAATGACATCTTCAGAGATCTTTTGTACTCCCATGTTATTGTATATCTTGATGATATTTTAGTTTTCTCCAAGAATGAGCAGCAACATCAACTTCATGTCAAACAAGTACTCCATCGACTTCGGGAGAATAGACTCTATGCTAAATTAGAGAAATACCTCTTTCATCAACAACAATTACCGTTTCTGGGATATATAGTATCGCGTGATGGTCTTCAAATGGACCCTACAAAACTTAAAGCGATATTGGATTGGCCCCAGCCAGTGGGGCTTAAAGCCTTGCATCAATTTTTAGGATTCTCCAATTACTATCACCAGTTTATTTCTGATTATTCTACGCTAGTTGCACCACTCACCACCTTATCCAAGAAGGGAGCTCCAAATCGTAATTGGCCTCCTGAGGCCATTCAAGTCTTCCAGCTCCTAAAAGAAGAATTTGTGAAAGATTCTTGTTTACAGCGCCCTGATTCAGATACACCTTTTATTCTGGAGGTCGATGCTTCGGCCTTAGGAGTAGGGGCAATTCTCTTGCAACTGTCTGATTCAGAGATATTATGCACCTGTGCATATTTTTCAAAAAAATTCTCCTCTACGGAGAGAAATTATACCATCGGGGAACGTGAACTATTAGCGATTAAAATGGCACTCGAAGAATGGCGACATCTCCTGGAAGGAGCTAAATTTCCTATTGATATTTATACCGATCACAAGAATCTGGCCTATCTGTCTCATCTCATCATTTAAATCCACGGCAAGCCTGTTGGGCACTTTTTTTCAGTAGATTCAAATTTAAATTACACTTCCGCCCTTCGGAATAGAATTTACGTGCGGATGCGTTGTCCAGGAGTTTCCTCCCCGACGACACTCCTGAACCGCTTCGACATATCATTGATTCTGCTCACATAATATTGGCAACCACCTTCACTGTTCCAGTAGGGAAAACTGTAGTTCCTAGGCGTTTAAGACTGAAAGTCCTACAATGGGCCCATGATTCTGTTTTCGCTGGACACCCTGGTAGACTCGGAACAAAGAATTTGGTTTCTCGCCACTATTGGTGGCCACAATGGGCATCTGACGACCAGAAATATGTTGACTCCTGTCCCACTTGTGCAGCTCAGAAAACCCCTAATGACCTACGGGCCTATTGCAACCTCTTCCCATTCCTAAACAGCCTTGGATTCATATAGCAACAGATTTTATCACTGATCTTTCTCTTTCTGAAGGCAATTCAGTAATTTGGGTTGTGATTGACCGATTTTCCAGAATGGCACATTTTATTCCTCTGCTGGATAACCCTCTGCACCAGAGTAGGGGGCAACTTTTTGTACAACACATCTTTCGAATCCATGGATTACCATCTAGTATCATTTCCGATAGAGGAGTTCAGTTCACAGCACGATTCTGGAGAAAACTCTGTAAAAAATTCAGAATAGACCTAAGTTTCTCCTCCGCTTATCATCCCCAGTCTAATGGATTAACGGAATTAACGAATCAAACCCTCAAGACTTTTTTACGTTGTTATGTTAATCAACGCCAGGATGATTGGGCCTCTCTATTGCCTTGGGCTGAGACTTACCATAATAATCATGTTCATCAGGCCTCAGGTTCATCGCCCTTCTTTCTGGTGTTTGGAAGACATCCTCAGATTCCTCTTCCTCTCACTACCTCCTCGTCTTGCCCAGCAGTAGATCAAGTGGTTCATTCTATGACTGATTTATGGGAACAAACGCAACATCTACTACGACGAGCATCTATCAAAATGAAAAGACAGGCGAATAAAGGGAGGAGATTGGGAACTCTCCTTAAGCCCAGGGACTTGGTGTGGTTAAGCACATGAAATCTCAAATTACGCATTCCTTCATTAAAATTTGCACCTCATTTTCTTGGACCTTTTCCTATTGAGAAACAGATCAGTAATGTATCCTTTAAACTTCAGCTACCACCTACATTGCATATTCATGATGTGTTTCACATCTCATTATTGAAACCAGCAATTTTGTCCTGGTCTTCTAGAAGGAGGAAGTTTACAACTCCATCTGTCCTGCCAGATGATACTCAGTATGAAGTTAAGGAAATCCTTGATGTCAGGAGATCAAGGGGAAATTTACAATACTTAATAGCTTGGAAGAATTATGGTCCAGAGGAGAAGTCCTGGGAACCGATCCAGAATATACAAGCTCCTCGTTTAATCTGGGAATTTCATAAACGTTTCCGCTCAAGCCTCACCCCGGGAGCAGGAGAGAGGGCCTTTGTGTGGGGGGGTACTGTTACCTCACGGCATTCTCGGGCATGCAGGGCTGACCCCGATGTCGGCCGACGATGAATTTCGGCGGCAGCACGGGCCGATGCAAGTCACGTGCAAACTCCGCCCATCTGATTGAGTCAGACTTCCACCCAGAAGTCCTCGCTTTTGCACGGGAAATTTAGTATTTAAAAAGTTGAGACCAGCACAGCATTGCCTCAGCTACAGGCTTGCTGTGCTGGTGCTCCCGTGGCATTTTTACTGACGTGGTTTGGATATTGGACTTACTCTGCCTGCTGCCAGCCCTGACGTGGTTTGGATATTGGACTTACTCTGCCTGCTGCCTGCCCCGACGTGGTTTGGGGATATTGGACTTACTCTGTTTGCTGCCTGCCCTGACGTGGTTTGGATATTGGATTTACTCTGCCTGCTGTCTGCCCTGACGTGGTTTGGATATTGGATTTAATCTGCCTGCTGCCTGCCTTGACTTGGATTGGATTTGGACTTGCTATGCCTGCTACCTGCCTCGACTCGGATTGGATTTTGGACCTGCTCTGCCTGCTGCCTGCCTTGACTTGGATTATATTTGGACTTGCTCTGCCTGCTGCCCGCCTTGACTTGGATTGAAATTTGGACTTGCTCTGCCTACTGCCTGCCCTGACTCGGACGGATTCTTGACTTTTGTTGCTCGCTCGTGACCCTGACTCAGGACTGTGTTGGCTGCTTCTGCAGCCAGGCCTGGAGAGACCTATCGCTGTCTTCTACGTCCTTGCTCCTTTGGTTAAGGTAAGACCGAGAGCTACTTTGGATCCACATTATACAAACCGTAACACTTCCCCTAAAAGGCTGAAAACACTTCCTCAATAGAATCCCCAGCCAACCCAAAGAGCATAAACCAATCCTAGGAACCAAATCCATAAGAATATAACAACTAGGGATGTGCAATCATTTTTCCCGAACTGGCAATGTCAACGAAATTGCCTAATTTGGAATGGTTCAGGAGAATCAAAAAATGATTTAATTTTTTTCAGAAATTTGGAAACATTTCATTTTTGAGTTAGCCCGCACTAACTCCCAATAGTGCGCACTAACCTGAAAATCACAAATAACAGATAGGTTCCATGCTGCTTACACCCATGGATATGCAATGGATTTCCCCAAGTCTTCCTGGTTAATAATGTTTTATGGACTTTTCCCAGGAACTTGTCTAAACTTTTTTTTAAACAAAGCAATTCTCATTGCCATTACCATATCTTTCAGCAATGAATTCCAGAGCTTTGAGTGAAAAAAAATATTTTCTCTGTTTTGTTTTGAATGTGCTATTTAGTAATTTCTTATCCACAGGCTCACCATATGCATGTGTATTAATCCCTTCAAAAAATATATTAGATTGGTGAGACAAGACTTCCTTTGAGCAAATAACTCTTGGGTCTGTCCTCTTAAACCATGTCTCTCTATATGTTCTGAAATTTTGTTTCTTAGAATGTTCCCTATGATTTTTTCCCATCACTGACATGAGGCTGACTGGTATATAGTTTCTCATAATACCCTGGAACCCTTCTTAAAGATTTGTATTATGTTGGTTACCCTAAATTTTTCAGGTACAATGGATGATTTTAATGATAGTTTACAAATGGATAGTAATAGGTCTGTGAATTTCATTTTTTAGTTCTTTCAGAGTTTTGGGATGTATACCATGTGGTCCAGGTGATTTCCTACTTTTTAGTTTGTCAATTTGCCATATAACATCTTCCAGGTTCACCTTGATTTGTTTTAGTTGCACTGAATCATCACCATTAAATACCATTTCTGGCATGGCTATCTCCACAATATTCTGCTCAGTAAACAAAGCACCAAAGCAAAGAATTAATTTAATCTTTCTGCTATGGCCTTGTCCTCCCTAAGTTTCCCTTTTCCCTTTTATAATTTAATTGTCCAACTGACTCCCTCATAGGCTTCTTTGTCGGATTTATTTAAAAAAGGTTTTTATGTGCTTTTGCATCTACAGCAAGCTTCTTTTCAAATTCTCTTTTTGCTTATTCAGAGTCTCAATGCATGGATGAGACGATGGTGCAAGGAAGAGGGATTCAGTTTTGTTAGGAACTGGGGAACCTTTTGGAGAAGGGGGAGTCTCTTCCGAAGGGATGGGCTCCACCTTAACCAGGGTGGAACCAGACTGCTGGCACTAACCTAAAGGAGATAGAGCAGCTTTTAAACTAGAACAAAGGGGAAAGCCGACAGTCGCTTAGCAGCGCATGGTTCAGAGAGAGGTATCTTCAAAGGATACTAATGATGCATTAGAATTAGGGCATCCCGACAGGGAGGTTCCAATAATAAGAAAAGTAACTAAAAACTCACCTGAGCTAAAAAATTCTAACTTAAAAAGATGAATGAAAATACAAACAAAAAACAAACTTTGAAATGTTTGTATGCTAATGCTAGGAGTCTAAGAAGTAAGATGGGAGAATTAGAATGTATAGCAGTGAATGATGACATAGACTTAATTGGCATCTCAGAGACATGGTGGAAAGAGGATAACCAATGGGACAAGGCTATACTGGGGTACAAATTATATCACAATGACAGAGAGGAGCACCCGGGAGGCGATGTGGTGCTTTATGTCCAGGATGGCATAGAGTCCAACAGGATAAACATCAGGCATGAGACTAAATGCACAATTGAATCTTTATGGGTAGAAATCCCTTGTGTATCAGGGAAGACTATAGTGATAGGAGTATACTACCATCCACCTGGTCAAGATGGTGAGACTGACAGTGAAATGCTAAGAGAAATTAGGGAAGCTAACCAAATTGGTATTGCGGTAATAATGGGACACTTCAATTACCCCAATATTGACTGGGTAAATGTATCATTGGTACATGCTAGAGATATAAAGTTCCTGGATGGAATAAATGACATTTTTATGGAACAATTGGTTCAGGAACCGACAAAACAGGGAACTGCTTGGCAATAGTGATCATAATATGATCAAATTTGAATTAATGACTAGAAGGGGAACAGTAAGCAAATACATGGCTCTCGTGCTAAACTTTCAAAAGGGAAACTTTGATAAAATGAGAAAAATTGTTAGAAAAAAACTGAAAGGAGCAGCTACAAAGGTAAAACGTGTGCAAGAGGCATGGTCATTGTTAAAAAATACCATCCTAGAAGCACAGTCCAGATGCATTCCCCCCCATTAAAAAAGGTGGAAAGAAGGCAAAACGATTACCGGCATGATTAAAAGGGGAGGTGAAAGAAGCTATTTTAGCCAAAAGATCTTCATTCAAAAACTGGAAGAAGGATCCAACAGAAGAAAATAGGATAATGCATAAGCATTGGCAAGTTAAATATAAGACATTGATAAGACAGGCTAAGAAACAATTTGAAAAGAAGTTGGTTGTAGAGGCAAAACCTCACAGTAAAAACCTTTTTAAATATATCCGAAGCAGAAAGCCTGTGAGGGAGTCAATTGGACCATTAGATGATTGAGGGGTTAAAGGGGCACTTAGAGAAAAGATTAAAATATTTTCTCTAAGATTAAATGATTTCTTTGCTTCGGTGTTTACTGAAGAGGATGTTGAGGAGGTACCCCTACTGGAAAAGGTTTTCATGGATAATGATTCAGATGGAATGAACCAAATCACGGTGAACCTAGAGGATGTGGTAGGCCTGATTGACAAAGTGAAGAGTAGTAAATCACCTGGACTGGATGGTATACACCCCAGTGTTCTGAAGGAACTAAAAAATGAAATTTCAGACCTATTAGTAAAAATTTGTAACCTATCATTAAAATCATCCATTGTACCTGAAGACTAGATGGTGGCTAATATAACCCCAATATTTAAAAAGGGCTTCAGGGGAGATCCGGGAAACTAGAGACCGGTTAGCCTAACTTCAGTGCCAGGAAAAATAGTGGAAAGTGTTCTAAACATCAAAATCACAGAACATATAGAAAGACATGGTTTAATGGAACAAAGTCAGCATGGCTTTACCCAAGACAAGTCTTGCCTCACAAATCTGCTTCACTTTTTTGAAGGAGTTAATAAACATGTGGATAAAGGTGAACTGGTAGATGTAGTGTACTTGGATTTTCAGAAAGCGTTTGACAAAGTTCCTCATGAGAGGCTTCTAGGAAAAGTAAAAGGTCATGGGATAGGTGGTGATGTCCTTTCGTGGATTACAAACTGGCAAAAAGACAGGAAACAGAGAGTAGGATTAAATGGACAATTTTCTCAGTGGAAGGGAGTGGGCAGCGGAGTGCCTCAGGGATCTGTATTGGGCCCCTTACTTTTCAATATATTTATAAATGATCTGGAAAGAAATACGAAGAGTGAGGTAATCAAATTTGCAGATGATACAAAATTGTTCAGAGTAGTTAAATCACAAGCAGATTGTGATAAATTGCAGGAAAACCTTGTGAGACTGGAAAATTGGGAATCAGAATGGCAGATGAAATTTAATGTGGATAAGTGCAAGGTGATGCATATAGGGAAAAATAACCCATAGTTACACAATGTTAGGTTCCATATTAGGTGCTACCACCCAAGAAAGAGATCTAGGCGTCATAGTGGATAACACATTGAAATTGTCAGTTCAGTGTGCTGCGGCAGTCAAAAAAGCAAACAGAATGTTGGGAATTATTAGAAGGGGAATGGTGAATAAAATGGAAAATGTCATAATGCCTCTGTATTGCTCCATGGTGAGACCGTACCTTGAATACTGTGTAGAATTCTGGTCGCCGGATCTCAAAAAAGATATAATTGCGATGGAGAAGGTACAGAGAAGGGCGACCAAAATGATAAGGGGAATGGAACAACTCCGCTATGAGGAAAGACTAAAGAGGTTAGGACTTTTCAGCTTGGAGAAGAGACGGCTGAGGGGGGATATGATAGAGATGTTTAAAATCATGAGAGGTCTAGAACGGGTAGATGTGAAATGGTTATTTACTCTTTCAGATAATATCAAGACTAGGGGGCACTCCATAAAGTTAGCATGTGGCATATTTAAAACTAATCGGAGAAAGTTCTTTTTCACTCAATGCACTATTAAACTCTGGAATTTGTTGCCAGAGGATGTGGTTAGTGCAATTAGTATAGCTGTGTTCAAAAAAAAATTGGATAAGTTCTTGGAGGAGAAGTCCATTACCTGCTATTAATTAAGTTGACAGCCACTGCTATTACTAGCAACAGTAACATGGAATAGACTTAGTGTTTGGGTAATTGCCAGGTTTTTATGGCCTGGATTGGCCATTGTTGGAAACAGGATGCTGGGCTTGATGAACCCTTGGTCTGACCCAGTATAGCATGTTCTTATGTTCTTAGGACTATAATAGCCTCTTTAACCTCAGATTTTAACCATTCTAGCAGTTGTTTGGCTTTAATTAAGTCTTTTTTAATGCATAGAATACATCAAGTCTGTGCTTCCAAGATAGTATTCTTAAACAATGTCCACACCTGTTGTAAACTCTTTACCTTTGCAGCTGCATCTTTTAGTTTTTTTCTTTTCTTTTTCATTTTGCATTTTCTCCCTTTTAAAAGTAAAATGCTAAAATAGTAGTTTAATCACTGTTGCCAAGTAGCCCCACTACCATTAATTCTTGCATCAGATCCTGGATTCCTCTAAAGTTTAGGTCTAAAATCTCTTTGTTTCCTGGATCAACTATTCATCTAGAAACTTTACCTTTCTAGTATATCCTGATGTGACTTTAACGAGTCAATATGGACATAAATGAAATCTCCTATTAATAAGATGTTGCCAAATTTATCTTCCCTAATTTCTGTTAATATTCCATTTTTTATCTGTTCATTCTGACCAGACAGGTGACACCTGCAGGTGTTAATTTCTGAGCAATCCAGAAAAGTGTATAAAAAAGCAGAAAATACTGCTTTTCTGTACACCCTCCAACTTAGTATCCTAGCGATATTAAGTCAGAGGAACCAAAAATTTAAAAAAATTATACCCGCCAATCAGCAGGTTAGAAAAACAGATGCTCAATTTTAAGGGTGTCCGTTTTCCTAACCTGTGGCTTCAGTGGGTTCAGAAACTGACGCCGGTAAAATTGAGCGTCAGTTGTCAGAACCCGCTGACAGCTACTTGTACACTAATTAGAGGCACTAGTTATTAGGGATGTGAATCGTGTGCCCGATTGTCTTAACGATCGGGTTCGGCTAGAGGGAGAAAAAGATCTGATCGGTGGTGATGTGAATCGGAATCGGTTCCGATTCACATCGTTAATTTTTTTTTAGTGAGGCCCGACCCTTTTACCTTCCCCCACCCTCCCGAACCCCCCCCCCCCCTAAAACTTTTTACGAGTACCTGGTGGTCCAGTGGGGGCGCGGGGACTGATCTCCCGCTCTTGGGCCATCAGCGCCATTTTGGCTGCCACTCAAAAATGGCGCCGATGGCCCGATAAAAAAAACAACCCACCCGACCCTTTAAAAATAACCCCTTAGCTTCCCCCACCCTCCCGAGCCCCCCAAAACATTTTAAAATTACCTGGTGGTCTAGTTGTGGTCCTGGGAGCGATCTCCCGTTCTCGGGCCGTCGGCTGCCACTCATAAAGATGGCACCGATGGCCCTTTGCCCTTACCATGTGACAGGGTATCAGTGCCAATGGCCGGCCCCTAGCACATGGTAGGAGCATTGGATGGCCGGCGCCCATCTTTAAAGATGGTGGCGCCCATTTTTACGATGGCAGCGGCCATCTTTAAAGATGGCGCCGGCCAGCCAGTGATCCTACCATGTGACAGGGGCCGGCCAATGGCACGGATACCCTGTCACATGGTAAGGGCAAAGGGCCATCGGCGCCATCTTTATGAGTTGCAGCTGACGGCCTGAGAACGGGAGATCGCTCCCAGGACCACCACTAGTCCACCAGGTAATTTTAAAATGTTTTGGGGGGCTCGGGAGGGTGGGGGAAGTTAAGGGGTCATTTTTATTTATTTTATTTATTTATTTATTTATTTATTTAAGGTTTTTATATACCGGCAATCATGAGGACATATCTTGCTGGTTTACATGAAACGGGGTGCATTAAATACATCAAACTAAAACTGTGGTGATCGAAGGAAACAGTTACAATTAACAAGGGTCACAGAACTTGGAGAAGAAGGAAGAGATAGGAAAGAATAACTGGTTAGACAAAATACAAATTAAATTAATTAAATACTATGTACAAATGGTATTGTTAATGGTTGAATGTTTTGGGGAGTCCTTGGATTGAGTCCTTGGATTGTGTCATTAGATTGTGTCTGGGAAAGCTTGCTTGAATAACCAAGTCTTAAGTCCTTTCCTAAAAGTTAGGAGGCATGGTTCTAGTCTGAGATCTGTAGGAATGGAATTCCATAGGGAAGGGCCAGCTGTGGAGGTGGCCCGATCTCTGAGGGTAATGTGTCTGGTCGTTTTCGTGGGAGGAACTTGGAGGGCGCCTCTGTAAACTTCTCTGGTAGGTCTTGTCGAATTGTATGCTTGGAGGGGGATTTGAAGATCGAGGGAGATGCGTTGATGTATAGTTTTGAAGATGACACACATGGCTTTATACATGATACGGAAGTATACGGGTAGCCAATGTAGCTCTTTCAGGATGGGAGTTATGTGGTCTCTCTTTTTTGCGCCTGTTAGTAGTCGGGCTGCTGAATTTTGAACCATCTGTAATGGTTTGGAATAGGATGAGGGCAGACCTAGCAATAGGGAATTGCAATAGTCTAATTTTGAGAAGATGACTGCTTGGATGATCGTTCTGAAGTCTTGAGCATGGAAGAGAGGTCTTATCCTTTTCAGGACATGGAGTTTATAGAAACAGTCTTTGGTTGTTTTGTTGATATGTGCTTTGAAGTTTAGCCGGTTGTCTATTATCACTCCTAAGTCTCTAACTTGTGAGGTAGGTAGGTTGGTAGGAAGAGAAGAGTTAGAGCTATTGTTCTCAGGAGAGATGAGTAGGATTTCTGTCTTGGAGGAGTTTAAGATGAGGTGAAGGCTGTTGAGTAGTTGTTTGATTTTCAGGTGGCATGATTCCCAGAAGTCAAGAGTTTTAGAGTATGTGTCTTTGATGGGGATGATGATTTTAATATCATCTGCGTATAGGAAATACTTTAGATTGAGGTCGGTGAGAAGTTGGCAGAGAGGAAGAAGGTAAATATTGAAAAGAGTCGGAGATAATGAAGAACCTTGCGGGACTCCTATGACGGCGTCAAATCTTGAAGATTCCTTGTTTTGGAGTCTAACTTTGTAGCCTCTGTTGTTGAGGAAGGTTTTGAACCAGGATAGGACAGTGCCGCTGATTCCTATGGATGACAGCTGGTTTAGGAGGATGGCGTGGTTGACCGTGTCAAACGCTGCGGATAGGTCTAATAAGATCAATAGGAAAGAGTTTCCTTTGTCGAGGCCCAATAAGATAAGGTCTGTCAACGAGGTGAGGAGGGATTCTGTGCCTCGATTTTTTCGGAAGCCGTGTTGTGGGGTGAAGAGAAGATTGTTGTCTTCGATGAAATCTGAAAGTTGAGAGTTCACTAGTTTTTCCATGATCTTGGCAATGAATGGGAGGTTAGCGATGGGGCGGAAGTTGTTGGGGTCCTTCGGGTCAAGGTTAGGTTTCTTTAGGAGCGGTGAGATTGAGGCCATTTTGAGATCATCTGGGAAGGTTCCTTGGGCTAGGGAGCAATTGATGATATTTGTCAATGATGTGGCTATTGTGTCTGGAATAGATAGAAGTAGTTTGGAGGGGATGTGGTCTGCAGGATGAGACGAGGGTTTCATTCTTTTCAGGATGGCTTGTATCTCAATGGAAGAGACGGGTTCAAAGGTGTTTAAGCTGACGTTTTTGTAGGCAGGTTGTTGATATGTCTGGAGGGCGGCGGCGGTGTCGGGAGGCAGTTGTGTTAGGAGATTGGTGATTTTATTTTGGAAAAACTGAGCAAGTTCTTCAGCTTTGGATTGAGCCATGTTGCCGGGGATTTCTCGCGGTAAGGCTTGGGTGAGGCTGGAGACATAAGTGAAGAGGGCTTTGGCGTCAAAGACCAGGTTGTGAATCTTAGATGCATAATAGTCTTTTTTTGACTTTGAGGTGAGGGATTTGTACTGGTATAGAATAGATTTGTATGAGGAGATAGTGGAGTCGCAAGGGGTTTTACGCCAGATTGCTTCTTTTTTTCTTAAACTTTGTTTTAGTTTTCTGAGTTCAATGGTAAACCAAGGTTGTCTGCTGACAGCATTGGTGTGAGATTTTTTTGTTGTTGAAGGACAGAGCTTATTAGCTATATTTTCTGTTATGTTGTTCCAGGAGCAAATGGCAGTGTTCGGGTCGGTGAAGTCTAATAATGGGAGCTGTGAGACCAACTGGGTGTTAAGGTCTTCTAGGGAGCATCGCCTCTTGTAGTGGAATGAAGGTGAGGGGATGTTAGGAGTGTTGGATTCTTTCAGCGCGAAGGAGGTAGAGATGAGAGTGTGGTCTGACCATGGAACCTTTTTGTTCTTCAGATTGGATGTAGTCGTAATGCCTTTATTGACGAAAATCAAGTCCAGTGTGTGACCCGCTTTGTGTGTGGGTTCGTTGACTAGTTGTTGGAATCCCATAGCAGACAGGGCTGAGAGGAGGGTTACGCAGCTGTTAGATGGAGAAGGAATGTCTATGTGCAGATTGAAATCACCTAAGATGATTGCTGGAGTATCCAAGTTGATGAGCATGGTGGTGATTTCAAGAATGGGGGAGACATCGGATTCTAGGAGCCCTGGGGGGGGGCGTAGACAAGAAGGATTTGAAGATTTTGTGAGGTAAAGAAGCCGACTTCCAGTTTTGAGTTAGAGCTGTACGGATGTTGGGAGAAGTTAAGGCTTTTTTTGGTGGCCAGAAGGATTCCACCTCCTCTTTTTTTCAGTCTCGGGAGTGAGAAGACATCATAGGTCTGTGTAGGTAATTGGTTTATTAAAGCCGTATCTGAGGGCTTAAGCCATGTTTCGGTTACTGCAAATATCTGGTTTGGCGTCGGTGAGGTAATCATTGAAAATTAGGGATTTTTTTGTTAGGGATTGTGCATTGAAAAGAGAGAGTGAGAAGAGGGAGAGGCCTAAAAGCTGGGTGATAGGTGTAATCAAGATGGGGGTGAGGGTTTTTAAGTTATTGTGAAGGGCTCGTCTGGTAGATATTCTCTTAGATGGGAGGCGGTGTTGTAAAATTGGTATTGGAAGAACTAGAGACATTGTGGGTTGTTGGATAGCTGGCGCAGTGGGTGGGCGGATGGTAGAAGGGAGGAAAGCCTGGAATTAGGAGATAAATAATTAGTTGGTTAGGGCTCTGGATGAGTACAGGTTGGTTGGTTGCTTGGCGCAGGACGCTTTGGACGCTTGATTGTTGAGTGGGCGCAGGAAGCTTGTCTGTTGAGTGGGCGCAGGACGCTTGTCTGTTGAGTGGGCGCTTGTTTGTTGAGTGGGCGCAGGACGCTTGTCTGAGTGGGCGCTTGTTTGTTGAGTGGGCGCAGGAAGCTTGTCTGAGTGGGCGCTTGTTTGTTGAGTGGGCGCAGGAAGCTTGTCTGTTGAGTGGGCGCAGAATGCTTTGGACGCTTGTCTGTTGAGTGGGCGCAGGACGCTTGTCTTGAGTGGGCGCTTGTCTGTTGAGTAGGCGCAGGATGCTTTGGATGCTTGTCTGAGTGGGCGCAGGATGCTTGTCTGTTGAGTGGGCGCAGGATGCTTTGGACGCTTGTTTGTTGAGTGGGCGCAGGAAGCTTGTCTGTTGAGTGGGCGCAGGACGCTTGTCTGTTGAGTGGGCGCTTGTCTGTTGAGTGGGCGCAGGATGCTTTGGGCGCTTGTTTGTTGAGTGGGTGCAGGATGCTTTGGGCGCTTGTTTGTTGAGTGGGCGCAGGACGCTTGTCTGAGTGGGCGCTTGTCTGTTGAGTGGGCGCAGGATGCTTTGGATGCTTGTCTGAGTGGGCGCAGGACGCTTGTCTGTTGAGTGGGCGCAGGATGCTTTGGACGCTTGTTTGTTGAGTGGGCGCAGGAAGCTTGTCTGTTGAGTGGGCGCAGGATGCTTGTCTGAGTGGGCGCTTGTCTGTTGAGTGGGTGCAGGATGCTTTGGGCGCTTGTTTGTTGAGAGGGCGCAGGACGCTTGTCTGTTGAGTGGGCGCTTGTTTGTTGAGAGGGCGCAGGACGCTTGTCTGTTGAGTGGGCGCTTGTTTGTTGAGTGGGCGCAGGATGATCTCTTGATGGATGAGAGTTGGAAGGACGTGAGCTGGATGGATGCTAGCAGAGTTCTAGTGCGGTATTGAGTGCTGCAGCTCGGGCGCCGCGCGCACGAAGGGGCGAAACAAAGGGGCAGGCCCCTTTGTCGCGCTCCTTCGTGCGCGCGACGCCAGGGAGAGTGGTGGTTTAAATATCCCGCCGGTCGCGCCTCTGACGTCACCGCCGCGACGTTTTTCGTGGGCGGTTCGGGGCGAAGGCTTGCGGCTCGGCTTGGGGCCTGCTGGAGGCGAGGGCTCGTGGTCCGAGTCGAGGCCGGCTAGATGCGGCGAATCGCAGCTCCGATCTCGGCCGGCTGGAGGTGGGGATTCGTGGCCTTGCAGGTAGGTGGAAGCTGAAGAAACAGGCCGGCGATCGGCGAGGGGGCCCGATCGGGGTGAGCGGAACAAGAGGCCTTACCCCGACGGGCTTCAGCGCCGATCGCGCAGGCCTAGTTCACCGTTGGAGCCCCGTGGAAGGTAAAGGAGGTTGGAGAGGAGAGCGGCGGTTTAAATATCCCGCCGGTCGCGCCTCTGACGTCACCGCCGCGACGTTTTTCGTGGGCGGTTCGGGGCGAAGGCTTGCGGCTCGGCTTGGGGCCTGCTGGAGGCGAGGGCTCGTGGTCCGAGTCGAGGCCGGCTAGATGCGGTGAATCGCGGCTCCGATCTCGGCCGGCTGGAGGCGGGGATTCGCGGCCTTGCAGGTAGGTAGAAGCTGAAGAAACAGGCCAGCGATCGGCGAGGGGGCCCGATCAGGGTGAGTGGAACAAGAGGCCTTACCCCGACGGGCTTCAGCGCCGATCGCGCAGGCCTAGTTCACCGCTGGAGCCCCGTGGAAGGTAAAGGGTCGGGTGGGTTTTTTTTTTTATCGGGCCATCGGCGCCATTTTTGAGTGGCAGCCAAAATGGCGCCGATGGCCCGAGAGCAGGAGATCGGTCCGCGTGCCCCCACTGGACCACCAGGTACTCGTAAAAAGTTTTGGGAGGGTTCAGGAGGGTGGGGGAAGGTAAGAGATTAGTTTTATAGGGTCAGGTGGGTTTAGGGGTTGTTTTGGTGTGCCGGTTTTCCCGCCCTCCCCCTCCCCCGATTTATGATTTTTCACGATAAATTGGGGGAATTTCTATTGTATTGCGACTCAATGATTTTTGATGATTTAAAAAATGTCTGATGATTTTTTTAAATCGTCAAAAAACGATTCACATCCCTTCTAGTTATGCACTACTGTCCCTAAAGCCTCCTTATTAGCTCGACCCCTCATTTATATAAAGAATTGTGCACCCAGGAGAGGTGGCTGGGTTCACGTTGGGAGAGCGGGTACTCAGCATGGAGCACCCGCTCTCACATGATTCTTATTATATCGGCCTGAACGTATGCACACTCTCCCACATACATACATCTTGCCTCCACTCAAACTGCTTCCCACATATACACAAAAATTATATTTCTGGCTTTTACCATTTTGAGTAAATTAAACTTGAAGAATTTATTTGAGCATGCTCAGGAGAGTTTTCACCTATTTTATGGGGCCAATCTTTTCAGGTTTTTTCTATTTTCCTCATTTTATCAAAGATTCTCTTTGAAAATTTAGTATTAGAACTTCCATTAGTTCAAATTTGATCATGTTATGATCACTGTTGCCAAGTGGCCCCCACCACCATTGCCTCTCTCACCAAATCCTGCATTTCATTAAGAATTAGATCTAAAATAGCTACCTCTCTCATCGTTCCTAAACCAATTGCTCCATAAAGCAATAATTTATTCCTTCCAGGAACTTTACGTCTCTAGTATGTCCTGATGTTACATTTACTTAGTCAATATAGGGGTAATTGAAATCTCCCATTATTAATGCACTGCCAAATTGGTTATTTCCCTGATTTCTTTGAGCATTTCATTGTCCATCTCATTATTTTGTTCAGGTGGATGGTAGAATACTCCTAGTACTATTCTCTTACCCAACACACATTGGATTTCTACCCATATAAAGCCTACTGTGCATTTGGTCTCTTATATGATCTTTAACCTGGTGGACTTCATGCCCTCCTGGACATAAAGGGGTGGATTTTAAGAGCCCTGCTCGCGTAAATCCGCCCAGATTTACGCAAGCAGGGCCTTGCGCGCCGGCGTGCCTATTTTCCATAGGCCTGCCGGCGCGCGCAGAGCTCCGGGACTCGCGTAAGTCCCGGGGTTTTTCGAGGGGGCGTGTCGGGGGCGTGTCAGGGGCGGGGCCGATCGGCGCGGCGTTTTGGGGGCGGGACGCGGTGTTTCGGGGGCGGGCCCGGGGGCGTGGTTTCGGCCCGGGGCGGTCCGGGGGCATGGCCGCGCCCTCCGTAACCGCCCCCAGGTCGTGTCTCGGCGCGCTAGCGGCCTGCTGGCGCACGGGGATTTACTTCTCCCTCCGGGAGGCGTAAATCCCCCGACAAAGGTAGGGGGGGGGTTTAGATAGGGCCGGGGGGGTGGGTTAGATAGAGGAAGGGAGGGGAAGGTGAGGGGAGGGCGAAAGCGAGTTCCCTCCGAGGCCGCTCCGATTTCGGAGCGGCCTTGAAGGGAACGGAGGCAGGCTGCGCGGCTCGGCGCGCGCCGGCTGCACAAAATCGGCAGCCTTGCGCGTGCCGATCCTGGATTTTAGCAGATACGCGCTGCTACGCGCGTATCTACTAAAATCCAGCGTACTTTTGTTTGCGCCTGGTGTGCCAACAAAAGTACGCGAAGGCGCACTTTTTTAAAATCTACCCCAAAGTGCTACATCCCCACCATTGCGATATACTCTGTATTCTGATATAGCACTGCCCCTTTGGTTATCCTCCTTCCACCAGGTCTCTGAGATACCAATTATGTCCATTTCATCCTTCAATGCTATACACTCTAACTCTCCCATTTTCCTTCTTAGACTTTTGGAATTGGCAGACAAACATTTCAAAGCATGTTTTTTGTTTGTATTAACAACCTGCTTTTTAGTTGATAGGGATAATTTTGAATCCTTTAGCTCAGGTGATTCTTTACTTATAGGCACATGGACTACTTTTGCTTTTATTGGAATCTCTCTGTTGGGATGCCCTAACTCTTCTGTTTCATTAATATCCTTCGAAGATAGAGTTCTCCAAACCATGCACTGCTGAGTGACTGTCGGCTTTCCCTCTTGTTCTAATTTAAAAGCTGCTACTGTGAGTACTTCTGCTCTGCGGACCACAACTGTACCATCTCTAGTGGATAACTTTAAATTCCACCTGGCTATGTCTGAATATGCCAAACATAGAATAAAGTTAATTCTTTCTCAAGTTGTCATTTATTATTTTTTCAATTTTTTCAAAATAAGCAGCTGCTCCAGAACTCAACATACTGAATTACAGTCTTCAAACAGGTCCCCCGCTTTATTTTGGAAAAAATAGAAATAATAATAAATGACAGCTTGAGAAAGAATTAACATTGTTCTATGTTTGGACCATTACTTCTTTTGCATCTCCCTCATATTGTGTGGATCATTTTTTGGAGCAAATTTCTTCTCCTTTTCTTGTGTTGGATTATGTCTGAATATGGCCAGTTAGGTGTTAAAGTTAATTGGTCTTGTGTGGCCGGTTAACTTGTTACTTAACTAGATATATCTTCAAAAGATATTGGTTAAATGGAACTATTAAGAGGAAAAATAAAAAAATATAATTTGGGCCTGTAGCCCGATTCCCCTCTCCTCCACCCAAATTTCATAAAAATCCCTGGTATGTCAGCACCCCACATGTCCAAACCCCTCCCAATTGTGAAAAAGAAACAGTTGTGGGACACACAGAATTGGGATTCCCACCTCTTCCCCAATTCTTCTCAATTTTCAATATAGATCCTCTCCCTTTCATTTCCTAGACACCCTTCCACCACCCAAGACTACCCTTTCCCCCCTACACACACACACACAGATAGCTCAAAAACAGGAGCAATATATCCTCTTTCCAACATTACTCTGGAAATGTAATGTGCTTCACTCTGGCATATATTGATTGGTCATCTTCCCATTTCATAAGTTCAGCTATATTTCAACAGAAAAATATATCCTGGGCCATAGATTATGAACTCGTTCCTGCAGCAGTCTCATCACTGATTAAGTTCTTTTGTGGTTCCCTCAGTGAAGAATTTTGAGAATTCCTGTCTGTTGATGTATATCTTCATTTGGCACATGCCTCTCTCTATAAGTATGAATCAAAGAGATCTTCTTCTTGCTAGTCTTTAATCTTGTCAGCTTTAGTTCCTCTAGGATATCCATTCAGGTGGACTCCATAGCGTGCTAGGGGCAGAGTCGGGGCAGTGAGGGGAGGAGTCGGGGCAGCGAGAAGGTGGACTCCACGATGTCTTCGCTGGCAGCGATAAGATAAGACACATTATCGTCCATTCTGCGATAGAATGGTGAATCCAGGCCTAAGTTACAAGGTATGTTCAGTTTGCATGACTATGCCGCTGAATATCATCATACAAGCCTCTATTTAGCTGGATAAATTATATCCGGCTAAGTTAAACCTACTCTTTGTCAGGAATAACTTATCTGAATAACTTAACTGGATAAGTTGTGCTGCCCCGATCCACGCAGAGATCACTCACATTTTATCTAGTTGTTCAGATAGCTGGCTAAGTGACTTATCTAACTATCTAGCAGCTGCTAAACATAACTGGATATTCAGCAGCCACTAAGGGTGTGCATTCGTTTTCGCCGTATTGGCAATCTGCAACGTATATGTCCCTTTTCGTTATATTCGTGGGGACGCGAAACGTATCGCGCCTCCCCACGAATATAACTTATCATCCGTTGCATTCATTGTCTGCCATTTTGCGATGGCGATTTTAATTTTAATTCCTATAAAATCCGGGGTCGGTATGCGCAAGGGGGTGCACACATGTGCACCCCCTTGCACGCGCAAGGGGGTGCACATGTGTGTCTGAAATCAGAGCGGCCTCGGAGGGAACGATTTTTTTAGCCCCCCACCTTCCTCTCCCTTCCACTATCTAACCCACCTCCTAGCCCTAACTAAATTGTCCCCTCCCCCCCCCCTACCTTTGTTGTAGGCCCCGACACAGGCCGCTGTGTCGGGGCACTCGGCCTTGAACCCAGACCGCCCCCGGACCGCGGCCCTGCCCCTGGACTGCCAATTTTTGCAAGTCCCGGGACATAGGTGCGTCCTGAGGCTACCGCACCCGGACCGCGGCCCCGCCAATGGTCCCGCCCCCGGACCACAAATTTTTGCAAGCCCTGGGACATACGCATGTCCCGTGGCTACCAGCCCCGGACCGCGGACTCCACCCATGGCCCCACCCCGGAAAGCCAATTTTTGTAATTTATGCAAAATAGGCTCAGCGCACGCAGGTTTTTTTTTTTAAGGGTTACACGCGTAACCCATTTAAAAGCTTCCCCAAAGGACGCCATTTCGCAGTATACAGAGCCAAAAACCAGCCCTTTCCTGTGAGTCATCAGTGACTCACAGGAAAGGGTCGGACAGGTTGGCACAGATACCGGAATGCAGCATATCAGCACTAACATTCTGTGAAATGCACTGAATGCAGCCAATCGTGCTGTCATTTAGTGCTCGGAGATGATTTTACTGATGACACAGCACTATATATTCTTCAGCACGAGGCATGCCATGCACTTTCTTTGCAGGGGTGGTGTGGGGAGGTGGGCTTTGTGGAAGGAGTCTGCACTGAGACATAGGCTAGTTAGTAAAGAGAAAAAAAAAGCTATTTATTCTTTATTTGGCTGCAGTGCCAGCTAACCCTGTTTGTGTTTTAAGCAGTTTATTATTTAGGTGATCTGAGACGGTCTCTGTGTACCAGGGAGAGAAGCTGCTAGCAGTGCCATTTTTTTTTCATTCACTCTCTGGGCTAGGTTGCAAGCAAGCACGATTTGGGTGTTGTGGCTGGGAGAGATATATTCAATTTTGCTAGAATTTGCATTGGAAAATATATTTCATCGATTTTCGTGCTGAGCCAACAATTCCAGCTTTTTTAAACTGAGTTTGTTTAATTCAACTCACTCAGTCTCTCTGTGTACTGGGCTTCAGTGGGCAGTGGGTAGTTAAACAGACTGAACTTTATTACTGGGATGGTCTGTGCAGTGAAATCCCCAGTCTGCCTCTTTTGTGCTTACAAGCAAGCTGCGTGTGTGTGCACACCACACGAGTTACATTACTGCACAGCAAGACACCGTGACACTGAGCAGTGGGTAGTTTAACAGACTGAACTTTATTATTCGGACGGTCTGTACGTGAAATTCCCAGCCTGCCTCTTTTGTGCTTACAAGCAAGCTGCGTGTGTGGGCACACCACACGCATTACATTGGTGCACAGCAAGGCACCGTGACAGTGGGCAGCGGGTAGTTTAACAGACTGAACTTTATTATTGGGATGTTATGTGCAGTGAAATCCCCAGTCCGCCTCTTTTGTGCTTACAAGCAAGCTGCATGTGTGGGCACACCACATGCATTACATTAGTGCACAGCAAGGCACCGTGACAGTGGGCAGTAGGTAGGCAATAGGCAGTAACCTTAAATCCATAATGTCAGGGAACGTTAGATGTAGTCGAGTGATTGGGACTGGCAGAGGAGGCACTTCAAAAGACACTAGTGCCACTCCCCCATTAAAGTTAAAAAGGCACCTGTCACAATCTAAACTCTTTGTAGGGGCTGGCAGTTCCATCCAGAAAAAAATGAAATCTGACCATGATACATCGCCATCACCACCACCTGTTTCTGGCCCTTTAGTTTTGGAGGTGAGGGAAGGGGAGGCTCAGTCATGCCAGAGAAAATGTCGACACCCAAAAGCAGCAGGGGGACAGAAGTCTCGAATAACACTTAGCGTTGACAATGTAGCACAGTCACTGTTTGCTTCTGATTCAGATGAAGAATCATCTTGTGTGGGATTCTCATCTGAAACGGAGGAAGTAATAGGTGACGAATCTTTGGGAGGATCAGTTAGTCCTGTCTTAGCCTCCACTTCAGTGCAGCAGGGGAGAGATGAAACTGATGAGGAGGAGGAAGAGCAGTCAGCGCAGGCACAGAGGGTGACTGAGGCCCCTGGCATTGCTTCTCAGGGTGCACCCACTACCTCAGCTCCTGTACCAGCATCCACCCCCAAGACTTTAGAGAAGTGAGGATCACGAAAGACATCTGCGATTTAGAGCCACTTTAAAGTGACAGAAGACCCGTGTTTTGCTCTGTGTAATTACTGTGCCAGGGATATTAGCAGAGGCAAGCAAATGGGACATCTATCTAATTTTGACATGACGCATCATATGAAGAGGCAACACCCAGCAAGATTACTGCCATCTGGGGATGGTGCAGTACCAGTCAGGGGACCCCTTCCAAGCAGCATAAAGTGGTTCAAAAGCAGCAGAGTCAGCCCACGCCCTCATCCCCTTCTAGCAGTCAGGTGGCAGGCCAGCAACCCCCTGACATGTGGCAGAAGCAACAACCCACCATGAAGGAAATGGAGTGGAGTGCGGTAACGCTATCCCGGGGTAGGAGGCAAGCAGCCTCAAAAGTTGTAACCAGGAGCATTGAGGAAATGATTGCCCTTGATGACAAGTCCTTGCAGTTAGTGGAGAATGTGGGTTTCAAGCGTTTCCTGAAGGTCGTAGTTCCAAATTACAAAGTCCCCTCCAGAACCACATTTAGCAGAAATGTCATCCCCAGGCTGTACAAGCAGTGTCGCAGTCGCATGCAAGAGCTGCTAGATAAGGCAGAGGGGAGAGTGCATTTCACCTGAAATATCTGGACCGCCATGAATGCTGCACTCTCTTACTTCTCGCTGACAGCACACTGGTGGGACCTGGCTGAGGCAGGGTTAGCCAGCAGCTCTATTACTGAACAAGTATCAGGGTGGATGTGGGCTTTACTGCTCACCCACCTGACGGACCAGGCCCATTCCACAGCCAATATTCTAGCATGCATCAGACAGATGCTGGATGGCTGGCAACTACACCAGCGAGACAGGAATACTCAGGCAGGGTTCTTTGTCACAGACAATGGTGCAAACATGGTTAAGGCAATAAACGGCGGGCGCTTTAAGAACATCCGATGTTTTGCATACACTCTGCACCTGGTAGTGAAGACAGCTCTGGGGTTGGATTCCAATGACAAAGAGAATGAATACCTGCATAGGGTAATACAGAACTGCAGGAACATAGCAGCGCACTTCCTCAGAAGTGCGAAGGCGGGGCAAAGTTGTTTCTGTAAATTTATATTGAAAAAATCCATGTTAAAAAGTACATATGTAAATAATACACGTTATAAAAAAATTTCCACTCGATTTCTAAATTAAGCCATGTGGGTGAACAAAGTTCAACAAAAAATTTAGCGTTGTTCCAATGCTGCTAGTATAGATTCACCATTGCATGTTCTCATTGTTCTCCAATGTTGTTGAACCTTGGAGATAACAGAAAATCTAATATCATTTAATGTTGTGATTCAAGGTCATCCAATGATCTAATAGAGCTACAAATGAGAACCCTGATACAGGTTTTATGATCAATGACACTGATCTTAATTGATAAGATGTCTTTGTAACTACAGTATATTACAAGGGCAAATGATGACATAAATATTAAATAACCTATGAAAAATTACAGTCCATTTGAGATTTCAAAACACAGCTTTTCCCATTTCTAGAATGAATAAAGATACTCTTTTCCAAGTGCAGTGAGGAGATGCTGCATAAGACCATTTCCAGCAGTGCACAGCCAAAATGTCTAATGATTCATCATTGCTTTCTGGCTCCTTAAGAACTACTGACACTAAGAAAACCCTTAAATTCTGCATTTAAGTAAATATTATGAATGGCATCTTTTGAAAAACCTTTAAATAAATAATCAACCAGTGTTTCCTAATGATGTCACCTATAATTTGGACTTGTTAGAAAAATGTAGAGCACAAGAAAAGTAGTCAATACTGTAGATACTACCTGGGCATTTTAGTCCCCAGAGTAGGCAAATATATTTGCACCCCAGCTAAGTAGCCCTCTATCCCAAGCCTCCCCTAACATATCAACCCCTTCAATGGTCCACAGTCTCTGTAACCTCATCCTTGCTCCTTCCAATGGTCCTCAAAAACCCCAGTCCCTCACCTGTGCTTATCCCCCAGAGTTGACCCTTTCTCCAAACCCTCCTCTTTTCCCCTGCCCCCTATATCATACCCCCAGTGGTCCATAATACCCAAGCTTCACCCCAATCTTCTGGGTCCACTTCATTCTATTCTTCTCCTTTCTCCCAACTAGTCTACATCCACATCCCCCTCCATGCAATCTCCCCCATAGTCCTCCATCTCCCGGGTACTTCTTGACCCAACAAGTGCTTGACCCCACAAGTGCTTTACTCCATAGTGCAATCTCTCTCTAGCCCTTCTTTCAACTGGTAGTCCACCATTCACCCCCCCACCCCACCCCCCCCCGCGCCACATATTATCCCTTCAATGGTCCTTAAACCACATCCCAAGACTCCTCTAATCTCTGGTGGTCACTAATTCCATCCCCCTGAAACTTGCAATGATAGAATGTTATATTTACATGTGTAACTCCTTTGAAATTCACCTGTCAGTGTTGTAGTATGTAACGTACTCCTTGAGGTTTATGCAATTTGGGAGTAATTTTCAAAGCTATAAGGAAGTGTTTCTAGAGGTAGGTTGGGACAGAGTTTTCAGTTACATGCATACTTTTCAATTTTAAAATGCATGACTGGAATTTATATGCCTACCTTACCCATGCAAGTGGGCTTTTGTAAATTGCTGCAATATATGGCATTGAATTGTCAATAGATTTTACCTGCATTAAGTACACTTAACTTAGGTAAATGGTTTTAGAAATTTGCTCCGATAGCAGCTTTGAGTGGTTTTTGATCTGGAAGAGCGATTAAAATTATTTTAAAATAAATAAGTGTTTAATTTAGATGCATACCCCTTTGAAAATTCACCTGAAAGTGCATATGTTTACCTGGGAAATGTATGCACTCCAGATAGCAGATGTAATTTATGTAGGTATTTTCAGTAGAATCATTTTCATGGATGGTAACTTTAAAACCAGCGCACAGGCACACGTTCATCGGCACATGCCCAGGGATGTGGCCTTTTTCTAACTTGCACACATATAGGAAACATAGAAACATGACAGCAGAAAAAGACCATATGGCCTATCTATTCTGCCCATCTACAGCAACTTCTCAGCTTTATAATCCCTACCCATACCATCAGAAGATCCCCCATACCAGCCCATGCTTTCTTGAATTCTGATACTGTTCTCATTTACATTACCTCCGCTGGGAGGATGTTCCATGCCTTCACCATCTTTTTGGTAGAGAAATATTTTCTTAGATTACTCCTGAGTTTATCCCCTTTCACCCTCAACCCATGACCATTTGTTCCAGAGTCTCCTTTCTCTTGAAAGAGACCTGCCTCCTATGTATTGACACATCTGACAAATTTCAATGCCTCTATCACATCTTTCCTATTCCGCCTTTCCTCTAAGGGCCAGATTTTCAAAAGCATTTACTCGAGCAAAACTGTTTTTTGCTCGAGTAAATACACTTTACTCAAGTAAGTGGGCTTTTCAAAATTGCTACAATATATGCCATTGAATTGTCCATAGGATTTACTCAAGTAAGTGCACTTTACTCGAGTAAATAGCTTTTGAAAATTGCTACGATAGTATGTCACATTTACATGTGTAACTCCTTTGAAAATGACCCCCTAAGTACATTTGATTTTGAGAAAAGCAGAACTTCAATGTAACAGATCAGAAAGGTGGCAACGTGATGGTGTCGCTATTTATCTGCTGCAGTTTGCATTGTGTTCTGCTGCTATAGCCTTGTGTGAGGTAAACCTACGTTTGGATACCATCTGTTTAAAAAAATCAGACTATTAACTTTTAGGTCCCTCTCCAGGCCAATCGAGCCCCTTTTAAGCAGCCTGTACTCTGCATGCTGCTCTCTCAGAGCCAGGCTGGGAATGCAGATCTTGGAACTGCTCCAGAAAATTACAAAAGAATGCAATTTTGTGATTAACTTTTCTTTTCATCCCCATAGGCACTTGATAACATCATCATGCCCTTTTACTCTGGCTCTTCATGGTATTTAAATATATAGGACTATCTTATTACATTGACTGTATCCTTTATGCTATTGAAATTCTAATTATTACAATTACTTGTCTTAGAATTATGAAAAATGCTATGGAATCCCATTGCTTTCAATATTAAATTGGAGTCACTATGTTCTACTGTTTATGAAATTGGAATAGAGAAACTTTTAGGAAATATGGCACTCAAAAATACTACTTGCAAACAGATATCACTTATCTGCTCATATCAACATCTGTAAGCTGTAAATTTAAATATAATGGAAAATTGGAAATAGCCAAGGATTTAGCATAATGTCAAGAATCAAAACCTTAATAATTTTTGTTTGCGAACTGGAAAATAATATGAACCAAAAAATGAGAAAATAGCTGGAATTCAGGAAGGATTTAACATAGCATTGAGTCATTTTAAAATTACATCTGGTTGCTACTTGAATCAAGATTAGAGCAAAGAATAGACAAATGGCTTGTTGACTTTTAATGAAAAACAGTTTTCATTTTCTACCAAAACTGCATATAATAAAATCAAATTAGCTGAAATTGCAGTTACATGCAAGGCAAATGTTTCCATTTGCAATTTTTGTTGAAAGAAAGAAAACAAAATCTACCCCCTATTTAGTTGCAGTATTACTGGCTAGATTTGCAGCATGAAAAAGAAGACACAGAGCACAGTAAGGGATTTTCACTAAAAGCAAATATTTGAACATGGACACTGGTCAGAACCCAACTATCTGCTGGACAAAAGTGAATTGCAGTGACTTGTTCCCTCCTTCTCTATACATAGGGGTAGATTTTAAAAAAGTGCGCCTTCGCGTACTTTTGTTGGCGCACCAGGCGCAAACAAAAGTACGCTGGATTTTAGTAGATACGCGCGTTACCGCGCGTATCTGTTAAAATCCAGGATCGGCACGCGCAAGGCTGCCGATTTTGTGCAGCTGGCGCGCGCCAAGCCGCGCAGCCTGCCTCCATTCCCTCCGAGGCCGCTCCGAAATCGGAGCGGCCTGGGAGGGAACTCGCTTTCGCCCTCCCCTCACCTTCCCCTCCCTTCCTCTATCTAACCCACCCCCCCGGCCCTATCTAAACCCGCCCCCTACCATTGTCGGGGGATTTACGCCTCCTGGAGGGAGAAGTAAATCCCCGCGCGCCAGTGGGCCGCTAGCGCGCCGAGACGTGACCTGGGGGCAGTTCCGGAGGGCGCGGCCACGCTCCCGGACCGCCCCGGGCTGAAACCACGCCCCCGGGCCTGCCCCCGAAATGTCGCGTCCCGCCCCCAAAACGCCGCGCCAATCGGCCCCGCCCCGACACGCCCCCCTCGAAAAACCCTGGGACTTATGCGAGTCCCAGGGCTCTGCGCGCGCCGGCAGGCCTATGGAAAATAGGCGCGCCGGCGCCCAAGGCCCTGCTCGCATAAATCCGGGCGGATTTACGCGAGCAGGGCTTTTAAAATCCACCCCATAGGGCCTGATTTTAAAAAGCATTTACTCGAGTAAAAAGCAGATTTACTGGAGTAAATTCACTTTACTTGAGTAAGTGGGTTTTTGAAAATTGCTACAATATATGCCATTGACTTGTCTATAGGATTTACTCACATAAGTGCACTTTACTTGAGTAAATGGCTTTTGAAAATTGCTACAATAGTAGCTACATTTACGCATGTAACTCCTTTTGAAAATTACCCCCATAGCGAGCAGGGTGTACACACACTTTTTTTTTATAAAGGCCCAAATGTACTAAATTTTTTTGTTGAGTAACAAAACTGGAGGAATGCCTTAGTATTTCTGTTTCATCATTTCCACCACAAAAATAGGCACTCTCTCTCACACACAAACACACACACATTCTCAAAACTCAGTACTGGTCATGTTTCATAGCTTTGATTTCAACAGTATTTTATGATTGTATTTTCTGTGCGCTAATGTTAAATGACATTGCCACCTTAAGCTCTAGTTGTCAATCTCATTACACTGCTTGTTTTTTCATTTTTTTGTATATCATAATACTATCACTCTCTGAATTTGGGTCAGTATAGTGGCCCCTGTCAAGGCTAGTTGTTCCCCAAATATAGCTACATAGTTTATCTCTCTATGGGATGTACTCATTAACCTGTGATAACCTATTATTTTATTTTATTTTTTTTATTTTATTTTTATAATTTTCAACAAGAATCCTCTTGTACAGTAATATGGATAATATCATGAAACAGTAATCACATCAAATATCTTCATTTAAGAAACAAAAATTATACATGAGTTCTCCCAAAAATCAAGGAAATGTGGGAGAGACAAGTGTAAACAAAGCAGTATTTCCATGCAATACAACAATATGATAAGGAAAATAGCCCATGAATACCCCTAGACATTTTTCTTGCACCTACTTCTTAACTATGGGATCTCTTCAGGATTGTGTGTCCAAGAACGCTCTTAGGTGTACCAGTTCAAGGAAAACATTCTTCTCTTTAGAATGAAATATTAAGCATTTACATGGATATCTTAACGTAAATTTAGCTCCACATAAAGCTTCAGTTCTCATTTTCAACCTATTTATTTTAGAAACATAGAAATATGACTGCACAGAAAGACCGTATGGCTCATTCAGTCTGCCCATCCACCCAATTAATTTAGATTTATAATTCCCATTTCTTCCTTAGAGATCCCCTGTAATTATCCCATGCTCTCTTGAATTCAGATACCATTTTTGTCTCTACCACCTCAACTGAGAGGCTGTTCCATTATTTCACCATGCTTTCTATAAAGAAATAATTCCTAAGATTACTCCTGAGTATCTCTTTTCACCTTCATTCCTTGATCCCTCAATTTAGAGCTTCCTCTCCATTGAAAGAGGCTCACCTCCTGTGCATGGAAACCTTTGAGATATTTAAATGTCTCTATCATATCTCCCCTATCTCACCTTTCCTCTAGGGTGTACATGTTTAGATCTATCTCAATATGCTTTAGCGTGAAGACCACTGACCATTTAAGTAGCCACCCTCTGATCTGACTCCATTCTGTTTATATCCTTTTGAACGTGCAATCTCCAGACTTGTACATAGTATTCCAAATGAGGTCTCACCAGGGTAAAACCTATTGACAATTCAATGACATATACTATATTGTAGCAGTTTTGAAAAGCCCACTTAAACGGAGAAAGTGCATTTGCACATGTAAAACCCAGTTTTAAGGGCCTGATTTTCAAAAGCATTTAAACACTTTCTCTGTGTAAGTGGACTTTTGAAAATTGCTACAATACATACCATTGAATTGTCAATAGTGTCAAGGAGTGCTAGGCTGGTCTCGGGGTACACCACCCCAGGAGCTGTACAAGATTGCAAGGCAGGATGCGGGGCAGGACTAAGGCTGGTCTTCCTCCTAGCCATCTATCTCCCCCGCAGGTTGAATCCTCGGGTTCTGGGAGCCAGTAGGACTCTGCGATGGTAGTGCATCATGGTGAGTCAGTACTATAAAACAAGGCTGGACACAGATAGTGGCTGGAAGCTTGGAGATGACGTGCAGGCAGGACTTGGACATGGAGTACAGGCAGGGCTTGGCAAGGCTTGGTACAGGAGCTGGACAAGGCAAAGCTTGGTACAGGAGCTGGATGAGACAAAACTTGTTACAGGAGCTAGAGAAGGCAAAGCTTGGGATAGGAGATGTTTCCTAAATCCGAATTGATTTGGGAATAGAATATTTTGATCTTCCAGGTGATTATCAAGTTGGGACAACACTGCTTTCTCAAGAACTTTTGCTAGAAATGGTAGGTTGGATATTGAATGGTGGTTGCCTCAATTGTCCATTCTACCAGACTTGTTTTTTTATGATCGGCTTTATCACCATTTGTTTTAGTCCATTTGAGATAGTTCCTTCTGAGAGAGACAGATTTAATTAATGTTGTGAGTGGCTGAGCGATGATCCTGTGTATTTGTTTCAGGGAGCTGGCTGGAACTGGGTCACATGGATGAGTGGCAAGTTTAATTTTAATTATGATTTGATTAATTTCCAGCTTTGATACTCTGTCAAATGTGGACCACTTAACTATGCCACTCGATTCTTCAGGTATTTTTATTGTGGTACAGTTGGGGAATTGTGTTTTCAGCTTATTGATTTCTTCTAAGAGTGTAGTTGCATAATCGTTATAAGAGGCTTTTGTGTAGTTGTCATTTCTAGAGATGGAAGATGTTACATCTTTAATTAAATGTTTAACAACATCAAAGAGCAGTTTAGAATTGATTATCACCCCCATGGATTTGTTTGGCATAGTATTTGTTTTTTACTTTATTGGTTAGTGCATGGCATTTTGTAAGGCTGGATTTGTATTTTCCTAGTGGTTCATCTGATGGGCATTTCCACCATTGTTTTTCTAATTTTCTCAGGTTCTGTTTAGTGCTTCTTAATTCATCATTGCACCAAGGCTTCTTATGTTTGGAGTTATTGTATTCTTTGTTAATAGTTTTTGACTGGTCAGGACTAAGGTTTTCTGCTATGTCATTATAAGAACACAAGAGATTGCCATACTGGGTCAGACCAAGGGTCCATCAAACCCAGCATCCTGTTTCCAACAGTGGCCAATCAAGGCTATAAGTACCTGGCAAGTACCAAAACACGAAGTCTATCCCATGCTACTGATGCTAGTAATAGCAGTGGCTATTTTCTAAGTCAACTTGATTAATGGCAGGTAATACACTTCTCCTCCAAGAAATTATCCAAACCTTTTTTAAACCCAGCACACTAAGGGGTAGATTTTAAAAAAGTGCGCCTTCACGTACTTTTGTTGGCGCACCAGGTGCAAACAAAAGTACGCTGGATTTTAGTAGATACGCGCGTAGCTGCACGTATCTGCTAAAATCCAGGATCGGCGCGCGCAAGGCTGCCGATTTTGTGCAGCCGGCGCGCGCTGAGCCGCGCAGTCTTCCTCCGTTCCCTCCAAGGCTGCTCCGAAATCGGAGCGGCCTCGGAGGGAACTCGCTTTCGCCCTCCCCTCACCTTCCCCTCCCTTCCTCTATCTAACCCACCCCCCCGGCCCTATCTAAACCCCCCCTACCTTTGTTGGGGGATTTACGCTAGCGCGCCAAGACGCGACCTGGGGGCGGTTCCGGAGGGCGCGGCCACGCCCCCGGACCACCCCGGGCTGAAACTACGCCCCCGGGCCCGCCCCCGAAATGCCGCGTCCCGCCCCTAAAACGCCGTGCCAATCGGCCCCGCCCCTGACACACCCCGACACGCCCCCCTCGAAAAACCCCAGGACTTACGTGAGTCATAGGGCTCTGCGCGCGCCGGCAGGCCTATGGAAAATAGGCGCGCCGGCGCGCAAGGCCCTGCTCGCATAAATCCGGGCGGATTTACGCGAGCAGGGCTTTTAAAATCCGCCCCTAACTGCATTAACCACATCCCCTGGCAACAAATTCCAGAGTTTAATTGTGCGTGGGTAAAAAAGAACTTTCTCTGATTCGTTTTAAATATGCTACATGCTAATTTCGTGCAGTGCCCCTAGTCCTTCTATTATACGAAAGAGTAAATAACCGATTCATATTTACCTGTTCTAGACCTCCCATGATTTTAAACGCCTCTATCATGTCCCTCCTCAGCCATCTCTTCTCTAAGCTGAACAGTCCTAACCTTTTTAGTCTTTTCTCATAGGGAAGCGGTTCCATCCCCTTTATCATTTTGGTCGCCCTTCTCTGTACTTTCTCCATCTCAACTATATCTTTTTTGAGATGCGGTGACCAGAATTGTACACAGTATTCAAGGTGCAGTCTCACCATGGAGCGATATAGAGGCATTTTGACATTTTCCGTTTTATTCACCATTCCCTTCCTAATAATTCCTAACATTGTTTGCTTTTTTGACGGCTGCAGCACATTAAGCTGATGATTTCAATGTATTATCCACTATGACTATCTTATCCCTGGAATCAAATGCTGATGTTGAATTGGGTTGATTTATTTCTAGGAGCTTATTTGTTATTGCTTCAGCAAATATCTCCATCTCTATCTTTTTCCTGAAAGTAAAAGTAAGCTTGTTATCTATACTGTTATGGTTTTGGTTGGTGAAGGCTATTTCTGCTTTTTTTTTAAATGGTGGTCAGACCATGGCAGTATTGTGTGTGATGTATTGATTAAGCAATTGCTGTTATTAGCAAATATTAGGTTTAGAGTGCGGCCTGCTTTATGAGTGGTTTTTGAGACAAATTGTGAACATCCCAGGGCTTCCATTGCTTCTAAAAACATTTCACTCAGTGTTTTGTCTACTCGGAGGTTAAAATCTCTTACAATTAATGTAGATTCTAGTGAAGGAAACACCTTAGCAAAAAGTTAAATTAGCGGTGAGCAATCTTTTTGTAGTATTCCTGGGGGACAGTAGACCAGACCTATGTTTATTTGAGGGGATTTTAGAATTGCAATCTCATATGGTAGGTTAAGTTCTACCTTGTAAGGTACTAGTTTGAGTTCTTTTTTACTAATTATTAATAATCCACCTCCTTTTTGTTTGGGTCTTGGAAAGTGATATATATCATAGTTATTATTCAATATTTGGTTTAATAGCACATTATCTTTGTCGTTCAGCCAGGTTTCAGTTATGCAACAAACAGAGGGATTTAAGGCTTCTAGTAGATCATTGATTAGCAGGATTTTTTTTTATAGAGATTGAGCATTCAATAGCAGAAGAGTAAACATGAAGCAGGATGAGAGTGTGGAGGCGTTACTTATCGTGGGGTAGATCAGCTTTGTGTTCCTTTTTAGCTTCTATTTTAGTGTTTTCCTTTTTATCTCTCCATATCTACCTTGTCCAATTATGGTTTCAATACAGCATAGTTGATCCATTATTGATGTGGAGAGAGGGCTAGCATATGGGCTTGCACTTCACGTGTGCATGAAGGAATACACAAAAGGGCAAGCTCCTTTGTTGCACTCCTTCGTGCGCATACCTAGGGTGTGTGCCTCATGGCACGGTGCATTGCCACCACATGTAGGTAGACCCCAGTATCACTGGTGGGCAGGCAGTGGGTGGGTTGTAGGTAGGTCTACCCTCACGGCACCAGTATCTTCCTGTGTGTGCTGGAGGGAGGCTCACCTACCACCTTGCTGCATTGGCATCTGATGGATGCTGCAGCCCCTCTGATTTCTGGCTTCACTTGACCTGGTGTTGCTCCCTGTGGCATTGCCAATGCTCATAGGTATGCCCTGGTGTTGGTGGTTGGATGGTTAGTGGGCTGTAGGTAGGGTCACTCTCATGGCTCTGGCGTCTCTCTGTGTGTGATGGTGGGGGGGATTGTCTACAGCCTTGCTGCCTCGGCATCCAGTGGAGGCAACAGCCCCTCTGCTTTCTGGCCTTGCTTGGCCTGGTGGTGTTCCTAGCAGAATTGCCATTGCTCGTAGGTAGGCCCCAGAGTCATCGGTGGGCAGGTGGTGGGTCGGCTGTAGGTGGGGCCACCCTCACGGTGCCGGTGTCTCATTGTGTGTGCCAGAGGGGGCTCACCTACTGCCTCGCTGCCTCAGCATCTCATGACCAAATAAAGGCCTTATCTCCTGCCATATCCTGCTGAGCATGTAGCCGGTCAAACCACCTCCTCTTCTAGAGGCACAGCCACTGAGCCTTCTTCTTTAGGTCGTCAATAAATAGTGAGAAAATAGTTTGAGAAAATTAAGTGACCTCTATATCTCTTATTGTAATCTCCATATTAGTATGACAGTGAGACCAAAATTAAAAACAGTAATTAGCCAGCTAAATGTTGACTATCCAGCTATCTCCAGCAAGTACCAGTTAGCTGCCTGAGTGGCTTAGCCAGCCAAATTTTTAGATAGACAAGTGAGGGGCAGGGAATTAGCGGATCAGGGAGGGTTTGAGTTAGCCGGATAAATTAATTGGCTAATTCAATATTCAGAGTTAGTTGACTGATTTAGCTGGTCAAATCTGGTCCGGTGAAAAGGCTGTCCTAATGTTATCTGGCTGCATTGTTGTATAACTGGTTAACTGGTAGAGGCACACTGCAGCTGAATATGGATCATATCATATCCTACTGAAATGTGAATTGAGTAGCAAGGCTCTTAGTGTTGCGCTGGAGGTGAACCCTTGGCATGGTGCGGGATTGGTACGGCCCTCCAGTTGGACTTGGAGAGCACCTGCCACCAGGAGGCAGAGCACAGGAAGAGACAGAGGCTAGCTGGAGCTTTGCCAATAGCAACCTGGAGTTCCCTCAGATTGAGCCCTTGGTTACCCGGGCTGCCTGGTCATAGGTGGGCCTCACAGGATCTCCTAGAGAGAAAGCATAGAGGAGTGCCCAACACAAACAAGGGTGCGTGGTCAAAGTCAGAGCAAGAATGTCCGGAGGTCGCAGGAAGCCAGAAGAGAGTGGACAAGTGGATAGCGAGGATCAAGGCCAGAGTACCAGTTCAGAGTGGTCAGCCGAAGCAGGGGTCAGTACCTGTAGTCAATCCGGAAGTAGTCAGGTCAGGCAGAGATCAGGTTTCAGGCAGTGATCACGAGTAGACAGTGGACAGGCAGAGGTCGATTCCAGGCAGCGATCAAGAGTAGTCGGTGAACAGGCAGAGGTCATGTCTGAGCAGCAATCAGGAGTAGTCAGTGAACAAGCAAAGGTCAGTACCGTGAGATCAGTCTGAAGGGTACTACCAGGAATGGAGAGACGAAGGAACAGAATACACTGGAACAGGAGATGCTGGAACAGGAGACAATGGTACAGGAGACACTGGAGACACTGGATCAGTAGACACTGGAACAGGAGACACTGGAACAAGAGACTCAGGAACAGGCAAACTAGAGACACCGGAGAGTACGACCCGATTGCCAAGGCACCGTTCAAGGGAACGGGCTTTGCCTTATATATCTGAGTTGCATGATGTCATCAGGGAGCACCAGGTTCAGGTTTCTTGTGCTTGGCCCTTTAAATAGGGCAACGTCGACTGCGCACACGCATGCCTGGGGCGGGGCCAAGGAGCAGGAAGACGCGGAGCCCCTGCAGGAGCTCCACTGTAAGGTTGGCATCGGAGACGGTGAGCGGGGGAGCCGGGGATGCCGTGAACTAGCTGCAGTTGCAGCAGAGGTAAGCCCGGAGCTTGTAGATGGGACAGCGAGGTGAGCAGGCCTGGCCGCGGAGAGGATGCGGCCGGAAAGCGCAACACTTAGCACTTCAATAATAAACATAGAAGTGGTGTGATGCTTCTTGTACCAAAAGTATACCTGAACATGCAGCCTCCATGAAGGGCTATGATACCCCAGGTCACTTGTAAGGTTGTTGTACAGTGCAACCTAAGGGAATAACTTTATAGAGTAGTGAGAAACATGCAACAGACCCTAATCTATGCCTTCTAAATGGAACCCATAGGTTTGTATTCCTATAGGTATCACTATGAACTGGTTTTGATGTCCCAGAAAAAGTAGCATCTCTTCCTTACATTATTAATATATTTATGTCTATAGGCTTCTGTCATTCCCTGTAAATCTTGCCTACTATTTCTGTTATATAGTATGACATTGGCAACAAATGTACATTCATGCTATTAATGGAATGTTCAACAGTTACTGTCTTCATGTATTTCTATTTACTCTACTTTAGCTTAAATGTTGACAACTTTGGGCTCCCCTCAGCACCCACCACCCCCCCCCAGCACAATCATATTTACTTCCATCCCCAAGGAGCCCCCCCCCCATGCCCTCTCACTACAACTCACATTCTATTTACCCTATGTGGGAAGGTTACGTGCTGATTAAACTCCTATTGCAGACCCCTCCAGAGCTGCCATGTCTTTCACAGATTCCTTCTCCTGCCATGGATTGGAAAAAGGAAGGCCTCATTATCCACTACCAGAGACACAAGATGGGTGACGTCCCTGACAGCAAAATTTGGCTGTTGGGCTGGTGTAGGTATTGTCAGTCTCCACACTATTGAAGAACCAAAAGTGCCACCCTCGCCGAAGTGTGAATGTGCACATGCATGCACATATACACTCGCATGTGCATGGGACATGCACTTTTACGCACAGATGTGTGCACCAAATGCATATGAAACTTACACATATTTTGTATTATGTGCATACATTTGTGTGCATGATACAAAATACATGCAAGTATGTGCTGGTACCCACATAAATTTATTTACAGAAGTGAGCATGCACCTTTTACAGTTATCCTCACAATGTATACTTGCATGCAATGAGTTAATACATGGGTCCAAGATCTGATGAAAAGTCTTTATAGCTGTCTCATTTTTAACTTTGTGTTAGGAGCGCAGAGGCGCTGTCCTATCTCAAGGGAGGAAGTGAGCCCTTGGATCATGGCGCAGTGCAGGGAGGAGCCCCAAGACACACCGCGAGAGGTGATCAGGTATGAGTATTAGAGATGTGGTTCGTTTTTCGCCCTATTTAGGAAATTTAACGAAATTTCCTAATTCGTTTCTGTTTTGGAGTATCCGAAACACGACATAAACGCTGTTATTTCGGAGCCCCCAAAACCGGAAACAAAATTTTCCCCGCAATTCGGGGGAAAATTTGTTTTTGGGTTTGCCTGGGGAGAGGGGGCACAAATTTTTTTTTTAATTAAAACCCACCCCAAACATTTAAATTCACTATAATACACCACCCCCCGATCCCTCCCCAAGACTTACGAAGATCCCTGGTGGTCCAGCGGGGTCCCGGGGTCCATTTTCCCTCCGTGCCCGGTGTGCTGTGCTGCAAGCCGTGCGCCTCAAAATGGTGCCGAATAGCCCGAACTACCATGTCACAGGGGCTTTCGGCGCTATTGGTCAGCCCCTGTCACATGGCCATCGGCGCCATCTTGTGCTCCTATCATGTGACAGGAGCTGACCAATGGCGCCGAAAGCCTCTGTGACATAGTATGGGCAAAGGCTATCGGCGCCATTTTGGTTACTGGCAGCCGAAAACGAAATCGCTTTCGGACCCTTGCTGGACCCCCAGGGATTATTGGCAAGCCTTGGGGGGGTCAGGAGCCCCCTCCTGACCCCCCCCTTGGGGGGGGTCAGGAGGGTATCCATCCAAGGCAAGAGCAAAGGAGGGTATCCATCCAAGGCAAGAGCAAAGGGATGAATAGGCAGGCAGGGAGGCTAGGTCAAGAACAACAAGTGGGCAGCAAGGATGGGGCAGACTGAAATGAAGAGAGGACAAGTTGGACGAACGCTGAAGACAAGCTTGACGAAGGCTGAAGATGAATGCAATAAAGCAACACACACTTCTAGGAAGTAGCTGGACCTGTTGCTGAGGTGAGTTGCTTCCGAGGACTTGCCCTTATAAAGGACTGTGCAGATGATGTCATATCTAGGGCCATGGGGACTGTCCAGCCGTGATCCTTTTAAAAATCAGGAAGTGGCACGCACGTTCACCTAGGGAGAGGTGCACACTTACTGGTGGCGGTGTCCCACTGGCGGCATCCTGCCACTTCAAAGAGTGGTGTCCTGCCACATGGCTGGTTGGCAGTGTTTGCCACATCGGGGATAAGCAGGGCTGGTCTGGCCAGGTAGGTGAGTACAGAAGCAGCCCGCAGACCACCAGATATAATACAACCCTTTCATAAAATGCAAGAAATCCTAGAACAATACCATCCTCCAAACTACTAGGACTGGTGTGTATCTCTTTCCCAAACAGCACTGACAAAGTTGTTTCTAAAATGGCTAGAAGCTGGTCAGTGTATTCATCCCGATAATATAATAACAGTGATACTTAAGATAATGCACAATAATTATCATCTTGCTTGGCATTGATTATTTCCATGTTAAAAGTGAATTAAATGAAAAAAATGTTAATGCAATACACTTATGCAGATAACTCTTACTGAATAAGATGAACACTTCGAGGTCCATATTCTTATTATCCAGCTAAAATTTAGCCAGATATCAGGGGCATTCTGGGGATGTTTCAGGGAGGAGTTACATTATCTGGATAAGTTATCTAACTCCAGTATTCAGAGTTAGCCAGATAACTTATCTGGCTATGTCTGATTGCACCAAAGAGCAGTCTTAAAGTTAACTGGACAGTGACTAAATATGGACCTCTTCAGTTTTTTTTTAATACAATCTATGCTTTTGCACAAAACAATGTAATACTTTATGCTATTTCCTGACAAGTCTATATTCAGTAAGCCAGTGAGCAGAGATATTATCTGAATAAAGTTACCTAGATAACTTTAGCTGAAAATTCTGCATCACTTATCAGAATAAAACTGTCACTGAATATACTCAGCTAAAGTTATTCCAATATAGTTATCTGGGTAATTTTTCTGTTTATTAACAAACCAAGTACTGGATTCCTTCCCCATTCCTGGCCCAAGAGATAAAAATTGTATAGTAGGCTGAGTGTACAATCACTTGCCCCCTGCAGTTCCAAGATTTAAAAAAAAAAAAAAAAAAAAAATTTGTAGTGGGTCAAGTGCCTGATTCAACCTCGTCCACCATCCCTTACCAAAACATAATTATGGGTCAAATCATCACCCCTCACTCACAACCCCAGACTCCCAACGTTGCCCTTGGAGGCCAGAGGGATGAAGAGAAGATCTTATTTACTCCAGCTGGACTGAAAACTACGTGCCAAAGCTCTGACAGCTACCAACACTTAATATTCAGTTATTATTACCTTCACTTGTGGACAAGCAGAGAATCCACATTCAGAGCTCAGAACTAAGCATGATTGGCTTCCTCTCTGTCAGTGAGTTCTGAACAGGGATTGGTCCCTTCAGGGGTGGAAATGAGTGGTGGTCCTGATGATTTGACCCATTAATTTTTTTTTGGTATAGGAGAGTGTGTGGATCGGGTGCTCAGCCTCTGGCCAATTTTAGGAGAGCAAGAGGGCAATATTTAAAAAGTTACCGCAACAAACCCAGAGGTTTTAATTTCCTGCCCTGCCAAGTGGGGAAATTTTACTTGGGTAAATTTTTACCTATAAAATGTAATCAGATAAACCGAGGCTGTGTGAAGGACTTCTTGGGTTGTAGCCTAACTTATCAATGTACTGCTGATATTCAGCCAGATAAATGGGAGTCCTGAAGTTACCTAGCTAAGGTTAGCCAGGTAACTTTAGGTGGATATATCTGACAGCAGGCTTATCTGGTAAGTGGTCATTTTCTGCTTGCTGCACTGCTGAATGTGGATTTGCACATATTCAAACCAGAGTTAGCTATCTAAGGCCTGGATTCATCATTCATCGCTTAATGATGAATCCAGGGGAAAAGGGGGGGCGAGGGGACGAAGGGGGGGGGGGGGGCGGGCCTGCGAAAGCCTGCAGTCTTCGCACCACCGCGGTGTCTTCACACCGAATAGCACCACTGTGAAAGGTGATGCTATTCGGCGCACCACTGGCGATGATAACGTTACTAACCTTATAGCCGCCAGCGAACACACCACCAAGTCCGCCCCCTCGCCACACCCTCACCACCCCTACTCCTCCCCTCACTGCCCCGACTCTGCCCTGAATCGATTTTGCATGCTATCACAAGCGAAAATGGCCTTTCCGCGTGCGGTAGAGGCTTATCGCACCCGTTATGGCCGTATCGCGTGTGATAAGTCTTTAGAAAATAACCCCGTAATTTTGTCCAACTAGTGCTGAATATCAGCACTTACCAGATAAAGGTAATCTATGCCCTCAGAAAATCCCCTTACTGCCTCTTTCTAATGAAGCTTAATTTTAACCAGGTAATGATTTACCCGGTTCAAATTCTGACACTTGGAAAGGCAGGACAATTAAACATTTTGTCCAGAAGTCAGCTGGACAAAACCCTTTTGAATATCGATCTAACTGCACAAAGATGTCGCATTTATTGTCATGGTAATGATTGCTAGATAGTAGTTTATGGACAAGAATGAAGTTTTATGCAAAAGCAGGAGGGAAACAAGCCCAAAATCCTGCAGCTCAGTTTGCTTGCACAATTTTTAAATAGTGCATAGGGAAGGCAATTTTTAAAGTCATTTCTGCAGGTAAACAGTGATTTACCTGAGTAAAATGATCAATCTGAAAACTGCACTTCTCAGAGTAACTAAGAAGCACGTGTGAGGTTTATAACGAGTATTTTTAGCTGCATTAAAAAGGGGGTGCTCTTTTCAGGATGCTTGACTCAGGGGAGGAATATAGCAGGCATACATGACATTTTCAAAAGGATGTACGTTATTTCCTCTCCTCCTTTCACCCGTACCAAAGGCTAGGTGGAAAGTACATGACTGTGGCTGGTTTTCACACAGTACTTTCCGCAAATTTTCAAAGGGAAAATACCTGCATGGTTTCTCTTGGACAATTCAGGTAAAGGCTACATATTTAAAAACAGCCACATAGCGTGCAACTGTGTATGCTGCTGGAAAATTGCCCAGGGATCACCCAACACTTTAATTTACTTCAGAAAGAGAAAAAAAAAATCCACTAAGTTCATTGTCCAAGCAAAAACTTGCAAAAAAAAAAAGTACTGCTCTGGATTTAAATTAAATACTTTTGGACCAAACAGTACTATTTTGCAAACATTTTATATATATTTCTTTCCCTTCTCAAAGTTGCAAGAAATTAAATTCTCAGACAAAATATATTCTATTTCTGAATTGTACAAACAAATAGAATGGCAGGTCTTTTGCACTTTTGTTGTCCTACTTTTGTCCAGAACTGAAGTGTAGCCCTAAGTTGGGGAATTGTAGTCTGTGGCATGCAAGAAGTTAATCATTTGGCCAAAGTTGCAATAATGTCACCAAAGTTTTTTTCCCCTAAACTTACTGAACCTTTCTGAATTCCATTTGCAAATTCAAAACACCTATTACTGTGTACCAATAATTACTGTGCACTCTGAAGAAAGGCAAGTCTTCAAAATGTCCTGTATGGTTTAACACTGCCATACCGATGCAGGACCCCCTCCCCAGTATCTTTAGGAATTAGCTCTCCTTTCCTGAAACAAAATCCCAGATCTTTTGATGCCTTTTGGGGTTAACAGGATGATTAAGTAAGAATCAGATCATATAAATGCTACCTCATTGTCAGTGCTTGTGGTCTCTAGTGATTCTGCTGCCATGGCAAGGAGTGCAAAATGTGGCCCTTGCAGCAATATTGGCAGCTCCCCCGTGCAAATCATTGCAGAAGAGAAGGGATCAAACCAAGTTGGGGAGGCAGCAGCTTTTTGGCAATCACATTTCCAACTCCCTCCACCTCCTTTTCTGCCAATCACTTCCTGTGCCTGATCAGCAAAGAGCAGTAGAAGGAGGAGAGCTGTAGCAGCACCTCTAATCTTCTCCTCCCACTATGCTGCCAGGGCCACATGGGAATTTTCAACATTACCGTAGTGTTCTATATGGTTCAAAGCATGCTTCAGACCCTTGGTGACAGAGGTGGAGGACATGGCCAAAGGTACCTTTAACTCTCCTCCTTCGTCTGCCAGCCTGACCAGCATGAAAAGGGAGATTGACAGAATGATCAAGTGTACATGAGAGGCTGGAGGAAGTGGGATTGTGTAAAAAAAAAAAAACTGGGGTGACTGGGGTGACTGAGTGGGATGAGTGAAGAAAAGGGAAATGGGTGAGAGTGAGGATACAAGGGGAGGGGATCAGAGAAGATATATGTATTAAGGAGGGGATGGAGAATCAGAAGGGGAAATGAGCTGGTGAGGCATCAAAGATGGTCTGGGGAAGGGTGAATATGTATATACATCAGCACTTGGGATTAGAAAAGATGGAGAGATGGGATGGGATGGGATAGGAAGAAGAAAGTAGCGGGATGGGATGGGAAGAAGAAAGTAGCGGGGAGAAGGTCCATGGTATTGGCAAGAGAGACCAGGGCTAAAAAGAGGAGAGGCTAGAGGGACACCTCCATCTTCTAGCTGGATGCACCAAATATGCCAGAAAGCTCTGCTCTCCCATTCCCTGATCTCTCTCTTTCTCCTTTTCCCATCCCTGTTAGTCTCCTCTTCCTCCCCTTCCTTCTCCCCCTCTTTCTAGATACTCCTCTTTACTCCCCTCTACTTCTTCTTATCCTTGAGGTCTTTATTTCCTACTTATCCCCCATCTTCAAGATCACCTCTTCTTCTTCCATCCCCAAGATTTTCTTTTCCATTCCTCTCCCCATCCCCGAGATCCTCCTCTCCCCCTCCTCCGCATAGATCTCTGAAATCCTTTACACTTAATACCCCCAAAAGAACAAAAGATTTTAGACAGAACCACAAGTGAGATTGAAAAACTACTTTTATTTTTTTATGCTAAAGTTTTATTATTTAATATGTAAAATAGTATAGATTTTTGTAAATGTGTCACAGAATCGCCACAGAATTTCAGAAATGTTGCAGGAGAATTGTCCAATGTGCCATAGTATTTGAGATGCTACAGGAAACTGGGCTCTGTGCCTATGATCAGTCCTAAAATTGTAAATTCATAATGCTGTAACTCCTGTCCATTTATATTCACACATTTTTCTGTAGCTGGCCTCTTTTTCTAATATGGGTACAAATTTTGAACCCCTGGTTACCCATACAAATAATGGAAATGTGGCTTGATTGTGTGTTTCTTAATGAATGTGAGCTGTACATTCTTTAACTGCAGTCTTGTAAAAATACTTGGAAGTCTTAGCTATAGTTGAAGTTATCTGAGCTATTTTGGCCTTCTATTTAACTGTACAAAAAATATTTTCCTGTTGGCACAGTATACCAATAACTGTAATGTTTGTTATAATTGAGTTACATTTATATGTCTATGAAAATACTTCATCGTCCTTGTTAATGTTTAAGACACATTTCTCAAATGTTTCTCAAGGTTAAGCATCTCTTAAATTACAACTCCCTGAAGACTCAAACTGCTCTAGATTTGTTCCCAAGGTAGGTCCAGGCAAGCAGTGTCCTAAAGCATGAGTTAATGCCAAAAACGAGCTTCATCTGAAACACTGTAAAGCCATATGAATAAATACTGGTTAAACAAATTTGGTTAGCTGTTGTTGACCTAGAGTGAAAGAAAACCCAGTTTTGGCAGTGTTATAGTAAACACTTTGCACAATTCCCACGGTATGCATGCAGATTAGTTATAATAATTAATCAATTTTATTTGACAAGAAATGAAGTGAATTAGTTAGTGGTCTCTGAGTTCAAAGCCAGCGCATGGATCTTTATGTTTACTAATGTGTTATTTCAGTGTTACTGTCTATGTGCACAGTGTTGGGCAAGACACTTCAACTAAGTTGCTAGTGACCTTGCCCCAAAGAGCTTTCAGTCTAAGCTGGAACAAAGGAATGCTACCTTGTTCAATGATTCACAGTGCATGCTGGAGAGGGGAATCCAGCTAAAGACTTTAGTATCACTGTGCTAGACTAAAATAAGCTGGTTGCCGTATTATGCCATAAAATTTGGGGGTTACATGCATAGCTGGGCCCTGAGCGTGCTGCATGCATTTTTGAAAGGGGCCAGCCATGCACATAAACCCCCAATAAGCACAGAAGTGCTGGCCCAACAAAATGGGGTAGGCCGGGTCTGGGCATGGAGGGGCGGGATGGAGGGCAGGCCAGGATAGCGCCATTAGTCGTGTCCAGGGGAAGCGCTAGGTAGGGGGATAGGGAAGTTCCCTCCCAGTCTGCTCCTTAATTGGAAAAAGGCCAATTGCTCCAATAAAAGATCAGACTGGAAGGGAACTTCCTAACACCCTAGCTAATTTACCTGCTTTTCCCCCTATCCTCTCTAACCCTTAACCCCCCCCCCCCTCCAACTACCCTTTTTTCTTGTTTTTTAACTTCCCTGCTCTATGGAGCATCAGTTGATTATGCGGGACGGCTGGCTGCCAGCGCACGCTTCAGCAGGAGAGCACCTAATGGCACTGTCCGGGTCTACCCATGCTCTGACAACGCTCCATCCAGACCCCACCTCCGGCCCTCCCCCGGTCCGCTCCTTTTTTCAAACCTGGCTCTTCGACACGTACCAGGAGATAAAGGCATGTTTGTGGTGTTTTGAAAATGTGCGCGACACGGGCGTGGCCTGGCCTCACACATATCTCCTTATATTGGCACTCACTGGGGTTTTAAAATTTACCCTTTAACCAAATAAGAACGAATATTGCTACTTATCCAGTTAAGTAAATTGGATAAGGAGTGCTGCCCTGATCCACCCACTGCCTGCCAACTTATCTGGCTAACAGCAAGATACAGTAACGTGCAGTTAAAGATTTCCCGTCTGTAACGAGCTGGGAGCGCACAATACAGACGAGTAAGGCGATCCAGCAATACAGTCTTCAGTTTCATGCGTCCGTAGCGCTTCTTAAAATAGACACATAACCCTTTCTGCACCCAGCATGTAAATGATGTGTGAATGAACGAATTAGCTGTATAATGAAGGAATTAGCTATTCCCCTCCGATACTGTAATGGGCGCTGATATTATCTCCTTAGTAACCCGCTGTTTTGCCGCGGCCTTAACGTGTTAGTTTACCGCCTCCCCCTAGTAGGAGTTAGGACTGTGAGTCTTGTAACAAATCCATCGACACCACTTAAGATACTCAAACACAATAAAAAACAATTTAAAAAAAGCGATAAAGAGATGATCGAGAAAATGTAATGCTGTGGGACACATAAAACCTGTCAGAAAAAAAAATAAATTTTAAATACCTGTCACTTTCCGAATCGTGCGGTCATCCAGGCAGCGGCGGGAGCCGGAGGGCCGCGTGGGTCCAGGCGGCCAGCGGCGGGAGCCGGAGGGCCGCGTGGGTCCAGGCGGCCAGCGGCGGGAGCCGGGTGTTCGATCGAGGCCGCAGGCGGATGGGCGCGTGTTTAATCGAGGCCGCGGGGGCGGGTGGGCGCGCGTTGGTTTCAGGCGGGCGGCAGCGGCGCCGGGATCCGGGTGGGCGCGTGTTTAATCGAGGCCGCGGGCGGATGGGCGCGTGTTTAATCGAGGCCGCGGGGGCGGGTGGGCGCGGGTTGGTTTCAGGCGGGCGGCAGCGGCGGCGGGATCCGGGTGGGCGCGTGTTTAATCGAGGCCGCGGGCGGATGGGCGCGTGTTTAATCGAGGCCGTGGGGGCAGGTGGGCGCGCGTTGGTTTCAGGCGGGCGGCGGGATCCAGGTGGGCGCGTGTTCAATCTAGGCTGCGGGCCGGGTCGCACAGGCGCGCATTCATCCAGGCGGAGGAGCCGGAGCCGAAAGCGGCCTCCGGCAGCCCCCACCGGCAGTGAATGAATGCGCGCCTGTGCGACCCGTGCGATTCGACGCTCACGGCGTGATGTCTCGGCATGTGACTGCCTTGAGCACCGAATCGCACTGGTCGCACAGGCGCGCATTCATTCACTGCCGGTGGGGGCTGCCGGAGGCCGCTTTCGCCTCCGGCTCCTCCGCCTGGATGAATGCGCGCCTGTGCGACCCGGCCCGCGGCCTAGATTGAACACGCGCCCACCCGGATCCCGCCGCCGCTGCCGCCGCCTGCCTGAAACCAACGCGCGCCCACCCGCCCCCGCGGCCTCGATTAAACACGCGCCCACCCGGATCCCGCTGCCGCCCGCCCGAAACCAACGCGTGCCCACCCGCCCCCGCGGCCTCGATTAAACACGCGCCCATCCGCCCACGGCCTCGATTAAACACGCGCCCATCCGCCCGCGGCCTCGATTAAACACGCGCCCACCCGGATCCCGCCGCCGCTGCCGCCCGCCTGAAACCAACACGCGCCCACCTGCCCCCGCGGCCTCGATTAAACACGCGCCCATCCGCCCGTGGCCTCGATTAAACGCGCCCATCCGCCCGCGGCCTCGTTCGAACACCCGGCTCCCGCCGCCGGCCGCCTGGACCCACGCGGCCCTCCGGCTCCCGCCGCTGCCTGGATGACCGCACGATTCGGAAAGTGACAGGTATTTAAAAATTTTTATTTTTTTTTTATAACATTCAGGTTTTTATATTTTTGGTTTTTTGTTTTTTACACTTCCTGGTACCTGTCATTTCAAATGTCATTTGAAATGACATTTGAAATGACAGGTACCAGTGCACCCAGGTTACTGTATAGGCACTGTACTCAGCGCCTATACAGTAAAATGGGTTGCACGGGCATAACCCTTCCCTATCGCTTCACAGCCGCGGCATGCATTTGCATGCAATTAGAAGAGAGTATCGGGGACTTAGTGAAGAGAACTGTGCGTGCGGGGAGGAAGGGTGCGCCTGACACTGCTGCACTGTTTCTACCGCGGCCTTACTGTATCGACCTGTAAGTGATGTGCCATGAACACAATGGATAGTCAGCAGCAACCACTTAATTGGATAAGTCCTACATGTCTGGCTAAGTAGCATTTGAATATCAGGAATAAATTGTATTAAGCTAGTTTATTGAAATAGTACCAGGAGCTTAATTGTTGTCCTTATCTTCCTCAGTTTCTTGTGTCAACTACTTGCATGTAGAATAAGGGAACAATCTGTTATTTATTTAAAGAAAAAAGTTATATTTTGTAGTACATTTTGCTGGACCAACAATGGACATTTTTCCATTGTGGTAGAGGCAACATTTGTTTCCTTTGCAATAAAACATAAAATAATCTTTTGCCTCTTAATTTAAATTTGAAATTATAGATACAATTCAGTTGTCATCATGTTCTGTTATCATATATGCTTTGCTATAAGGAGATAAATTCAATTGCTATAAAAACTACTAGCAATGATTGCATCAAATAGTGCTGATAGTTTCTGTACACAGACCACCAGCAAAATATATATTGGGCTTACTTTAAATGTGTTTACAAGGAAAGTCAAATTAGGACAAAAGCTTTGTTTTCAAATTTCTTGAGAAGAAAGGGGTGATTGACAGAGTAAATGGAATATTTTAAAAGAGCAGATCACTAACATTTTATCAATTACATAAAACATTAATTCAAAGTTGCTTGAAGGTTAATTTTCAGCTGCATGAAATATAAATACAATGAATAATTAAATAAAGAAACATTAAGTAGATCCCATGCTACTGATGCCAGTAATAGCAGTGGCTATTCTCTTATCGGTAAATTTTAAAACACACATGCGCGCAAATAACAGGGGATACGCACGTGGCCGGGCCCTGCACGCACCGAGTGCATTTTCGAAAGGGCCCGACCACGCTTGTATCTCCCGATACATGTAGACGTGCCGGGCCAACCAAAAGAGGTGGACTAGGGCGGGCGTGGTCTGGGCAGGGAGGGGCAAGGCGAGGGCCAGTCAGGACAGTAGTCATTAGACCCTGTCTCGGGGAAGTGTGTGTGTCGGCAGCTGGCCGGTGCACATAACTTACTTCTGCTCCAAAGGAGCAGGTAAGTAAAAAAAAAAAAAATAGGGTAGATAGGTAGGGGTTAGGGGTCAGGGAGAAGAGGGGAAAATGTAGGAAGGTTAGATAGGGGTATAGGGAAGTTCCCTCCCAGTTCGCTCCTTAATTGGAGCGGACTGGGAGGGAACTGGGAAAGGCCTACATGCGTCGCTGCATGTATCCAGGTTATGCATGCAAGTTATCCAGGTTTCTCTACAATGTAAGACAAGTTTTTGTCACTGTCGCTTTTGCTGGTTGTAATGTAAACCGAAGTGGTGATTAATCCTGTTAATTGAACCTCGGTATATAAAAGTTATAAATAAATAAATAAATGTAGTATTGTAAAAAATCCTTCCCTTGCGTGCAGGATGTGCATGCTGATTACAAAATTGGGCACACATCTGTGCATGGATATCGCATTTTATAACATGTGCACGATGACACGCGCATGTTATAAAATCAGGGCATCCATGTGCATGTGCTGGGAACTGCGCGCACATGGATGCCCGCACATGTCATTGAAAATCGACCCCCTAAGTCAACTTGATTAATAGCAGTTAATGGACTTCATCTCCAAGTACTTATCCAAACCTTTTTTAAACCCACCTACACTAACTGCACTAAGATCATCCTCTGGCAACAAATTCCAGAGCTTAATTGTGCATTGAGTAATTGCAATCTGTGGTAAGAACATGAGAAATTGCCATGCTGGGTCAGACCAAGGGTCCATCAAGCCCAGCATCCTGTTTCCAACAGAAACCAAACCACAAGAACCTGGTAATTACCCAAACACTAAGAAGTTCCCATGCTACTGATGCAATTAATAGCATTAATTAAGCAAGTAAACTTGATTAATAGCTCTTAATGGACTTCTCCTCCAAGAACTTATCCAAACAGTTTTGGAACCCAGCTAAACTAACTGCACAAACCACTTCCTCTGGCAACAAATTCCAGAGCTTTATTGTGCATTGAGTGAAAAGGAATTTTCTCCAATTAGTCTTAAATGTGCTACTTGCTAACTTCATGGAATGCCCCCTAGTCCTTCTATTATTCGAAAGTGTAAATAACCGATTCACATCTACTCATTCAAGACCTCTCATGATCTTAAAGACCTCTATCATATCCCCCCTCAGCTGTCTCTTTTCCAAGCTGAACAGCCCTAACCTCTTCAGCCTTTCCTCATTTTGGTTGCCCTTCTCTGTACCTTCTCTATCACAACTATATCTTTTTTGAGATGCGGTGACCAGAATTGTACACAGTATTCAAGGTGCAGTCTCACAATGCAGCCATATAGAGGCATTATGACATTTTCTGTTTTATTAACCATTCCCTTCCTAATAATTCCTAACATTCTGTTTGCTTTTTTGACTGTTGCAGCACACTGAGTCAACGATTTTAAAGTATTATCCACTATGATGCCTAGATCTTTTTCCTGGGTGGTAGTTCCTAATATGGAACCTAACATCATGTAACTTCAGCAAGGGTTATTTTTCACTATATGCAACACCTTGTACTTGTCCACATTAAATTTCATCTGCCATTTGGATGCCCAATGTTCCAGTCTTGCAAGGTCTCCTGTAATGTATCACAATTTGCTTGTGATTTAACTACTCTGAATAATTTTGTATCTTCCTGCAAATTTGATAACCTCACTCATTGTATTCCTTTCCAGATCATTTATATATATATTGAAAAGCACCGGTCCATTTACAGATCCCTGAGGCACTCCACTGTTTACCCTTATCCACTGAGAAAATTGACCATTTAATCCTACTCTCTGTTTCCTGTCTTTTAACCAGTTTGTAATCCACGAAAGGACATCGCCTCCTATTCCATGATTTTTTAGTTTTCTTAGAAGCTTCCATGAGGGATTTGTCAAACGCCTTCTGAAAATCCAAATATACTACATCTACTGGTTCACCTTTATCCACATGTTTATTAACCCCTTCAAAGAAATGAAGCAGATTTGTTAGGCAAGACTTCCCTTGGGTAAATCCATGTTGACTGTGTTCCATTATACCATGTCTTTCTATATGCTCTATGATTTTGATCTTGAGAATAGTTTCTACTATTTTTCCCGGCACTGAAGTCAGGCTCACTGGTCTATAGTTACCCTGATCGCCCCTGAATCCTTTTTTAAATATTGGGGTTACATTGGCCACCCTCCAGTCTTCAGGTACAATGGATGATTTTAATGATAGGTGACAAATTTTAGCTAATAGATCAGAAATTTAATTTTTGAGTTCCTTCAGTACCCTAGGATGCATACCATTCAGTGCAGGTGATTTGCAACTCTTTAGTTTGTTAATCTGGCCTACTACATCTTCCAGGTTCACAGTGATTTCGTTCAGTTCATCTGACTCATCACCCCTGAAAACCATCTCTGGAACTGGTATCTCCCCAACATCCTCATTAGTAAACATGGAAGCAAAGAATTCATTTAGTCTTTCTGCAATGGCCATATCTTCCCTAAGAGCCCCTTTAACCCATCGGTCATCTAATGGTCCAACTGTCTCCCTCATAGGTTTCTTGCTTCAGATATATTTTAAAAAGTTTTTATTATGAGTTTTTGCCTCTATGGCCAACTTCATTTCAAATTCTCTCTTCGCCTGTCTTATCAACGTTTTACCCTTAACTATTTTCTTCAGATGGATCCTTCTTCCAATTTTTGAAGGAAGTTTTTTTGGCTAAAATAGCCTCTTTCACCTCACCTTTTAACCATGACAATAATCGTTTTGCCTTCCTTCCATCTTTCTTAATGCGTGGAATATATATGGACTTAGCTCATTGCATAGGTATGAGCACAAATTGTGATAAACTCCCTATTACCATAAAACATGCCCCTTTTCCCATTGCATGTGATATTTACCGCATTTTGATATATCCAGGTCTTAGATTGTAAGCCCTCTAGGGACAGGTAAATACCTACAGTACCTGAATGTAATCCACTTTGAAGCACTGAAGAAAGTGTGAAAAGCAGAATATATAAATGAAATAAAAAATATGTATTTAAATATATAAGATTCCAAAAGAAGGGCAAAGGACATAAAACAGTGGCATAAACACCCAAAGGTACAAAAAAAGGACAAAGGGCATTAATAACAGTGGTATGAAAAACCCAAGACACCAAAAAGGGACAAAAGGCACCAGCAAAATTGACTTGAAAACCCTAACGGGCGGATTTTAAAAGCCCTGCTCGCGTAAATCCGGGCGGATTTATGCGAGCAGGGCCTTGCGCGCCGGCGCGCCTATTTTCCATAGGCCGCCGGCGCGCGCAGAGCCCCAGGGTTTTTCGAAGGGGGCATGTCGGGGGCGTGTTGGGGGCGGGACCGGATGACGTGGCGTTTCGGGGGCGGGGCGTTTTGGGGCGAGAACGGGGGAGTGGCGCCAGCCCGGGGGCGTGGTCCAGGCTTCCAGACCAGCCCCCGGGTCGGAAGACGGCACACCAGCAGTCCGCTGGTGCGCGTAGATTTACGTCTGCTTCTCGCAGGCGTAAATCTAGGGACAAAGGTAAGGGGGGGTTTAGATAGGGCCGGGGGGGTGGGTTAGGTAGAGGAAGGAAGGGGAAGGTGAGGGGAGGGCGAAAGGAAGTTCCCTCCGAGGCCGCTCCGATTTCGGAGCGGCCTCGGAGGGAACGGAGGCAGGCTGTGCGGCTCGGCATGCGCAGGCTGCCCAAAATCGGCAGCCTTGCGCACGCCGATCCAGGATTTTAAAGGATATGCGCGGCTATGCGTGTATCTTATAAAATCCAGCGTACTTTTGTTTGCACCTGCTGCGCAAACAAAAGTACGCGATCGTGCTTTTTTTAAAAATCTACCCCCTAAGGTTGCTAAAAATTGGCACATGATACCAACAACAGTTGCATTACAACCCAAGTCTCCCAAGGAGGAGCAAAGAATCATCAACAATGACATAAAATCCTCAAGTCATGCAAAAAGAATGAGGAAGTTGAAGAAGCCCATACAGAGGCGTGCAAATTTTAAGGTACCAGGACAGGGGCATAGTAGCATCATCAGTGCAATATAAAACATGTAAATGTTTGCCAGTATGCTTCGGAATTTTCTAATTCCAGCCACAGGAAACCATGGGGCTTTAACTTAGATCTTCTACTCCATGTTTTATGACCTTCTTGGATGTTGAGTTGGTGGTAACCAACAACGCCTAGGGGCAGCAAAAACCTAAATACATTACTGATTCTGAATGAGGCCAGATGCAATTTTAAAATGACTTTTTTTCTGTAGTTTGCAAAAATTCTGGTTTCCTGCAGGACAAATATGGCTACTGGAACTGTGCAGACCCAGTAATCAATTACAATGTACACATATCTCACAGCTCCTACCTCAACTTTTGAGGCCTTGGGATTACTTTGTAATAAAATCTATAGATTTTTATCTTTATGCACTAAGATCTGTGGGGTCATAGGTGTCATAATGAATAATACATTGAAATCATTGAATCTGTGGACTGCGGCTGTCAAAAAAAACACAGAATGTTAGGAATTATTAGGAAAGGAATGGTGATTAAAATGGATAATGTCATAATGCCTCTGTATCGCTCCATGGTGAGACTGCACCTTGAGTAATGTGTACAATTCTGGTCACTGAATCTCAAAAAAGGTATAGTTGCACTGGAGAAGGTACAGAGAAGGGTGACCAAAATGATAAAAGGGATGGAGCAGCTCCCCTATGAGGAAAGGCTAAAGAGGTTAGGGCTGTTTAGCTTGGAGAAGAGAAGGCTGAAGGGGGGATATAATAGAGGTCTTTAAAATCATGAGAGGTCTAGAATGGGTAGATGTGAATCGGTTATTTACTCTGTCAGATAATAGAAGGACTAGGGAGCACCCCATGAAGTTAGCATGTGGCACATTTAAAACTAATCGGAGAAAATTCTTTATCACTCAATGCCATGAGAGAATTAAAGGTTTGAGGAGTGAAACATGGAAACATTGCAGATTCCTAGGAAAGATGGTAAGTGCAACTGGTAGATTACTGGACATAACTGGTGGATGATTGGGAAGGGCCCAATGTATTGGGGTGAAGCCACATGGCGGGCATCTGGAGTCAAATGTGATGAGTACTAAGCCAGACCTTGTCCCCTGGGCCTACATTAGACCTCATTTTGATCAACAACGGTATCTCTATCTCCTCCAAGCCTGACAGCTCACCGGTCCCATGGTCTGACCACAGGATCATCTCCACTGCCCTTGAGATTAAAGGTCCACCCCAATCCTCCCCTACAACCACAATACAATTTAGAAAACCCTGCCCCTCTGACCACCTCGACAGCCATCTCTCCAAGGAACTAACTCATCTCGACCTCTCAGACATTAATGCAGCCATCACATCATGGTTCAACATCACCACTAAAGTCACAGATCAAGCTTGTCCCACCTCCACCAAAGTCCTACGCCCCTCGTCCAATAACAGAATTCACCCCAGAATTGAAAGCCCTCAAACAAGAACTTAGGAGAAAAGAACACAACTGGCGAAAATAAACCCCTCTACCTCCTCACTAGCTGCCTACAAATCTCTACTTAACACTTACAGGATCTCCATCCTCAGAATGAAGAAAGACTTCTTCGCTAAGAAAATCCACCATTTCATTTTCGATTTGAAAGCCCTCTTCGCATATGTCTCAACGCTCATCAAACCAGCTCCACCCATCATACCAGATGACCTCGCACTCCACAAAGCCACGGAACTTGCAAAATACTTTGAGAAAAAAATCACTAACCTAACCGCCTCGCTCTCCATTCCCTCTGCAAAGCCTCCTCTCGATCCTACTTCCCCACCGCAACAAAATTCAATGCTCGAATCTTTCGATCCTATATCCTCTCTGGAAATAGAAAGTAACCTCAAAAAACTAAAACCGGCTTCGCATCCTTCAGACCCAATACCGCCTAATCTTCTATTCAACATCCCAACCACCATTGCTAAGCCAGTCTCGAAAATCATCAACCTCTCCTTATCCCAAGACCTAGTGCCGGACCAGCTAAAGCTCGCCATTCTCAAACCTATCCTAAAAAATCCTAACTTATCCACAACGGACCCAGCCAACTTCTGCCCAATATCTAACCTTCCCATGATTGCTAAAATCATGGAAAAAATAGTTAACAAACAGCTATCGGAATACCTGGAGCAACATAACATTCTCTCCCCCTCTCAATATGGCTTCCGGAAAACCTTTAGCACAGAAACACTTCTTCTATCCCTAGCAGACACCATCCTAATAAACATGGAAAAAGGTCAAACATACCTTCTTGCGCTCCTCGATCTTTCAGCCGCTTTTGACATGGTGAACCATGCTATCCTCATACAATGATTAACAGGCATAGGCATCAAGGGTCCTGCTCTCAGTTGGTTCAGATCCTTCCTGTCTAACAGGTGCTTTAAAGTTAGCATTAACAATAAAGAATCTCCCCCCATCCACTCTAACCTCAACGTACCCCAAGGATCCTCCCTCTTACCTACACTATTTAACATCTACCTTCTACCACTCTGCCACCTAATTACAAAGCTAAAACTATCCCACTACTTGTACATGGACGACGTACAAATACTCATCCCTATCACACAATCTCTACAAAATACTCTTAACTACTGGAACAACTGCCTTCAAGCAATTAACCACCTTCTTGCCTCTCTCAACCTGGTCCTGAATACAGACAAGACTGAGATTCTTATCATCTCTCAAGAAGACCCCGACACGCCTCAGATCTCACTGACCTCTTCCCAATCAGCCAATTCAATTATTAAACATTCTCCAGCTGTCCAACACCTGGGTGTGATCCTGGATAACCGGATGAACCTAAAGAAGTTTGTGAACACCACCACTAAGGAGTGCTTCTTCAAACTGCAAGTCCTCAGAAACCTAAAACCTCTCCTTCACTTTCAGGACTTCAGATTAGTGCTGCAATCCATCATCCTCCCAAAATTGGACTATTGCAATTCCCTTCTCCTCAGTCTCCCAGCCAACCATATGAAACCCCTCCAAATGGTCCAAAATTCAGCAGCCAGGATTCTCACCAATACCAAACAAAGGGAACATATCACCCCACCCTTCAATATCTCCACTGGCTACCCATCAAATCCAGAATTCTATTCAAAGTCCTCACGATCATACATAAAGTGAAACACAACCTTACATCCCTCAACACCTCTATACAACTAAGACCACATACCTCCTCTAGACCAATCAGAAGTGCCTACAAAGACACTCTTTACGCTCCACAAGCGAAAACATCCTTAAGAAAGCGTGCCGTTTCGACAGCAGGACCCTATCATTGGAACGCATTGCCTCTGGACCTCAGGCATGAGCCGTGCCCATTGACTTTCAAAAAAAAACTCAAGACTTGGCTATTTAGCCAAGCCTTCCCTGACACTTAACCTTCCCTCTCCCTCCACCCGTCTCATTTGAGCGGTCACTTTAGTAAGACTCCTCAGACCATTACATTGTCTCTATTGTTTTTCTCAGTTATCATCTTACCGGCTTTGAGTTGACATGTTAAGCTCTGTTATGCTATGTTATGTCCTGATCCTGGTTAATTGTCCCTGATCTTTGTATCGCCCATGAGCGAATTTTGCAGTTACATTGTAAACCAATGTGATTTGTATCTGTTACAGGAACGTTGGTATAGAAAAGTTAAAATTAAATAAATAAATAATTGTGGCACTGGCCTATGGTGTGCATCCATAATTTTCCTTGCCCTCTCAGCCACTTTTTGAAGCATTTCCTTTGTGCAGATCCAAAGTTCTTGGAGCTTCTGTGCTTTCAACTGAGCTGCAAGCAAGGGAACTGGTAATGGGATAGGCAATTGAGGTGACAGCTGTCTCCCATAAATAATTTAGAAGGAAAAGAGACCCAGTTATCCTGATGGTCATTTGCATAGGCTTTAAGAAAGCTTTTCACTGCCGGTTGGCCTATTTGTTCTGGCCATTAGCTTGGGGGTGGTATGCCATTGTATAGTCCAATGAAATATTACATTTTTTTTACAGAGGGAGCACCAGTATTTAGCTGTAAACTGTGCCCCAAGGTCATAAAAAATATGTTTGGGCAGACTTTGTAGGTGGAAGATGTGGTGCATGAATAGTCAGGCCAACTCTGGAGCCGTGGGAAGTCCAGGAAGCGGGATGAAGTGAGCCATCTTTGAGAACCGGTCAACTAAAACCAAAATGATTATGCAGCCATTTGAGAGAGGGAGGTCCACCACAGAGTCAGTAGACAAATGGGTCCAGGGTTCCCTGAGGGCTGGCATTGGCTGCAACAACCCCCAGGATCATACCATCAAAAGTTTCTGCTGTGCACAGGTGGGACAGGAGTCCATATAGACCCAGACATCTCTCTGCATCTGGTGCCACCAGTAGTATTGCTGGAGCATCACAAGAGTTTGAGCCCATCCAGAATGACCTGCAACAAGGGAGTCATAGGACCACGTTATAGGGATGGGAATCGTTTTTCTATCGAATTGAAATATCATACGATATTTCTAAATTTGTTAGAAATCGGTTAAAAGAAAGAAACGATCAATTTTAACCCCAATTTTTCGTAAATATCATTTTCGGGTTAATGCGCGCTAACTCATGTTAGCGCGCACTAACACAAAACGTTTAGTTTTGTTACTTTTTGTTATATTTTGCTATTTTTGTTAGTGCGCGCTAACATGAGTTAGCACGCACTAACGGGGAGTTAGTGCATGCACTAACCCGAAAAATGATTTTTTCACTAAAAAAAAAAACAGGGAAACGCGGAAAAACAATTTTTTCCTGCGGCCACACGATCCCGAAAGCGTGAACAATCAGGCACCTGATTTACATCCCTACCACGTTAACACTTTTTCTCAGAGTTTGCATGAAAGAATTGACTTCCCTGGAGGGACGGTCATGGTGGTGGCCAGAAGAATATGAACATATTCAACAATAAGTCTGGGAGGCTCTGCAGTGTCCTCTGCCAGGAAGGAATGGGATAGTGTGTCAGCTCAAATGTTCTGGTGAATGGTTGGTATCTTAACTCAAAGTCAAAACATGCAAGAAATAGAGACCAGCAAGCCTGGCAAGCATTCAACTGTTGTGGACATGTTTCAAGTTTTTATGATCAGTGTAATAAGTAATGCAATAATGAGCTTCTTTGAGCCAGTGACACCACTCCTTGAATGAGAGCTTAACAGCCAGCAGTTCTGTCACCACTTCCATAGTTGTACTTTACAGGAGATAACATTTTCAAAAAGTAGGAGCATGGATGGAGAACACCCTTATCCAAGTGTTAAATTAAAACATCCTTCATTTCTATACACTTTAACTCTCCTTACTTTAACTCACCTTACTCACATTACTTCTTAGACTTCTGGCATTGGCAGTCAGACATTTCAAAGTGTGTTTTTTGTTTGTATTAACAACCTGCTTTTCAGTTGAGAGGGATAATTTGGAATCTTTTAGCTCAGCTGATTCTTTACTTTTAGGTACACGGACTAGTTTTGCTTTGATTGCAATCTCTCTGTTGGGATACCCTAACCCTCTTGTTTCATTAGTATACTTTGAAGATACCTTCCACCAAACCATGCACTGCTTAGTGACTGTCGGCTTTCATCTTGTTTTAGTTTAAAAGCTCTCTCTCCTTTTTAAAAGTTAGTGCCATCAGCCTGGTTCCACTGGTTAAGATGGAGCCTATCCTTTCAGAAAAGTCTCCCCCTTCCCCAAAATGTTGCCCAGTTCCTTAGAAAGCTGAATCCCTCTTCCTTACACTATTGTCTCATCCATGGATTGAGTCTCCGGAGTTCTGCCTGCCTCTAGGGACCTGCACGTGGAACAGGGAATGCCAATCTTAAGGTTCTGGTCTTCAGCTTTCAACTTAAAAATTTAAATTTGATTTTCAGAACCTCCCTCCACCATTTTACTATGTCGTTGGTGCCCACATGTACTATGAACAGCCGGCTCTTCCCCAGCACTTTCTAAAATTCTATCTGGGTAATGTGTGAGGTCTGCTACCTTCACACCATGCAGGCAAGTTACCAGGAAATCCTTGATTTATGCAAAGAATATAAGTAAGATAGATTGACATTAATTATAAATGTAAAGTAAAATATTGGCAGTGGGAACATGGGGTGGAGTTTGGGGTGGAGTTGGAGGTGGAACTTGGTTGGCCCCCAACCAAAAAGGCATTTAATTGCCCCTGACTTTATCAAATTCTGACTTAACACTACCACCTGGACTGCCCAGAATTTGAGTGACTAAGTTTAACCACTTTTTAAGCAGCAGAATTTAATCACTTAACCCAGGCAATTTTCAATAACTTTAATCAACTAAATCAAGTCCTTACCTAGCTGGCTAGATCCCTTTGAAAGTTTACACTTAAGTGAATTTTCAAAAAGAAACTACCCAGGTCATTTTTTTTTTTTTTATAATTCACTGAAAATTATATGGTTTCAAAATTATCAATGGACAGTACTGTGCTGCTGGCCAATTTACTGAAAATGACCCTTTTAGATGTTTGATTTTTTTAATTTTTATTATTAATAATTCATCCTAAGTATATTATTGAGCCATGAATTGCAAATTTGTAACATCTAAAATTTGCTTTGAGAAATGATGATTAAATTCTAGTGGGCTCTGCATTAAATTTCTTTGGCATTGTATGGTTTGAATTGTTGTTTATGATCTGAATGAGGTCCATATTTAAAAATTTTGTCTGGCTAACTTTGAGAGTTAGCCAGATAAATCTTCAGGATTTTAATTATCCTCTCCCCCTTTTTGCTGAGCACATAAATTTGGCCAACACAAAATTTACCCTAATAAAAAGAAGCAGGGCTGGAAGTAATTCTGGAGCACAGTAAGGTGAAACATTAGCTGGCCAGCACTAATATTCAATACTAACCAGTTAAAATTAAGTGGGTAAGTCTTGTCAGAGATAAGGCTGTATTAAAGTTTTCTGAATATGGACCTCATTAGTATTATTGTTATTATTATTACTACAACTGGTATCCTTGTTTCGTTATGTTTCCTTTTATCCTTATGTAGTAGACTTACACATCTTGGGAATATTTGCTATAGTTCAGATTTTCATGTCTGAATAGCATAGGCATATGGGATACCTCAGCTTTCCTCTCATGCTCTCAACCACAAACAGTACATCACATAATGGATTTAAACAAGGCCACTGTCTATTGCTACAAAACATGAACACAATCTGAGCCCAGTACACAGAGTTGTTAATGTTGCCCTACAGACCTCCAAACCCACCACCCCCACATCCTTGGGGCAGCCTCCACCTCATCCCAGCAGCAAATCATCAACAGCCAACCCCACCTTCTGAAGCTGCACCAGCAGACCATTGCCACATCTCAAAATCCCCAATCCCCAATCCACATCCGAACAGGTGAGGTCCTGAAGCTTCGGTGACCGCACAATAACGCCACTGCTGCGGTATAGCAATCCTCCCATTAGGAATGCAAGAACAGAGCCACTTGCTCAACATGTCAATGAGTTTATTCGTAATAAATCACAAAAAATGTTCCAAAAATGGCTTTAAACCCTCATTGTTATCAATACACAAAAACATTACCCCTGTGAGGGAACCTCTTACAGCTTAACAAATTAATACTAAAATATCGGGAATCGGTATCAGAAGAAAGAGTGCTTATACTACAATCTCCAGGCTCTTGCCCGCAATGGGCTTCAACCAGTCTCATGTGCATGTACCAGTTGTCACGTCATTTACTTCTTCCATTTTTTAAATTTACTTTCATTTAATTTTTTATTTTGCAAAATTGCTTTGCCCACAATTACTTGTGTTGTTTAAATTTTTTGTTTTTTTATACTTTCATCTCCCATAAAGTGAAACCCTATTATTGCTAATGAAACTTATCAGTGTTTAATGCAGAGGATGTTGGAGAGGTACCCGTACTGGAGAAGGTTTTCATGGGTAATGATTCAGATGGACTGAGCCAAATCACGGTGAACCTAGAAGATGTGGTAGGCCTGATTGACAAACTGAAGAGTAGTAAATCACCTGGACCGGATGGTATACACCCCAGGGTTCTGAAGGAACTCAAAAATGAAATTTCAGATCTATTAGTAAAAATATGTAACCTATTATTAAAATCATCCATTGTACCTGAAGACTGGAGGATAGCTAATGTAATCCCAATATTTAAAAAGGGTTCCAGGGGTGAACCAAGAAACTACAGACCAGTTAGCCTGACTCCAGTGCCAGGAAAAATAGTGGAAAGTGTTCTAAACATCAAAATCACAGAGCATATGGAAAGACATGGTTTAATGGAACAAAGTCAGCAAGGCTTTACTCAAGGCAAGCTTTGCCTCACAAATCTGCTTCACTTTTTTGAAGGAGTTAATAAACATGTGGATAAAGGTGAACTGGTAGATGTAGTGTACTTGGATTTTCAGAAGGCGTTTAACAAAGTTCCTCATGAGAGGCTTCTAAGAAAAGTAAAAAGTCATGGGATAGGTGGCGATGTCTTTTCGTGGATTACAAACTGGCTAAAAGACAGAAAACAGAGAGTAGGATTAAATGGACAATTTTCTCAGTTGAAGGGAGTGGGCAGTTGAGTGCCTCAGTGATCTGTATTGGGACCCTTACTTTTCAATATATTTATAAATGATCTGGAAAGAAATACGACGAGTGAGGTAATCAAATTTGCAGATGATACAAAATTGTTTAGAGTAGTTAAATCACAAGCAGATTGTGATAAATTGCAGGAAGACCTTGTGAGACTGGAAAATTAGGCATCGAAAAGGCAGATGAAATTTAATGTGGATAAGTGCAAGGTGATGCATATAGGGAAATATAACCCATGCTATAGTTACACAATGTTAGGTTCCATATTAGGTGCTATCACCCAAGAAAGAGATCTAGCCGTCATAGTGAATAACACATTGAAATTGTCGGTTCAGTGTGCTGCGGCAGTCAAAAAAGCAAACGGAATGTTGGGAATTATTAGGAAGGGAATGGTGAATAAAACGGAAAATGGCATAATGCCTCTGTATCGCTCCATGGTGAGACCACATCTTGAATACTGTGTACAATTCTGGTCGCCACATCTCAAAAAAGATATAATTGCAATGGAGAAGGTACAGAGAAGGGCGACCAAAATGATAAGGGGAATGGAACAGCTCCCCTATGAGGAAAGACTAAAGAGGTTAGGACTTTTCAGCTTGGAGAAGAGATGGCTGAGGGGTGATATGATAGAGGTATTTAAATTCATGAGAGGTCTAGAATGGATAGATGTGAATCGGTTATCTACTCTTTCAGATAATAGAAAGACTAGGGGGAATGCCATGAAGTTAGCATGTGGCACATTTAAAACTAATCAGAGAAAGTTCTTTTTCACTCAACGCACAATTAAACTCTGGAATTTGTTGCCAAAGGATGTGGTTAGTTAGTATAGCTGTGTTTAAAAAAGGATTGCATAAGTTCTTGGAGGAGAAGTCCATTACCTGCTATTAATTAAGTTGACTTAGAAAATAGCCACTGCTATTACTAGCAACGGTTACATGGAAAAGACTTAATTTTTGGGTACTTGCCAGGTTCTTATGGCCTGGATTGGCCACTGTTGGAAACAGGATGCTGGGCTTGAGCATACATTTTTTGAATGTGTGCTGCTGAATTAGAGCCGAGATCGGCCAAAGTGTAAGTCTCATGAGAAAGTGGCTGAAGTAAAGAAAGTGAGTTTTTGTTGATAGTGTGAGATAGGTGCATGAATGGAGTGTTTATTGCTTGTAGGAATAACTCAAGTCCCCTGAAGAAGGCATATTCGCATGCCGAAACATTGTCAATGTTGAGTGTTTAAGAACGTGAGCAACACAGTGGGCGACAGTGTGCAACAGTAAAATAAGAGGCCAAGTTGGAACAACTTTGATTGTCAGCAAAAGATTGAGATAAGTTTTGTTAGCAATAATAGGGTTTCACTTTATGGGAGATGAAAGTATAAAAAATCAAAAAATTTAAACAACACAAGTAATTGTGGGCAAAGCAATTTTGCAAAATAAAAAATTAAATGAAAGTAAATTTTAAAATGGGAAGAAGTAAATGATGTGACAACTGGTGCATACACATGAGACTGGTTGAAGCCCATTGCAGGCAAGAGCCTGGAGATTGCAGTATAAGCACTCTTTCTTCTGATACCGATTCCCGATATTTTAGTATTAATTTGTTAAGCTGTAAGAGGTTCCCTCACGGGGGTAGTGTTTTTGTGAACAAATGAGTTTATTCATGGGAATCAACCAGGGCTAATGTCATCCCCATTGCAACAATACAGCATGATACCAAAATACCAAAGAAGAAAAAGGGGATGGAGAGTGGCAACAGAAACCCAAGCTGGAGGAGAAAAAGGGAAAGATGGGGAGAAAGGTCCACTCCCATTTATAAAGGGAGTGAATAAGTACATAAGAACATAAGAAAATGCCATACTGGGTCAGACCAAGGGTCCATCAAGCCCAGCATCCTGTTTCCAACAGTGGTCAAACCAGGCCATAAGAACCTGGCAAGTACCCAAAAACTAAGTCTATTCCATGTTACCATTGCTAATGGCAGTGGCTATTCTCTAAGTGAACTTAATAGCAGGTAATGGACTTCTCCTCCAAGAACTCATCCAATCCTTTTTTAAACACCGCCATACTAACTGCACTAACCACATCCTCTGGCAACAAATTCCAGAGTTTAATTGTGTGTTGAGTAAACGCAGGCCCGGAAGCATACAACAAACTACAGGCCACTCAGACTCCTGCATGATTTAAAATTCCCATAAGAACATTGCAAGGAAAGAAAGAGGTGGGAAGGGAAGGGGGGAAAGAAGGGAGGGGGACATAACCAGCTATCTACCTTGCTACTTCCTCCTCTCCGTAAACAAGTGCTCAGCCTATAAAGGTTTGGGGACAGTATGGAAGAGAAGTCCTATCTGTCACTGTGTTAATGGCCACAGACTGGGACTTTGCCCTCCCTGCCTATACTTATAAGAAATTTGCTGTTTTTGGAATTCTTGATATGATATTTTTCTTGATGTAAAATATTGAAGAGTTGCCTTAGAATAGGTGTGGATACCAACAGATACTTCATAGCAATAAAGAATGAACAACTATTTCAAGTCTTGAGTTCTCTAGAAATATGATAAAAGCAAATTGGCAGGATGGTTTGTGGAAAAATTATATTATCACTCCATGAACTCTAATTGTGCCATATCATTTAGAAAAGAAAACATGCATTATATTTTATAATTTGTAGCCAATACAAACCTTTCAATCAATCATGTTTTACATCAGTTTTCATCTGTGTTATTTGTGTGCTAAATACGATTAGAGGTCTATAATGCTATCTGTGGTCTAATTCACAAAGCATGTCACAGGCATCCTTGTGTTATAAAAACACATTAGTTTTGTGGGCTTCCTACATTTTTCTAACATTAAACTAGTTTCTCCTAGAAAATCCTCTATAGATGTAACTTGGATTCATTTTCTGGCATTGCAAACATTTGAATCTTGGTGCAAGGAAGCACAGACCAAGGGGTAGGCTCTATCTACAACTGAACATGCATATACAAAAGAATCAGAGATATGTTTTTCCATGGTGCAAGGGTAATGCATGTGTGATTAATCATGCCATTATTTTCTTTTATCCAGATTATTTAAAAAAAAAAAACCAAAAAAAACCCCTTCATATTGTACAGATGTTTTGAAAAACGTATATGCAGGACAGAATTTATCATTTATATCACAGTTTAATGTATTTTTTATTTTTTCTCTAAAGAAATACTATTTTAATACAATTTACTCACTGTCTTGGAATGTAAATGGCCCACATCCTAGCAGGACCCAGAATAGCACAACATATTTTAGCCTCAGATATTCTTTTCCCAATATCCTGAAAATGACACTGCTTATTTAGTTCAACACTCTAGTCTTAGAAGAATAGTAAACTTGAAATTTTTAGGATTCTGAGGGCAAAATCTTGAACTTTCATAATAAACTACCCACATCTGTCCATCTGTCACTACCAAAAACACTGATTTCCATATGCAAGAAGAGCTGATGACTAAGGAACTGGGAACAGAATGGAGAAGAAGATAGCCTACACAGAGCTGGTCTTCAGTGCTGCTTTGATCTCATCCACCCCATCCTGTCCTCGTGTTCCTCTTAAACACCCCATCCATGTGCTTCTCATCCTCATTTCTCTTTTCTCTATCAGTGTTGGTTCTCCTCACTTCCACTCCTAATGTCACTCTCACTCTGTGATGATACTCACATCTCTTTGATAACTCTGGACAATTTTTCCACCATTTCAACCCTTAACATGATGATACTGAATCATCCCCTTTTTCCTAGTCCTGTGATAAGGTTGATCCTCCCTCCCTGTGATATAGCTGAGCCTTACCCCTCCCTCCATGTATCTGCTAAGCTCCAGCTAGTCGCTTCCTTCCCCTTTATAAACTTTCTGATCCCCTTACCAACATAATACCAGCAAGTCCTTTCCCTTCACTCCCAAAAGTGGAATGGAAGAATTGTAAATTGCATCTAATGTTGGTTCAGCATCGTTTGACCAACTTAACTGTATATGCTAAGAAGAAGAAGAATCCCATCCTTATTATATCTCTATACTTTTTTTCATCTTCATTACTCTGCCAAGGTCTTTCCCTTCCATCTGGAATACATTTAAATTTCATCTCTTTTATTTGACATTCCCTTCCATTGATATCTCTACCTCCAAGACCCACCTCCTGGTACTACTGTCTTGGCCTGCTCCCTACACCTTAGTATCTCCATCTCCTTATCCCACATGTTTAGTGCTTTCATCACTATGTGTCCTCCACAACATTTCCCCTATACTTCCTAACACACTCATAGCATTTATCCATCATATTCCCTGCAGTCCACTGCCTGTTCATCCCCATTCCATACCAGTTTTAAATGCTCTTTTGCTAACATCACAATTCTTTAAAACTCCTTTCCCTGGAGGTTACCATTTGCTCCTCTATAGCACTATTCATCTTCTTTGCTCTCCTTTTCCCCAACACTCCCTCATCTCCATGAGAGACTCTTAGTCTACCCCACCAAAGGTAACCCCAAAATATATTTCTATGACACACTATGTCACAGAGCCCATTAAGGACATAGGCACAGATGGGCTGACACAGTGGCCACACATTTTTGCAGCCAGGCCAGGCCTAGCCAGATTAGCTCAGTACTATCTTTTTGCTTATGAACAGCACAGGGGAACATGACTCCTCAAAGGCAGGGGACATTATAAGCCCTCATCTCTCAAAACCGCTGTCTGAGTTTATATGCTGGTCCTTTTAAAAATCAAATTGACTTTGCTGTACTTTCCAGAGTTTCCATGTGAGTGGCATGACAACAGAAAGAAACTTGAAGATATTGCTGTCTCTCTACCTACCTGCCATGTCCTAGATACACAACCTTAGGGGTCTTACTACTAATCTGCATACATGCCATGCCCAGATATACCTTAAGGTCTTGCTACTCTGCCTACCAGCTATGCCCTAGATATACTACCTTGTGGCTCATGCTGTATATATGCCCAACTGCCATGATTATGATGTATTAGCATGAGAATTTTGGTGCCTCTGTGTTGTTTGCTATTTGATTCTCATCTTAGTTCTCCTGCCATATTTCTTATTTATTTATTTGTTTGTTTATTTATTTAGAATATTTGTATACTGTAAATCTGAATTTCTATGAGGCTTCCACAATTTACATTCATAAAATAAATAATAAAACATATATTATTTTGTCCCCTAAAAAAAAATGAAAAAAGAAAAACATACAAGTTTCTTTTCCTTCCTCACCTCTTTTCTGGTTATTCATTTTGATCTAACTTCTGAACTCCCAGCCTAGTTCTTCCACCTTACTTCTTGGTTGGTTATATAAGAATGTTTTGTCCTCAAAAAATAATTTGAAAAAGAAAAAAATACAAATTTCTTGTCCCATCCCACCATTTTTCTGTTTTTCTGTCATGCTGTCAAGGCTTGTCTATGACTTTTGTGATGATTGTGATTGAATGAAATATATGCTTTGGGGGTTATGACACCATTGTGCTACTTGTGATGGACAACATTCCATGCCTTAGAGTTTAGACACTTTTTTGCTTTTTGCAATGAACCACACTCTATGTCTTTGCGTTATTTTCAATGGACAGCACTGAATGCTTTGGGGTTTTAGACACCTTTGTGTTTAGTGCGATATACCTCACTCCATATCTTTGGGTTTTAAACACCTTTAAGTTCTTTGCAATTACTGGCACTCCATGATTTGAAGGTTTAGACAACTTTCTGCAGTTTATGATTTCCTACACTGTACACCTTGCAGGTTTTGATGACTTTGTACTTTTTTTTTGTGTCTTTTTCAATTACTCTCATTCTGTGCCTTAAGGATTTTGATCATTTTGTACTATTTATGATTCCTTGTACTGTGCATCTTAGGGTTTTTGAAGACGTTGTATTGTTTCAGTTCCTTGCACTGTACATCTTAGGAATTTTCATGTCTTTATGCTATTTGCGATTCCCCCACTGTACATCTTGGGGATTTTGATGAATTTCTGTTATTTGTGATTCCCTGCACTGTGCATCTTGGGGGTTTTAAAGACTTTGTGCTGTTTCAATTCCCTGAACTGTATGCCTTGGGAGAAAGGGGTGATAACTTTATGCTGTTTCCAATTGCCTGTACTGGATTCACTGGGGATTTTTGATACCCCATACTTTGCAATATGCCATACTTTGTTTTAGGTGTTAACATTCCTCATCATGTATTAGCTCTACAATCACCACAGTTACACAAGTAACAAATAGAACTGTAATTGATTTAATGAGCTATTCTCAGTTTAACTGTATCAGCTATATGAACAACACATGCATGCCTTGAGTTTTACAGTTTGACAGAAACATATGGCATAGCAGGATCAACCATATTCCTCCTATTGAGACAGGTATACCCCAACATAGTTATCTTCAAAGTTTCTTGTCAACTCCCCTTTCCCTGTGGAGCTTGCCAATTCTTGGTCTTACCTTGACTATTCATTGCTTTGAATGCATGCAGCACTACTCCTCAGGCTTTTGATGCCATTTTCTGCATCCGTCGGTCACAGACGGCTGCGACCGCTCTTCCTTATCTCTTTTCTTCCTACTTCTCTCTCCTTGGGCAAGATGGCTGCCTCCGGTGCTGAGTGCCGAGGGTCTCGGCGTATCCAACCTAGCATGGGCATTCCAGTCCGTCATGTGACCAATGGCACCGGTAGCCCCTGTGACAAAGGCTATCAGCGCCATGATGAAACCGGCACCGAGGGTGTGAGAGTGCAGGGGATGGCTCCCGGACTCCCTGCTGGACCACCAGGGAGTTTTGGTAAGTCTTGGGGGGGTCAGAAGGGTGGGGCGTTGTGGTTAATTTTAATTTTAGCTGGGACACGAATAGAAATCGCCGTATTAACGCATCGGGGCGCCATACAGCCGAATGCAATGTATCTGCTCCCCGACGAATCCGAATCATGAATGCAATGTATGGTGTCCCTCTGCACATCCCTAGTCTGCACCCTCATAGAAGGAAGAGCTTATGCAACTAGGCCGAAGCCATTTGACCTCCAAGGAGAGACGTTATCAAAAGCGCATGGGGTTGTGCATGTACTGTGGCCAATAGGGCCATGCAGTCCAAACCTGTCCCATTTGTCCGGGAAACTGATGGGCCTGGGATCTGCAGGAGGACTTCTCCTGGGCCTCACCTCTCCTAATCTTCCATTATCATGACCAGTATCTCTGCTTTGTAGAGGTCTCGAATTTCAGACTCTCGCTCTCATTGACTCCGGTGCCGAAGGTAATTTTATTCTGAAGCGCTTAGTTGAACATCTACGGATTCCTACCACACCAATAGCTAAGCCTCTGCTATTGTCATCTATCCATGGAGAACCACTTCCTGGAGAAGTTTCATTGACCAACCAGGCCATAGGCCTGCTCACTGGAGCTCTACACTCAGAATCTATTTCTTTTCTAGTATTGGAAAAAGCCATGCATCCGGTGGTATTGGGGCTGCCGTGGCTTCAAGACCATATGCCACAATTTAATTGGGCTACCTTGGAACTATCCCAGTGGGGACCAGACTGTCATGGTCGGTGTCTTGCGGAAGTTTCACTGCTCATCTGCATGCCCACTACCCCATCATTACCTGGCTTACCTCCACAATATGCCTCCTTCCAGGATGTTTTCTCAAAGCAAGCAGCTGATATCCTTCCACCACACTGAGAGTTTGACTGTGCCATAAATCTGAAGCCAAATTCAGAACCTACCAAAGGAAGAGTTTACTCTCTTTCAGTAGCTGAGACTAAATCTTTGTCTAGCTACATACAAGAAAATCAACAAAATGGTTTTATCAGACCTTCCAAGTCTCCTGCTGGTGAAGGATTCTTTTTCATAGGGAAGAAGGACGGCACCTTACGCCCCTGCATCAACTACAGGGGTCTGAATGAGATTACCATCAAGGACAGTACCCCTGCCCTTAATTTCTGAACAATTCAATAGGCTCCAAGGTGCCAAAATATTCTCCAAATTAGACCTTAAATGAACTTACAACTTGGGAGACTTGTCCACTATGATGCCTAGATCTTTTTCCTGGGTGGTAGCTCCTAATATGGAACCTAACATTGTGTAACTACAGCAAGGGTTATTTTTCCCTATATGCAACACCTTGCCCTTGTCCACATTAAATTTTATCTGCCATTTGGTTGCCCAATCTTCCAGGCTTGCAAGGTCCTCCTGTAATGTATCACAGTCTGCTTTGTGTCATCCGCAAATTTGATAACCTCACTCGTCGTATTCCTTTCCAGATCATTTATATATATATTGAAAAGCTCCGGTCCAAGTACAGATCTCTGAGGCACTCCACTGTTTACCCTTTTCCACTGAGAAAATTGACCATTTAGTCCTACTCTCTGTTTCCTGTCTTTTAACCAGTTTGTAATCCACAAAAGCACATCACCTCCTATCCCATGACTTTTTAGTTTTCGTAGAAGCCTCTCATGAGGGACTTTGTCAAACGCCTTCTGAAAATCCAAATACACTACATCTACTGGTTCACCTTTATCCACATGTTTATTAACCCCTTCAAAAAAAATGAAGCAGATTTGTTAGGCAAGACATCCCTTGGGTAAATCCATGTTGACTGTGTTCCATTAAATCATGTCTTTCTATATGCTCTACGATTTTGATCTTGAGAATAGTTTCCACTATTTTTCCCGGCACTGAAGTTAGGCTCACTGGTCTATAGTTACCCGGATCGCCCCTGGAGCCTTTTTTAAATATTGGGGTTACATTGGCTACCCTCCAGTCTTCAGGTACAAAGGATGATTTTAATGATAGGTTACAATTTTTAACTAATAGATCAGAAATTTCATTTTTTAATTCCTTTAGTACCCTATGATGCATACTATCCAGTCCAGGTGATTTGCTACTCTTTAGTTTGTCAATCTGGCCAACTATATCTCCCAGGTTCACAGTGATTTCGTTCAGTTCGTCTGACTCATCACCCCTGAAAACCATCTTCGGAAATGGTATCTCCCCAACATCCTCATTAGTAAACACGGAAGCAAGGAATTAATTTAGTCTTTCTGCAAGGCCTTATCTTCCCTGAGAGCCCCTTTAACCCCTCGGTCATCTAATGGTCCAACCGACTCCCTCACAGTTTTCTTGCTTTGGATATATTTTAAAAAGTTGTTATTATGAGTTTTTGCCTCTATGGCCAACTTCATTTCAAATTCTCTCTTCGCCTGTCTTATCAATGTTTTACACTTAACTTGACAATGCTTATGTTTTATCCTATTTTCTTCAGATGGATCCTTCTTCCAATTTTTGAAGGATGATGTTTTGGCTAAAATAGCCTCTTTCACCTCACCTTTTAACCATGACGGTAATCCTTTTGCCTTCCTTCCACCTTTCTTAATGTGTGAAATACATATGGACTGTGCCTCTAGGATTGTATTTTTAAACAATGTCCAAGCCTGTTGAACACTTTTAACCTTTGCAGCTGCACCTTTCAGTTTTTTTCTAACTATTTTCCTCATTTTATCAAAGTTTTCCTTTTGAAAGTTTAGTGTTAGAGCTGCAGATTTATTTATTGTCCCCTTTCCAGTTATTAGTTTAAATTTGATCATGTTATGATTACTGTTGCCAAGTGGCCCCACCGCCATTACCTCTCTCACCAAATCCTGTGTTCCACGAAGAATTAAATCTAAAATAGCTCCCTCTCTTGTTGGTTCCTGAACCAATTGCTCCATGAAGCAATCATTTATTACATCCAGGAACTTTATATCTCTAGCAAGTCCTGATGTTACATTTACCCAATCAATATTGGGGTAATTGAAATCTCAAATTTATAACAAAAGGAGTCAATACAGTAACCCAATCGGTAAAACTGTCAGCAACAAGGGCAACCGAATAAGATTTAAATTATAGCCTAAGTGATGGTGTCATCAAGCCAGATGTTGTGATTTTAACCCAAAACCCAACCAATCTTCTAATCATTCACCATCACTGTAAAAATTAATTTTATTAATTGAAAAAATAATTTTTTTGAATTTTTGAAAACAGTCTTTGATAGACATTCAACTCCATTGACAATGTGAAGAAGAATTAATAAGCAATCTCTCAATGCAAGGTATAAACACAGCCCAACACGGCCGGTGTTTCGCAGGAAAAGCTTCCTCAGGGGCATCTGAACAATATCAACATAGGAGTATTGCCAGTTCAAGATGGACACGAAGTCTCAGAAGTTCTTCTTCATCGCAAGGAGGAGAATTGCATCACCTGGAGAGCAGGTCCTTGCTACAGGATCACTTCCTGCTACACCAGGGTGATGTTCTCCTACTGGGAGACCTTTCTGATCCAAGGCAGCACTAGGGCTGCCAGACTGGATTTGGGACTTGGCTATTATGTCCCTGAAGGTCTCATCAATGTATCTCTCTGTGTCCCTCAGCTCCTCCAATTCTGCTACTCTAGCCTCTAGAGATTGGACTCATTCCCTGAGAGCCAGGAGCTCTTTGCACCAAGTGTACACATACAATCTCTCACCGGCGGGTAAAAAATCATACATGTGACACTCAATGCAAAAGACAGGAAAGCCCCCTTCTTGCTGCTGGACTGCTGCCTTCATCTTAGTTTTATTGGGTTCCTAGTTAAGTTTAGGATATTAAGGGAGTTGGAATGAGAGTAGTTTAAATTTACAGGTGAATTTACTAATTAATCAGCTAGTGTCCTACAAGGGGATGATTAAACTTTCAGTAAGGGCTGGTACAATAGTATGATTTAGATAAGAACCTGATTGATTTTTAATGAGAAAGTGTCTCGTGCCTAAAAATCAAGGGTTGAGTGGGTGGGAAAGACAGACACTAGAATTAACTCTCTGGCTTGCTTATTACCTCAGACACACACAAACTCTAAAGAATATATCCCTTAATTTCACCTTTCACCAAACTTTTATAAGCCCAAAAATTTCTGAAAGTTATACTTACCAATCCTCTTTAACCACCTATGATGCTCATCTTCAAAAGGCACCCCAGTTCCAGCCTGGAGACAAAGTTTGGTTAAGCACCAAGTACCTTCGACAAGATTCCTTCAGCAAGATTTGCACCTCGCTTTGTTGGACCTTTTGCCATTCTTCGGCGATTAGGACATCTGACGTACAGTCTAAAACTGCCTCCATCAATGAAGATACACAATGTATTTCATGTATCTCTACTAAAGCCAGTGATATTCTCTGAGTTCTCCAGGAAAGACCCAGAACCTGCCAACCTGGATACAGAAGATGACATTGAATATGCCGTGGGTGACATCCTTGATGTACGTAAATGAGGCAAGACATGGGAGTATCTCATCTCATGGGAGAACTATGGCCCAGAGGAAAACTCCTGGGAACCACTGGCCAATATTACAGATAAAGAGATGGTATGTCAATTCCACCTCGAACACCTATGCAAGCCCAGACCAACTGGAAGAGGTCTTAGAGGGGGCCCTTTGAAGGGGGGTACTGTTGCATCTGTCGGTCGCAGATGGCTGTGACCGCTCTGCCTTACCTCTTTTCTTCCTCCTTCTCTCTCCTTGGGCAAGATGGCTGCCTCTGGTGCCAAGTGCCAAGGGGCGTCTCAAATCTAGCATTGGCGTTCCAGTCCACCATGCTCACTCCTGTGGTCTCCTAGGGTGCAAGCACATACATCTCCTACGTTCAAATACACGTCATGGTGGGAACCTCAGGGGCAGCCCCACCGCATGACATCAATACCTCCAGGTATATCAAGCCTCCGTTTCACTACCACCTTTGAGTTAGCAAGGACTTTGGTTTAGCTACTCTGACCTCTCTAAGCTGCATGCTTAGACACTGCTTCAGTCCAAGGGCCTCACTCCTCTAGAAGCTCTAGACAGCTGCTCCTCGGGGGTCTCTCGCTTCCAACTCCCTTCGGAGCCTTTACTAACTAAGACAACAGCTTCTCAGGGGTCTTTATCTCTCTTCTCCATTTCACGATATTGGCCCATCAGGTACTCGTTCCTCGAGGGCCTACCAGCCTATGTATCCTGCACCACTGACCTTCGGTCCCACCATTTCATCATCAGGAAGATGACTACATTCCTGTGAGTACCTCTATGATCCGGTGCTCCAGATCCACCCACCAGCCATGGCGTTACCCACACTGCGAGCTCCAGCCTATCATGAACATCTGGGTGAGATTATACATCCGAGCCTTTTGAACGTATTGGCACTTCGTGGATATCAGTGCCTTACCTTCCTGCTTACATCATTTATCTACAGCAGTACAATAAAGCCTCCATCCATACTGTGTCTACTATTTGAGTTCAGCCTATCACTGTGGTTCCTTACAGGGCCCCTCCCTATGGGTGGAGTCATGTCTACAGTGACCAAGGGTCCACAATGCCACAAACACAACACCATTCTTCCTCCTTCCACCTTCTTGCTGCATTGCTCTTCTCCTACCATTTCAATTTTTAATAATTGCTAGCATCACTGCTTCTACTGCTGCCCCTCCAAACAAGTCTTTGTATCTTAGGGTGCTTCCTTTCCTGCAAGAGCTGGCTTTTTGGTGCTTTACAAATCCCCTTCCCCAATGATAGTTGCCAACTCTGGATCTTGCCCTGGCCATCCATTTCTTTGCATGCTTTCTTTACCACTCATAGAGACCTTTATGCCACTCCAAGTATCACTTTGCCTCTTCTTGTTCCTTTGGATTATGATGCCACTATTCCTCCTCTTGCCTCAGCCTTTGAGATAGACTTTGGAATATTTTGGACTCTCTTCTTGCTGCATTGTTCTGCTCCAACCATTTCAGTTTTTAATAATCTTAAGAGTCTCTTTTGATGCCATAGCTCAAAGCCAGCTTTCATACCTTAGGGTGCTTCCTCCATTGTTCTGGCTAGCTTCTTGGTGCTTTCTAAATCCCCTATGCTTACGGTACTTGCCAACTCTTGGTCTTGCCCTGGCCATCAATATTTTACACAGGCCTTACCCACTCAGTTATTGTTGACATTTTCTTCAAATTCCATTCCCTTACAGATCTTGCAGTTATTGAACTCATGCAATATTTAGCCTTTAATGGATTACATTGCAGCACAAGGCAAGGACTTCAGAAGTGTAGCACTCCATGATTACTGCTTCAGAGTTAATGGGGCAGTATTTGTAATAACAGTCTCCCAACTATTCATCTTCTCCAACCTGGACTACGGCAACTCCCTGCTAGTTAACTTACCTCTCACCACCATCTGACCACTCCAAATACTCCAAAATACAGCCACCAGAATACTCACTGGAACTAAAAAACACGATCACATTACTCCTACACTTATTTCACTACACTGGCTCCCAATAAAATACAGGATAGAATGCAAAATACTATCCATATTACACAAAATAATATACAAAAAACAAACAAACTGTCTAAGTACATCTATAAAACTACACTCCCCAAACAGAAACCTCAGCTCAGCTAATAAAGGTCTATTAAAGATTCCACCTACTCGTTCCAAACAACTTACCTCAACTCGGAAGAGAGCCCTAGGAAGTCCCAAACTCTGGAACACCATCCCAACCGAACTTAGAACACAGCAAAATTTAAAAACCTTCTAAAAACCTGGATGTTTACCAAAGCCTATCAAAGCACCCAATGACTCTCAGATATTACTTCACGACTGCTTGATCTATGCAAACATGTGGAACCAATGCAAGCACGTAATGCAAACATAACTGAAATCGCATAGTTTAAAAATTGATCTACGTTTATAAAGCCTACAATATTTATGTTGACAATCACATGAATCTTTGGAAACTCTGTTAAACATCGAAACTTTGTAAACCGTTGTGATGGCGAAACCGAATGACGGTATATAAAACTCGATAAATAAATAAATAACAGATTCAGAAGAAGAATTGTGTCCTGGATTCCCTGAATCACAGGAAAACAGCTAGTGGCTAAAATGAATTTGGCTAAAGAGAGGCAGGAGTCTTCAGGCAGGTATCTTTGTTCAAGACAGTAGTGCAAATATGACAAAGGCAGTGGACGATGGGGGGCTTTCATGGTATTCATTGTGTTGCAAACTTGCTGTACCTGGCACAAAGATATGTGCTGGTGTTGGGTCACAAGGACCACAGGAATCTATTCCTAAAAGACCTCATAGAGAAGTGCAGGAAAATAGCAAAGCATTTCCATCTAAGCAAGATGTTGGCACCTATTGATACTCTTCCTATATGATGCTGCAGAGATTAGTGGAGCAGCGCACACCCATTCATGATCTCTTTTTGAAACATAGATAGGTGGGGATTGCCCACTATAACATCATGATTGGAGGCAGCTGATAGAAATTCTGAAGTCCTTCAAGGATACCTCAGAGGATTTGAGTTCCAGATGTGTCACCATGAGTGGTATATGAGTTTAATATAGTAGTGAGCCCTTTTCCCAGTGTGCTGACAGGCAAATAGATCCACATGAATAGCAAGCCACCATGAAGTGGATAAATCAATGTTCTGCATCACTGTCTCAGGGTAAAAGGCAGGAATCATTGAAGGTAGTAAGACGGAACAACTGGAAAATAATTAACGTCTATTAGAGATGTGTATCGTGTGATTGATCGTCTTAACGATCAATTTCGGCTGGGGGGGGAGGGAATCAGATTGTCGCGGTTTTGTGTTTTTAAATATTGTGTAAATAGTAAATCGGGGGAGGGCGGGAAAACCAGCACACTAAAACATCCCTAAAACCCACCCCGACCCTTTAAAATAAATCCCCCACCCTCCCGAACCCCCCAGGGCCAGATTGGGGGGCCTCCTGACCCCCACAAGACTTGCCAAAAGTCCGGGAACGACCTCCTGCACTCGAATCGTGTTGCCGTACGGCCGGCACCATTTTGCTGTACGGCAATATGGCTGGCGCCATTTTCCTTAAAATGGCGTATTGCCGTATTGCAAAATGGCGCCGGCTGTATGGCCATATGGCCGGCACCATTTTTCATTACGGCAACACGATTCGAGTGCAGGAGGTCGTTCCCGGACCCCCGCTGGACTATTGGCAAGTCTTTGGGGGTCAGGAGGCCCCCCCAAGCAGGCCAAAAGTCCCTGGGGGTCCAGCGGGGGTCCGGGAGCGATCTCCTACGCTCGTGACGTCAGGGGACAGGAACCAAAATGGCGCCGGCGCTACCTTTGCCCTGTCATATGACAGGGCAAAGGTAGCGGCGGCGCCATTTCTATCAATGCACCCGTGGCCCGAGAGTGGAAGATCACACCGGGACCCCCCCACTGGACCCCAGGTAAATTAAGACATTTTGGGGGGGTTCGGGAGGGTGGGGGATTTATTTTAAAGGGTCAGGGTGGGTTTTAGGGTTGTTTTAGTGTGCCGGTTTTCCCGCCCTCCCCTTCCCCTCCCCCTTCCCCCGATTTACGATTTTTGACGATAAATCGGGGGAATTCCTATTATATATCGCCTCTAACGATTTTTGACGATTTAAAATATATCGGACGATATTTTACATCGTCAAAAAACGATTCACATCCCTAATAATCATACCGTTTAGAATTTGACAATAAACGGGCAGCCGCATTAAGCAGTAACTGAAGAGGATAAAGCTGAACTTTTGGTATACCTATCAAAAGACAGTTATAGTAATCCAAATGAGGAAACAGTATAGCACGAATCACTGAATGAAAATCATTTGAAAATAGTAAATGCCGTAAACTGGAGATTAAATGAAGTTTAAAGAATCCTATTTTAACAATTGTTTTGATCTGAGACTTAAATGAAAGAGTTTCATCTAAAAGAACTGCCAGACTCCTAACAGGCTTGTTTAGAGAGAAAATATGATTGTCAAAGGAAAAAATATTATTTGATGAAACAGAATGAGGACGATGAATTAGAAGAAATTCAATTTTGTTGGTATTAAGAGATAATTTATTTTGATGTAACCATTTCTTAATGGTGGTCATACAGAGATGAAGGTGGTCCAAGGTTTTTAAGGAAAAGGATTGCATGGGGAAATGATGAGGGAAGGGATGTGTGAAGATATTGATTTTGGGTGAGGGTGGAATATGGGGAGAGAAGATCTCTTCAGCAGGCCCTTTTGGCCATTCTCTCTTTGGATGTCTACTCGTCATAGAGCTTTTATGTATATTGCTCTTACTCTTTGGAATAGCTTGCCACTGGAGACTCACGTTGAAACTATCTCAATTTCAGAAATTTGTCAAAATGAGGCTCTGTCAAACTGCATTTAACTAGGTATTAATTCTGGATTATGGACTGGACTATGTGTACTAGAGAGTTTCTGACTAATGTGCAGTTGCAGGAGCTGCAGGTGTTTAAGACTCTACTAGGGTTTGCTATGTATGTTAAGGTTGAGATTGGTGGAAAGGGTGGGTTTATTATTGAGTTGGCTTAAATGGTGGATTTGGGTTGATGCTTCATTAGATTTTTTAATTTATGATTGATATTATGGGATTAGGGGCTGGAGGGCAGATTGGGGGTATTTGGGATTTTTTTTATTGTAATTTTTGTGACTAGTTTGTAAGCTGCTTTGATACTATGGAAAAGGTGTGATATTAAATGAAATAAATAAATGCATGCATGCATTGCATACATAAAAATAATTCCAGCAGATTGGTTGGAAGAGAAGAGAATCATATCCATAGGAAGAAAAGGTTAATGGCCAGGGCTGTGAAAAGGACTGTGAGGAAAAACTGAAGTGAAGAGAAAGGAAGATGAGACCTATTGGTTAGCAGCTAAACATAGAGAAGAAGGCTAGTGACTGGAGAGGTGGGGGAGAGAAGGAGACCAGCAGTTAGTAGGAGGAGGAGGTTAGGACTAGTGACTGGTGGGAGAGAGAGGGTTGAAAAAAGGCAGGTGGGGCAGCAGCAGGAACACAGAGCAGGAAGGCAATAGTGGAAGCGATATATAGCACCAGGGTTAGAGAATGGGTTGAAAGGAGGCAGCAGCTGTTTGGAGGTAGGAGACAGTAGAAAGGAAGGATGACAGAATAAAGGAAAGGTAAAGCAAATGTGTAAGAAAGTGAAATAAATATGATAAAGAATAGAACAGAGGAGGGGACACTTAGGGTCATTTATCAAAGTGATAAGCCTCTATCGCATGCGAAAAGGGCCTTTTCGCATGCAAATCATGCAAATTAGGGGGAGGGGAAGAGTCAGGGTGGGGAGGGGGCAGGGTTGGTGATGTCTTTACTGCCAGCGATAATGGCCACCTTTCATGGTGGCGCTATTCGGTGCGAAAGCCAGCAGCCGGCGCACCACCGTGGTGCGAAGGCTGCGAGCTTTCACAGCCCCCCCCCCCCCCCCCCCCCTGTTTTCACAGGATTCATCATTCTGCGAAGAATGATTAATCCTGGCCTTAGATTGAGACAAATGGAGAATCAGGAGGAGTATCAATGAAGAAAAGAAAATAAGAGAAACAAAAGTAGCTAAGTATAAATAAAAACAAAAAAATGAATTGAAAAATGGAAAAAAAATTATTTGGACATACACAACAGACTGGAAAAATATCTTTGTCAAAGCAATATTTTAAATGATGCATTTTCCTAAAAAAAAAAAAAAAAAAGAGTTTTAGTTGCATATACAAATTATGTGAAAATGTATATAACTGTGCCCTAGAATTGCCACATAATCTGAAAATCTGTGTCTCAGAATTTTCATACCCTTTCAGTAGAATGTACCCACTAGCTGCTACATGAAATTGAGAAACTGTGATTATAACTAGCTACAGTTCTATTTGAGCTTGTGTGAGCTTATCTCCAGAACAAACTTTCAATGAACTTTTGTAATATTAGCCAGACAGCTAGAAATGGATCATGCAGGCAGAGATGGAGATTTATTTGCCTTGGACTGCAAATATTCGCAGAATCTGTTTGGCCAGGACCCAACACACTGCATTTGATAAAGTTAACAAGGAGTAATATTATAGATAAATGACAATGTCAAGTCTACAATCTGAAAATAATTCCTGAGAGATTGTCTCCTTTGCTCTTCTTTGATATATTCAACAGTTTAGAAAATATGACCCAGAAGACAAAAATCAAATACAATATAGACAGAATATACAAATATACAGAATGTTTGTTAATTATTTAATTATTATTTATAAAGTGCCATCAATGTACACAGTTTGCTACAAATGTAGGGAGTGTAAGAAGTAATTAATGAGCTAGACTAGTGTTTCTTACCCCCTCCTGGCAGTACATTAAACCAGTCTAGTTTTTAGGATATCTGTAATAGAGATAGATTTGCATATGCAATGTATATAAATCTATTTCATACATGTTAATTGAGGAAATCCTGAAAGAAACTTTGTGCAGGTTATCTTCATGCCTTCTGGATAGTAACTGCTGCTTCATGCAGGTCACCCCCATCCATTCTTTTCTTCATTTCCAACCTCTAACCTCTAGGGATCTGCAGTGTTTATCCCATGCCTTTTTAAAATCATTTACTCTTTTTGTCCTCACCATCTCTTTTGGGAGGATATTCCAGGCATCCACCAACCTCTCTGTGAAGAATTATTTCACGATGTTGGTTCTGAGTTGTCCTAGAGTTTCATTTCATAACCTCTAGTTCTACAGTTTCCTTTCCAACAGAAAAGGTTTGACATTTCTAAATCATTAATACTCAGGTATTTGAAGATCTGTATAATTTTTCCTCTGCATCTCCTCTTCTCCATTGTAAACATATTTAGATCCTTCAGCTTCTTCTCATACAGACCCTCACACCATTTTGGTCACCTTTCTTTGGACCACTTCCATCTCATTTTTATCTTTTTTGGGATATGGTCTCCAGAACTGAACACAGTACTCCAGGTGAAGCCTCACCAAGGACTTGTAAAAGGGCATATTCACCTCTTGCTCCAAATCTAATCCAATGTTGGGTCTGATAAGGAGCTTATGAATTTCTTCAGCACTTATTATGTTTCTATACTGTGGGTTTCTTTTTTTCTGGTATTAATATCCAGTCTAACTTTAATTGCACTTTAGTGGAGGAGATCAAGTTGGTGCTTGAATATTAAGTCACAGTCTCTATGTATCACAAAACTTTTCTTTCACTACTTGATCTTTCACAAAGTTATCTTGTTAAGCTGAATATAAATCCAAGTTAGTTAGTTATTATTATTATTATTATTATTATTATTAATAACTGTGACTATTCTTACCTTTGAAATTTTCAAGTTACAAAAACAAGCAATTTAAAATCCTTACACATGCTCACTCTCAAGTGTGCATATTTATTCTGGGGTTTGTTTGTTTGTTTATTAACAGACTCTGTGAAAGAACACTACAGAGAATCTCATATTTATCCATGTCAAGTATTCTATAACTGTAAAATGTTTTCTTAAACCAATATCCCTACTCTTCTATTACTGTAAAAAATAGTGCCAATGAAGTAGTGCAAAAGCGGACTTATGATGGTTTATACCCACTGGCATCAGCCTGCCACAGGTAGTATAAAAGTGTGTTAATTTTTTATGTCATTAAATTTAAGTGGAAAGCTTCCCAAGACCCCTGGGTGAAAAGTCTCATCAGTGCAAACTCAGGTGTCCCATCCTGTACATGAGGCAGCCTGGTTACCATGGTGATGGCTTAAGTAACATGTTTGAAACAGCATAGAATCTTGTCAATCCGTGCTCTGAAGTGTCAGAAACCCAGTCTGGACTCATAGTTTTTGTTTGGCTCAAGAGTTTTTTTACACAAAAAATCTGTATTTTAAAAATTCTTTTGCCCTTTAAATATACTTATTAGGTATTCCAAACAGGGACTTGATGTTTTCCCCAGCTATTTTATTCTTTATTTTGTCTCCATTTTCCCCACAACTCTAATGATTTTAATTTGGTACTAAAACTACTTTTCCCTTAAATTTTTAATGTATTGGGACTGGTTTAGAGGTTCTCTGCCTATATTCTGGTGCCCCTGCCTTTGTTTTTATTTAATTTGTTGAATTTTGGTGTTTTTATTTAATCTTTGCAAATGATAGAACACTAATATCTTTTCTACTTTTGTGCTTTAAAAATCCCATCCAGAGGAAGGCCCCCGGACCTGTAATTTGGTATTTTTATACTTTATCTTAAGGGTTTATTTTACAACTCATGTATAAAGGATGACTATCCTAACATTCTCACGGCGTCATCTTTACCACCGCAGTTCTTCTTTAAATCTTTTAGTTTTTCATAATAAAAGACTGGAGGGTTAAAAAGAGAAGTTTATGTCCTGACATCCTTGTATTTCCCAGTGAATGTAAAAATTAGTTTCTAACACATATGGAAATTATAGACAGATAAGTGCACACTGTGATGTTAAATTTTCATTTATTGGTCACATGTAAAAATGAACACACATTATGATTGACTGATAATTATAACTATTAGCACATGGAGGGTCATTCAATAGTCCCCCAGTATTTATAAGGGTACATGAAGCAGTGTTCCATATGCTTGTACCTGTGCTAAAATTATGATAGTTATTCACAATATTGTTTTACAAATCTGAGACCTTTATCACAGATCTGCATTTTCAATGAAGTGAGATGTCGATTGTGGTTTCTACAAAAATTTTATTGACATCAGATCTTTGTCTTGCACTAAATCTGACAGGTTGCAAAAACTTCCACTAAAGGAAATACATTTTCCATCTTGGGAGTCTCTATGGCCTGGATTTATCAAATCCAGAGAGAGAGAGAGAGAGAGAGAGAGAGAGAGAGAGAGAGAGAGAGAGAGAGACTGACCATAATGTCAGCTCCCTAGAAAGGTATTTGTATCCCTATTGTAGGCCTACCTAGTAACTCGAGGTGAGGGTTAGGTATCAGTGTAGGGGGTTAGGGGCCCCTTTGACATTCAGTGTTAGATGTACAAACAGAACAGTGGTCTCTTGTGAACATTTGATGACCCTCGGAGTGAGGAAACTCACTACAAGATGAGATTTCGGCAATGTGTTCTCCACCTAGCTTGATGTACAGGAGACACCGCGCAAAGCGAAAAAACCTTACCGCCCGGTCACAGCAACTATCGCACAGCCTAACGCAATTCAAAAAGGTGTTGTTAAAATTGGCGTTAAGTCTGTGCGATAGCTCTTCACAGCCAGGCAAACCCAGCCCTCTCCCCGCCCCTAACTCCTCCTATTTTCCATATTTGCATCGCACCATGCGATATGGTGCTATCGCATGCGTTAAATACGTTTTCACATGCGTTAAGGGCCTATCGCATGCCGTTAACGGAGCTTTTCGCATGCGTTAAGCCCTTAACGCATGCGAGAAAGCCTTAGCGCATTTTGATAAATGACCCCCTATGTCACTTATCCTTGCTGCCATACCCAGACTTCACACCCTGGGGTTCTTTGTGCCACTCTTAGGATGCTGATGCCACTTTTGGTATCTCTTTGCCTCTCATGCTGCCACTGTTCATGATTCCCTCTTTTGAAGCCATTCTAACTTTCTCTTTGTTTTTTTATGCTGGGGTGTTTTGTCCCTAGAAAATAAATGTGAGAAAGAGAAAAGAAACAAATTTCTCCTATCATGGCACCTGTTTTATAGCTATTCTTTTTCTTCTACTCCTTCACAATCCCAGCCTGGTTCTCCTACCCTGTTTGCTTGTTGATTATACTGGGGTGGTTTAGACTTCAACATATATGATGAATCTCATGCAAATTCTGGGCATGGCCTTAATATGTCCGATGTCCATTCTTTTTTATGCTTGCTTTTAATGTTGTAAACTGCCTTAATCCTTGGAAAGAGCAGTAAATAAATAATTTTAAATACATTAATAAAAGAAATAAATACTTGAGTTTGATCTTGCTACTGGGTGGAATTATGGGTTTCTTGTGTAATGGGTTTCTTGTGTATGGGTTTCTTGTGTAATGGGTTTAGTACATTCAGGAAACACAGAGGAAGACGGTCTAAAAAAGCTGGGAGGAAACACAACAAAGGATAGCCGAAATTCCTTTGAAAATTTGTTTATTAGTTGCCCGACTCTAGGCCTGAGTTTCGCCCAACGAAGGGCTGCTTCAGGGGCTATAGGATAATAATAGAAATGAAATAAAACATAGAAATGACGGCAGAAGAAGACCAAATGGCCCATCCAGTCTGCCCAGCAAGCTCATACTTATCTGTTTCTCTTAGCTTTTTGGTTCGATTTCCTTTCCACCCCCGCCATTAATGTAGATAGACAAATAAATAAATAACATTAAAAAATTATTCTAATATGATTAAAAACAGACATCAAACCAGCTCAATCTAAAGGTTTTAGGATTACAGGAAAACAATAAACATAACAAATTGTAAGACTGATCTATATACAAACATTATAAATTTAAACTTATATGTGTATATGAACAAACGGAGGGGAATTAGTAAAAAATGAACACCATAACAACAGAATAAAATCATAAATAAAATTGATCCTATCGTATGAGACAAACAAATTGTGTCTTACAGACGTAGCATACATTAGGAGAATTTAATCAATATAAAATGATGGAATGTAAATGTCAAATGGTCATACCTTGTTTGAGACTAAAAAGGCTTATTCAAAGATGTGCTCTATACATATATATCTATCAACTTTTTATTTAAGTTGGCCTATGAACCTCCATGGATAGAGCACATCTTTGAATGTATGGTAAAGGCAAAGGGTGGCCAATGTCATTTTGACTAATGGCAGCCACAAGCCTTGGAGCAGGAAATCACTCCTGAGCTTCCCGCTAGACCACAATGGATTTTGGGTGAGTCCTGGGGAGTTGAGGAGGGTCAGTGGGGGCTTTGCTAGTGAGGGGCTTTATATTTAAATAAATGGAAAGGGTTGGGGCAATTTGGGGGTTTGTTTGTTTGGTTTTTTTCTTTGTTTTTTTTTAAATAAGAAATTTTACATGAAAATAAAATGATGATCCCGTGGTGGACCCAAAATGGCCCACCCCTGATCTGAAAATGAGTATTGGTCTCTTAACGTTTATTTAAATTTATCAATCGAAACAAAATGAAATAAACATTAAATAAACCAAAACATAAACAACAACAAACCCCCACCCACCAAAAAGAGAAAGAAAAAATAATGTTTTTCTCTCTGCACATCACTAATTTGATCTGCTTTAGATCTTTGGAAGAGTTTATCACACAGAAGCTTGAGGAATGTCCTCTCATGTGAATGTAATAGGGAGATTTGGAAAACCATGATATGCCATTAACAGTGTTTATAGTATGATAAACACATTGGGGTTGATTTTCAAACCTGTGCATGCCTGCGCGTGCCTGCGAGCGCATGTTCTAAAATCGCCTGTCCATGTGTGTACACCGGGTAGCATATGCACATGGACGCACGTGCACATAGACGGGCGTGCACATCTTAAAATCTACCCCTTAGTCTTTTAACCAAAAGAAGAAAGAATTCTTAAAACATTTTTTTAGCCTTGCAAACAATTTTTCCTGGGTCATAAGTTTCAGATTGTTCTGGACTTGTCTAGGCCAATGCAACATAAGAAAAAGCATTTTAGAAAAATAAAATCTATCTCTATTAGTGTTCATTTTCTCTGTAGTTTCTTCAAATTCCTACTCATCTTCTCTCCCCCCTTGCATGCCATTAATGTGTTTGTTTCTTTGTTAGGATAAGCAAAATCCAAAAATGTCAAAGGCATTCAAATTTTACTATATGAAGGAGTAATAATGGTCACAAGTCTGGGAGTTAATGAAATATGTTGGGAGAATAATGGGTTTTGAGCTTGGATTTGAAGGTGAATAGAGAGTGGGAATGAGTTCAAGAGGCAGCAAGGGAAAAATTACAAAGCTGAAAGTGAGATGAAAAACCACCAGAGGCTGAGAGGAACACAAGGAATTCAAGAGAAAATAAGAGTTTCAGTAAAGAATTGAGATATTGAATTCAAAGCTTTGAACAATATGTGACAGAAAGAGATGTGAAGCTAATACAAGAACTCAAAAAGTGAAATTGGTTGGAATGGAATAACAACTCCAGAAATGGAAGATGATTTTGGATTTACTGCAATCGAGTGAGATCTTACTCTTCATTTTTCTGAAGTCTGCAGGATTTTGCAACCCTTCAGAATCATTTCAGTACCTCACAGAGGTCTATATTCAGAGGCATTTAGCCAGATAACTCACAAGTTATCTGGCTAAAAGTTGACATGAATATTTTGAGCATTTATCCAGCTAAAGTATAGATAGGTAACTCATTATCTATTTAAAATTTAGCCGGATAACTTAGGGGTGATCCGGGGCGGGTTAACTCTGATTATGCCAGATAAAGTTAATGTTACGGGACTGGGCCATGCCCCAGTCCCTCCTCCTGACTCGGGGCCGGCCTGGCCCACACGGACTCCTCTTCGGCCATGTAGGCCCGATCAGCAGCCTGCTGCGGCTCTCCCTGTACGAGGGAGACGCCGCTGACCCGACGTGCTTGGCCCGCCCCCTAGGCATGCGTGTGCCCAGGGGCTGAAGCTTTAAAAGGGCCAGCATGGGAAAATCAAAGAGGACGCCCTGGATGACGTCAGACGCTGCAGGGTTAAAATACCCTGAAGCTTGACTAGGACGGGGCCTTGCAACGAGGTTCACTCAGTTACTGCTTTGGATCTTGGATCATCTCTTCTGTCTTCTGGCTTCAAACTGGCTTCGTCTCTTGACTATGTCTTCAGCTTCTGCCCCTGGTTTTGGTTTTGACTTCTGACTTCTGGCTTCTGACCCGGCTCCGTCCCTCGACTGTTTCCAGCTTCTGCCCCTGGCTCTGGCTTCGGATCTGGATTTTGACCCAGCTTCCTTCTTGGACTCTGACTTCAGCCTCTTCCACTACCTCAGGTATCCGGTACTTGCTGGCCCAGAGAATTCTCCTAAGTCCCAGCGGCTCAGGTTCTCACAGGCTTCTCCCGGGGGAGCCGCGGGCTTCCGAGGGTGAAGATTCTTCCAGCCTCCTGGGCCCAGCCATCCTCTTCGTCCATCTCTTCAGCCACTGCCTGGATCCTTGGTCACATAGGGTCCCGCCTAAGTCCAAGAGGTCTGGGTTCTTACGGGCTCTCCTGGAGGGACCTAGTGTGAAGTCTACTCTGGAGTCTCTTCAGCGTCGCCTCCCGGCTGTGACGCTCCCTGTGGGTTCCCACAGGATAACATCTGCAGTCTCTGCCTGCCCAGGGGTCCACGACCATAACAGTTTGTAAGGCCATGGACCCGCAGGATCTTGCAGGCTTAAAAGCCATCCCAGGTATTGCACAGAGACTGCAACAGCAGCAAACTTGCCTCGAGTCCCTGATGGCAACAGTGCAGGGGCTAGCTGACCGCTTTGGCGAAGCCACTGCTTCCAGTTCCCCGGGACCTGGAGCTGAGACCAATACCGAACCAGTCACACCCATACAGATGCCAGCACCCTCGCGGTTTTCAGGGGATGCAAAGCTTTGCCGAGGGTTCTTGAACCAGTGTTATATTCGCTTCAACCTCCTTCCAGCTCAGTTCCCGACGGACCGGGTCAAAACGAGCTATATTATCTGTTGGATGGAAGACCCTTGGCGTGGGCCTCCTCCATGTGGGAGCATCAGGACTCCCACCTAGCCAATCTGGTACAATTCGTCACCTCATTTAAACAGATCTTTGATGAGTCCTCCTGCAGACCTACTGCCGCATCCGAACTGCTCCAGCTGCATCAGGGTAACCGGTCTTTGGCTGAACACGCTGTGCTCTTTCAGACTCTTGCTGCCGAATTGAACTGGGGAAGTGATAGCCTGCACGGCATCTTATTGGAAAGTCTCTCCCCAAGACTTCAGGATGAGTTGGCGGCCAGAGATCTCCCGGAAGACTTGAACGATCTCATTGATCTGGCGGACCGTGTGGACCGCTGTATCCAATGCCAATTCCAGGAGAGGAGGCCTGCTCACAGACCTGGGAGCTCTGGAACCATACCTTCCTGAAACGGGCACTCCCCTTCTGCCTCTCCGGGGGCTCAAGATTCCGAACCCATGCAGGTGGGCCCGGGGCCTATCTCTCAAGAAGAGAGGAGAAGACATCAATTCCTGGGCCTGTGCCTGTATTGCAGTAGCAAGAGTCATTTCCTTTCCCGCTGTAGTGAGCGTCCAGGAAATGCCCGGACCTAGGGACAGTCGGGGAGCTAACACTAGGTCACACCACTTCTGCCTCCCCGTGCACCGTTCCAGTGACCTTGCTCCTTCCCGAAGGAGAGTTTGATATGCTAGCCTTGATTGACTCTGGAGCCAGGGGGAACTTCATCCTCCATGACTTAGTCCAGCAACTCCAGATTGGGGTTCAACACCAAAGACCCTCCCTCCATGTGTCTTCCATTCAGGGGAGACTTGTTCCAGGGACCATCTCTACTTGTACCCAGTCTCTCACGCTATGCACTGGTATTCTGCATGTGGAGGAAATTCTGTTCCTCATCCTGGAAAAGTCCATGCATCTGGTCATTCTGGGGCTACCTTGGCTGCGGAAGTACTCTCCTGTAATCTCGTGAGATACCCTCCAGGTGGTGTCCTGGCGGCCTTCGTGCTTCGATTCCTGTTTGGCAGCTGTTCCTTGACCTCTGATACCTCTCCTGATGACTTTGTTGGCACTGCCACCCTACTACCAAGACTACCTCGATGTCTTTTCTAAGGAGAAAGCTGAGATCCTCCCGGAGCACCGCCGTTTCGACTGTGTGATCAACTTGCTTCCGGGTACCACGCCGCCACGGGGACGGGTATACCCATTGTCCCTTCCGGAGACGCAAGCCATGTCCGCATAAATCCGGGAGAACCTGGACCGAGGGTTCATTTGATCATCCAAATCCCCAGCTGGAGTGGGGTTCTTCTTCGCAGCGAAGAAGGACAGGTCCCTCCGACCCTGCATAGATTACCATGGCCAGAACAGCATTACCCAGCTTGACCGGTACCCTTTGCCCTTGATTCCGGAACTTCTGGACAGACTACAGGGGGCCAAGGTGTTCACGAAATTGGATCTCCGTGGGGCGTATAACCTAGTACGGATTCGTCCAGGCGATGAATGGAAAACTGCATTTAACACAAGGGATGGCCACTATGAATACCTGGTCATGCCCTTCGGTCTCTGCAATGCCCCGGCGGTTTTTCAGAACCTCATAAACGAGGTTGTATGGGAGATGCTACATACCTCGGTAATTGTTTACCTAGACGATGTGCTTATATACTCCAAGGACCTGGAGATGCACCGCCACAATGTCCATCGAGTATTACAGAAATTATGAGATAATCGGCTTTACGCAAAATTTGAGAAATGCTTATTCGAGCAGGAATCACTACCCTTTCTTGGGTACATTGTATCCTCTACAGGCTTCCATATGGACCCAGAGAAGGTCACAGCAATCAAGGATTGGCCGCAACCAGTGGGGGTGAAGGCACTTCAATGGTTCCTTGGATTCGCCAATTTCTACCGGCAATTCATTCCACAATATTCCTGGATGGTGGTGCCTCTCACAGCCCTCACTAAAAAGGGAGTGGGCATGAGGAATTGTCCAGCAACAGCACAAGGAGCCTTCCAGGAATTGAAGACTGCCTTTCTTCAGGATACGTGCCTTCACCACCCAGATCCCCAACGCCAGTTCATTGTGGATGTTGACGCCTCTGACATGTCTGTCGGTGCCTTTTGAAGTCAGCTGTCCAACGGTGGTAAGGCCTTACCCTGTTCCTACTTCTCCCGCAAATTCTCGCCCGCCGAGATGAACTACGGCACAGGGGACAAGGAGCTGCTGGCCGTCAAGTTAGCCTTTGAAGAGTGGCGACAATGGTTGGAGGGGGCTCAATATCCAGTGATCGTCTACACCAGGGGTGGGCAATTCCAGTCCTCGAGGGCTGCGAACCAGTCGAGTTTTCAGGATATCCCTAAGGAATATGCATGAGCGAGATTTGCATGCACTCTACCTCAGGTGTATGCAGATCTATTTCATGCATATTCCTTAGGGATATCCTGAAAACCCTACTGGTTCTCGGCCCTCGAGGACTGGAATTGCCCACCCCTGGTCTACACGGACCACAAGAACCTAGAGTACCTGTGTTGTGCCCAATGCCTTAACCCACGGCAGGAGCACTGGTCCCTCTTCTTCAATAGATTCAACTTTTCTCTACGTTACCGACCAGCATCCAAGAACGTGAGAGCGGATACTCTCTCCTGCATGATGGAGACTGAAGATACCATTGACCCGCCTCAATATATCCTGGATCCGGCCAAAGTTCTCCTAGCCGCATCTGAGGTGGTTCCCGTGGGTAAGACAGTGGTTCCCTCTCGACTTCGAAAGAAGGTACTGGCATGGGCCCAGGATTCCCTGACCGCAGGGCATCCAGGAACTGCCCGGACGCTGGAACTCCTGTCCGAATTCTATTGGTGGCCGCAGGTCAGAAGAGATGTTACACTCTATGTTCAGTCTTGTCGTTCCTGTGCCCAAAAGAAACCCTTGTATGGTCGTCCCTGGGGACTCCTCCAGCCACTGCCAATTCCTACCGAACCTTGGACTCACCTGTCCACAGATTTTATTGTGGACGTGCCCGTCTGCAATGGAATCACCCAATGTGATTTGGGTCACGGTCGACCGATTCTCGAAGATGGCTCACTTCGTGCCTCTTGCTAAGCTGCCTACGGCACCAGAATTAGCTACCCTCTTCATGCAACATATCTTCCGTCTACATGGACTCCCTTTCCACATAGCCTCTGACCGTGGTCCGCAGTTTACTGCAAAATATTGGAAGGCCCTTTGCAGGAAGTTTGGTGTGCAACTCAACTTAACAACAGCCTTCCATTCCCAAGTCAATGGGTAAGCCGAGCGCACTAAAAGGACCTTAAAGGCTTTCCTCTGGTCCTTCGTGGGGGACCTCCAGGATGATTGGGTCATCTTGCTACCGAGGGCAGAGTTCTCTTATAACCGCCATAAGCACTCTGCGACCAACTAGTCCCTGTTCCAGTTGGTCTACAAAAAGACCCTGAGGCCTTCTCTGCCATTGCATTTGATGGTACCGTCCCCTGCAGTTAAACTTACGGCATGACAGTTGTGCAACCTCTGGAGATCCACCCAGGAGAAACTCCGTCTGACTGCAGCCAAGGCTAAAAGATATACAGACAGGTTACGGCGGCCTGCCCCGGCCTTCCTTCCAGGGCAGAAGGTATTTATTTATTTATTTATTTATTTATTTTTATATACCGGTGTTCGATTTTACATATCACATCGGTTTACATTCCAACAAAAAATGCAAGAAATCAAGCTTTTCCTTTGTCAATACATTGAACAATAATAAACATGGAAATTGTTAACAAGGGAGATAAAAACAAGGGAATGGTTAACACTAAGGGTTGCACGAAGGTGCACAAAGGGGATTGCCCCTTTATCGCGCCTCTTAGGCACTCGACGCATGGCGCACGGCGTCTGCTGGCTTGGCACCTTTCAACAGTCTGGTATGGTTGAGTACCAGGGACATCCACTTACGGACTCCCTCTATGCGCTTGGCCCCCAGGTACATTTGTCCATTCACGGTAGTGGAGCGAGTAGGGGCAGTCTCCTTCCGGTTACGTCTGCCTTCCACCCTGAGGATCCACAACGTGTTCCACGTGTCTCTGCTTAAGCCTGTGGTGCTATCCACATTTCATGACAAACCTCCGGAACCTACCGCCACTGAAGCCGAAGCCAACATCACCTATATGGTGAAGGATGTTCTGGACGTTCGGTTCCACCATCGCCGGTGGGAATACCTCCTCTCATGGGAGGGGTATGGCCCTGAGGAGAATTCCTGGGAGCCTTCTTCCTCTATCCTGGACAAGTCTCTCCTCCGTCAGTTCCACTTGGCTCATCCTGCTAAGCCCAGACCCCCGGGAAGGGGGCATAGGAGGGGGATACTGTTACAGGACCGGGCCGTGCCCCGGTCCCTCCTCCTACCTCGGGCTGGCCCGGCCCACACGGACTCCTCTTTGGCCACTTAGGCCTGATCAGCAGCCTGCCGTGGCTCTCCCTGTGCGAGGGAGACGCCGCCGACCCGACATGCTTGGCCCCGCCCCCTAAGTGCGCACGTGCCCGGGGGCTGAAGCTTTAAAGGGGCCAGGGCGGGAAAATCAAAGAGGATGCCCCGGATGACGTCAGATGCTTCAGGGTATTTTAACCCTGCAGCTTGACTAAGACAGGGCCTTGCAACGAGGTTCACTCAGTCCCTGAGTTGCTAGTTGCTGCGTTGGATCTTGGATCGTCTCTTCTGTCTTCTGGCTTCTACCCGGCTTCATCTCTTGACTACATCTTCAGCTTCTGCCCCTGGTTTTGGTTTTGACTTCTGACTTCTGGCTTCAGACCCAGCTCTGTCCCACAACTCTGTTTCCAGCTTCCGCCCCTGGCTCTGGCTTCAGATCGCTGACTTCTGGCTTTTGACCCGGCTTCGTTCTTGGACTCCGACTTCAGCCTCTTCCACCAGCACAGGTATCCGGTACTTGCTGGCCCAGAGAATTCTCCTAAGTCCCAGTGGCTCGGGCTCTCACGGGCTCCTCCCGGGGGAGCCGCGGGCTTCCGAGGGTGAAGATTCTTCCAGCCTCCTGGGCCTAGCCGTCCTCTTTGTCCATCTCTTCAGCCACTGCCCAAATCCTTGGTCGCATAGGGTCTCGCTAAGTCCAAGAGGTCCGGGTTCCTACGGGCTCCTCCTGGGGAGACCTCGGACTTCCAGTGGTGAAGTCTTCTCTGGAGTCTCTTCAGCGCCACTTCCTGGCTGCGACTCTCCCTGTGGGTTCCCACAGGATAACATCTGCAGTCTCAGCCGGCCCAAGGGTCCATGACCATAACAGTTATCCTGCTATCTTTAAAAGAGCCAGCTATATTCAATAGTGCGGCTGTACCCCTGAATGATACACTCTAAGTGACTGGCAAAAAACAATTTTTTTTGTCAGTGAGACTCCACAAAAACTTCCAGCAGAGCTGTGAAAGCTCTGGATGATTGAGTAATTTAATTTCATTCACCTGCTAGTTTTGTAAGTGTCTTGAAGCACATTCTGGGTCAAATTGATCCTTGGCAACAAATTTAAAATCCAAAATATTGAATGAGATGAAATAAGACCATCATTTTTCTGGGCCATGCAGAATAGTATGCCTGCAATTAAAGAAAAACACTGAAACATTATCCATATCTATGTCAAAGACTATTCTCAAAGTAGAAAGTGAAAGAAGAGTTAATTTATTCTGATGGATAAAATTGTATCCAGAAGAAGGAAGTAAAGTGGTAATAATTTAAATCTGAACTCATTCTTAATGCTTCTTCGATACTTTTATCTCAAGCTTCAGTTTAGATAATTGTTACGCTATAATAACTTCACAGAGCCTGATTTTAAAAGGCCTAATCTCAATTTCATGTATGTACAAAATTTTCAAATGAACTCGATGAAGTCAATCTTCAAACATTTCAAAGGTTCATGGCTACACATGTAAAGATGGTGTTTTCAAAATTCTCCCTTAGTGCAGTTAAAAGTACAAACTCTGTGAGAAAAGTGGGTGGACCTAGATCAGCGGAATGAGAGAATGCATGAGGATTTCATTTTGAAATCCCTGCAGATAATTTAATGTGTGCATTGTGCACCTGCTTCAAAACAGGTGCAATAATAGGGTATATAAATACCCAAATTCCTCTGTCTGAAAGCTCTGTGAGTATTTTGAAAATTGTTACTAAAATGTTATGTTCTCAGACCAAACAAATATCTACATGCTGAAAAGTAACTCACCATTCCAGTGTAGGTATGATATTCAGTAGGGGTGTGCATTCGTTTTCGACGTATTGGCAATCCGAAACATATATGTCCTTATTCATTGTATTCGTGGGGTCACGAAACGTATGGCGAACCCCCACAAATACAATGTATCTAACGAATAAACCCCCCACCTACCTGACCCCCCCAAGACTTACCAAAAGTCCCTGGTGGTCCAGTGTGGGTCCTGGAGCAATCTCCTGCACTCGGGCTGTCGGCTGCCGGTATTCAAAATGGCACCAATAGCCTTTGCCCTCACTATGTCAAAGGGGCTACTGGTGCCATTGGTCGGCCCTTGTCATATGGTAGGAGCAATGGACCCCCCCCCCCCCGTTTCGACCCCCCGCCCCCCCCATTAAGCCTGCGATACTTTAAAAAATGAGGCCCTAGGTGTTTAAATTTTGATTATTTAGCATACTATTTAATTTGCTATGTTAATTATATTATGAAATAATGTATTTATTTATTTCTTATTTGAAATGCAAATAATTTTAAATGATTAATTGCTAACTACTGTAAACTGATTTGATATGCTTGCAAGAAAAGTCGGTATATAAAAATTATTAAATAAATAAATAAATAAATAAATAAATACATATTTAAATAAATACATAAATACCATGTGATAGGGGCCGAACAATGGCACCGGTAGCCCCTGTGACATAGTAAGGGCAAAGGCTATCTGTGCCATTTTGAATACTGGCAGCCGATGGCCCGAGTGCAGGAGATGGCTCCAGGACCCCCGCTGGACCACCAGGGACTTTTGGCAAGTCTCAGGGGGGGGGATTCCTGACCATTGGTCAGCTCCTATGACATAGTAAGGGCAAAGGCTATCGGCGTCATTATGAATACTGGCAGCCGACAGCCCGAGTGCAGGATATGGCTCCAGGACCCCCGCTGGACCACCAGGGACTTTTGGCAAGTCTTGGAGGGTTGTAGTTAATTAAATTTAAAGGGTTGGGATATCCTACACGCGGGCCGTCAGCTGCCAGTATTCAAAATGGTGCTGATAGTCTTTGCCCTTACTATGTCACAGGGGCTACCAGTGCCATTGGTCGGCCCCTGTCACATAGTAGGAGCACAAAATGGCGCCAGCTATCCATTGCTCCTACCATGTGACAGGTGCCAACCAATGGCATCGGTAGCCCCTGTGACATAGTGAGGGCAAAGGCTATCGGCACCATTTTGAATACTGGCATTTGACAGTCCGACAGGAGTGCTGTTCGTCATATGTTTCGTGACCAAACGAATACAACAAATAGGAACATATACGTTTCAGATTGCCAATACGTCAAAAACGAATGCACACCCTTCTCCCTATCTGCTTGCCCCTTGTTCTATACCCATAGTGACTCATTTTTCCTCCTTTCTTTTATCATAGCACTGTCATTTGCACCAAAGGCTCAGTGCAAAGACGCACACAAGGTTCAAGCAACTCCTCCATCCATGTCCCTACCATAGAGGAAAAGTGCATGATTAAGGACATTTTATTATACTGTATATTTATGATTTTATTTTGTTTTATATTTGTTTTACTTAGCTGTGTTAAATTTGATATGTTTGTTTTAATTGTTTTGTGTTTCCAGTATGTTGCTCTGTAAATCACTGCAAATCTTTGCTTGGCAGTGATCAACACATTTAAATGTAAATTAAATGAGATGGCGCAGCTGCAAAGACTCGGAGCATGTGCTCACTCTTTACCCATACTGCTGCTGCCAATGCTCTTGCTACCACAGCTCTGGGAGAGAGAGACATTAAGAGGTAAGGTGGGTGAGCATGGGAAGGAGGTAGAGAACATGTGCAGAAGAAGAACCTAAGGAAAATTAGACACACAGAATTTGATAGCAGATAAGGACCATTAAGCTCATCTGATCTGTACAATTTTGTTTCTGGAACAATGCCATAGACCTAGGAGAAAGAGGGTAGAATAGGAATAAGGGAAGAGGAAAATGGAGAAAGAAAATCTGGGAGAGTAAAAAGTGGGGCAGGAGAAATACCAGGGGAAAGAGGATGAGGAGAGGGGAAGGAAACTGGGCTGGCACTTGTGGCGCACAATAAAGTATTTCTGGATGTCATACTTTTACTTTAAAGCTATATATTTCTTAAGAAAAGTCAGCAAATATTTGTCCAGTCACCAGTTACAAATGTACAGGAAAATAGCAACATGAGCACAGTATACGGGATGGGAGAATATCAAGAGTGGATAGTTTCTTTGTCTGGCAACCGGGTGGATAACAGCACATAATTTACCTCAACAATGTACTTAAAGGGAATAATTAGAAGATGGCTACTACTGATATAAAGCTTTAAAACACTGGAAAGCATTTTTGGGAAAGATGAGTCTCAGAAATAGTAAAGTATGCTACAACATCATATAACAAGGTATAGAAGATCTAGCAATATAGTTCAAAAGCAACATTTTACATTGTTATGTAAGTAAATATTAATTTTAACATAGATCTCTGAAAATACAGGCAATATTGGGACCAAGATATATAAGGAAATAAAAGAAGCTCAAATACATATAATCAAAAACAAGAAATACACCACCATATGATGCAATACTCCTGACTTTATAGCCCTTCATCCCTTTCCATCTAGAAATCCCCTTAGTTGATCGGGTTCGTAGAAGATATATTTATTCTCTTGAAATTTTAAACAATATTTGCAGGGATACTTCAGGACCATGCTGGCCCCTCGACTTAATACTCCAGGCCTCATTAGCAAAAACTTTCTTCTTCGCTCCTGAGTTGAGCGGACAATATCCGGATAAATCCAAATACTCTGCCTGTAATATCGAACAGTTCTATTCCTGAAGAAATACTTCAGAATAAGATTTCTGTCCTGCTCAAATGGAAAAGTAACTAGTAAAGTGCCCCTGGTCTTTATCTCAGTCTGTATAGACATCTCAATCAATTCTGAGGCATTCAAAGATCTTATTTCCTGCTTTTTCTCTATTCCCATGGATGGCATATCCTTCTTGGAAACAAAAAATGCTTTTGAAACAACCTGAGTTAGTTCCTTAGGAATTTTTAAACAATCTTGCATATATTCTCTTAACATTTCAACAGGGGATAACTTTTTCACAAATGGAAAATTCACTATTCATAAATTAGAAAATCTCAGTGAATTCTCTATGTTCTCAAATCTTCTCTCTGCTTTTACCTCAGCTTTTATTAAAGTTCCCTGGATATTTTCCAATGAGGTGACTTTCTCCTCCAATTTCTCAATTTTATTTTGATGTACGTTCGTCATTTTTTCAATCTTTAATCCCCTTTTGTTCAAATCCAAAAAAGCCTGTGTTAATGTTGTAATAGCAGACTTGATTGATACCATAGCTTTCCACAACATATCTAAAGTCACTCCTCCTTCTCCTGTTTGGACTCGTGGTGGTGTCAGCTTTTCGGATGCCCCTGGGCTGAGCAAAATCTCTTCGGCCATGGGGATCAATGGAATATTATTTTATATTGTTCTGGCATTCAAAAAGATTTTGGCAAATGATTTTAAAATGATCTTAGACTGCTCACAATTAAAACAAATATATTGGCCTGCCTCTGTCCCAACTACTACTTATTTATAGGCCAGGCTGCTTAGTTGGACATGTGTTAAGCAAAAAGTTTATCCATATATCTACATTCCTCAGAAATCAACCAGAAATAGTGTACTTTTAAAACCAATGTGCTGTAATTGATAGTTGGGTGTAGGGGAGAGAAGGAGATGGTTATTTAAAACTAATTTGGAAATAACTATTAAAAATATTTAAATAAAAATATCAATGTTGGTGCTTGGTAAAATGTTTTAGTAATTATTATCATTAGTATCATTATTCATTGAAATGCTTATTGATGGTCTTTCTGATAGACAGCTTTATTTTCCCTTAAGAAGTCAAATATTGACATCCATACATTGTTTTTATGGCATGAACATCTATGCTTTATATAGAAATCATTAACCATGCTTTCTTTTGCTTTTAGATACTTTTTTTTTCATAGGAAACTCATCACTATGATGTGTGTAAGCATTTGACTAAAATGACAATGGAAAACAAGGCATTTGAACTTGGAACATTAGAACAATGGGGATCTATTTGATCTCAAAAGCTCATGTACAACATCATTGGACAATTTATTTATTTGCTTATTTATTTAAAATGTACTTATTAATTGTGTCCTCAATTCAAAAAGAGTTGCCCAATGCAATTTAGAATAAAAACATGCATAGAAAATAAATAAACAAATCATGATATAAACACAAAAAGGTTACATATGACACACACAAAATACCACGATTCGAAGTTCAATGATGTTAAAAATATTCAAGCTGATATATCTCACCACCCTTCAATCTAAGCCAGAAACCAATACCACTATTATATAGCATATTATAATTAATTACTGGGAAAGAGCCAAGTCTTTTATTTTTATATTTATTCTTTATTGATTTTGAAATATTTATGACAAAAAACTGTCAAATACAAATATGATTCCCACTGTTATCAAATACATCAATGTAGTAATTATTTAAATAATGATATTCTCTCCCATTAAACAGTGAGAATCAGCTAAATACTATGTAATTTTACAGTGAGAAAATGAATTAATGAGCATATATAAGAAATAATTCAAACAAAATGTGAAAGTTACCACACACTTACATTCTATTCTAACCAGTTTTGATATGGTCTATATTCCCTCCAATCAAACTTTTAGATTCTAAAAATCTCTTCAGGTCTCCTGGATCATAATAAATATATCTCTGGTTTTCGAACCTCATTATACATTTAGCTGGATATCGTACAAGTATATTTGCACCTACTTGTTCTGCTAATTTTCTCAAAATTAAGAACTCTTTTCTTTTGCGTTGAGTTATTTTAGCAATATCCGGATATATCCAGATTTGGTGATCGCAAAATTTTACTAATCTGTTACGTAGAAATAATCTCAGAACTGTATCCCTATCTGTTGGGAAAACAAATTTAACCATAACAGTTCCTTTCTATTCAACAATATTAATATCAGTAGAAGATTCTAAAATTTCGGAAACATTCAAAGGGGGAGTTTGTTCCTGATCTATTGGAGTAGATACTATATAATAAATTTTAGCTATAACCGGTAGAGCTTCAGATGGGATCTTTAATATTTCCTTTAAGTACCTTTTAAATTGATCTAGTAAGTTTGAAAATTTTACCAAAGGAAAATTAATTACCCTTAAATTTAAGTATCTGTTCTCATTTTCCAATCTTTCTAGATTTCTAACATGTGACATTTCCCCCTGGATCAAATTTGTTTGCACTTTCTGTACTTGTGAGATTTTATTTTCCAATTCCACTAATTGTAATTTTTGTTTATCTAGACCTTCTTCTGTTTTTAATACTCTGTTGTTCATTTCTAGTGTAACAGTAGTCAATTTAGAAATAGCTTTCTCTAATGTTACTATTGCGGTCCAAACAGAGTCCAGAGTAATTTTTGATGGTTTTTCAAGTTTCTTCATTGGAGGGATTATTGCCAGTCCTGTCCCCTCCTTGTCCTTCATCTCCATTTGTTCTTTCTCATCCACCATACTTGAAACAGATGTTATTTGCCCTTCTATTTGATCATTTCCTTGTACAGGTGCTTGGAGAGGGGGAGAAGGGGTTACTGGTGCTCCCGGGCTGAGTGATACTAATGAGGCAGATAATTCCGTACTCAGCTCAATTTCTGGAATTATAGTGCCTCCATCGGGAGATTTTTCTTGTGTGGGGCTGAAAAAGTTCTCAATTTTGCCCTGGGAAGGGTCTGTGGGAGTAGATGCCGTAGCAGCTTCTCTCAATTTCCCCTTCCTTTTAGTGTGTGGCATAATGATGCTGAAGAAAATAGGTCGCTACTAATTTAGAGAGCTATTTCAATACCTTCCGCTTGATCTTTACCATGCACACTGTAAACTGGAGGGTATAGGAGAGTTAGTTTAAATTTTTTAATCAAAACTTAGACTTACTTGGAACAGCAATATTTTCTATCAAAGTTCTCCATCAAAGCCACGTGCCCCTTAGGCGCGCGCGGCTTGGGCGACGCGAGCGCCGACGTCAACTGTGCGCCGTTGAGGTTCAGCTTTTTAAAGGAAACTTAAGATGACGTCACTTCCAGGCAGCGATTTCTCCATTGGGGCAAGGTCCTCCCTGACCCGGGTAAAACAGTTTTCAGCTGTTCCAAGTCAAGTGAGTAGTATCCAGGCAATAATTCTTGACTTCTCCTTCCCCTCAATGAGGAAAGGGAGACCAGGTTTTTATATCTCAATACCTCTTAGTGACGTCACTTCCGGGCAGCGATTTCTCCGTCGGGGCAAGGTCCTCCCTGCCCCCGGGTAAAACAGTTTTCAGCTGTTCCAAGTCAAGTGAGTAATATCCAGGCAATAATTCTTGACTTCTCCTTCCCCTCAATGAGGAAAGGGAAAGGTCTTTATATCTCAATACCTCTTAGTGACGTCACTTCCGGGCAGCGATTTCTCCGTCGGGGCAAGGTCCTTCCTGCCCCCAGGTAAAACAGTTTTCAGCTGTTCCAAGTCAAGTGAGTAGTATCCAGGCAATAATTCTTGACTTCTCCTTCCCCTCCAGAGCCAAGTCTTAACTTTCTTCTGGCAGGACAAATAATAGGGATGTGAATCGTTTTTTGACAATTTAAAATATTGTCCGATATATTTTAAATCGTCAAAAATCGTTAGAGGCGATATTTAATAGGAATTCCCCCGATTTATCGTCAAAAATCGTAAATTGGGGGAAGGGGGAGGGCGGGAAAACCGGCACACTAAAACATCCCTAAAACCCACCCCGACCCTTTAAAATAAATCCCCCACCCTCCCGAACCTCCCCAAAATGTCTTAAATTACCTGGGGTCCAGTGGGGGGGTCCCGTTGTGATCTTCCACTCTCGGGGGTCGGGCGCGTTGATAGAAAATGGCGCCGGCGCTACCTTTGCCCTGTCATATGACAGGGCAAAGGTAGCGCCGGCGCCATTTTGGTTCCTGTTCCCCGACGTCACGAGCATAGGAGATCGCTCCCGGACCCCCGCTGGACCCCCAGGGACTTTTGGCCAGCTTGGGGGGCATCCTGACCCCCACAAGACTTGCCAAAAGTCCAGCGGGGGGGTCAGGAGGCCCCCCCAAGCTGGCCAAAAGTACCTGGGGGTCCAGCAGGGGTCCGGGAGCGATCTCCTACGCTCATGACGTTGGGGAACAGGAACCAAAATGGCGCCGGCGCCATTTTGCTATCAACGCGCCCAATGCCCGAGAGTGGAAGATCACAACGGGACCCCCCCCCCCCCCCCACTGGACCCCAGGTAATTTAAGACATTTTGGGGGGGTTCGGGAGGGTGGGGGATTTATTTTAAAGGGTCGGGGTGGGTTTTAGGGATGTTTTAGTGTGCCGATTTTCCCGCCCTCCCCCGATTTACGATTTACATGATATTTAAAAACACAAAACCGCGACGATCCGATTCCCTCCCCTGCCAGCCGAAATCGATCGTTAAGACGATCGATCACATGATACACATCTCTAACAAATAATTCTTTTCCAACCTGATCTCTAATGATAGCAAATTCCATAATGAGGAGACCATCACTGAAAATATTCTGTTTCTTAATTAAATCCTACTCATATCTCAACAATTATCCGTGACTGGCCCTTAATTGTTATGCATGGGAATATTACTGTAGTTTTGTTGTAGTTCTCTAAAAATAGAATACTTAAAGCTAATAGCTATAGAGAAAAGGTTTAATTAAGGGCCGGATTCTCAAAGGGTTATGCGTGTAAATCCGGAGGATTTACGCACGTAACCGGTCATACACGTGGCGGACCTATTTTCAAAAGGCTCGGCGACACACGTAAAGCTCCGGGACGCGTGTAAGTCCCATGGCTTGCAAAAACGGGGCAGTCTGAGTGGCAGGAGGGGATGAGGAGGGGGGTCTGTGGACAGGGCGGGGGCAGGTCCAGAGGCCTCCGCATGGCCTCTGTGCCGGGGATCCCGTGCCTGCAGTTGGCCAGCGCGTGCAACTTACTTCAGCCCCATGGTAGGAGCACAAGATGGTGCCGATGGCCATGTGACAGAGGCTGAACAATGGCACCGGTAGCCCCTGTGACATAGTAGGTCAAAGGCTATCGGCGCCATTTTGAAACCGGCAGCCGAGGGTGTGAGTGCAGGGGATGGCTCCCCCCCCCCCCCCCGCTGGACCACCAGGGAGTTTTGGTAAGTCTTGGGGGGGTCAGGAGGGTGGGGGGTTGTAGTTAATTTAATTTTAGCGGGGAAACGAATAGGAATTGATGTATAGAACGTATCGGGGGGCCCCCTTCCCGAAAGCAACGTATCTGCCCCCCCTCCCGATGAATATGAATCCCGAATGCAACACATGGCGTCCCTCTGCACATCCCTAATGATTATGGGCTGTGCTAAACTGCTCAGTTATTGGAAGCAGATACATGCGCTATTAGACAGGAGCTTGAGCTGTAATGTCTCTTTTATTTCAACGAAATTGCCTAATTCATTGAGGATCGGGGGCCCCGAGTCCAGATACATTTTTTCCCCAAACTTTGGGGAAAATCTGTTTTTCAGGTTTTTTTACGGTGGGAGGGGCACATTTTATTTTTTAAAATTAAAAACCACCCCAAGCATTACAATTAACATATATACAACCCCCCCCCCCCCCCCCCACCATCCCGATCCCTCCCCAAGACTTACTAACATCTCTGGTGGTCCAGCGGGGTCCAGCGAGTGATTTGCCCCTCCGTACCCAGCATGCCTGCCTCGCTCGAAATGGCATCGATAGCCTCTGACCTATGTCACAGGGGCTACCAGTGCCATTGGTCAGCCCCTGTCACATGGCCATTGGCGCCATCTTGTGCTCCTGCCATGTGACAGGGGCTGACCAATGGCACCGGTAGCCCCTGTGACATAGTATGGGCAAAGGCTAATGGCACCATTTTGATTACTGGCAGCTGACAACGAGATCGCTCCTGGACCCCCCTGGACCCTCAGGGACCTCCAGACCCCCCCCCCCCCCAAGACTTGCCAAAAGTCCCTGGGGGTCCAGTGGGGGACTTGGAGAGATCGCCTTCCCTCGGGCCATTGGCTGCCAGTAATCAAAATGGCGCCGATAGCCTTTACCCATACTATGTAACAGGGGCTACCGGCATCATTGGTCAGCCCCTGTCACATGGTAGGAGCACAAGATGGCGCCAATGGCCATGTGACAGTGGCTGATCAATGGCACCGGTAGCCCCTGTGACATAGTAAGTCAGAGGCTATCAGCGCCATTTTGAGCGAGGCAGGCTCGCCGGGCATGGAGGGATAAATCGGTCACGGGATCCCGCTGGACCGCCAGGGATGTTGGTACGTCTTGGGGAGGGATCGGGATGGTGGGGGGGTTGTATTTAATGTTTTATAGTAAGTTTTAATGCTTGGGGTGGGGTTTTTTTTAGCTTCGTTTTGGGCCGTTTCGGTTTTCCCCGTTTAGTTTTTTTAAAAAACTAACCGAGGAAAACCGAACTTTACCCAGAAGCGTCCGACTCAAAAAACGACCTGGTAGTAAAAAACGAAGCTCATCTCTATATATTTCTGTAAATTTTCGTCTGCAGAGCAAAAATTACAGCTTAGGGGATCGTGAGTTACTCACCATAAAATTGGCCCTCGAAGAATGGCGCCCATGGCTAGAGGGCACACAACACAAATTCACTGTGTTCACTGATCATAAGAATCTGGAACATTTCAATCAATCCAAACATCTCAATGCCCGTCAAGCTCGATGGGCTTTGTTCTTTTCCAGCTTCGATTTTGAACTTCACTATCGCCCAGCCGACAAGAATCTACGGGCAGATGCCCTATCACGATCCTTCGAGCCTGAAGACTCTCCGGAAAAACTAGTCATATAATAGACCCAGCCTGTATTTGTCTATCTGCTACTCACCCAGTTCCCTCTGGAAAGATGGTCGTGCCCCGACGACTCTGAGAAAGAGTTCTCCACTGGGCACATGAATCCAAATTCGCTGGTCACCCAGGTTGAGCACGAAGCTTGGCACTGCTCCAGCGGTTCTTCTGGTGGCCTACCATGATCTCTGACGCTAAAGCATACATCGAATACTGTAACATCTGTGCACAGCAAAAACCCCCGGTCGGTCAACCTTGGGGTTTTCTACAACCACTTCCAGCACCCGAGGAACCGTGGACACACCTGTCTACGGATTTCATCATAGATTTGCCGCCAACAAAGTGTCACACCATAATATGGGTAACCATAGACCGATTTTCAAAAATGGCCCATTTCGTCCCTCTACCGGGCCTACCATCTGCTCCAGAGTTAGCACATTTATTTTTCTATCGTATCTTTAGTAGGGGTGTGCATTTGTTTTCGCCGTATTGGCGATCCGCAACGTATATTGCACTATTCGTAGTATTCGTGGGGAAGCGAAACGTATTGTAATTCCCCACGAATACACGAATCTTCCCCGAATTATACGGCTACCTAAATAAAAATCTAAACAAACCCCCTACCCTCCTGAACCCCCCCAAGACTTACCAAAACTCCCTGGTGGTCCAGCGGGGGGTCCAGGACCCATCCCCTGCACTCATACCCTCGGTGCCGGTTTCATCATGGCGCCGATAGCCTTTGTCACAGGGGCTACCGGTGCCATTGGTCAGCCCCTGTCACATGGCCATCGGCACCATCTTTTGCTCCTACCATGTGACAGCGGCTGACCAATGGCACCGGTAGCCCCTGTGACATAGTATGGGCAAAGGCTATCGGCACCATTTTGAGTACTGGCATCAGATGGCTGGAGTGCAGGAGGTCGCTCCGGGACCCCCGTTGGACCCTCAGGGACTTTGGCAAGCTTTGGGGGGGGTCCTCCTGACCCCCACATGACTTGCCAAAAGTCCAGCGGGGGTCCGGGAGCGACCTCCTGCATGCCGTCCGTCCGATGCCAATACTCAAAATGGCACCGATCGCCTTTGCCCTCACTACGTCACAGGTACCGACGGTCGGCCCCTGTGACATAGTGAGGGCAAGGCGATCGGTGCCATTTTGAATACTGGCAGCAGATCGCCTTTGCCCTCACTATGTCACAGGGGCCAACCATCGGTACCTGTGACATAGTGAGGGCAAAGGCGATCGGCGCCATTTTGAGTACTGGCATCGGACTGCCGGCGTGCAGGAGGTTGCTCCCGGACTCCCGCTGGACATTTGGCAAGTCTTGTGGGGGTCAGGAGGCCCCCCCAAGCTGGCCAAAAGTCCCTGGGGGTCCAACGGGGGTCCTGGAGCGACCTCCTGCACTCCGGCCATCCGATAGCCTTTGAGGGACTGACAAAACAGCAAGGAAGGCTGCTTAATAAATCTTAATCTGCCAATATCCTTTGCCCATACTATGTCACAGGGGCTACTGGTGCCATTGATCAGCCCCTGTCACATGGTAGGAGCACAAGATGGCGCCGATGACCATGTGACAGGGGCTGACCAATGGCACCGGTAGCCCCTGTGACAAAGGCTATCGGCGCCATGATGAAACCGGCACCGAGGGTGGGAGAGTGCAGGGGATGGCTCTCGGACTCCCCGCTGGACCACCAGGAAGTTTTGGTAAGTCTTGGGGGGCTCAGGAGGGTGGGGGGTTGTAGTTAATTTTAATTTTAGCTGGGACACGAATAGAAATCACTGTATTAATGCATCGGGGCGCCATACGGCCGAATGCAACATATCTGCTGCCCGACGAATCTGAATCATGAATGCAACGTATGGCGTCCCTCTGCACATCCCTAATCTTTAGATTGCATGGTCTACTCAAGGACATTGTTTCAGATAGAGATACTCAGATCGTTGCTAGATATTGTCACACCCTTTGCCGAAAATGCGGTATTAACATCAGTTTAACAACTACCTATCATCCCCAAGCTAACAGACAAGCTGAGCGAATGAATCGCTCCTTGAAGGCCTTCCTGTGTGCTTACATCAATGACCACCAAGACAATTGGTACGAACTTCTATCCTGGGTGGAGTTTTCTCACAACTCCTATATTGCCACCACTAATGGAACATCACCATTCTCTATTGTCTATGGGAAATAACCAAAACCACCATTGCCCATACCTCTATCAGTGCCGTCCCCTGCGGCACAGGCTACTACAGATGCCCTTAAAATGTTATGGAAACAGACAAATCTCTGCTTGCGTCAGGCTGCTTCCCAGGCTAAGAGAACTGCTGACAGTCGACATCGCTCAGCTGCTGAATTCCTCCCTGGCCAGAAAGTCTGGTTAAGTACTTGGTATATCTGACTTCGAATACCATCCCAGAGATTCCCTCCTAGATATATTGGACCTTTTACAGTTACCCAACGCATTGGACCTGTTACATATTAGCTGCGGTTGCCTCTTATGCTGGGAATACATGATACATTTCATGTATCACTCTTAAAACCTGTAGTTCTATCCTGGCAGAAACTGATATGACGTACAAAGTACACAAAGTCCTCGACGTCCGCCGTAGGGGCCGCCGGTGGGAATACCTCCATTCTTGGGATGGTTACGGACCCAAAGAAAATTCGTGGGAACCAGCTCAGAACATCCTGGATAAAACTCTCCTCCTGAATTATCATCGTGCCAGACCTCTAAGAGGTAAATAACAAAAAATAACCCAAACACATACAAAAGATCAGAAAATGGCTTTACTTTTATGAAGTAAAATAAAATGTGTATTATTAAACATGAAAATGTGGCACAGAATTGAGGCATGTTTTTCTACCACTTGCCAGAGAATCTATCCCTCAGCTGCTGCAGGAAACTAAGGGCAGCATTTTTGTCCAGCAAATCAAGGATGTCTTTGGATCTCCTTCCAAAGCAGGCAGGGAAATTTTTCTTTGAAAGATGATAAGAATCCCAGCCCAGATCCCTACATTCTATTTACGAAGCAGTGCCAGAGATATGCATATTTCCAACTGCTCAATATACACTCTCTTGGAATCCGAACAAATCTTAGACTAAAACAGGAACATTTGATAGCATAATTTTCCCCCTGAGTTCTCATATGAAAGTGTGACTCTTACATTAGAGCCAAAAGACCAGGCTGGGTATTTCACTGACACCTCAAAGTGTCAATGTACTGCAGGTATCAATTCACTCACAGCAAATGGGGAAAAGAAGAATAGGCCAGCTGTCTTAGTCTTGTGCGAGAACACACAGGATAAAATTACATTGCAGCAGTCCCAAAGATGAGAAAAGAAGTCTGCCATAAGTCACCGGAGTGGAATGGAGATGCTGGTACAACACTTATTTTCCCTGCCTCATGGGACCCCCTCAGAAACTGTATGTTGCACCTGCAAAAAGATTTGTTGTTCCAGTGAAGACATTTTCAAGCAAATAAATGTTTAGAATTCTTTTCAAATGCTCAGTAATGATGCTAATATATAACAAATGAGTACCAAGTAATGTTTAGCCATTTCAATTGGCAAAAATAGTTGACATAAATGAAAAATGTTTAGGTGTAAGTTGGTATCGTAGAAATGCATATTTGTATCCTGTGCATCCTATTTTTGTGTATGGGGAGTTTTACTCCTTTTGATGTTTTCAATAATGGTGTTAACATTAGAAGCAGGTTGCAGGACTGGGCAAAAGTAAGACAAAACTTTTCAAATGGTCTGCAAGTTAGTTTGCTTGCACAGATGGAAATGTGCATATAAGTGGTGACTGTCATATATGGTGCACAAGGATGTGCTTTCCACACTGTTTCCCTCTACTTGAGTTCAAAGCTCCTGTATAGTTTGTGCCTGTTATATTGTACGGGGGGGGGGGGGGGGGGGGCAGGGAAGGTAACACAGTGTGCCCTCTTTTCAGAATGTCATGAATGCATACTATTTTCCTCCTACAACCTAAGCACTCTTCCAGGAAAGGCTCCTTGCAATCCATCTAAAAGTGCGAGCGCCTTGGAAGCCCACATGCAATTTTAAACAGGCCAAGAAGGCAATTTTCAAACAGGCTGATATTTCCCAGATAAATGGTTTTAAATATCATCCTCATAGGGATCAATTTACCACTAGAAGTTTGATACATCACTACTAAATTTCAGGTTTCCACAAATACAATATCTTCTGGAAAAAAAAAGGCCTGGAAAAAAAAAAAGAACATAAGGAATGCCGTGCTGAGCCCAGCATCCTTTTTCCAACAATAGACTATCAGGATCACAAGTACCTGGCAGATCTCAAAAAGTAGATTAAGATAAGATATTTAGCACATACATGAGTCATATTCTATATGCTATTTCCAGGCACTACTACCCCTACATATACAGCTTTCATTTGCTTCCCTGAGGCCCTTACCACCAAATAAATTAACTCCTCAGTTCAGAAGTAACTCCAGGCATCCTCCTTGGTGGCTTTGTAGCTCCCACTATCTCCAATTTAAGGGAAAAATGTATTTTTTCTTCTCTTTACTTCTTTTGGAAAATCATGGAAGCCAGACTGTGCCCATCCTCTTTTCTTGTATTCTATCTGAGTCCGCTGGAATAGAATCAGAAACACATTGCTGGAACAAGTCAAAAACAAGTACTATTTCTTGCCAGTAATTTTTCAGAGCTATTTCTTTGACATTTTTTAAAAGAAAGTATCATGACCCCTGCAGCACATATATAGTATCAGTATTGGTCTGAGAGGACCAGCTGAAAGAAAAAAAGTGTTCACTTAGCTCAGCTAAAAAAAAGCATTCTGTGGCCATTTCTCTAAAGTAATAGTGGACTGTATTTTATTGTATTATCTCATTTTAAAGGTAGATGCTACTGCATTAGTTTTACTTACTGTCCTCCCTTCAGTGATATTAAATTTGACTGCATTATGATCACTGTTACTAAGAGGCGCCACCACTGTAAACCTTTGCCCAAAATCCTGTATTCCACTGAGGACTAGATTTAAATAGCTCCCCATCTTGTCAAGAACACCCGAAGGCACCTAAAGTGGAGAAAAGGGCACCAACAGCAGAGGCATGAACACCCCAAGGCATAGTGAGAGAAGCAAAACAGCAACAACAAGGGCATGACTATCTAAAGCTAATAACCCAGGATAAGGCAACAGCACAGTGGCATCAAAACACCAAGACATAGAGTACAGTACATGTCAAAGAGCAGCATAGCATCAAAATATCCAATGCATAGAGAGTGGAGTATGGCGAACAGCAAAGTGACATCAAAACCTACAATACATATAATGTGAGGTAAAGCAAACAGCAGATAGATATCAAATCACCTAGGCATAGAATGTGAGATATGGCAAATGGTAGTTTAACATCAAAACTCCCAAGGTGTAGTGTGCAAGATATAGCAATTAGCACGGTCACATCGAAACATCCAACAAATAGAATTTGGGGTATAGAAAACAGCACAGTGACTTCAAAACACCCAAGGCATAGAGTGTAGGTTATGACTTCAAGATATTGTGAAAGGGCCAAAGAGCATCAACAACAGCGGAAGAAATAGAACAAGGCACCAAAAGAATAGTGACAACGCACCAACAGTGGTATGAATACTCCAAGTCACTATGACAGGACAAAACAGTACCAGAATTGGCAGGAGTTGTCTAAGACACTGTGAGAGGGCCAGGAGCAGTCTGGATAGTAACAATAACAAAGCAGAGTGCATAACAAGGAAGGAAGCACAGTCGAAAAAGACATTTTAAGTTTTTTTATGTTTTTAGGGACAACCCTCCCTCCCCAGTATAAGAAGTAGAGAACCAGGTTGTAGGAACCAGGCCAGATCCCTAGAGTAGTAAAAGAAAACAGCAAAGCACAGAATCAGGCAAGGCAGAGTGAGAGAATGAGAGGAGAAATTATTAATGGTTTGGGATTTTTTATATTTTTTTCTTTTTTGGGGGGACAAAACACCCCAGTATAACCAACAGTAAAGCAGGATAGGAGGACCAGGTTGGAATCCTAGAGTGGAAGAAGAAAAGATCAAGATACTGAATCAGGAAAGAGGCAGGACAGTACTGGGCAGCACACAGCAGCAGCAACAACACAGGTAGCTGGCAACTGTACAGCAAAGTGCTGAGCTTTAATGCTATGATCTTTGGTTCTTTGTAGCTGTACACTGAGTCCTACTGCCTCTTGCATGGAAATTCTGAGAAATTGAACAGAGGTAGGTCTATTTTAAGAAAGACCAATTTTTCTACCATCTCTGGAACTAACCGTGAGTGATATTGGCTCATGATGTCCCCTGCAATTAAGAATACCGATTCACTAGGAGCTCAAGAGATGAAATGCTGGCCCACATTATAGAACCATAGAAATGACGGCAGAAGAAGACCAACAGGCCCATCCAGTCTGCCCAAGAAGCTCTCACACATTTTCCCATATATGTTACCCCGACCCCTGAGTTCAGGGCCCTTATTGGTAACGTTTTGATTCCAATTTCCTTCCAACCCCGCCATTGATGCAGAGAGCAGTGTTGGAGCTGCATCAAAGTGAAGTATAAGGCTTAATGTTTGAGGGTAGTAACCTTTGTAATGAGAAGTTATCCCTATGTTTGTATAATCATATTGCTCAGATCAATGCCTTGTTATATGTTGTCTGGGTGTAAATCCTCTTTTCCTCATTCCCCTCCTGCTGCTGAAGCAGAGAGCCACGCTGAATATGCATTCAAGGTGAAGTATCAAACTTGATTGATTTAGGGTATTAATCGCCTCAAAAAGCAAGCTACTCCGACGTTTATTTGTTTCACCAGACTGTGCAATTCAATCCATGTTGGTTGCTGTCTGAATGTAAATCCTATTTCTTCATTCCCCCCCCTGCCATTGAAACAGTGAGCTGCTCTGGATATGCATTCAAAGTGAAGTATCAGGCTTAATTGATTAGAGGTAGTAATTGCTGCAATAAGCAAGCTACTTCCACGCTTATTTGTTTACCCAGACTGTGCAGCCTGGTTGGTTGTTGCCTGAATGCAAATCCTCTTTTCCACATTTCCTCTTGCCGTTGAAGCATAGAGCAATGTTGGAGTTGCATTAATCGTGCGAACGTTTATTGAATAAGGGTATTAATCACCAGGTTGTAGCCGTCATTCCCGCAAGACACTGGACAGACAGACACAATGCCAATGTCTGGACAGACATTGGCATTGTGTACCCAATATGCCAATAGATCTATGGCCGCATCTTTTATGGGCTCTGTCAGATACCATGTGACTGAAAATTGCGCTGGCATCTCCTTTTGTGGGGGAGGATAGCCTCTTTTGCCAACTGCTGTGGCTATGGCCTGGATCAAGAGAGAATCTTCTGTCATTAACAAGGGGGTGGATAAAGGGGGGAGGAAGTAGTAGCTCACAGGATACTACTCTTACTGAAACTACTGTGCAGGATGCCCACTTTTCCCTCTATTGCATCCCCAGCTGTGCCGGTGCAAGGGTATTAGGCACCCTAGGCTAACCTTTAGTTAAGTGCCTTCTACCTTAAACACTTTCCTATTGATGACAGTTCTGGCACAGAATCATCCTGTCTTGCCCCATTAAGCAAAATCTCTCACTCTCCTCTCACCATTATGTCCCCTATTTACCCCACCAAGTACTGAGTTTGTAAAGTGAAAAAATTATTTTGATTTGTTCATTCATTTCATAACTCTCAGTCATTCTTCATATTATTACAAACAAACAAAAAATTATTTTGTTTTTTTCATTGTTCTTTTGTTTAAATTGAAGTCAACAGGAGAAGCAATTCATAGGCCCCATTTATTTCAATGCAAAGAAAAAAATGTCCAATGCTGGGTCCCATCACCAAGGACCATGCCTAGGAGCAGGACCAACAACCAGGGCCCCACTCAAAGCCATATCCCATTGCCAAGGTTTAGGCTTTGTGCCGGGGCCTAACCTACAGCTGGATCCCATTGCTGAGACCAAGCTTAGGCCTGGAGCTGATGCTGAGGACTGGCTCAAAGTCAGGTCTGTCATCGAGACCCAGGCCTAGGACTAGGCCCAAAACTAGATCCCAGTCTGAATCTGGGCCCCATCACCAAGACCCAGGCTTAGGCCATGGCCTGACAATGGGCCCTGGACTGAGGCAAGGTTCTGACACTGAGGCGTGGTTCTAGGACTAAGCCTAGCCCAATGCCTAGGTCTGGCTCAAGGCCAGGTCCCAACATCGAGGTTCAGGCTTAGGCCTAAACCTATTCTTGAGGCCAAGACTGAGGTCAAATCACAAGGCCCAGGCCAGATGCCAGGTCATTAACCAGGCCCCATTACTAAGGCCCAGGGACAAGCCAAAGCCCAGGTCAAATTCCGGGACCTAGCCTAAGGCATGGCCATTTCACTTCAGCCTAAGACCAGGCCTTCTGCCATGTTCTTTCTTCTTCTATCATATAAAAATGATGCAATCCATTTGAAGGACACACCACATTGACATCACTGAAGTTCCTCCCTACTGAATGGACAACACAATTTTGATATATGGCCATACATTCCAATGAGCATACATCAAAATGGTACTATTCGCTTGGGAGGAAGGCACCACAATGATGCAACTGCGGCACCTCCTTCGGGTAGACGGCATCATTTTTATTCAATGGAAGAAGAAAGAAGACAGCAAAAGGCCTAGCCCTGGGCCTCCTGGTGTGGGTTTCAGCCCTGGCCTTGGAGATGTGATCTTGCGCTACTTTGTGTGTCACTTAACAGATCAAAGTAGGGTGGTAAATGCATTGTTACTGAAGGTGAATGGATTTCTTGAATTTTACCTGGTTTCCATGTAAGTTTGCTATAGCTTATATCGGGTAAGCTTTATTCCACTGAAAATAAGCTAAAGTTAATATCTTGTTTTATTCATTTTTTTATTCCCTAGTGCAGCCTCTTAGCGAAACATTGGCCACATCAGACCAAAGGTTGAAGAATATATTTTAGATAAGTGTTTGAATTTGTCACATGTTCATTTAAAATGTCTTAAATTTTGGAAGAAGGTTTTTTTTTTTTTAAACTAATGATTGTTTAAAGCTATTACAGGTAGACCGTGCTTCCATTGGGGGCATTCTGGAATCTTTTTCCTGACTTATTTCAATAGATTGAAACTGTAGCATTAGAATGTTTTCACCAGGAATGTTTAAAAGTTGGTAAAGTGTTGTACATATTAGTAATAGTTAATTGTATACGGATTGTCTTACAGCTGTATTTGCTTTTGATCTAATTCCCTGTGTCATGATGGAATTCAGTTGTATGCAGTCACTACAAATGCCTATGGGAAGTGATTTTTCTTTTTACAATATATATGCATTGTGTATTCTTCATATTCATCATACTCAGACACACACACGTACACACCAGTGTAGAGATTGGAGAATGGGGAAAAAAAGCTAAACAGTGACAGACAGATAGTCAGAGACTTAGCACACCAGCACACACACACACACACACTCTGTTGCAGCATCTGAACCAGTTTAATCTGTGGGGGTAGATATTCAGAATTATGCCATCTTCCCTCCCCCTCCCCTTCCTTATTTACCAGTGGCTGCTCCAGCACAGTGTCTTATCCTTTGGCAGCAAGACAAGTCTGTCACTCTGGCAGTGGTGGCTCCAGAAAAGCACACATATACACACACACACACACACTCCTCCTTGCCCCAGCATCCCCTTCTTTCTCTTCCCCTAACTCTTGCTCAGAATCCCTTTTTCACTCCTTCCCCTGCATCCCCTCTCTCCTCCCATTCCACTCCATGCCCGGAATCTCCCTGCCTCTCTCTGCACTCCTCATCTTGCACCCCTTTCTGTATCCGTTTCACTTTCACCCTCTCCTTGCCCTTCATTCCCCTTTCTCTTCTCCATCCACTCCTTTCCCTGCATCCTTTTATTTCTCCCCTTCACTCCTTCTCCAGTTAAATTCCTCTATCTCTCCCAGTCATCCCTTGCCCATCAGTACCCCATCTATGAACCATCCCTTGCCTAGTAGCTATCCTGCCTTCTGCTCACCCCCTGCCTGTTAGCAGCTCATGTCCATCTGTCCAGTAGCAGTCCCTTTCCCCCAGCCCCTGCTCAGCAGCCCCTCTTTCTCCCAACCATCTGTAATAGAAGCCCCCGTCTCCTCCATACCCATTTCCCAGCAGCAGCAGCCCTTCTCTTCAAAACCTTCCTGCCCAGCATCAGCTGTTCCACCTCCTCCACCAATCTCCTATCCATCAGGAGCAGCCCCCATCTCTCTGCCCTCAACCAAATTTCCTACGCACTCACAGGACCAAGCTTATTCATTGCAGAATCCTGACTAGCTGGGGTTTACCCAGGACATATTTGGAAACCACTTCTCTATCTCTTTCAACCTTATGTCCCCACAAAAAAAATATTCTCAGGTCCATAGCCCCTCACTCTCAAAGATTTTGAGAAAGAGAAAGGTACAGTATTGGAGGTGAAATTCTTCTAAGCACAAAGGAAGAAAAGGATCTGGGGGGGGGGGGGGGGCAATTGTATCTGATGATCTTAAGGTGGTCAAATAGGTGGATAAAGTGATGGTAAAAACCATAAAGATACTTGACTGCTTAGGGAGAGGAATGGTCAAGGAAAAGGGGAGGTGATATTGCCCCTTTTACCTTGAGACCTTCTGAAGACCACACCTTCAAAAGGATATAAGCAGAATGGAGTCAGTCCAGAGGGTGGCTACTAAAATGGTCAGTGATCTTCATTCTAAAGCATATGGGGATAGACTTAAATATTTAAACATGCTATACCCTAGAGGATAGGCAAAATGGGGAGATATAATAGAGACATTCAAATATCTCAAAGGCTTCCTTGTATAGGAGGTGAGCATTTTTTCAAAGAAAAGGAGGCTCTAGAACAAGGGATCATGAGCTGAGGTTGAAAGGGGGTAATATTGGGAAATATTTTGTTACAGAGAGGGAGGTGGATGTGTGAAACAACCTCCTAGTGAAAGTGGTGGAGACAAAAACTGTATCTGGATTCAAGAAAGCATGGGATGTTTAGGGAAGATATGAGAATTATGAATGCTAAATTAATTGTATGGATGGGCAGACTGGATGGGCCATATTGGTCCTTTTCTGCCGTCATGTTTCTATACTTCAATGATACTTATTAATCCTCCCAATTGTTTTTCAGCTGCTAGAGGTTCAATATCTGAGTCAGAGAATCCCAAACAAGATGCCTCCTCAGAATCAGTTGTTGAAAATGTTCTTTCCATTGCTTCAGAAGCAGTAACCAATGTAGAGGAGCATGCTGCTGGTTTTGGCTGTTGTACATCAGCTGTCCCTGTCTATGCCCCTGCCCTGGATGGCTCTCTCACCTTTTTCCCCTATTCGAAAGTGGGAAAGGAACAGGTGGCGGTGCAAACGCTCTTCAAATTTCAATTGCTTCTACCTTCAGCTACCTTCCTTTTCTGCCATTCTGCACTTAAAAAGTCTCTCTTCAATTTAGAGGCAGGACTGCCTTTTTTATTCCTGCTACTAGGCTTGTCTAGCTCTTCACCAGTTCCTCTGCCCCTACCAAAACTGCCAAGCCTGCCATTCCATTTTTCTTTTTCCTGACATGATGGAATTTGTTGATATGCACTGCCTACTGGGGGTTTGAATTTTACAAACAAATTTATCTACTGATACTATAACTATACCCCCACACACAGTGTAGAAAACTATCTGTTACACACACACACACACACACACACACACACACACTCACTCTCACACAGATATAAACACAAAGGGTATATGTGTGCTGTGTGCCTTCTTTCGCAATCCTCATACAAAATAAAATACTGTTATACATGAACATATCCAAAGACTGGCAGACTAATTAGACTCTTAATTATGTATGTATTTACTGTAAATTGCTTATGCCTTTTTGATTTAAGGCAAATAATAAATTTTAAATAAATACAAATATAAATACAGTGTCTCAGTGTGCTCTCACCTCACTAGTGTTTATACAGAGGCAAAAATATCACTGCACTGATAGAATCTTCCTCCTGTCTCCTACCCTGACCCTTCTCTACTAATGAGGGAGACGGTGGGATGATTAGATATCCAAAGGGTTACAGGGGCACTTAGGGAAGATAAGGCCATTCCAGAAAGACTAAATGATTTCATTGCTTCTGTGTTTACTAATAAGGATGTTGGGGACATACTGGTTCCAGAGATGGTTTTCAAGGGTGATGAATCAGATGAACTGAACCAAATCACTGTGAACCTGGAAAATGTAGTAGACCAGACTGACAAACTAAAGAGTAGCAAATCACCTGGACCAGATGGTATGCACCTCAGGGTTCTAAAGGAACTAAAAAATGAAATTTCAGCTCTATTAGTAAAAATTTTTAATCTATCATTAAAATCATCCATTGTACCTGAAGACTAGAGGGTGGCTAATATAACCCCAATATTTAAAAAGGGCTCTGGGTTGATCCAGGAAACTATACACCAGTTAGCCTGACTTCAGTGCCAGGAAAAATAGTGAAACCCATTCTAAAGATCAAAATGACAGAGCATATACAAAGATATGGTTTAATGGAGCACAATCAGCATGGATTTTCCCAAGGGAAGTCTTGCCTCACAAATCTGCTTCATTATTTTGATGGGGTAAATAAACATGTAGATAAAGCTGAACTAGTAGATGTGGCACATTTGGATTTTCAGAAGGTGTTTGACAAAGTCCCTCATGAGAGGTTTCTAAGAAAACTAAAAAGTCAAGGGATAGAAGGTGATGTCCTTTCGTGGATTACAAACAGTTAAAAGACAGGAAAGAGAGTGTAGGATTAGATGGTCAACTTTCTCAGTGGAAAAGCATAAACAGCCAAGTGGCTCAGGGATCTGTACTTGGACCAGTGCTTTTCAATAGATTTATAAATGATCTGGAAAGGATTACGACAAGGGAGGTAATCAGATTTGAAGATGATACAAAATTATTCAGAGTAATTAAATCACAAGCAGATTGTGATAAATTGCAGGAGAACCTTGCAAGACTGGAAGACTGGGCATCCAAATGGCAGATGAAATTTAATGTGGACAAGTGCAAGTTAATGCATATAAGGAAACATTAACCCATACTGTAGTTCACAATGTTAGAATCCATATTAGGAGCTACCACCAAGGAAATAAATCTAAGCGTCATAGTGGATAATACTTTAAAATCATTCGCTCAGTGTGCTGCAGCATTCAAAAAAGCAAACAGAATGTTAGCAATTTTTAGGAAGGGAATGGTAAATAAAATGGAAAATGTCATAATGCATCTGTATTGCTCCATGGTGAGACCACACCTTGAGAACTGTGCACAGTTCTGGTTGTCTCATCTCAAAAAAGAATGTGATTTGGTGAAGACAGACAAGAATGTGGACCCCTTGCCCGAGGTGGAGCTGGCACAACCTTGAGAGGGCAAACCATCACAGGTCCCTACCATCGGGAGGTGAGGCCGAGCTGTTTCAGGAGCTGGCTGGAGCTTCACCAATACCACCTCTGTTCTCCGCAGGTTGAGCTGGTTTTAGGTGGGCCCCTGGGAAGATGGTCGGTTAGCGGCAGGGAGTGTTGTCCAAAGTTGTTCCAAGGTCAGAAGCCAGGGGATCATCAACAGCCAGTCCAGAGTCAGAAGCCAGAGAGTCGCCGATAGCCAGTCTGAGGTCAAAGCCAGAAGAGTCACCGAAAGCAAATCCGAGGTCAGGAACCAGAAGAGTCACCGAAAGCCAGTCCGAGATCAGAAGCCAGAAGATCCATCTGCAGGAACCAAAGGATGGGGCTGGAGCAGAGGCAGGGCTCGGAAGGCAGGAACAGGACTCAGAAGGCAGGAACAGGAACCAACGCAGCTCGGAAGACTTCACCAGAGTGAAGCAGACTTGTTGCCAAGTCATGGAAGGATCGGAGAGGCAAGCCTAAATAGGCTTGGGCCGATGATGTCATCAGGGAGGCGTCCCGGAATTTTCTGCTGCTGGCCCTTTAAGAACTCGGCAGGAGATGCGGCTGAGTGCCTAGGAAGGGCCCGACCAGAAGTAGGCTGTAGATGGCATCGGCCTGCTGCCTGACGCTGTGATGAGGGGGCTGGAAGTCGTCCCCTCTGCTGTGGAGCATGGTGCAACACTGGTGGCAGGAGCCGTGGGAGAGGAGGCGGCCGGATGCATGCAGCAGGGGCGTCTACCCGCCGCCGCGTGAGCCCCGACAGTTGTCTCGGCACTGGAAACGAAGGTGAGGGGGGCTGGCCACAGCCATCTGTGGCCGGGCCACCTAACATGTGGTTGGTTCAGTTAGTGTAGCTGGGTTTAAAAAAGGTTTGATAAGTTCTTGGAGGAGAAGTCCATTAACTGCTATAAATCAAGTTGACTTAGGGAATAGCTACTGCTATTACTGGCATCAGTAGCATGGGATCTACTTAGTTTTTGGGTACTTGCCAGGTACTTGTAGCCTGGATTGGACATTATTGGAAACAAGATGCTGGGCTTGATGGACCCTTAGTCTAACCCAGTATAGCAATTTCTTATATTCTCATGTTCTTATGTTCTTATGAAAATTAGCAACAAGGCCACTGCCTTCATCCTTCTAGCACAGTGAATGAAACCATTATAGCACATAAAAGATCAGAGGAAGCCCTTTACTCTGGGAAGCCTTCTTCAAACACATCCCTCTCTGTCAAGTGCTGGAAAGGAAATTCAGAGCTTCTTGCACATGCTCAGAGTTTACAGTGAGAATAGGTCAATGTTACTTCAGCCAGATGGCAGCTATAGGCTAGCTAAAAAGATGCTGCACCTTTATTTACCCTCTCTATGAATTCCTTTCCAACTTGTCCTTCCTCGGTTCTGAGGTCACACAGGCAAGAATTTTTTTTCCCATAGTTTCCCATTGTATTTTTCTCAGCAATACACAGCCATAGACTTCCATGGGTCTTGGATTTCACTGGGAAACATTAAAAAATGAGTTGAAAATGTTTGTCTCATTCATGGGACTCCTCCATTTGTTTTGGCGGGGAGGGGGGACCACAAATAAAACAAAAATAGATGGGTTTTTTTTGTGTTTTTCCATTTATTTCAAAAGAATGTATATCCCTGCTATCTGTAAATGTCCATGTATTTTTAGCTGATCTTTTTTGTTCAAACTATGTATTAGTTATATAAAAGGTTGTTTTCTTGCAACAGAATTCTCTTAATATTTCTCTATTTCTTTTTACCTACTGAAAATGGACCTACAATATTCTCATACTTTTGGCACCTCACTTTAGTATTAAATTCACCTGCAATGATAAGTTTGTCCACAGGTATTTTATTCTCTTTTGTGAGTTTTGTATCTCTTCAAGAACTGTTCAGCTTTAACTCTTTCTGTATCTTCATTGGTGCTTACATTTGTATCATCAAATGCCATGTAGTTTGCTTTTAATATGCACTGCTATAATTCATTCATTGTATGTCTGATAGTATAGTGAAGTTACTGCAATACTTATCGCAATTGTATCGATTTGATAATTTCCTGTCTCTTGCTTACTGTATATATGTGTTAGGATGAAACCCAGGCAGGGGCTTGAACTGGGAACAGTCCCGGTGTTTAACTTAGCTGAGTTATTCATCATCAACAGTATGGGAATGCTGCTGAATATACTCAGCTATAGTTGGCTAGAAACGTTTATCCAGCTAACATTAGGACTGATCTTTGGCTGTCATAAGTTATCCAGCTATGTTAGCTGGATAAAGCTGAAAAATCAATGTTTATCTGGCTAACTTGCGGCCTGATTTACTAGACTTTTCTCCCACTCTATGTCTATGGGAAAAAATGTTTAGTAAATTAGTCCCTTAGTCAGATAACTGACCTTGCCTTGGAATGCCCCCTCCCCAAACCATTCATATCTGCCTTTTAGCTGAATAAAATGTTAGCTGGCTAAATCTGGAGCAGTCAAACTAGTGGGATTTTTAAATTTGGGTATTTTTCTGGCTAAGTGAAAAACTTAGCCAGACGAAGATGCTGAATATGGACTTAAAAAATGGTGTGGGCCATCCATTGCTCCTACCATGTGATAGGGGCTGGCCAATGGCACCAATAGCCCCTGTCACATGGTAAGGGCAAAGGGCTATCGGCGCCATTTTGATTAGTGTCAGCCAATGGCCTGAGAGCAGGAGATCGCTCCCGGGACCCCCGCTGGACTACCAGGTACTTTAGAAAAGTTTTTTGGGGGTCGGGAGGGTGGGGGATTCTAAATAATTAAATTTAAAGGGTCGATGTGGTTTTGGGGGGTTTTCTTCAGTGTGTCCTTTCTTCCTCCCCTCAAAACGAAAGGAGAACCGCACGAAAATTTTGTGGGGTTTTCCTATCGCTTTCGGGGACCCCCCCAATACCTGACAGATGAGAAAATATCGTACAATATTTTCATCCGTCAGAAAAACGATTCACATCCCTACCACCGACTGCTCTCCAGCGCAACAAGTACAATCTTCCCCAAGTCTTTATTACAATATGCAAAAGATGTCAAGGCAAGCTGCAGATGAAGGACAAAAAGGCAGGATAGAATAGACACAAACAGAATTAGGAAATTGCACCTGAGGAAAGGAAGGCTATCAGTTAAAAATGCCATCAGAGAAGAAGTGGTGTAAACTGCCATGTAGTGAATTTAGAAAAAAATGTAAAGGCTGTTAGTAAAGATAGAGTATAGAGACTCGGAGATTAGATAATTGTTTATTTCATGAAAATAGTTCTTAACTGAAATAATTTATAACAGTGTTAAATTTTATGAGAAAGATTTCAAATTGAAGCAATTCATTAATAGTTTTATAATTAATAATAATGTATCTTCTATATTAAAACTGATTGAAACAAAAGTAAACTTTTTTTTTTTTACCCGAAAAGGCTCAATATCATTAAACTTCCAAAGATGAGACTGAATAGCACCAAAAAGGTAAAAGCCTTCATCAGTCTGCAATCTAAAAGCTGTCAAACATTTCATGATTTTGTCATTTTTGATTGTTTGGCCAATATTAAGGGATAATGTATTTTTCATGGGAGATGAGGAAATGACCTGAACTGTACATGCCTGCTGGATTATACATCAGATTCTGCTAATAATACACAAGAGATGAACATTTGTCGGTGGAAGACAAAAGCTCATGCTATGAAACTCAAAGGGAATAATAAAACCAGAAGTAAGCTTAGGAAATATTTCTCCTCAGAAAGAGTGATGGATGCATGCATCAGTCTTTCAGTGAAGGTGGTGGAGAAGGTCAAAACAGTAACAGAACTCAAGAAGACATGGAAGAAGCATCAAGGATCCTTGATTGTGAAGTAGTCAAAGGAAAGACAGACGTCAGCTGGGGTCTATGGCCTTTGTAAAGCAAGCAAATTGGGGATGAGACTGGATGGGGCTTATGGTTCTTCTTTGTCATTATATTTTATGGGTACAAGGAAAAATAAAATATGTTAGATGAGCTGTGTGACCCATCCAGTCTGCCCACTTTGCTTCTTTTTACAAGTGCCATATACCCCAGTTATCACACTGATTTCCCTTTATACAATACATTGTGCACCTGATATGTGAAATAATGCAGGTATATCAATGATTTAAAACACAATAAAGGCAACAACCACTTGAAGTTTTCCATGTTATTACTGAGGTAAGTTATAATGTCACATTCCTGCATGTAATTTCTGAAAACGTTTCAAAGCATTTAAAAGCCCCAAGCTTTAAAAATGTGTAAAAGCCCACATTCAGCATCAGTGCTTGAACTGTGCAAACTTCTGTAAGTGCTGGAGAAAACTGGGAGGGGAAGAGGATCCCTTACAAAAACAGCTGAGTGCACTGTAAAATAGCAGTGCACTGCACTTCAGTGCTAAAATTACCTCCCCAGCTATTTGGAATGCAAAATCTTTTTATGTAGCACAACTGAGGCACAAATTAAAAAGAGCTGGCTCCTTTGCTGATGCTTCTTATGGAACTTGCATTAGCCTTAAACTTGCAGAATAAAGATCAATGAGAAAGTACATATTTTGCTACAGAATTCATAAAACATAAGAAGCCTACAAACTATCCTAGTCTTGCAGGACAAATGTCAAAAACAATAGTTTTAAAGTAGAAGAGGGAGACATCTTTTAACCACCTTGTGATTAACTTTCCCTTGCTTTTCAGCACAGTAAATTTGGAGTACAAAAAGAGTTAGGGAGATAGATTTATGCTGGGGGAGCTAAAGATTTTCATTTTGGGGGGAGTGCATATTTTTAACCATTTGTTTCCTCTGACTTAATATCACCACAATATTAAGTTGGAGGATGTACAGAAAGGTAGTATTTTCTGCTTTTCTTTAAATTGTTTGGGCTGCTCAGAAATTAACGCCTGCTCTGGGCAGGTATTAATTTCTGATAATAAAAATGTGCAGGTTGGGGGGCACATTTTTTTTTAGATCTGGAAAGAATAACTAATTGCCTCATCAAAATGCTATTAATTTTGCGGGGGGGGGGGGGGGGGGGGGGGGGAGGGGTTGGATATGCATTTTGGATGCACTAATTTTATTTATTCATTTATTCATTTACTTATTAAATTTCTATGCTGTCACTCTGTATTCAATCAGAACGATTTACAAGTATAAAAACAAATAAAAAAACAATCATATCATCATGTACAATTATAAATATAAAGAAATACATTGAAAGATTTAAAAAAAAAAATGAAATAATTAAAAAATAAAAGAAAGCTTAAAACACATCTAAAATGAAAACAATAGTAAAACCTGTATCATTTTTTTGTTTTGATGTTGCTATAACCCGTGAACCTTAAACCACTTTCACCATACAAAATGCGCGTTCAACCATGGGTTAAACAGTGCGCTCAGAGGAGCACGCTGTTTTGCATCAGCCCCAGTGTTAGCAAAAGACAAACTGTGCACCATAACATTCCTGCAGCTCTCTCCACTTCCTTCTCATACTACTGAAAAGCAGGGGCATATTTGTTCACAACAGTCTAACAATATTCCTTCATTTTGAAATTTATTATTTGAAGCTTGAGGTTTCCTCTGAAAACACTCCATTTTTAGAAATTGATGGGGAAATAAATCTCTATTCCTACAGATCTCTATTATGCAAGGCTGGCTAAGCTCCTTTAAATTAGTGCCTTAACAGCACTGTATATAATCATTTGTGACCTCCCCTCTAAACACATCAGGCGCTATATTTAGCAGCCATAATGCTGCATTCAAAATGATCAGTTTGTAAATGAGCCCCCTTGAGTTTTCCATAACAGAAAATTCAAAATACTGAAAAGCATATACATAATTTTTACAGTAAACATTAAGCAGAGACAGAACAAAGAACTTTTTTTTCTTCCCCTACTTTTGCAGCTGAGCATTATTGTTGTTTGAAAGACATGCTTTCACCCTGCAGAGTAATCATTTTCTTTGTAACATAAACCCAGCTGATATGTTATTGGAACTGAAATGGACTGGCTGAACATGACTGACCCTCTTGAGTACCATGAGGTTGAACTACCTCCTGTACTGAAGAGTGCTGCCACTGCAGCCGAAGGGCAATGTTCATACACAGGACCTACCAACAGTTTAATAACAAGAAGGAAAGTCAGAAGAGAGAGAGAGGGAGAAATAACCACCTGAGTCAAAATCTGGGACCACAGAGTTATATGGATGTGGCAGGTCAGTTTTGGAGTGAATGGAGAAAGGGCTAATTAGTTCAATGGGCACACTTAACAACTCATTTGCATCAGCACTGCAGCAATACTGCCAGCACAAATAAATGGAATTTGCAAACCAGCATTTAATGCTGTCAACACTTTAAGGATCACAGGTACAAAACTAGGGCCTCATTTACTAAGCATTTTTCCCCATAGACATGGAATGGAAGAAAAGCCTTAGAGAATCAGGCCCTTAGATAGTGAGGCCTCTGGGGACGGGAAAGTACCTCCCAAACCTGAATGGAATCCACTTTGAAGTGTCTGAAAAGGTGGAATATAAATTAAATTAAAATGGATAATTAGATGTACTAAAGGGATTTTCCAGTTTTCACAGAAGGTTGCAAATAGCAAGAAAAATCAAAATTGATCACTGGTGTCATGTTATTTGATTTTTCCTTCTATTTGCAACCTCTATGAAAATATATATATTTGTGTGTGTGTGTGTGTGTTTGTGTCTACATCCTCATTTTCGCTCTTCAGATATACAGTTGCTGAAAAACAGAAGAAAATGTGATCACAATGTGAGTCAGTTTCCCAAAAACCTCTTTTATCCTGCTTCCTTTAGCCAGTTATGTTAGCTGAATTTTCAGCAAAACCTAAATGATAAGAATCATGACTGAAAATTTCCCTAATCCAACTAAATTTAGCCAGTTAGCACTGAAAAATCAGCATTAAAGGCAACCATAACCCAACCCAGTAATTCTCCTCAAACACATTTTTTTCTCTTTCTAAATTTTCCCTTTTGAATTTAGGATTTTGTCTGGTCAGTGGTGGGGAGGGGGGGGGAAGAGAAATTTAAAAGGTGATGTTTAACTGACTAACTCTAAAAATTAGCTGGTTAAACTTTTTGATAACTGACCCAGGTATTTAGAAATAATTCTTCAACTTTGTAAAAAAAAAAAAGATTGGAGGTTGCCAATCAGTCCATGTTAGGATAATTTTGTAGACTTTCTCTGAGGCTGATGCTTAAAGATATCCAGCCAAATAAAACTTATCTGACTAACTTATCCTGGATTCAGGGACTTGGCTGCCCCACTGAATATACCAAGATAATTTTTAATTTAGTCAGATAAGTTTTATCCAGCTAACTTTAGATCTGTTTGATAGCCACAGAAGTAGCTTCTCCCTGTTATGCCCCATCCTGCCCATCACATAGCTGGATAAATACTTGTGGTAGCCACTAAACACATCCAAATCTTGCAACAGCACCACATAGCGTCTTATTAGCCTACGTAGGGATGACTATCAGTCTCCATATGCTTAGATGTTATTTTCCCATGAATCTGAGGCTACTACCAGTACTAGCAGCTGAGTATGCCTTTTAATTATTGCCTCAATAGCATGGTATGTATATCATTATTTTACCACTATCCTCACACCCCAAATATGTCAGGTGCTAAACTTAGCACCTAGTTGCCCATCAATACAAAACTGTACTGTGCTTGGTAATTTTTGCCTGAATCACGGCCTCCCTCTTCAATGTCATTGGACTTTCTCGTCAAACTCGGGCAGGCTCTTTCTCTCTTATGGGTTTCTTTCCACTTTTCCTCTCTCCCACATTCGATTAAGTTGCCTGCACAAAAAGCAGATTGTGCATCCACATGTGAAGCTGAGCGTACAAACTGGCAATTCAGGCAGACAACTTCCCGTTGTATGCACAAAATACTTTTTGTGTGGCAGTTATGAGCTGCATGCGCAAACTTCTGAATATGAAAAAATAAAGAAGCATAAACCAAACAAAATGCTCATCAAAACAAACCGAAACAAATTGAAACGAAAATATTTGGTCTGCACATCCCTAAATTGTAATTCTCTTGTCTATTGTGAATATGGGAGAGTAAGTGTTATTGAGTTTAGCAGCAAATCTTTAACTCTTATTATTGGTATTTTTGGGGAAGTGGCATTAAAGCGAGACCCGTTCAGCCCTTTTCTGTCATGTAACTAACATTCACTATAAATAAATACAGAACAGAAGAAACCCTGGGCTCACCGGACACTTTCCTGGTTGTCTTTATTATTATGTTTGAAAATGAGTGATAGAAAGTGTCATTTGAGTTAATTCTATTTTTCTGATATTATTTTAAAAATAAGGAAAGAAAGCACATGATTAATTAATTAGAAGGAAGCTTTTGTGTGATTGACAATAATATTGTAATCACTCTCCCCTATGATTTTTTTTTTCTGTCCGATTTCATGTTTGGCATTTTCCTATAGTGGTATAATGCAAAATAGAGTAAATAATCATAGCTAGCTATTGATTATTGTTAGAAAAGATTTGGATGAAATTACACTGTACGCAATCAACAGCACTGGGGGTGGGTGCGGGGGTCCTTATTCATAAAAGCTGGGGGTGAAGTGCCGGAGCAAGCGCAGTAATGTTCTCTCCTGGAGAACTGAAGGCAGCACTGAATCTGTTTCCAAAGCTTAGAGAGAATCGTGCATGCAGCACAGTTCATGATAAAGCCCAAGAGCAAAGCATTAGCGCTGCTTTGTAATTAATAAAGTATACTGTATCAGTTGTAAGCCTTTAGTACCAGCGCTTTGCAATTTAGCCATAATCAGGTAGCCATAATATTCTAAGTTATCTGTAACTTCCGAGTAGAACTGTGAAATTCAGGTTGCATCTTTTCTGTCACCCTGACAATCTGTGCGTGTTAACTTTTATTTCCATTTCGAAATGTATTAAAACAAGAAATGTTTGTGGTAGTGCATTTTTTAAATAATTTCTCCAAGTATAATTTTGCAAAAAAAAAAAAAAAAACACAAAAATACAGATAAAGAATTATCACAGGAAAACACATTTCATTTTTTCAAAAATGTAGGTCCACGATTATTCTTTCATAATTGACTAGTCTTGAATGGTTTCTTCTGGGAAAATAAATCATAAACTACTATAGGGATACTGTTTACAACTGCAAGGCCGAGCTTTTGCACCAAATAAACAAAGCCAGGGAAGATGCCTGGTATGCGGGAGAATACAGTTCTTTCTCCAAACAGGTAGAGAGTAATAAACCGCACCCTGCCAGACAAATGTATTTAAGTGCATCTCTCTCTCTCTATCATTTTTTAACCTAAATAATAAAGAACAAGAAATTCGGGCAGGAAAGAACCCCTGAGTGACGAGACATTACCCTAGCTTTGGGACATTTTCCCGAATCACTGTCTGTAACTCCAGGCTAGCGGTGTATGAAGAGGCGTCGCCTCGCCTGCTCTTCACAAAGGAATCCTTGAAAACTGCTGAGCGGAGAGAGTAAGCGCGCGCGACCTGTCCCCGCGGTCCCCAAGGCTTCTGCACAGTTCTGAAAATCACAGCCCCACCAGCCAGCTTACTCTTCTTAGACCATTCAAACGTGTTACGCCCGCGAAAGGGAAGCAGTTGAGGAACGTCATCCTTTGCAAGCGGCAAAACTGCTCTAAACAGGCACAGGCGCAGCCCCAGAGGAAAGGCACTCTCGTTTCCCTGTTCCTGCTAAGAGTTCATGGAAGAATTCATCGTGGCAAAGCGAAAGGGCTTAAATTAAAGCCCCGACTCCCAGCCTGCAAGAACTGAGAGCCTGCCTTAGCTAATACTACAAAGAAAAGCATGCCACTTCATTTTAGGAAATCCTATATTTCTATTTCCTTTCTCTTTCTTTCCATATCCTTATAGGCAATGGGGCATCTTGGCATGCCTACCCTGGGACCGATTCTTCTGTTTTCCTCTTGGTGTCTAAACTCCCAGCTCGTCACAGCCCTGCACATCAGCTCCTGATATTAGATTTCATTTAATGTAAGCTTATAAAAGAGCATTAAGAGCTGGAAACATGAGTAATGGAGCGATCACTTCGTGTCTCAGCAGCCAGTCTGCCGCTCATGTTACAGATTTCTTTGCACATGACAGGGTTTCTTTGTCTTTGTTTTTTCTTGTTGCTGTTTTTTTTTCAGTGAGGGTGAGAATCTTCCCTGAGATCCTCTTTGAGACTTGACACCCAGACAGCAAGAATCCCTCGGACCCACCACAGGTTCCCTGTACCAGATCAACACGTGGAGTCTCCGGAACACCTTGATCAAGGGACATTCCTGCACCACCATTTCCCTGTCACTGGTCCCGCGCTGGAGCATGAGAGTTGACAGCGGTGACCCTCATCTGAGATTGCCTGCAAAAAAAAATAAATATATATATATATATATATATCTATGGCAGCCGCTATAATGAGGTTTTTACTTGGCTGAATGTAGCCATTGATTTATCTGAGGTGATGGACTGACCGTGCTTGTTTTACATACGACACAGAAACAAAACAAAAAAAGAAGGAGCGATTGGCGCATTTAGAGACCTGGGTTTGACTGTTTAGCAACCATTTATCAACAAATACAACAGGTTTAAAAAGAGACTCCGATAAATAAAGGAACTGATGCTTGCCAAACAAAACTTTCATTTTAATAAATTGTCCATGAGCTTCTAATGCGCCTATAATTTGTAGTTATATCCCATAGTTTACACTATCTAAAATGAATTTAGCGTAAAATCGTATTCCACAAGAGGCGGGGGGAGGGGTTGCGTACGTCCCCACTCTTCAACATTTTTTTCCCGTTCTTCTTACAAATAATGTAAAAAAATGTAAATACTAACTTCAAAAAAGAAAAAAAGGACGACATTGCTCAATTTCGTATTATTTTCCCGAAATCTCTCACAAATGGAATGTGTTAGTGATAAAAAAAAAAAATGGAATTAAGTCAGTCCTTTGACCAATCTTTTTATATAAAGAGCCTCATCTACACATCTAAACTGCTGCTAAAGAGCTCAGTGTGTTTACTCCTGTCCCTTGCGCTGAAAGGTAATAAAAAACTGACACGTTTCCTCTTGCCTCTGACTCCGATCATATTGGTAAGGATCTCTCCTGGTACCACCCAGAGGAGATACAGTTCAGTTTCAATAAATATTCCCACTCCCAGTACGGGGGGAGTTGTTGCTTTAGCCTACGGCCATTTTCACTTGAATTTACGATGCACAGGTCGTGTACGTTGAGAACTGCTTTAAGAGGACGTCTCTGCCCTGACAGGCTAATTGCTCTATGGGGGTCATATCATAAGGAAATAGCCTCTCTCCTTGAGCCTAAGGAAACTACAGGAGTGAGCCACGGCTTTCCGAGGTAAACGCGACTGGCACTTTGGAAGAAAGTGTGAATTATGTCAGGCGGAGCAGAAAAAGGGTGAGGGATATCAGAGAGGAGTGTTGTAGCGGGAATGAACACTATTTCTTGAGTGCATACAAAAATTACAGGTAGCTGCTCACAAAACCAGCCAGAAATCTTTTTCACCATATTAATACACAGGTAATGTGTTGTGACGGTCAGAGCAATGTTACTGATTCTGCCAGTTTCCCGGAAATTGATTAACCTGACGTTAATATACAAAAACTGTTTCCATTTTCAAGCGCAAACTGTTAAGAGTTAATTTAGACATCAGACTCAGCAGCTTGATTTATCTGAACCATCATATTAAAAAAAATTAGTTAAAACCTGTAATTTTAATGACAAATCAGACCTCCTAATTCCTGCTGCATTAGGGCATCGGGAAAAAAAAAAACTGTTACTGCTGGAGGGTGCAAAAACCTTTGTATGAAAAAGTTAAGAAACGCTTTCCACATTTCAGTGACAACCCAAAGCTTGCGTGCCCAGAGGATCTGACTTATGGAAGACGCTTCCTATAAAGAGAAGGAGAGAAAACCCGTGGTTAACCGAAAGTGTGGGTGAATTTTACAGAGCTAATTACATTAAAAAGAATATAGTGCACCCCCGGTATTGCATCTAAGGGTAATTTTTTTTAAGACTTGTCTCCAGAGTCTGGTTAGATAGTTCAGGGTTAAGTGTGGTGAACAGCCCGGGGAGGTGGGAAGAGAGAGAGAGAGACCTGGGTTTGGTTACCAGAGCTAGCTTTTGCTCCAGGGCCCAGCTGAGGAGGTTGCAGAAACAGCACTCACATCCCCCTGGCGGGAGAGAGTCTTTTCTGAAGGGCCACACCTGGTCCACATTAGCCAGATTCCAGAGGATCCAGGGTTTGTACCCCTCATGCTTAGGAGGGTAGGCACCATGGCTGGGTAGACTTGGGAGGGGGATAGAAAAATAGGAGAAAATAAAAAAACATCAGGTAGCTGTGAATGAAGGCTTGTGTCCAATAGAGACCAGTTCTGGTTGAACTGGTGGGAGAAACTGACTCCTCCTTACCCCCAACACACACATACAACATACACAGATACACACAAACCAACCAAAAAATGCCTTCAAATAGACAGGAAATGAGAGAATTTGCATAAAATAATCCTCAAATGAAGTCCCAATATTTAAAAGTGCTTCTAAATCCATCTTTCAGAATAAACAGGTAAGTAAATGTTTCTGAAGCAGAAGAGAATCAGAGGAAGTCAAAAGCAAGTGCCTGGATTTAAAGCTGCCCAGTTCCAGCAGGCAGGGCAGTACAGTTTAATGTGAAGTTAGGATTATGTTTCAATTTTTGGTAAACAGAACTGGATACTTTAGTGGTATTGGATCAACGAAAAAAAAAAAAAAAAAGGTTTATATAGATAGTTGTGAGTATGTGTTAGCTTTCCAGGCCTCCCAGTTCAAGTCTACAGACAAGACACATCTGAAGCAAGGATTTCTGAGGTCTAACACGTTAGTGGACTATAACAGCTCTTCATATAAACTTATATCATGGCCTTCAAAATATCCTGGAAATGTGTGAGAACTCAAAGGTGCAGGCATGTTTCCAGTGGAAAGGAATCCTGGCTCAGGGGTTTGTAAAGAAACATTTCAGTTTGTTCTCCGAAGTCAAATACAGCGGGAGCACAACATTTAAGGAAATCAGATTTTAACAATTTTTCAAGGACAAATGTGTTTAGCAAAGTAGCTTCCTGGATTTTTTTTTTTTTTGTACCAGAACTGGTTTCTTTTCTTGCTAACTTTTCATTCTTATTCATTATTCATTACACTTTGCTCACACTGGGGCTGATGCACTCAGTGTTGAGCACCCACTTTCCTAACGCGCAGTCAGCTCCCTCCCCTGGGTGCATGATGCAATATATAAATGAGGGGTTGTGCTGCCAAGGAGGCACCAGGGTCAATTGCATGCCTCTAGCGTGTTCCTGGAAGCAGGTGCCCAGGAGAGGTCGGCTGTCCGCAGGTTAGGAAAGCGGGCGCTGAATTATACGAGCGTTTGTTTTCCTAACTGGTGCACAACCACTGGTTAGGAAAATGAATGCTCATTAACTGAACGTCCGTTTCCCTAACTTGACCATCGGCACTATTTTTTTAAAAATTTTTTTGGTCAACATTTTAAACTTTGGTTCCTCTGACTTAATATCACCATGATATTAAGTTGAAGGATTTAAAGAAAATCAGTATTTTCGGCTTTTCTGTACAACTTTTTGGGGTGCTCAGAAATGAATGCCTGCTCTGGGCAGGCATTAATTTCTGAATGTAAACATGTGTGGGTTGGGCGCACATTATTTTTTTTTTTTTACATTTGGGGTGAATAACTAATAGCCTCATCAACATGCATTTGCATGTGATGAGCGCTATTGGTTTCACCGGGGGGGGGGGGGGGGGGTTGAATGTGCATTTTGGATGCGCTAATCTTCTTATAGCATAAGGAGCTGTGGACACGCGTCCAACTGCGGGTTAAACAGTGCGCTCAGCTGAGAGCACTGTTTTGTAGAGATGTGAATCAGAACCGGTATCGGTTCAGATTCCGGTTCCGTTTCACTTCGTGAAATTTTTATCTTGCAGTCCGATCGGGTTTTTTTTATCGGCTGCGCCTGAGCCAATAACCAAAAAATACAACCGACTCTTCAAAATGAGTTTGTTAGTATCCCCGCCCCCCCCACCCTCCAGACCCCCCCCCCCCCCAAATTTTTATATACCTGGTGGTCCAGCGGGGGTCCCGGGAGCAATCTCCCGAGCTCGGGCCGTCGGCTGCCAGTAAACATAATGGCGCCGATGGCCCTTTGCCCTTAGCATGTGACAGGGTATCCGTGCCATTGGCCGGTCCCTGTCACATGGTAGGAGCAATGGACAGCTGGTGCCATCTTTAAAAATGGCATGGGCCATCCAGTGCACCTACCATGTGACAGGGGCCGACCAATGGCACCGATAGCCCCTGTCACATGGTAAAAGCAAAGGGCCATCGCGCCATTTTGATTAGTGGCAGCCGACAGCCCGAGCGCGGGAGAATGCTCCTGGGACCCCCGCTGGACCACCAGGTATTTAAAAATGTTTGGGGGGGGTCCAGAGGGTAGGGGGATACTAACAAACTCATTTTAAAGGGTCAGGTTGTGTTTTTAGGTTGTGTCCTTTCTTCCCGCCCCCCCCCCCTCCCCACTAAATTAATCGTGGGGTTTCCTATCGCTATCGGGGACCCCCCGATATCTGACGATATTGAAAATATCAGACAATATTTTCAATCGTCAGATAAATGATTCAAATCCCTACTGTTTTGCATCAGCCCCCTTATCAGGTTAGTGCTCAAAGGAGTTATGCACATAAATGTATCATGTGATCTAGCAATTTTCAAAAGCCCACTTACATGGGTAAAGTGCATTTACACATGTTAAACCGATTTTGAACATGTAAATGCATTTGAATAGCAGGCCCTTTTCTTTTCAGCTTTAGATGCTATTGTATTCATCCTGCACAGAGCTGTTGCTATGTATGAAATGCAGCACTAAGGGTTTGCACAGACTTTTTTTTTTCATTCTGTTTTCTTTTTCATTTTTTTTCACTTTTCAATTTAATTTGTTTCATTTCTTTAAAATAAAAAAAAAAGAAATTAAAATAACATAGCTATATAAAACAAAACAAAAATATGTGAAATCCACAGTCAAAATCCCCACTCTGAGCCCTCCCCTGGACCCTTTTCACCCTGCAGTTGAAAATGTCTTCACTGGGCAGGCGCAACTATTGGATATGGTGCCGGCAGACAGAGGCTGATGCCATTGCTCATTTTTGCTGTACAAAATGGTACTGGCCAGGTTCAGGCTGGCACCAGTTCATATGGCAAAAATGAGCAGTAGCAGCAGCCTCAGTCTGCCGGTGCCATTTCCAGTAGTTGCAGCAGTGACTCTGGATCACGCTTGCCTTGGAAGATTTTTTTATCTACAGGGTAAGAGGGTCTAGGGGTCCAGGGGTGGGGCTGGATGGAGAAAAGGGATGGCACAGGAGTGGATTTTTTTTTTTTTTAAGCAGCAATGGCATTTTGTTTTAATGAAACAATTGAAAACAATCAAAATTGTGTTTATCTTTTTTATTCTGTTTTAGAAATGAATTTTGTTAAAAATGTCTCTTTTCGGTTCAAACTAGTGCACACCAAGGCAGCGTTCTGTCAAGCTCCATATTTCAGGATGGGATGAATGCATCATCTGGAGCTAGAACAGGGCCTTACAAACTAGGTCTTTTCTCTCATTCTGTGCCGATTGGGAAAAAAAAAAAAGCTTAGCAAATCAGGCCCATAATGAGGTTTGGAGCAACGCAGGCATATTCACAAAATGACCCCGTCAGAGGCCAGCTCTATAAATAGTGCCAGAAATCTGCAGAGTCATTAGGGGTCAGCCTCAGGTTGGAAAAGAGGTTTCTAGAGGGGGAAAAAATGCATTGAGTCATGCAGTTTGTGAGGTCAGAGTCAAAGTATAGAAAAACAAAATAAAGCTTTCTTCAAAGCAGAGGAACCCTTTCAAAGGTAGGTCAAACTAGTCTGTGCCAGGTTTCCAGCAGCAGTAAATTTCCAGTGGTAATTAGGATCCCCCCACCCCACAGCACAATCTCCCTCCTACATGTCCTTATCCAAGTAATGTGCCTAAAACAAACACAACCCACACAAGCACATGCAAACCTTTTTTCTCATAAAGCAATTGTCCCATCTTCTTAGACACAGGGACATATGACCCACAGACAATTTTGGAAAACCCAAATCAGACCTATAGTTTAATGCAGGCATGGGGTGGGGGAGGTGGATTGAATGCAAATTTCTAGTGCCAAGTAGAATTGGTGCAAAGTAGTAGTGCTTAAATCTCCCCAAAGTTTTACCATTGGTGCAATGTGGTGCCCTTTGTGCCAGCACTAATTCTGCATATACAACTGGCCGCTTAGGTTTCTGTTTTTCAGAAGAGGTTTGGCGTGAGCACAAAAATGAAAAAAAAAAAATCAATTTGGCTTATTGTTCAGCTCATTGCGATGCTCTTGTCAGTCACAATAATCTGATAGTTTCAGTGCATTTCAGCAGAACATGCAGAAAGATGCATTTCAAGACTAGGTGTCACCTTTGAGGGCATATGTGTGTGTTTTCCCTAACTATGGTATCACTGACACATGAAATGCATTGAAAGAGTCGTCTCTAAGGTAGATAATTGTCTCTGGCATAAATCTATAAAACCAATCCATCCCACTGTTGAAATAATTTTTTTTTACTGTTTTAAAGAAAAGTAGCAAATACTTTTATTTGGGGAAAACATGTGAATGTTAAAATACTGTGTGTAGGTCAAATTTAAGGCATAAAAGGGTTTTAATATCATTTGTATCATTGTGCACAATTCTATGCCACTTTTTTTGTCAGAGCATGGTACAGTAGTGTACTATTAAAGAAAACCATGTATTAGACAAAGGGGTTGAGATTTGATTTAGTCTCATTAGATTATTTCTACGGGAGAATTTCAGCAAGCCAGCCTGCATAAACAGAAGAAGCATCCCGGCTCTTGCAAAAAAATGTTTTAGGATCCTTCATCTCTACAGATTAGCATTGAGTTTGGTTTGAAAAGGAAAGCTGCCACTGTTTCAAGCTGTAAGCAAGTGTGCTGTTTAAGGCAACAGCAGAATATCTGTACAATCAGATTAGAAATTGATTTTTGGCTTTTTTGGCTAAGAACAATCAGAAGACTTTTGTCATGAGCTGAAGGTGGTCCCATCTGGGCCTTTCCACTGAGATTAGGGTCCTGGATAATGCTGGGAGCTAAAAGTCATTCTGCCACCCCATCCCACTGGGGACATGGACGTTTTTGGACCCTGACTGAATTGGGAGTATTCAAACTTCAATAATAATAATAATAATAATAATAATAAAACCATTAGAATACTGCTCATATTCATTTTTAAGGTCAGACCGTACTAAACAATCAAGTTCAAATAGGGAAATCCGTTTTGTCCACTAGTGATGTTGTATAGGCCTGTTGATATATTCACATTTTACTTTGTTTCATTCGATTTATTTTATGTATTTATTTATTTATTTTATAGACCGATATTCGATCTGAGATATCACATCGGTTTACATTCATTTTGGCTAATTCCAGATGATTTCTTTAAAGGATTTCAGTGTCAGTCATGTTTGTGTATGAAGTGAAGGTGTTTTCAATGTTGCCATGAAATTAACATGACGATAATGCTCTAAAACAGCAATATTATGTACATATTGTACATCACTTCCTTGATAGTTAAATAAAACCATTGTTCTTTTCTTTCCTGAGTTTTATTTTAATCTGAATGCAATACCAGAGCTGAGAGTTTTCAAATGCTTCTTCAATTTAACCAAGCCCACCAGCGTGAATCTGTGCAATTTGAGTCACTGCTGGTATTTTTTTTTTTAACAGGAGGTTTAAATCTCTTTTGCCAACAGTCCTTACATCAGTGTGTTCTCAACAGGGTTGGGTAGCAAAGTGTTAAATCCTCCCCCACCCCCATCCCATATTTAACAGTGTTTTATCTCAACCAAAGATCAAGAAGGGACTGTCTTGAACTCATAGCTCAAAACCGCTGGTTTGACAGCTCACATGATGGTAGCCAAAAGGCCAAGAAGTGAGGACCCTTAGCACAGAACCAGACACAAGGCTATGTCAGACACGTGGCAACAGACATACCAAAGAGCTGAATTAGTACAAGTTTGAGATTTGTGAGCTGTAGCACCAATCGCCCAGGCTTCAGCTTCAGCTACCAACAATCAGTTCATCTTTCATTAACACTCAGAATTCAGTCACCTTAGAAAAGACAAATAAGCATTTCAGAAGCCAACCTTCCCTTCACTCACCTCATGCTTGAGTTTGGGAAAAAGGGACTCTGAAATGCTGGCTCTGGGGAGTTTTTAATTGGCTCATAGAGAAATTGAAATATGAATGTGAAGGGAGATGGGGGGGGGGGGGAGAGAATGGTTTGTGAGGAGAAGGAGGAGGGAAAGTGCATCTTTTTTTTACTAGTAGCTAGGAAACTGACTTGGAGAATGATAGCAAAAACACAAAAATCTAAAAAGAATTTTTGAGTGATCCTGACACTTTCTCCATTCTTTTTCTGTATAAATTTACAAGCCTAGATAATTATATTTAAGCTTTGAGATTATCTAATTTAGGCACCCCCTGAGAAAACAGGGGGGCGGGAGAATGGGCCTACGAAAGCCCGCAGCCTTCGCACTACGGCGGTGCATCGGCTGCCAGCTTTTGCACCGAATAGCGCCGCCGTAAAAGGTGGTGCTATTTGGCACGCTACTGCCGACGATAATGTTAGTAACATTATCGCCGGCAGCGAAGACACTGCTGACTCCACCCCCTCCCTGCCCCGACTCCTCCCCTCCCCTAATTTACATGATATCGCATACAAAAAGGCGTGCGATAAGCCTTTGATAAATGACCCCCTAAGTTAGAAATACATTTCTGGAGACTCTTACAGCAACATGGTGGACTTCAGCCTAAGGGGGAGCTATTTCTTTTGATCTGTAAAGAGTGCGTCCTTGACACACCTAATTACATGCACATATATTGGACTTAGTGTTACTGTTTTTCTCAGGGGCAGTGTCTCCAAATGAGTTTGTCTTGTGCATACCTTCAGGCCGATTCATTAAAAAGTGCAGGAGAGCCGGCGCTTCATGTTGAGCGCCCGCTCTCCCGACGTGCACCTGGGCACCTCTCCTGAGCATGTGATTTTGTATTTAAATTAGGTCCCGCACTAAGGAGGCGCTAGGGACACTAGTGCACCCCTAGCGCCTCCTTATTAGTGGAAGTGGCAGCTGTCAGTGGGTCTGATATCCAACAATTTTACCGGCGTCAGTTTTCAAACCCACTGACAGCCACAGGTTCAGAAACTGGATGCCAGCAAAATTGAGCATCCATTTTCGAACCTGCAGACCGGTGGGCAGATTTTTTTTTTTTCTTGAACTTTTGGATTTTTTTATTTTTGAGGCCTCCGACTTAATTTCGCTATGATATTAAGTCAGAGGGTGTACAGAAAAGCAGTTTTTTCTACTTTTCTGTACACTTTCCCAGTGCTATCTATGGTTAACGCCTGCCTTTGGGCAGGCATTAATTTCTAAGAATAAAATGTGCGGCTTGGCAGCACATTTTACTTTCAGTATCTCGGGCGACTAATAGGCTCATCAACATGCATTTGCATGAGATGAGCGCTGTTAGTTTTCGCGAGTTTGGCTGCATGTTTTCAAGGCACTATTATCCTTTACAGTATAAGGGGTAATAGATGCACGTTAAAAAAAATGCTGCCAAATGGGTATTAATGGTGTGCTCGGCCGAGTGCACTGTACTGAATCGGCCTGCTTGACAGGAATGAACCTCATTCCTAAAACTGGGTATTCTGGGTATTATTATTTATGCTCTTTTTAATACTTGCATTGGGCAAAGAAAGTTTCCTTCTGGATTTCATAGAATGTTATATGGATAGGTAACACTTCAAGGTGTGCCTGGAAATTCTTTTAACTCAGGCCAGTGGTCCCAGATACATTTGTGACTATTTCCGTATCTTTCTCTCACATTTTCTTGGTCACTGATTGCATCTTTATGTACTTGAGGATCTTCTCTCTCTCTCTCTACATTCCACAGATTAGCTGCTTGGTACTGACACTTTTATCAAAAAAATCGTTCTTGAGTTTCTTCTCCTTTACACAATGTCCAGTTTTCTTGCAGCAGGCATTTTATTGGTTGGAATGGGATTGTCCCAGGGGATCACAATGTTTGTGTCATGGACAGCTATGATTTGTGATGTTTATTTATGGTGTCTAACTCTAATAAAAAAGAAAGTTGCCCCACACCTGCATAGACAGTATGTAAATTGAGCTCTGTCCCTCTCCCTTCCTGTACTCCCCAGCTCCACCCCACTCTCCATCACCACCTCTCTCTCTCTCTCTCTGTATCGGAATTGAGCTCTACCCCTCCCTTTACCTGTGCTTTTTCAGCTCTGCCCCATTCTCCAGCTACTCCCCCTCTCTACTACTTCATATGGAAATTCTCTCTCTCTGTCTCTCTTTGAATAGTCAATCCACTTTTTACTATCTTACAATACATTAGAGCCAGCCCACACTCTCTAGTCCTTGGATGGGCTTTTACTATTAGTATTTTTTATACTTTCTACATACTCGGCTTGCATTGGATTTAACCAGAAAGGCAGTTTATAATTAAATAAGGTGGTGATGTTGAATGTCTGTTTGTCATACACATTGGTGATCTTTTTTTGCCCACCATGCGGCTAAGATTCTTCTGGCCGAGATACTGCAGTGGTTTGCCATTGCTTTCTGCAGCCTACACTGCTGGTCTTCCCAAGCAGTTCTCCCTCCAGCTTTGTCAGGCCGTGTTCTGCTCAGTTTCGAAGCTCTGGCATGATCACACTCAGCCAGGGTGGTGTAGCTGGGCAGCATAAGGTAATTATTGTCATTTTGTTTATAAAAGATACTTGAGCGTTCAATAGCTAGGGTGGAAGCTCTGACCATTGGTGCTCCTGCTCACAAATTTCAAGCCTGAGCTATTTCAAACACTTTGTGACTGCGCTCCTTTGTATAAATGTAAGCAGGCATTGCACACATCCACGCAGGATAAACAGCTGAAGAAGGCACTTCAGGGAGAAGCATTTTCATATCCTGCGGTTGAGTCATAATAAAAGCTTCACGCCTTTTATTATATACCCCTCCCTCTCTACAAATATATAAGAAAAAAAATAGTATGAAATAAAATACAGAGAACTGGACAAAAAGAAGAAGCAATTTAGCCAAAAAATATGTAAGTTGATCTTTGAGGAATCTAATACTGCTACTATAAACTTTATCTTGTAACAATACAGTAAAATTCTAATTGAAAACTTATTACTGAAATGAAATGAAACAACACAAGAGAACTGTATACATTGTACACACCATGAGGATTATGTGAAATATGATATATATACACAACAGCATCATATACAAAAATTAATTTTCCAAACGTATTATCATAGTTTAAAGGTTGCTTGATTAGTCATTTTCTTCTTCTTTGGGTAGTGTTAGTCTTATATATATACAACTGCTTGTTGCACGGTGAAGCCAAAACTCCAATATAAATTATAGCTAATCCAAGACAGAGAAGGTCAGGGAGTTTTTGTCTGTGTTGCATTAGAGCACAACTAAAGGAAACAGCAGCTTTCTGAGCTTTCTCGGGGCAGCAGTGAAAAAAGAACTGGTTTCTGGAACCAGGGAGCACCTCTGCCTTGACTCACTGGGACCTTCAGAAAGCAGTGTCCCCTTTACCATACATTTCCTCCTCATAGGGGTAAATCTGTCACACTAGGAACATGGGCATTCATTGGGTTGGCTGAATCCACTGGATACAGTCAACAACTTGCCCTTTGATGCCACTTGACACAAATAGATGTAACCTCACCATCTGAATAGCTAAGCCTTTTTGTGTAATAAGCTCACAAGATCCTTAAAGCAAAAACACTTAAAAATATATATATAACGTGAAGGGGGGGAGCAAGGACTGAGGGCCTATAAATGTAAAGCAGAAAGCCTTTTCCCTCTTAAAGCAACAGTACTAGCTGGATTCTTCAAGATATTGACCTGCCTGTCTCTGTTGTACCTGTTTGAGTCCTGCTCTTATATCTACTTCAGTTGCCTTGTATTAGGATTAAATTCCCCTTTGTAGAATTCTGCAAAGCCAATTTTCAAAGAGTTTAGGCTCCTAAGTTTTAGAATTAGGCTCCTGAATGTTCCCTTTTGAAAATGTGCTAGGGCTGAGTCCCTAAATTTAGGCTCCTAGTTTCATTAGGGACCTAAATTTAGAACCCTAAAAAGTGAAGTGGAGGTAGGGCAGGGAGACAAAGTTAGGAGCTTACCCCTGATTTTCAGAATTAGGCAACTAATTTAGGAGCCTATATCTGGGCAAATAAATAGCAGCCCTAAATTTAAGAGCCTAACATTTAGTCTACAACATTTATGTGAATTTTCAGCTGAAAACTTAGGCACCTAATTTAGAACCCCTAAATTTAGGGGCTCAGCTACTTTTGAATATCAGCCCCTTAACCATTTGGGTTAAGGATGGTCAGTGCGCCAAATTAGGAGAACTATTAAAAATGGTAAACCTTAATATCACTTCAAAAATGAAATAAAATGAGAATGAAATGGTGCTTCTTAAGATTTGTGTTGTTGGTTTGAATCCTAGCAAGAAGGATGTTTGGGTAATGAAGCTGCATATTACACTCAATTAAAATATCATTAAGAAGTTCACACCTTGTTCTTATTTTTATTTCATTTCAGAGGAAATGGTCATGTTCTAGGTTTTCTGAAAGATGCTCCTGACAGTAAAACATCTGAATGAAGACATCTGACGCTGGGTTGACCTATAACAACTGTAGGCAAAATCAGGGCTTATGTTACAGACAAAAAAGAAGTGTGACTGTGGAGGTGGTGGAGGGTTGAGATGGGCAGGACCAGGACCACAGGTGTGAATTCTCTCTCACACATGCATAACACAAATCAAAATCATGTAGCTGCCCATGTTTTAGTAGCTAGGGGGCCATAAACATTGATCCATGAAACTACTGGGCAAAATACTGAGACATGTACAGTGGGAGGCATAGAGAAGTAGCCTAGGGGTTAGGGCAGCAGGGTTCAAACCGAGGAAGCCAGGATTCACATCCAACTGATGCTCATTATGACCTTGGGCAAGTCATTCCAGCCTCCATTGCTTCAGGTACAAACCTAGGGCCTGATTTACTAAGGCTTTTCTCCCAGGCTAGGTAGTGAGTACAGTGCACACATCTATTTTTATCTCAGCTCTGGGAATGACACCCAATCTTCATAGGTGCTTCACTCTCTCTCTCTCTCTCTCTCTCTCTCTCTCTCTCTCTCACATGTATATCCCTGAACCACAAAATGCGGTAACAGCATTTTCAGTCCTATGGCGGCCACAACGCAGGGGAAATAGGTGTAGTTATTTCCAGTGATAAAACACATTATCACATGCGATAAAGGTTTTATTGCACATGATACTGTGTTATTGCATGCATTAACTGCCGATCATTACCATAACCCCTGCCATAACTCCTCCCAGATGAATAATTAATACATTATTTGCATATTGGCGTGGGTGGCAGTAATTAATGTGAAGGTTAGGGCCCTAAGGCAGGCGTTAAGACCTTATGGCAAAATGATAAATGACCCTGTCAGTAAGAGGACAGGAGGGATGGTCCTGGAAACGCTCTCTGTTTTTTGGCAGTGGGGAGTTTGGACTAGGCCTGCCCCACCAGGCACAGGCAGCCTTCACTGCTTGACTGTAGCTTGGTCCCTTATCTAAATGCTAAAATTACCCAGGGTTGCAGTGACCCTCCCCGGCAAGAAGAGACTTCAAGCAATCTGTGAAACTGAGAAACCTTCAGAGACCACACATTTTACAGTGAATGCAGTGAGGCGGAGGGGGAGGGGATCTCCTCCCCCTCCTGATGATTGCAGTGCTTACCGTTATTAGTACAGCGGCAACCGAAAAGTGGAATTAGGCTGGGGCAGTTCATTAATTGTATGATGTGCACCCACCCACCCACACCCACACCCACATATCCCCAGCTGCAAGGACTTAGGCTCCTCTGCAGGAAGTTCTGTTTCCTACGGAAAGAAAGGTTGTCATTGCCTGTTTTAAACCAATCACTTTTTGTGCATTCTACTTTTATTAGGAATATTTCTATAGGGTAAACTCTCAAATCCATTGGCAATACTAATCTCACTGTCACCATAAAAAAAAAAAAAAGTTCTTGTAAATTAGCAGGTCATTTTGGGGATGATCAAAAGAGGGTTTCCTATATGGCAAGACCATGTTTTTCTAACCTCTTGAAACAAAGTGCAGATTTGAAACAACTGGGTTACAAAGATAACCAGTCTTTGCTAGGAGATGCATCTAAATGTTTTTGTGTATTTTAAAACCACCATGCGCACTGAAGGTTTACAAATAATAATAATAATAATCGGTGGTTGTACTAATTCTTCTACTTGTAAGCATTGGATCAGATACATTTCTACCGACGATGAAGACCCACCACTCCCAAAAGGTGAAATATCTTTACATATCTGTTGGCCTTAGAAAGCTGTCATTTCTACTCAACTACTCCGCTGTTCTTTTGTTTTCTCAAATATTTAAACACTCTTGCTGCAGATCATTTTTACAGGATCCAGTTCAGTGGCATGCAGCCAATTTTGTATCCAGGTGCTCGCCCCAGCTCAGTGAGACAGGCTTTGTTTTACATAAAATAATTTAAAAAGGGGCTCCAGAGAGCGCCAGGGAACGTCTTTCTCTCTGCCTAGGATTTATCAAGAGGCTTAAAGGAATAATATTATGGAGTTTAGATAATGCAGTCAGTTATACTTTTTATTTTATGCATTACTCTTTTTTTTTTTTCTGTGTTGCTTCTTCTTAGATCCCCGTGCGGAGACAAAAAGGGGACCTACAAAGCAGAAACAGCACAAGGAGAAACTAGAGAGTTCTCATTCGGGGGAAAGAAAATCCTAAAGAGAGGAATGTGACACAATAAAATGTGCATAGGTTTTATTCCCAAAAGTGCAAAAACAAAATGAATCGCTTATATTAGAGCCAAAGAGAGAGAGAGAGAGAGAGAGAGGTTTTCCTAAGCATTACAGAGAGTACTGCAGCTGGAATATTAACTTAGACTACGGTTTTGAAAAAACCAATTTACTAGGCAGGTTTTGTACCAGTTCTAATCTCCAGCACCATCATGTTTACCTGGCTACAACTGGATTTTGTTGTTGTTGTTTTTGTTGTTGTTGTTGTTGTTCTAAATATCGAAAACATTGCAGAGCATAACAGTTTCCATTCTTAAAATGAGCGAAGATTCTTAAAGGAGAGAAAATATTCCAAAGCAAGAACACTGGCAAAACGTGAACTGTACAAATGTCAAAACAGATCATTTTTACAGGATTTTTCACGTTCCGCCACCTCTTTTAGACTGCAGTTGAAAATTTACAGAACTCAATTATTTTCTCGTGTGAGTTTACTGCAAAACAGTATTTGATTTGTTGATCGCTAGTCAACACAAAGCTTTTTTTTTTTTTCATATCCTGCAAACGTTACGGTTCTCGTTTAACTTTTTCGTCTTTTGTCCATAACCCGCTGTCTCCCGAGCTGAACCCTAAAACCAAATGCTTTACTATAATTAATGGACGAAATCTACTTGGAAACCAGAAGGACACGGCGGGCTCTTCCGAGTTTTATGTTGCAGCTCTGTAACCCCTTATCGCAGGTTAGCCAAGGAAATGTCAATTCCGTTACAGTGCTAATTCCCAGTTAATTTTACGGTTCTTCCCTTGGCCTGTAGACATTGTTTGTGCATTGTGTTGGTTAGCGGTTTTTTTCTGCGAAGGGCTCCTCCTTCGGATTCAGGTACTCCAGAGGACGGGCTTTCTTCCACCGATCCTACCAGAAGAGGGGTCATAGATCAAAAGCATGCACTCCGGGCCTGGTGCCTCAGTCCCCTCCCCTGTATCCGTCAGAGATCTTAATAGCAGATAACCCTGAGAGATAACCGCTTCCTCTGATTAATTGCTCCCGAGATTTGAAACCGAAAACTGCTTTTTGTATTTATTACCAAGATAACGCTGATTCTTTCTCTGACCTATCGGAAGACCCTGCTTTTTCTCTCCCCTCCGTCCGTCCACCTCCTGACCCTGCGCGGAGTAGATCTAGGACTCCGTTGTTTTTTCTTCTGTTATTTACCTGCAGTTTTTGTTAGACAAATAAACACATGATGGGGGACTGAGAGGCAGCCAGGGCTCTCTTTCTAGGCTGATGTGGCCCAGGTATAGATTGCCACCATCTTTTCGTTTTTTTTTTTTGGTTATTACTTTCAGAACACTGTCTCTTGAAATATGCAGGTAGCTGGTTTAGTTGGATACCTTCTAAAACTGCCCTCAGAGATGCTTCATTAGCTAGTTGGGCAATCAGCTAATAGCTTATAAATGCTCCTTTAATTGGTCAATGAAATGTATTAAACCGGCCAAAATACCAGGATGTGAACTAAGGGGCTCTTCTATGGCCAAGTCTGGAAATTAACTCATCCTCAGATTAGGCTGAAAGAGCCAGAGAAAAACCATCCCATTCAGACGATTTCGTTCGTGATTATTACATAAACAGGGTCGCATTCATGTCCATTATCAACCTATAATGCCTCTTTCAAAACACCTAAACGCCTAGCCATTTGCTCAGTAGTAAGGCGGCAAAGCAATTTGCTTGAATCACGTTTTATTTTAAGAAATTTCAGGATTTAAGCATAAACAAAATATTGAGGGGAATATATTTCATCTTTATTTTGAAAACTGATCCTCTGTTCCATGCACTCAAGCGCTTTATGTTTATTTGAAAGATGTAAAAAAAAAATGATGCTGTCCTCGTAGCTACACCGGAAGCCAGGGATGTTAAAATGAATTAACTAAAACCAAAGTATTTAATAAAAGACATAAAATGGAATGGGTTAGGAGGCATGCATTTAGAAGGCCATGCATCTCACATTTTAAATCTGGGCTACCACACACACAAACACACACATGGTAGCCCATATGTGTGGTAGTGATATAAATATCATTTTCAAAGGTCGTTAAATCGTTTTTCGAAATAGAAACTAAACAGTTAATTCGGTTCGAGCAAACTCCAGCCTCAGACAATGAAGCAAACCGCCCGGACCTGCTTATGACGTGATTGTGGCTTCTCTTTCTTCTGCGGTGGGATTTTCACATGGGGATCAAACTATTGGGGCATCCACATTAATCGTTTATCGCCTTTTGTCTTTCTTTCGTTGGTGGAGGGGGAGCAGTGTTCTGCGGCACTGTGCTAGTAGTCTCAAAATGTAAGTTAAACAGAAAGATATTTAGATAATAATGTATGTGTTTGGTTCTCCTGGAGGAAAAGAGTAACGAAATGTCTGGTAGGATGTAAATTGGCACGTTTCTAACTTTCCCATACTTCCCCCCATCCTTCTCCGAAAATGAAACAGTGTTATCTCTCATGATCAAGAGAAACAATTTTCCTTGCCAAGGTAATATTCTGCTAGATACAGTTGCCAATGTCTTATGTAAACAAATATAGGGGAGGTAAATGAAATGGAAAAAAATATTTAGTTGGTTCCAAATTTCTAAATTGTAAAAAAAAAATAAAAAAAAATAGCAAACATATAATGATCCTGTTCATTTAAATCTCTTAGTTTTTACAAAGCGGGTTGGGGGGTGGGAATAGTTACTTATTTCCATCTCTCGAGGTATTTGCTTGAGTGCACTGCCTTCCAATAGATCCTGGAAAAGAATTGTTGTCAATAACACTCAACTTGATACAAAGCCAATGGTTCTTTTTCTTTGCGGGTAGGTTGGAAGGGAGCAAACAAATTTGTCATAGAGATGATTGGTTATATATATATTTAGCTCTATTAACCTCTGTGCAAGAATTACTTCAGGGCACAAGACTTAGGTAATAAGAAAGGAGTCGTTATAAAATGGCGGTGGGCAGGAGCCCCTTGGATAGAGGAAACATTATGTTTGACTATTGTCTGGCTAGTGCTTGGAAGAGATACTTGTCAACTGATTAAGTCAAGGGAATAGTGTCTAGTGCTTCCTCTTTTGTCTGGGTTAGGCCTTAAGGTCTTTTTTTTTTTTTTTTTAATTTCCTGCATTTTTTGTCTAAATAACATCTTTGCTTGTGCCATAGGATAAACCCTTAACTTTCTGCTTATTGGCTGGAATCTAATTTAGAAGACATTTCAGATTTCCTTCCAAGAAGTCTACAACATTAGCAAACGCCTTCCTCCTTCAGAGCTGATTTGCTCAGGATCAGGCAATGCACGATAGGCAAATCCAGAACATGTAATGCCCACTTCAAAAGACTCAGCTAGCGATCTGTGCAGAGAACCTTTGCTTTTACGTTTCATTTCAAAGCTTTTCTTCCACGGAATAAACATTTCTGATTTAAGACAGCTGACTGAAATCAAAGGCTGACTAATCGACGTTAACTCAACTGAAATGCAATTGTTAAAGATAAAATGCTAAGAGCAGCGCAGACGGAGAGGAAATCGGAGTACCTGCAGCCACATTCCCTCAGGCCGCGAGAAGACTTAACCGTTTGCTATTACTCATTTGATTTGTTTTCTTACTCTTGACACTTAATATCACCTAAATTCGGGTTGCCAGACACTGAATTTTACCCCGTAGACAGAATATGTGCTTTTATTGGCCTTTTCCAAGCCATATTCACAAATTCATGTTAGTTAAAACAAAGCAACAACCTAACAGCAAATAATAATTATTTTTGCGGTGCCTTTAATTCCCTCTCCACCTTTACTTTAATATTTTACCACATAAACTGTGGGAGATAGAAGTGCAAATTAGATGCAGAAGTAATTACACATAACACAAAGAAAAAAAACCTGAAACTAATTTTAACTTTTTATGAGGGAAAGGCTTCAGCTTGCCAAGTTTGCCTGTAAAATAACAATTTATTTTAATACTTTTAGAAATCCAGTGATAAATGTTAATTATCAGTAATCAGCATAAAGTGCCAAATAACCATACTTTTCTTTTTTTTTTTTTTTTTTTTACAAAACATATTGGGATGTCTTTTTTTTTTCCCCATCGGTAAAAAAAATATATATTTTCAGGTTGAAAAAAAAGTCATGATTGTCCAACCGTAAAAACTCCCCATGAGAACGAGGTGCCTTAAAGAACAAGTTATACATAAAGTTAATCCGGATAGCTTTCAAAAGGTTCTTTATTTCTTTGGACTTTTAAGTTGTCTCCCCCCCCCCCCCCCCCGGCAAAAAAAAAAAAAAAGCAAAAACACCGCGCCCGATTTACCAAGGCACCAGATCAAAAGCGAAACGCGTACAGAAAGTTAGGTGCTGTTCTGGCCAGAGTTCAGGTGCTTTGTCCTTCCAGGTCCACACTAGAGTCTCAGCGACTGGTAACTTCGGGGAAAGGAAAGTTCTTTAAATCCCCCACCCACCCCTTTTTTTTTTTTTTTCAAGCTGTCAGCCTTTTCACAAAGGATCAGCTTTTATATTTAATATATACATTTTATTCTCAGAATTTTTTCCCCGCATCTCAGAGGTGTAAAACGTAAAAAAAAAAGTGAAAAAAAAGTTTAGTTTTTAGAAGCTACGGTTTGATGGAGATTACTCTCCGACTCTCGAGCTCCACCTTTTGGTACAAAGTTTACTGAAGCCACGCGAATCCTCTCCAGCTCATCAGAATATGCTCTCTACTAAACAAATCGATGTTTCTCGTTGGAGTTTAGAAGGGCATTTTGTCTTAAAAGTTCAGTGCTTTATTCGTCGAATTGAGTTCCAAGTTTGGCATATTACAGCAATGCAATAGTTCTTTAAAAAAAAAAAATTAGTCTTGCAGAATAAACTGGTTAACTCAGCATTTTATTTTTGCAGGTTTAAGCTCCTTAACTTGTGTATGCAGAGTCTTGTGGACAGCCAGTGTTCTGGATTGGCAAAATCCTTTCCCACATTCCTGACACTTGAAAGGTTTTTCTTTTGAATGGATATATCTAGGGGAAAATAAAGAAAAATATTATAAGAAACTTTCTATTCGAAAGATTTACCCACAAACAGTGTAATATAATGTTAAGTTCTTTTAGAAATAAAATTATATGTAATTCTTAAAAAAAAAAAAAAAGCTTAACTTTTTACACTGTATTGAAAGGAATCATAAATGGGCATGCAGTTTATCAATATAATATAGTGTAATTAAATATCTCTGGTATAATTGCATTAAAAATGTGTATTTAAAAAATACAGCTCTGTTACTATGACGATTTATTAATGAATCAAATATGGAATGCTACTTCATTGATTTTTTTTGTTGTTACATGAAGAGTATCTTTAAAGCTTAAGCTCATGAAATATAGCACATAGCATTTCACTTCTACACGATATGAGCACAACAACAAATATGAGAGATATGAATGGGATACCAAATACCCAGCCCATAACTGTGGAATATTTTTATTTTTTACAAGCAACCCAAGGAAATGTCAATAGCCAACATTTAGTATCGGTGAAATATTCGGGCACTGGAACAACTGTACTATATATAGACCTAGTACTGATAATATATGATAAAACTATATATGACCATTACCATAATGTTATTCCTGTTTTTCTAGGTCTTATTGAACTGATTACCTGTGATCTCTAAGATGATCTTGTCTTCTGAAAGCTTTATGGCATATGTCACAGGTATATGGTCTTTCATCAGTGTGGGTTCTTTCGTGGATCAAAAGATTATAGGACTTGGTGAAGTGCCTGCCACAGAATTTGCACACGAATTCTTTCTTGGTTTTAGATGGCAATCTGCCCCTGGTTGGTTTCTTCTCTGGTGAAAGTTTGGTAACGTCAAGAAGAGAACTCAAAACAGGAGATCCTTGGCTATCGGCCTGGCCCATTTTCGAATGATCTTCTTGGGTGGCTGCCACAGCAAGATTGGCAAAATCAAAACGGGGCTTGATCTTAAGTGGCAGGCCTGTGGATTCTTCTTTAGGATGGATAGCGTGGGGAAATAAGGGGAAGGCTGGTAGCTGGAACCTGGCATCCATCAAACTTGAAACCCCAGGAACTTTGGAGAAGGAAGAACGAGGTAAATGCATAGCGGGATAACCCAAGGTCCATTGGTGAAGATGAACAGCATGTAGGGCACTGAACCCATACAGGTTGGGCAAATGGTCTGTTGGCACCGGGAGCCCATTGAAAGCTTGCAGGAAGGAATAGTTAGTGAGCTGTAAGGAAGGGTGAATTGGCACCGGAGCCGGAAGAGTTTTGCTGCCCATGATGGTCCGTTGTAGAGCCAATTTGATAGGACCCTTCAGTCACCAGCCAAAACCTGTCTAAACAAAATAAAACTGTTATTATAATTATGTTAGTGGTACAAAGTCTTTTTTTTTTTTTTTTTGGCTACATAAGCAGTGAAAAAAAAACAACTTTTATTTGTACCCTCCATGAATAAAAGTCTACCTTCTACATCTGTTGTACAAAACATCACAAAAAATCAGCACAATTTCGAATGACCCCAGTTGTTGGGTTTTTTTTTTTTTTTTTTTACTTTAGTTTTAATTTCCTAGGATATTTTCTGAAAAGTTTATCGGACAGAACTTTCTAAAGGTGATGTTTAATATAATTACCGAGTGAATTCTTAAGGAAAGTTAAAAATTGGATAGCACTACCACACTGGTATTTCACATTTTGGCCTACATTAAATACAAAGCTCTTCCATTTCAACTGTCAACTTAGGTTGCTGTTCAAACTTCACATTACTTCCGAAATCATCTTTGCCATACTCATTCAATGACATAGTGTCCATGTCCTATCATATAAGGTCATAATAGTTCTTGTTGATAGAAACAGACAATATACAATTGGATAATATATATATTTCTTCTCATTAAAAGGGGTCTTACCATGCTAAAATTAACTGGATGTGCTACATTTCAACTTAGCATTTAATTTCCTTCATTTCACAAAAGCACTGCATATTTCTCACGGCTTATGTAAAAATCGCATACATGGAACTTCATCCCTTCAAAACTGCTATTTCTTCTCAGGTTATATTTTCGTCTCTCTTCCACTATACAACAAAATATCTTTACGAAAGAAAAGGTCAGGGAGGCAGGCTCTAAAGTGCAATTGTTCTAATCATTTATTGTTATTACAAAATTAAATAACCACCTATAGTTCTAATTGCGCATGCTCCTCTTCTGTCCTATTTAAATAGGAACCAGTCTTACCTAAAGCAAATGACAAAGCTGCAGTACGTCAGGGGGAAAAAACAAAGAGGGAGTCTGTTCTCCAATCCTCGTCACTGTTGGGTACCACCTAGGAGAAAAATAAAAAGTTAATGCACTATTTAAGAGAACGAAATCCAAACTAAATATATACGTTGAGCTGTAGGTTTCAGATCCAGATAGCTCGGTGCAAGATAGTGTTACACTGTTGGGTCCCAGTCACACTAGACGTGCCTTGCAAAATGAGATGTAAATATGCTGAGCACTATAATATCTCTGGGTTCATGTGCATAATTAACTCTAAGTCAGTGCTTGTATTGATTTTCCATATGTTTTAATTAAACAGTTATTGGCTAGAGTTCACTCAAAAATTCGTAATTTATTAGGACAGCCTCTATGTTCTGTGGAAATGATCTATTTGTTGATTTATGATTTATCAGCTGTTCATTAAGATTAAGAGACTTTTCTGCACTCCCTTTGGACTTTTGCTTAAGGTACTGAAGTACTGGACTTCTCCGAGCCATTTCGTTAAGAAAGAGGCATGCCAAGGGAGAATGCACGGATAGGTCTAATCACTTCTCCGCGTTTCAAAATTATATTAACTGCACAGTACCAAACCTCAGAATATAAAATGTCTGAAGTTACACGAGATTGTAGAATGAGAAAGTGAGGGGATCCGTAGAGGCTGCCGCTCTCATTTTTTTGTTTGTTTATTATTATTATTATTATTATTATTTTAAGAATGTTTGCAAACAGGTGGAAATGCTTCAAACATGGACAGGGATATTAAAAAAAAAAAAAAAAAAAGGAAAAAAAGCAATATAGGTGTTCCCTTGACAAAAGTTCAGAAGCCTGTGGTCAGAGGACCAATGCTGCGGCCATCCCCCAGAAAAGAAATCCATCTTTCACGCCAATTTACATAAATCAGCCACCGGAAAAAAAAAAAAAGCCAAAATCTTGTGGCATTCCACAGCAATGACCCAGAAGAAAACAGTGACATTTTGCCAAGAATGTCTGCTAACTGGATATATTATGAATTGCGCCTGATAAAAAAAAAAAATGTTATCCATTGCATTCGAACTTAAAGCATTTGAAAAGCAGGACCAAACAGGTCGGTAAAGTCACATTTTAGAGGTGGGCTTTCTTTTTACGGGTTGTGATAATACATACAAATGTTCTCGGCTCGTAAGTATTTTTCATACATGGAAAATGCCTTTGAACATTACATCTAGAAAGAAACTGTCAAATTCATCAGCTGTTTGGCCTATTTGCAAGATTAGTTTTCTGTCCAAAAAGCAGTGTATAAACTTGCTTCCTGCACTGAATATGGGAAAAAGCAGCATTCCCTTGCAGGTGCTTAGGAAATGCTGCAGTCCTCTATAAGAAGAAAAGCAAAATAGAAGGTGCACTTTAAGGAGCCCCTTACTTTTCCTATGAGAACTAAAAGAAATACGCTTTCTGGAGCAATTTTCCTAAGCAAGAAATGAAAGATAATCCTTTTATTGAAAGATAGTACAATTTATTCAAAACAACATCTTCTTGTACTAATTTTGTTTGCTCGGAGCGGTCATGGGAAAAAAAAAATGTGCAGGAACACACACGTTTCTTGGCATCTATGAAGAGATGCAAAGCCAATTTAACCGTATAAAATAGGTACAGATAACAGAAAAGCTAGAGAGGAAAAATATTTTAAAAATTCAGAACGACAGATTTGGACACTAGTTTCTATTTTGCTTCCTGATGATTGTCCACGTCCGCAAACCCCCGCTCAGCTCACCAATTTCTTCACCTCTACCTTTAATTCTGGATTATGTAAACAGATCCTTATCCAACGTTTGAAAAAAAAAAGAGTCTGGGTGAGTTATCTGCACCCCAAGGCAATAAAATAGTACCATTTTTAAACACAAGAGCTAGTTGCTGAGTAATTTAGAACAGGCCGCTAGTGTACTGACATAAGACTGAAACAAAACCTACTCTGCCAAGATAAATTTACCCTGCAAAATAGGATCATAAAGTTGAAAGACTGCATCTGTCCCCAGCTTTCCTATCCTTTGTACTGCTCAGCAGACTAGGTAGTATAAATTGTCTTTTCCTATTGTGTACAACTATCTCCTAGATAACAGCCTTAAGAATTTTACTTAACACAGATTCTTAGAGAATATGCACTGCTTGGCAAACTTTTTTTTTATGCTGTTTGCTGGCAGAGTATGAACAGGAATTTGTATCTGCTGAAAAGTAAGTTTCTCTTTTGTTGTTTTGTCCCAATTTCTTTTTTTTTTCCCTTCATTTCGCATTATCCATTTCTAAAAAGTATTGCCTGTTCGGCTGAACACCGGGCCCAGAAATTATTTATTTCTGTAATTTGAACCATGTGGAATAAGAACATAATTTATTTTGACAACCCTCTAAACAAACATGACTGGTATATGGTAAGGTAAATCTGGAAAATTCACACCGCTAAGATGCTCTTGCAAAACAGGATATATCAAAACACACTTTTTCAATATTTTATCGCAGCTTCACCAGACATGAATTGTACATTCACAGGTCATATATTAATTACGTCTTGGCTATAGTTAAGCTTTTGTAGTGAAATAGAAAGGGGGAAAATATTTGAGAGGATATTAATTCATTGTAGATAAGAAATTCTATATTCTAATGAATATTTGCCCAACAATTTATGAGCCATGCTACAGTTTGCTAAGAAGACAAACTACCAGGGCATGTAAGAAGGCCATTCAAGTCTAAGTGAGCGGGCAAGAGTTAATTCACACTAATGAAAAATTTCAAGAACTCAGTCAGCCTGTGCCTCAGATATCTCTTCCAAACGCCTATAAAATCATCATTCACATGTTATCAGGGAATCAAGTGCTGACAAGCTGGAAGACCACCGCCAGGAATGTTAATAAATAGAGAACTTAAAAAGAAAAAGTCCATTACAAATTACTGTGGTTTAGTGTCGAAAGTGGAATCATTGATTATCCTAGTAGATCGTAAAAAAAAAAGAAAAGAAAAGAAACGTATACAGTTAAATGTAGTGGATTAGAACCGACTTATTATTATTTTTTTTTTTTTTACAAATTTGTTGATCTTTTAAAAGATATTATTTCCCACACGCGAAAGAACCCAATTTAATTAGAATAGGCGGTTTACATTGGTCTGTCTTTTCCCTTGTTATTAAAGAGCGTAAATCATGTTGTGAATAGGTATTACAAGTGTGCATTTTTTTTTAAAGATGTATTCTTTTGGAGTATGCTGTGCTCAGATATGGGGGAGAATAAATACTGCCAGCAGCTATAAAAGATTATTCCCCTATGTCTTTTATCATTCTTTCTTTTCGATGGACGTCATTAATAGGGGAGGCCATTAGGAATAAATCTGTCTCTGCACTCAAGCTTTGGGAGGCAATGAATGGTTAAGGGGGGGTGGGGGAAGAGAGGAATGAACCTTTTATTTCATTCGTAGGCCACTAAACCATGAGTAACTGATAGGGACAGGAGGCCCTCAAAAACGCAAATAAATAAATAAATAACAAAATTATAAAAATAAAACGAGGCAATTCAACACAACTTGACTGAAACGGGTCATGGACAAGAAATTTCTTTTTAATCATGTTCATCCTGATTTCTTGCGCATATCAGATTGGTTATTATGCTGGAAAATCATGATTATTTCAGGATGCTTTCTTTTGTCATTGCTTGCATTTTTAAGGGCCCAGGCACCTGTTTGATGTCTTGGTTTTCTTCATGTATTTGTCACTTGTTACAGTTCATATTCTTCTTACACCCCCTGTTAATTGTAAACTGGCATGATGTGATTGTATCATGAATGCCGGTATATAAAAACGAAAAATAAATAAATACATGTATTTAAAATCCGATAAACTCAGAGTAAATCCCCAAGCTCAATTTATTTATTTTTTTATGTGCTTTCTTCTAACTGGAAAAACTACTACTGCAACATTCCTTGACTTAAAAAAAAAAAACATTTTAATGGTCCCTTCTGAAATTGTTCTTCAAATGCACATTAAAAACATGTGTGCTTAAATAACTTCCACCCCACTGGTATTTATGGTAAGCTAAATGTCTCTGATTACATCAGCTCATGAGGAAAGCAAACAGCAAGCTATAACCAAACTTAATATTCATATTAAAATCTGGACTGGAGGTCTGGGATACTAAAACGATTCTGGGCAAGTCACAAAAAAAGGAAGTGATCCTCACCAGAGCCTGATCTGCGCAATCTAAGGACGTTTTAGAATCGGACCCTTTCATCTGATTTTAAATAAAAAACTTCAGATGAACCGGTGCTACCTACCTGTTAAAGGCTGGCTACGTACCGAGCTGTTATGCACCCTGACATCTGCATAAATTGACAGCTTAGTCAGACCTGATCGCCTGCGCGCAGCAACCCGGCGTGCGCATAACTGTTGGCATTGAATACTTGCAAAGTAACTTCATGGAGTACCAATGCATTGTTTTGAACAAGGTGGATATATATATATATAGAGAGAGATATTTTTAAATATAAGGAAAAGAAATAAGGGTAACAGAAGGAGGGGGGAATGCAAACCCTTCAATCAATGAAACCCTCTGCCCACTATCGCACCAAAACTAAACGCCTCTGTGCCAATCCTTGTGGATCCTTCAGCTACAGCCCCCATCCTCCACTCCCCCTTTCACCAACCAGCTCCGCAGGGCGAGAAGCTTCTGGTCTGAGACCCATCTGAGAGGGCGGGGGGGGGGGGGGGGAACGGGCAAAGAGAGAGAAGGAGCCCCTGCTGCTATTTACCTACTACCGGTGCCCGGCTCCCCGGCTCGGGTGGGAGGCAGAAGCTGAGCTCCGGTGCAGGGAGTGCCAGGGGCTGAGCGGGAGCGGGCATGCTCCGAGCTCCCCGCTGCAGCGCAGGGCCGGGTGGGGATCTGGCTTGCTCCTCTTGCCGCTCCGGTCCCCGCTCGCTCGGGCTCTGCCAAGGAGAAGATCTGAGATTGCACTGAACTCTTTCCCCCAGCCCGCCTCCTTATTTCAAGAAGCCCGGCCAGCGCGCATGCGCGCCAGCCCCTCGGGTCCGCCCCGCCCCCTCCCCTCCCTCTCTTGCTTGCAGCAACCGGGCTCAGGGAGGAAAGACCGAGTGCAACTTTTTATTAGCAGGGATCATGCAGCTATGCAAGGATTTCATCGCGATCGTCCAAAGAAAGAAAAGCAGAGGGATTGTGTGTGTGTGGGGGGGGGGGGGAGGGGGGTTTAGTTGGGGAGGGAGAGGGAGGATGGATCGATTTAACAACACGATATTCATAGACAATGTCAAAATTGCCATGAATTCACTATTCGGTTTACTCTGAATTATAATAATAACTTTTTATACCTCGTTATTAAATCGTTCTTCAAAATTAACAACATAATTTTTAAAACATGAATAGCATCCTGCAGTTTATTGAGAAAAACAAAACATGCTGGCACTTTTCCATTCTTCAACTATTTGTTCAGCACGACTAATGAATATAGATTTTGTTTTTCTTTTCTTTTAGCTCACATCATACAGTTGCAGGTTCACTCTCAGCAATGTCACAATCAAAGCGTGCACAGTCAGGAATCCCAGGGCTGGATCTGCTCTGCTTATTGTTATAGCCGTCCAGCTAAGCTGCTTGAAGTCACTGTGGAGGTGAGAAGAAGAAGCCCAAGGAAAGGTGAACCTCCGAGACAAAAGCAAAGCCCAACTGGGAGAAAGTCAGGGCACACTGTGCCCTCTTAATTATAACACTGCGCACATTGCGTTCATTGTTGTGTCGAAGCACCACCGGAATTTTAATGCCGCAAAATATGATCCCATAAGTCGAAGACAACCACATAGCACCCATTGCATACGGCAGCAGCTGGCCTCATCCATTCTGCCCGGTTATTCCTGTCCACGCTGCAAGGCTCTATCCCAGCTCGCAACCCCAGAAGCTTCCCCGCTTGTAGGATACAGCTCCTTCCTCATCCAGGTCACTTTTCATGGTCTTCCTCTTTGGTTCTCTCCTATTCTGGACTGATGAGCGCACTCGTTCCCTTAGGTAAAGAAACACCCAGCCCCCCGCCCAATTAATTCCTAGTGTCTTTACCACTGTTAAACAATGCTCCTGATAATATAGGACAATAGTAAAAATGCAGCGATCACCTTCTCTGTTATATCCATGAGGTGACTAAGGTATAGCTTTCCTTTGCTGTAAGATCTGCTGCAACAGCATAACACCCCCCCCCCCACCCTTTTATCTGCAAACTAAAAATTATTTAGAGGATAGCTTTTGGAAAGTCAAGTGTCTGCATATTGACAACATTTGGAGTATAGAAGCTGTCCAAAAATATGTGATCATCAATGTCAAATGGGCAACTTTATTTTAAAGATTCAGTACATTCATTCCGAAAGCCTGGGGGCGGGGGAATAGTCAGACTGTCCAGATGTGCTTGGAAAGTCCTTTAGAAGGAGAGTGTGAGAAAGTCACCATTCTTGACCCCCTTGGCTCGGAGGATGCACGTCGCAGACCAGCAGAGCTCCCGCACCTTTCCCTGGAGCTCTGCCCTCCCTTAGGCTTCCCATCCTGCCCGGGACGAGACCGTGGAGGTGCAGAGTCTCCAAGAGCCTGCACATCAAGATCCCCTCTCCGCCACAAAAGAGATGGACCAGAGGAGACGCAAGTCAGGTAAAGCAACAAACGGAACATCGATTGCTATCTACTGATATTTACTTTCTTGACTAAATTTGGCTCTGGTTAAAGCCATCATCTGAAAATCGGAGGCGTTCCAAGGTTGGGTGAGGTTTTTTATTTTTTTTTCTTCAAAATCCATGCTGGCGGGGAAGTGAGGGAATCATGAAGGATTGGGGTGGTGATGGTGGGGGGTGTCATTGCCTGGTGGGCCACCTTTCACTCAGGAAGCATCTTTCTCCGAGGAGAGCAGAACGAGCTGCAGGTAGCTGGCAGCCAGGGATAGCAACTCATGGGAACTTCTGATTCAAACAAGCTGACATTTCTTCCTTTCTTTTTTCTTTTTTCTTTTTTTTGTTACACATCAGAACAAAAGCTGGGAATAATAGTAATAATAATAATAATAATGATAATAATAAAAACAGCAGTGGATAATTACCTCCCCCAGCCGAAAAGAAAAAAAAAAGACGTTTTCAAACAGCTCATGGCCAGAACTGGCAAGTAGGAATTCCATTCTACAGTAGCACATCTGCACTTGATACATAAATAGTAATTGAACGACTTACTCATAGAATATTATTCTCTTCTTTGTTATACAGAAGGAATATAGAAATGTTTTAACTTAATTTTATACTGATTTTTTTTTTCTGTCCTTTAGGTTTTCTTTTTTCTTTTTAGTTATTTTAACATTCACTTTGCAGCTGTCCAGCAAACTACTTTTGCTAGTTATGGAGGGAACCTGAGCCAGAATGCAGCAGATTTCTATGGAAGAGATTCCAACTCTTATCTTATTGCAATTTACATTATGTCACTTAGCAGCACTATGTAACGCAACACCACCTATAATATAACTAATCAAACCCGAATCTACAAATTCACCAGGGGTGGGTGTAAGGGGCCAGGTTGGTGTTTTATTCCCCCCCCCCCTTCACATTTCAGCATTTGGCTATCTAATCTCTTCTGCTACAGATTAGCGCTGCTAGACGTGACAAGCCAGCTCTAGCCATCTGAAATCAGATGCCAGCGAATTCATCATCGCTTGGAGAACTTTACAAACGTCCAATAATCGGAGCGTTTTCAGTCCCTAAGCATCTCCCGTTTGGAAGGCAGCGGACCATCTACTCAGGAGCAATGAAATCGATAAACGCCAAATAAAATAAGAGAAGAACTAACATGTTTCTCTGAATCTAGCAAGGACTAGTGTTGCATCTTGCGAAGGAAATCATTATTGTAATCTTATCGGTTGATCTGATATGAAATGAGACTTTTAAATGAATGTGGTATTAGTTTCTGACTCAATATTTCAAAAATGCCAGTTTATTGCCAGTTAACCATTATTATACAATAGACTTTAGACTTTCTAAAAAGAAGTCGTTAAAAAAAATACACTCCGAAAATATATATTTTTAAAAGAAACACGTTAGGGTTTTTGGTTTTTTTTTTTCTACTTTTAATAGAAGCAGCTAAATGCTTGCAGACCATAATCCATGAAATAATCCGTTTTACTTCCAGAGCAATAAATTTCCAGTTCAGAGTTTCCTTTGTCTCCCGCAAAGAAGCGACAGGTAAAGCGCGTTGGCTGTCGGATAGCTTGCACTCCTCGCCTATTGGATTCATGGAAGCCATTACTACGAAACCGTATTGGGTTGCATTTTAATACGGGGAAATAAGGTTCTACTGGATGAACCTGGATTTTCCACATTGAGTGATGGGGTGGATTTGCCGACAAGAAGTGGCAGCTGTATTAATGGTCCAAAATCCTTGACCCTCTACAGAGGGTTGAATAAAAACACACGTGCCACTTTACATTTGGGAACAGGCCGACAAAGAAAGGCACACGTGCAAGCTACAAACCTTTAAAACCACAAATCAATTTGTCGAACCAAATAAAACAAGGAATAGATTCAGCACAAGGGCATTTTTTTGGCTTTCAGTCCTCTTTTGGATTTTGCCGGTATGAAGCCAGTTTGAGGTTTATTATTCAGACAAGGAGATCAAAGGAATACAAGTCCGGAGACAGGGGAATCCCAGTTTGATCAGGACTTTGAAGGTTTGCAGTTTACTCTGCAAACGAAAAGGAAAAACATGTTGCACTTGGTCTGAAATAAATGGCTCTATTAAAATGTAAATGCATTGAATAATTTATATACATATCGTTACCAATTTCTTATTAACTTAAAATTCACTGGTTTTTAGAATACTGAGGTTAAGATACACATTTATGAGATAATAGATGCATATAAATAAGACAAATCTAACGAAATAAAAAAATTAAATTAGGAGTAGTGTTGCCACCCGCATTTTTCTATTACAGTAGAGATGGCCGGATGGATAACTAGGCAGATAGGTATAGAGACTACTTTGATATATACTAGTATCATAAAAGAAAACAAAATTCTATGCAATTTATCTTCTTGCAAGAATTCAAACGTTGTTTTGGTTCACCTTTTGCTGAATATTGGTCCGTTGTGTAAAGCATTCGATTATTTCTCAGCGAAGGTCATTCTTTAAACAAGAAGTAGTAATCGCGCCTCCTTTTCGCTATGACCAGATTCGCACGCAGCTCGAGCCCTATGAAAGGAACAGGGACGCGAAACGCAATCCTGAAGAGAACGCGCCACCTGCTGGTGACAGGCAGTAACACTCAGCACTGGCAAGCTCTCCGCTAACTGGTTTCACAAATTATTTAGCTTTTCTAGTTCCCTTTTCAAAAAAAAAGTTATATTCTGTATTGCCTTGGATATTGCTCATTCTCGATTCCTCCCTTACTTTTCTCTCCCTCCATCGGTAACTTACCATATATCACTAGGGCTTCCAAGGCTAAGATCGCTAGGGATTTATTGTTTAAAGTGCCTCTGTGCTCCAGGAAGTGGCTTGCGCCTTTTGAGTCTGCTCAGTCATTCACGTTCACAGTTTTACTGTACGTTTCAGGCTCTCATGGTCAGGGGCTGTGGAAGACCACTAGCACTGACTTCAGGACAAATTCCTCTTCACGACGACTGTGCCTGAGATCTCAAACTCGTCTCAGGAGTTTTGTGAAAGACAGAAAGAATGACAGAGAGTGACAGATAGAGCGAGCGAGTGTGCGAGTGTGTGTGTGTGTGTGTGTGTGTGTGTCAGAGAGAGAGAGAGAGAGAGAGAGAGAGAGAGAAGGAGATAGAGACAGAGAGGGTTTTATATGAATACCGAAGTAATCCTGGTAGGTAACAGAAGAATAAAAACATGATGAAATGAAGCAGAGACCTGCCCTTTACTTAGCTTGTTTTCCACGTTGCACTGATAAGGGTATTTCTGCTTTATACTAAGGATTTTGTTCCCAAAAGATTATTTTCCACCGTTCTGCATCTGCGGGAAATCTCGAAAACAGGACCCTAAAAGGTATGACCCCCACCGCATTAAGAAAAGTCAATGAAATGTCAAGTATGGATACCTTACCATTAGATTACACCTTCGTACTTTCTGCATAGGACAATGAGGCCATGCCCACACAACAGAATTATTCTTGCGAATCACTGCCCAGACCAGTTTATTTGCATTGTTTTAGAGCAGCTACCTATCCCGTGGAATTAAAGTGGCTCTCCACAGAACGAATCAAACAGATGTTCAGCTGAATTTTCAAGAACGTTTTCAAAAGAATTGAAACCTGCAATACAAGGCTATTTTTAGTGGCTTTTAACCTTTTAAACCGCTTGCCAAACATGTCCATGCCACCTGCTTGTGAGAGAGCTGTTTATTTATTTATTTAAAAGTTCTTATATATCGCCTATACAAACAATGTAAGGAATAAATAATATCAAGAAAGTAGGAATAATACAAAAAACAGTGTATAAAAATATTAAAAATATAAAAGACTAAAGATAATGAGAGTAAAAGAAGAGTTGTGGTTAAAAATATAAATAAAATATGGGTAGATGGGGAAGAAGGGTATGAATACAGTAAGTATAAATGACATGGGTGAGGCATTAGGGTGGTTTGGTATTTTCTTTTGCAACAAAATCTGAGCATTTTTTTATACCATCTCCAGAAAATTACCTGATGCCAATGCATTTCAATTGGAGATGACAGCATTTTCACCCGTCCCCAAATCTGTTGCTTAAGATACCTCCAATGTTGACATTTGGTAGAAAGAAGGTCTGGAGATCCTGGATCATGTTCTGCAAGTGGAAGTGACAGGTGGAAGTCATCACATTAGCATTCTTTCCAGTTCTAAGCCTAGCTGCAGTGGAATTTTTCAACATCAGGGTGGGGGAGGAGGGGCTTGCTCTAAGATTATTGGCTACAGAATTGTGAGGGGTCAGAATACCTCTTAGAGCTCGAGCCAGAACTGAGGTGAAGAGGCCATAAATGGAGTTTGGCCCTCATAACAGTGGTAGCCTAGTCTTGTAGGTCGAAGCTGTGAAATCGCAGAGGCTTATTTATTAAAACAGTGCACCTATTTTTGTTTTATGCAAAAATTCCCCATTTTGCAAATAATGAGTTTGTTTGTTTGTTTTTTTTTTTTTTTATAAATTTGGTGCAACATTTGCACTGGAGAAACCTTTACTAAATGAGTCCAAAGCATTTTCAGCCTGAGCAACAATATCATGAGTAAGCCTGAACCTATTATGTCTTGAAAGCTGGGCAGTTTTGGGTCTGGCTAATATAATACTAGGATGGGAGATATGTGGGAAGGGAAATTTGTCACTTCTTTCTGTGACAATGAAATCACTGCAACTTCTTACCAAGAAAATCACAGTTGCATGATGAAAACAGGTAAAGCACATCCCACCATCAAGACATCTCAGGTACCTTGCTTGAATCCCATCCATGCTCTTCTTACCACTTGATCCTTAATGTTTTTAAAAGCTCTAATAGAAACACGTTGGCAAAAAAGGACCATAAGATGCATCCAGTCTGTTGAATCTCCCGCCAGTCGCAATACTGCAGACCACACTATCTTCTTCAGTTTCCCAGTCACTTTTTTGCACCTCAAGATCCTCTGTGCTTATCCCAATCTCTTCTTCAATTCTGTTACCATGTTTTCCTTTTACCATCCTCCACGGAGAGGCAGTTCCACATATCTACCACCCTTTTGGTGAAGAAATATTTCTTCATGTTACTTCTGAGTCTATCTGCTTTGAATTTCATATCATGATCTCTAGATATAGAACTTCTTTTCACCTGAAGAACTTCATTTCCAACAGAACAGTATCATTTGTTTTAAAGTTATTTAGTTAGAAGATAAAACAGACAACATTCAGATTCTTTTGCTGTTGTTTTGATTTTTGCTTCATTCTTGGTGATATATTCCTTAGGATTGAGCATTTTGAAAGCTTTTTATCAGTTTGCCACTGTTATGGAGTTAAGCAAAATGAATGTGCCCTTCTGGTGATCTTTATCCAGACTCAGGAAGAGACTGGAGGGTTACATGTGAAGCATACACAGAACAGGAATGACTAGTGGCATTTATTGTTTTATTTATTTTATTTGTTTGTTTGTTTTTCTATACCAATGTTCATCGCACATATCACACCGGTTTACAGGGTAACAGAGAAGCCTATTGATGTAGACTTCTTGTTTTACATTGAAACATTGTAACATTTTAGGTTAAGCTTAATATTTTCCATTGAACATTTTCCATTGAACATTTTTCCATTAAACTTTGTAGCATTATGTATTGGACTTTATAAGAAAAAAACTTGCATTGCATTTCACATAATATTGCATTGAACTTTGTAGCATGGGTACTGATTGGTCTGTGAGGAGACGTTATGTATTATATTAGCATCTAGTGTAGTAAGAAATCTTGGATGGTGGGTGGTGGGTGGTGGTTGGGTATGATTTTTTTGAAGAGCCATGTTTTGAGGTTCTTTTTGAATGATTGGGTTGTGGGGTTGAGTCTGAGTTGGGGTGGTAGGCTGTTTCAGAGTGTTGGGTCTGCCACTGTTAGGGATCGTTCCCTTGTTGAGGTTAAGTGGGCCATTTTTGGTGATGATGTAGGAATGAGACCAGTGTTTGTGGATCGGAGTGTTCTCTGAGTGGATTGAAAGTGAAGGGCAGGGCTCTGCCAGTCAAATATTTCAGTGTATAGTGCTTTGTGTATGAGTGTTAGGACTTTGTATTGAATCCTGTATATGATGGATAGCCAGTGTAGGTTTTTGAGGATTGGTGCGATGTGTTCAGATTTTTTGGTATTAGCGAGTGATCTTGCTGCTGCATTTTGTAGCAATTGGAGTGGCCTGAGGGTGTTGGAAGGGAGGCCAAGGAGTAGGGCATTACAGTAGTCAAATTTGGAGAAAAGTGGAGCTTGGAGAACTGTTCTGTAGTCTTGGGCATAGAGGAGTGGTTTGATTCTTTTGAGTATTTGCAGTTTGTAGAATCCATCCTTTATTATTGATTTTATATGATTTTTCATGTTGAGTTCATTGTCGATGATAACACCGAGATCTCTGGCTGATGCAGTTATTCTGTCGTCTTTTGCAGGTGCTGGGTTGTGGTCTTTGAGAGTTGTGATGTTCTTGTTGTTGATGTGAAGTATTTCAGTTTTGCTGTGGTTGAGGTTGAGGGACATTTGAGATAGTAGTTGTGTTATCTGTGGGAGGAGGTTGTCCCAGGTTTTTAGTGTGTTTGTGTTAGGAAAGCTCTGTGTTATAGCTAGGAGTTAGCAATCTGTTATGAATCTGCTTCTAAAGAATGGAGGAGCTAGCGATCTGTTAGGTATTACTCCTGCGGAGTGGAGGCATTAACAATCTGTTACACTTTGCTCCTGTAGAAGGAGTTAGTAATCTGTTGTGAACTGGCTCCTGTGGAAGGAGGAGTTAGCCATCTGATATGCTCAGCTCCTGTAGTGGGAGTAGTAAACAATTTGTTAAGGTATAGACTGCGGAGGTAGCAATCTGATAAGAATCTGTAGCTGAAGACTCCTGATGAGAAATGGGTAGCAATCTGTTATCAGCGGAGTGCTTGGAGAGGACACTCAACTGTAGAGGAATGTAGATAGGTGGATCCTTGGGCTGATGGCAGATGACTGCACCCTCAGGAGGATATCATGAGAGGGACCGCCAGCTAGGCTTGGATATGGAGACAGACACAGCTAGTTCTTTTATTAGACAGGTTAGTAGAACCACCAGAGATGGCAGTAGTGAGCTGATATTCCCGGCAGGGCTGAAGTCCCTCAGGTACTGGAACAGCGATCCCAGGGTTACTGAGCTGTAGAGAAACTATAGATAGTGAGTAGACAGGGTATGCGGTGTACATAGCCAGGACTGGATGACAAAACTCACATAGGGTCTTAATGAAGCTCAGTAGCTGGAAAGGGTTAGGCCCTCGAGGAGCACGTACCTGGTTACAGGAAAAGCTCAGAGAGAGTGATAGTAACTCACAATATCTGTATCTGCGATAGCTACCAGGCAGTAGAGAATCTTCAGAGTGTACAGGAACATGGGCCCTCGAGGAGAGAGTACCGGTTCCTATCGGCAATATGAAATAAAGAAAAGAGAGTGGGGTACCCGCTCGGTAAGTCCGAGGAGGCAGAGTAGCTTGGACGAATCCTTGCACAGTAGCTTGGACAGCCGAAGCGAGTCCTTGCTAACTCAATTCGTTAGCAAATACTAAGACCTTTTATATTGGAAGCGGATGACGTCATCTCGGGGGACGCCCCCAAGGTTCGTGCCCTTGCTGGTACATAATGGGAGCACTCGCGCGTGCCCTATGTGATCAGGCAACATGGCGGATCCACAGCATCGTGCTGTTCCGGGGACACCGGAAGGAGACGGCAAGAAGACGCTGCGGCAGCTAGCCGTCCATCAGACCCGGAGGGAGTCGCCACAGAGGTAAAAATGGCGGAGTGAGGGCGTCGAGCAGCGATGACGCAACAGTTTGTGATAGTTTCTTTTATGGGGAGGAGAATCTGAAAATCATCTGCATATAGGAAGTAGGTTAGATTTAGTCTGGTTAGAAGTGTGCAGAGGGGGAGGATGTAGATGTTGAAGAGGGTGGAGGAGAGAGATGATCCTTGAGGTACACCATGTATAAGGTGGATTTGTTTGGATTCGGCGGTGTTGAGTCTGACTTTGTATGACCGCTTATCAGGTATGATTTGAACCATTTAAGTGAGGTGTTGCAAAGACCGATGTCACTTAGTCTGTTTAGTAAGGTTTCATGGTTGACAGTGTCAAAGGCGGCAGAGATGTTGAGAAGGATGAGGAAGTATGATTGGCCACGGTCCAGGTCTCTTAGGATGTGGTCTGGGAGGGAAAGGAGGAGCGTTTCGGTGTTGAAGTGTTTTCTGAATCTGTGTTGGGATGGGGATAGGATGTTGTGGTTTTCCAGGTATGCTGTGAGTTGACGGTTGATGAGTTTTTCAAGGATCTTGGCGAGGAAGGGAAGGTTGGAGATGGGTCGGTAATTGTTGAGTTGTGCTTTTTTGAGGATTGGTTTGATGCTGGCACACTTGAGAGAGTCAGGGAAGTGCCTTGTTTGAGTGATATATTAACTATGTCTGCTATGGGTTTGGCTATGGTGTTTGAGATTTGCTTTAGGAGTTTTATAGGAATGGGAGTTGATGGGGGGGGGGGGGGCAGCTGGGTTTAGTTTTTGAATTATTGATTCTACTTCAGTTGATGCATCTGTTTCGAATTGAGTCCAAGATGGTGTGGAGATTATAGGAGCAGGAAGGATACATGTTAGGAGGGTCTCATGCTGCATGGTGCATGGTGCAGAGGGGTCAATGGTCAGGGGTGGGGGCTCATTTGCTTTATCCTCTTCTGCCCCTCCCTGGATTTTAATGATTAACCATTGTTGTTACTCATTCTATGATTCTGCATTTATACATTCCTGTTTTCATTATGCCTTCTCCTCCCCAACCTACCCTGAAAACTTTCTGTGGGTGCACCTGCTGACATGGTTCAGGGAAGAAAACAGGTGGGAATGATAGACTTTTCATTCTGAAAGGGTCACAAGAAGAAATAAAATGACATAAAAATGCAATGGAACAAAGAACGAATTAAAGAAAGAAGGAGAGGCACATAGCAGCTCCGTTGAAGGGACATTGCAGCACTGTCCTGATGTACTTTAGCTGCAATGCTGCTGCAGCCTCCCAGCCTGCACTTGCATTACACAGCAATCTGATTCTGCCAGAAGAAACACCAGGGGTGTGGATCCTCTGTTCTGAAAGCTTTGACTCAAGAGGAGTGTCATTTATTTCAATAGGGATTAAGTGTTATTTCATGTTTTATTTGTGAACCATGTGCAAAAAAGCAAAAAAAAAGTTACTTTAAAACCTTGGGAAGCATCCAGCACAATATAAGTCCCAGAGCACTAGCATAGTTTACACTTACATTTAACCTGCGCTGACTCAGATAGCCTTTGCTGTTTAAAATTAAAATAATAAGACTATATAGAGAATCAAATTAATCTGAAAACTATGGCACTAGTTATTTAACTTTCATGGTCAAATCCCTCACTCCTCTCTTTATCTCTCCCTTACTCTCTCTTTACCTCCCCATTTTTCAATATTGACTTTTCAAACTCTGATGACTACATAGAACATCATGAATTATAATGATATGATTTCGTTGTTACATACAGACCTATCAGATGTGTGCCTAGGGTGGCCTAATTTGGGGGAAGAGCACATTTCCTGTCCCCCTGCACTCCTTCAATCATACCCCAAGACTTAGAAGGCACTCCTTCTGCTTCAGCCACAACTGCCTCCTATCCCCGACCTCAACTTTATCAGTACTCCTCAGAGCACAAAGGGGCCCTGCCTCATATGGGCTTCTTGGCAGGGGTGGGGGACCATGAGCACAGGCTTGGTCCACATGCTCAGTGCGCTTTGAGGGTTGCCACTAGATCTGAGGTCCAGGGGCACCGGGCATATCTTGGAAGTTTGTTGGGGGGGGGGGGTGGGGGGCATTGCATTGTGGAACTGACATTGAATCAGTACCTAAAGGGGTCAGACCACTAAATCCAGCCCTGGGAACATCTGATGCAAATGAAGCTTAAAACAGACATGAGCAACATTTCATGGTACATTCTCCTTTATCTGCTATTTAGTGCATTTTCACGAAGGTCTACAATTTAAAATCTGCCTCGGACCAGGGGTTAATTTTTTTGCATGTACATTTATAAGGGGTGCAGCTGCCAGTAAGCTTTTGTCACTTACAAATGAAGCAGATGTATAAAGGATGATACTAAAAGTTTACCATCAGGTCCCTGAGCTGGAACACCTATTCCTGCATTTCTCTTTGGAAAAATAAAATAACTCCAACACACATTTTTTTTGATAACTTTCAACAAAAATCTACATTTATTTACACCACATAAATGTCTTTACAAATGAAAGTTTGGCACATAACAATTGGTGTTAAAACATTGGTGTACACTCTACAATGTATAGGTCATAGTACTTTTACTGTCTGAAAGGACCATTACACAAGGTACTAAAGACTGACACAATTGGCATGATTATTGCTGTTCAACTATGTGGGTCATTAGTCCAAAGACCACTGCAGGTATTCTCAGTCTTGTCACAAGCATCAGTCTGGTTGCTCTCATTGCCCAATCATTTTGTTTGACTGTGGAACTTTTGAGAACCTCCTAACATGTATCCTTCCTGCTGCTACAATCTCAACCAGGGCTTAAACTGCAAGAATTGTCCTTTTATATCTTTAGATTGCCTGCACAGGACACCATTGGAATTAAAGGCTGGTTCTGTCCCAAACACTACAGGGTGCTGGTATTGGGGGAATGGCCAGATGCTAGTGCCTTCTGCAGTCAGGGCACCCCAGATTCCCTTCTTGATATTAATTGAATGGATGTGTCGTATCTGATTGCAGCACCATCTGAGGCCAGTCTTTCTACTGCTTGCAGCTTCTCCTTGCTGGCTGTCATGTGAGGGTATACATCACATCAATCATTATAGCTTCTAGGATGATGCCATCACATCCTATGCTCCAGTTCCTCTGCTTTTTCTGTCAACTCCCCCTGAACATCCTCTACCTCCTTTGTATATATCTGAGGTGAGTGATTGTGGTCTGGTTTCCATCTCCTGGAAGTCTCATGCCGTCTTTCACCTCTTCTCATGGGGTTCTCCTGCTTTAGTTCTAAGTAAGTACTGACAAGCAGTCCCATGTGCCAGGCTTGCTTTTATACAGGTTTGGAGCAAGCAGGGCAGTGCCTTGAGGAAATGAGGACTAAGCAAGCTCAGTTTAGTGCATGCACACTATCTTGTTATTAACATACCATTTAGCAAGCCCATGAGAATATATATACAGTGACGCTGCACTTTTAGAGTTAGTGTACATGCCAATAACATGCATATTCTACTGAAACTATTTTTTTCAGGTGGGCTAAATATTTAGTGCACCGCACATTAAGTGATGTTCTAGCATGCAAATTCAAATTTTTAATGTAAGCATGTTTAAAAATCTTTAGGCCACTTTATATTGGATAGGCCCTTTATTGTCAGTGCTAATATTGTTAGCATTTTACAAAGAAGTTCTACCGCTTCCTTTAATTTCCAGTGATAACAAAGACCATTGCTTTGGGGTCTGATTCCTATGTACCTTCATTTTCATTATCTTTGCACTGCTACAGATTGGCAATGTATTCCAACACTTGCTAAATTAAACAGTCTTTAGTGTCCAATTAATCTATGACTGGTGAAAATCATTCAACATATACAGATGTTAGTCAGACACATTCATAGTATGAATTGACTCCTAAATATTTACTATTTTGGGGATTATTATGAGATTTTACCTTTTTTTTTTAGAGTGCCAGCTTCTTCTGACCAGATTTAAATGGTATTAGGAAAAAAAAAACAATCGGACATCCTCTTTTTGTGAAGTATAAATAACAGGTTCATGATTTGTAAGAGTAAAACAGGTCAAGTGCAGCAGTTTCTTTTGATATGGACCATGTGCAGAATAGAAATATTACTTCCTCCATGCTCCAGCCTGGACTAATTTAAGTGGCACATTCACATTACCATCTTTAGATTAGAACCTACTGCTGTAGTAGGATTTTCCTATGGAAAAATATGTGCATAATAATAATAATTATATTTAAAAGTCAAATAATATGGCAATTATTTAGTCAAAACAATTACATAAATCCTTAAAGCATTTAAAAGTGAGAGTTTTCCTCCATGAAGCAGCCTAGCGTTTAGTGTAGCAGGCTGAGAATCAGGAAATTCAGGATTCAGATTCCACTGATGCTCCTTGTGACCTTGGGCAAGTCATTTAACCTCTACCTCCTCACTTCGGCTTTTCTCCCATTCTGTGTCTATGGGAAAATGCTTATTAAATGAGGCCTTTAGATTGTAGGGACAGGAAAAAAACCTACATTTCTTGAATGCAACTCACTTTGAACTACCAATGGAAAGGCGTGAGCTAAATCTAAATAAAAAAATAATCTCTCACTATGATCTCTCTTCTCTATATAAGGTCTTAGCTCTTGTGGTGCTGTGTGCAGAAGGGGGAAAGGCACTCTTTGGAGCCAGAGTGTTCTCCTGAAATGCTGTGATGGTGCCCCTACCACTACTTTAAGGTCATACTGTATGAATGCACAGTTTGCTTGACCTTAAAGCCAGTCTTGCCTAGTGGTTAAAACAGAAACAGGAGAAGTTCTGTGTCACAATGTCAAGATTCTAACCCTTCTAACTCTCAGTGTGATCATGGGCAAATCATTTTATTTCTCTGTGCCTATGAGACACAGCTGAAAACAGGGTACACAACCAATGAATTTCTTTCTCTGTCTCTCTCTTCATATATATATGCAAATTGAACTGTATCACTCTCCTTCCCTGTACTATCTAGTATCTCCCCACTCCCCCTATCCACCCCTCTCATTATAGAAATTAAGCTCCACCCTTCCACCACCTCCACCCTACTCTCTAGGTCTGCTCCTTCTGTAGCTCTCCATGGAAAGTGATCCCCATCTCCTCTCTCTCTCTCTCTCTCTGCCTGTACTCTACAGCTTCATTCCTCTCTCTTTGTATTGTCCAAAACACTCTCTGCTATCATATATGGAAACTGAGCTCTGCCCCTCTCGCTCGCGGTACTCTCCAGCTCCATCCCCTCGCTACTATCATGGAGCACATCCCAAATCAGGGCTAACTCTCCATTATCACACATCTCAATTGCACACTTCCTATACTTCACAGTATTTCCCCATCCTTGGATGGGCTTTTACTACCAGAACCTATAAATAAATAAATACATAAATAAATATGGCTCTATGAGGTGCCTTGAGCTCTAAAATAAAGTACTTAAAGAATTAGCTATTGAAGTGTTGCACATAAGAAACATTGAAGAGTTGTCTGTTTTGAGCACCACCATTTTGAATAGCCGGTGAATGTTGTTTGCAAAGATCCCCGAGGAATCTATTTTTGGATGCAAAATGGGGGCCTTCAGTTGGGTATATTTAACTATCTGTTTACACCATGCTATAATCAAGCAGTTATAATACAAAGTGTATTCCTACAAATGGTGCTTTTTGTTGTATCTATCACATATTTTGGAAGGCAAGATTATGACTGAGTAGTTCACAAAAAGACATAAGAAAAAAATATATAAAAAAAGAAAAATGAATTACAAAAAGTTTCTAAGACAATAAGCTTCTAAGTGTTTTTATTTTATGCCAGTAGTGATTACAACAGCTTGAAGCCACTAGGCACAATATGAAATGGTCTAACAAGTGTGCTTGCTACTTTGGTGGCAAGTTATGAACTGGCTTTTCCCCCCATTTTAATTATATATATATATATATATATATATATATATATATATATATATATATATATATATATACACGCTAATCACCATATATACATACGCTAATCACCTGTGATTTAGGCTTTACCACTAAAGTTTATATATACAGACATATTTGGTATCGGCAATGAAGGTGGTCTATTATGTGATGTTTTTTCAAACTTCATCTGGAAGTATCTTTAGTAGCTATTCTTACAGTAACACTAAGTAATATAAAGGAATCTTGTGAAGATGGAAGTCCCAATCTATTTAGAAAATGTTTGCCATGAAAAATCTATTAGTTTTTTGAATCAGTTTGATGAAGATGAGTTGGCTAGTTTTGTTTTTGTTCATGTTGCTTTACCCTTTCTTTTTATTTTTCCATCTTTTGTATATGCTTATTTCTTGAATGGCATGCTCAGTTGACTCTGGGAGCCCTCGATGGCCCTAGAAGGGGGAGGGATACCTCCTCTGTAGCATACCTTCAGTGCCACGTGTTGGTCATCAGGGGCTAACACACATTAGAGACAGCCATCTTTCCTTTCGCCCTGTTCTTAAACAATTATCTCTGTGATGTGGACAGGCCTTAATGGAGAGTGCTATAGGCTGAACAATGGAGTCATGGCTTACCATATTACATTTGTGACAAATTCCCCAGCAAACGTGTGCAAAATTCAAATCATATTTAAGGAAAACTACCACGAAGTTCAGATTTCCTTGAATCTGCATCAAATTCACCCAAAATCTGCATGAAAAATGTCAGTTTTTTTACTAGCAGATCTGGAGGGGTTCTATGATAATTATTATTTTTTGGTTACAAATGAAAGCAGACTGAAATCAGTCTGGTTCAAGTTTGACATGAAATAATTCCTAGTTGGCAGCTCAAACTTTAGGGGTAATTCTCACACAGCCCACGAGGTGTAAAGTCCTTAGATTCACTGAGGTTGATATTCAGCACTACTTAGCTGGTTAAGTTACAACTTAGCCAGCTAATTGGTGGTGCTCTGTGAATATATGGCTGCACTGAGCTGACTGAATGTTTATCTGGCTAAACAGCTGGATAAGTGAAGGGTGGGATGGGAACATTCTGGGGTGGAGATACTTATCTGGATTTGATAGCTGCTACCACTTCTGTGAAGCAGGACCACAACCATCCTTCTCCAAAGTTGCAGCACCTCTCCAGTCTTCAAGGATCTATTGAATAGGTCCCTCAGTGGATTGGCCGGCACTTCTCTACGTTCCCTTAGTATCCTGGGATGTGTCTCAATCAGTACCATGGCCTTGCCACTTTCACTTTTGCTAATTCCACCCAACACTCTGCTCAGGAAAAGGGGCTGTAGCTACCTCACTCCCATCCAAACTCTTGCCAACCATGGGCTTCTTTAGTGAATACTGTACTGAAGAATTTGTTTAATATTTCTGCTATTCCCTCATCTTTCTCCACACCTTGCTCCTTGTCTTCTTTCAGTCTTATAATTCCACATCTGGCCTTCCTCCTTTCTCTGATATATCTGAAAAATGCTTTGTCAACACGCTTTCCCTTTTTGGCAATCCTTTCTTCCACTCAAGCTTTTACTATCTATATGTCTTTCCTTAGCTCCCTCAGTTTCACCAGATAATCTTCCCCGTATTCCTCTATTTTCATTCCTTAGCACTTTTTAATGTTGATGTTTTTACCTTTATTTTATTGGCTACCACATTGGAACACTACTACTACTTCTACCATTATTACACATTTCTATAGCGCCTCACAACTTTCGCAGGGCTGTACAAACATACCAAAAAACAGTCTCTGCTCAATAGAGTTTACAATCTAATAAGAAAAAAAATACAGGACAAGAGACTTGGGATATTTCATAAATCAAGACAAGACAATGGTTAAAAAGAAAAGGAAAGAAAGTTAGTCATTAGTGAGACTAAAAGCAGACAGTCAGGCATAAGACTGAAAATATGTTGTCTTGATACCAAAGTCTGTATTTTGATCTTGATGTAAATTCTCTCCCTCTTGGCCATTATATCAAATCACACTACCTGATGATCACTGGTGCTCAAGTGGGCACCTACCTAGACATTAAAGACATTACTCCCATTTCTGAATACCAGGTTCAGTATTGCTCCTCCCTTTGTGAGCTTGTCTGAATAGAGCCTCTTGCAAAGCATCCAAAATATCTCTACTTCTTACAGATCCAGCAGCAGGGATACCCCAATCCACATCTGGCAAATTAAAATCTCCAAGAAGCAACAACATCTCTCCCTTCTTTCCTACCTTTTTGATGTCTTCAGCCAGATCTCTGTCCAGTACTTTCATTTGATACAGAGGCTTTAGAACACACCAGTGTAAATGGAAATGCAATCATCTTTTTTTAAGACACACGGCACTTATTCTTCCTTTCCCCATGCCCCCTACATTTCAGTTGCTTAGGCATTGTTCTTGACATAAAGAGCTCTTTCCTCCTTTTTTGTCATCTTTATCCTTCCTCAATAGGTTGTAGCCATTCATGAATCGGGGTGTACAGGCTCAACATTTTCTTTTCTTTTTTTTCCCTCTGGGTTTCATTTTGCTGAATGTTTATTTTGTTTCTGTTCCTATTCAGAAATAAAATAAACATTAAAAAATCAAGAAAAAAGCAAAACGGGCTTTCTTCAGCCCCCTCCCCCCATGCCTCCTCATCCTCCCCCAAAAAAGTCCCAGGGCCGTGAACCACCCCGGCCCCCTCTTACCTCATCCTTAGGGGGCCAAATGGGCAGGTGGGCTGCCCATGCATCCCCTACCCTGATGTAACCCATAGGAGGGATGGATCCTTGATTTGGCACCGAGGGGCACATAGAAAGAAAATGAGGATGGACCCTTTCTGCACAACTGCTCCAAAGTCTCTAAACATTTTTTTTCTCCCACCAGGCAACTTTAGTCTGAGTCCAAGGGTTTGAATGTGTGGGGATGAACAAGAGCTCATATATCCTGCTTCTTTGCTATTAAGCCCTACCTCTATCCTTAATTCACAGCACTAATAATTATCCAGTTTCTGCATCCAGTAAACACACAGGATAAGAATGGTAGTTTCCAAGTTCTTTACTGATAATTTGATCAGATGATGGAATAATATTTATACTTCTCTGATTTGAACAACTAGCAGCAATAAATAATAAGACAGCAGATAGGTAGAATAAACTTGTGACTCTACTTCTAGAAAGTCTCTATTTCGGAAGCTCTGTATTTACACTGAATTCCTTCTCACATCTACTTCATTAAACTCCTCAGCCTAGGCAGATTAAGGCTAGTTTAATCATCCTTTTCCTCTCATTTTATTTCTTGGACTTATCCCACTGGAGGTGACTAGGATACATAACAGTCCCAATATTGATCAGAGCTTAGTCTCAGATTCAACCGTTTTCAACATCAGTCTTGAAATACTTTGACTCCTCATACAGCACCTGAAGAGTTCTTGATTTTCCCTTATATTTCTCCTTGATTCTTTTAATTCCTTAATCGGCAGTTGTTGGGCACTCCTCATATCCTTACAAAGCTTCCCTCAATAGCAACAAAGTTCTTGTACATTTACGTTGTATCTTCTCAGTTTCTCCTATTAGTGCATTTTACTGGAATCCCTTCCTTTAGATGGACCTTGTAAACTTCTGTTTCTTTCAAGATGACTTCACTTTTTAATAGGTCTGGCATACTCACTCCCAGTTATCAGCTCCAAGTGGACAAAATACAGGGAGATTCACTCGAAAGAGGCCCCAAATATTCTGTTGTAACTTCCGTTAGGATGAAGCAATCTGAACCAAAAAAATACACTACATACCTTGACGCATGTGTAATCTTTTGCATTACATGCAATGCTCAAAATGATCGCCATTTTCTGCCAGACACATTTTGACGTGGCGCTCCATGTTCCTGAATGTGTCTGCGAGCATATTGGGGGGACTAGTAGCAATTTCATGTTGGATGTTTTTCTTCAAATCTTCCACAGTGAGAGGCTTGTTCCGATAGACTTTTCCTTTGAGCATACCCCAAAGGAAAAAGTCTGATGGTGTCAGATTCAGCCACCATGGTAGCCAAAGCCCCTTTGAAATTACCCTGTTGCTGAAAAAGGACTCAATTTCTGCTATGCTCTTTGCCAATGTGTGACAATTTGCTCCTTCTCGCAAACGGAGGTTAAACATCGCGATGGCTGTCTGGCGTCTACTTCATCGCTCCGACGTGGGGGCATCCCGGCTTGTTTGAAGCTCTATATACTGAGGAGCACATTGCGCATTGTTTCGTTCAGATTGCTTCGTCCTAGTGAGAGTTATTACAGAATATTTGGGGCCTCTTTCGAATGAATCTCCCTGTATTATTTGAACTCAAAAGGGGGAAAATGAATAAAGAAGCAGGAAGGGAGGGATAAAACTTCTTTGCCTTCATACAAAGACAGTATGAAAAGACAATTAATACAAACATATTCTTCCTCTGTAACAGGTCACAGTCAGGTGTAAACTCCGGAGGAAAGACAATTTGCAGGTTTTCTTAGCTCGAATCCTGCCTCAAATACAGGGATTCCCCAATGCACTACAACATGGGGAATTGGATCTCACAAGGAATTCTCAAAATTTGGCTTAAAAGAGTACAAAGCAATCTTAACAGGTAGGCAGGAAAATGGGTCACCTGGAGACTGTCCACTAAATGGGAACTTTATTACTTCTTTTCTTTAACTCAGGAGGAAAACATTAGAAGACAAGACAGACAGGCTGCCCTTTTGAAAATCTAAGTGAAAATCCACGAGGATAGCAGGTACTTTGGGATTATAACCAGCTAGGACACACCATTTACATGTTCTCACATGGGGGAACAAAACCCAAACCTCTCTCAATTGTTTCCTCATTGAACCTCCCCAGATTAACAATACATTTCTTTAGTAAGGGGAAACCAAAGGTCCCTTACATTGATGAAATCCAATGGCAATGGCATGGCTGACTGGTGCCATAGTGTGACATTTGAAATGGTGCTGGCTGGCCCAGCGCTACAGTGTGATATCAAAATGGTACCTTCTTAGGGCCGGGTGGTGCCATTTTATAGTACATCCTTATATTTGTATGGCCATACAACAAAATGGCACTCCCAGCCCTGATAAGGTGTCATTTTTATATCACTGTAGCACAGGGTTGGCTGGAGTCATTTTTATATCACTATAGGACAGGGTTGGCTGGTGCCATTTTAAATGTCACTGGCCAACGCAGTATCATTTCATTGCCATTGAAATTCATTAAGGCAGGAGGTGAGTGGGTATCCTTCCTTCCCATCTGGACCCCTATGGGCAAGGTAAGTGGGGGCCAGGATGGTTCCAGGTCCCCAGTGTCTTACCTTTTTGGGTGGGGGGGAATTGGAGTTCCAGTTGGAGGACCTCAAATAGGCCCTGGGAGGTCTCAGAGAGGTACTAGCCTTCCCTAGAGGACTTTTTCCTTTTTTTATATTTCTAAAATGAAATGGAAGTCAACCAACAAAATTTTATTGATTTTTCTTTCATTTCAATTTAAAAATGTCATAAAAGGAAATAGAAAATGTTGTTGATGTTTCCTATTTTGTTTCAAACAAATGTACGTCCCTCTTCATGAGACTCATTAAACCATATCTCTGGCAACATTATCCAAGTCTGCCTCCTTCATTAGAGCCTGCAGATCTAGAATCTTATTGCTCAAATCATGAACATTTGTGCTCATGATTTTCCAGCTTTTCTTCCTTTTCTTGCCGCTCTTTCTGGTCACATTTTCTGCCCTTTTGCTTAGGAATGGACAATTGGCTTGATTCATATTTTTACTAATTCCACCAACTTCCTTAATTTTTCAGGGGTGACATTCCAATTCTAGTGATTTCCTAACTGATGGCATATGATCAGAATGTCTTGCTTGTTCCTGCCGTGTACAGAGGTAAGCTATTTTTACCATATAGCCTATAGTCTATTATGGACATTCTTTATAAAATGCCTCTCTTCACATATAAATTGGGGTTATTGTGAATAGATGTTATATTTTTTACATGCCTAAAATATGCGAATGTACGTTTATTAAATAGGTAGCGAAAGTACGCATTTTCTTGCATTGAAAATATTCACTCATGATTAAATATATGTGTATACATTTGGAACAGAACTATGCAGTATTTTATAAACTATACAGCTCCCACCACATAGTTTATAAAATACTAGCATTAATCTCTGCACATTCACTTATGCACGTAAATGCCGTAACATAGATAGGTTTGAAAGGCTCATAATGTGCACTATTTTTAAATAGCATGGAATATTTGCAAATAGTATGCACTAAAAATAATATAAAATAAAAAAACCCAACATTTTGTTGCTTTTCTTTATCATTTCTTTTTTTAAAATGACATGAAACAATATAGATAATGTTGTTTCTAATGAAAGCACATCCCTATAGGACAGTGCCTCTTATCCTATGACTCTTTAATTTTCTAATTAGTCACTCATTAGGATCTTTGTCAAATGCCTTCTGAAAATCCAGATACACTATATCAACCAACTCACCCTAGTACACATGTTTATTAACCACTTCAAAAAAAATCTAACAATTTGTAAGGCAAGTGTTTCCTTTGCTAAATCCATATTGGCTCTGCATTATTAGTTTCTGTCTAGCTAGATGGCCAATAATGTTATTCTTCAGAATAATTTCTACCATTTTGCCAGGCACTGACATCAGACTCACCAGTCTATAGTTTCCCAGATCACACCAGCAGTCCTTTTTAAAAATGGGTCTTATCTTGGTCACTCTCCAATCTTCATGTACCATAGCTGATTTGCAATTTCATTTTGGGTTCTTTCAAAACTATGCGGTGTATAAGATCCAGTTCTGATAATTTATTAGTTTTCTTAGTTTGTCGATCTGCTCCATTACATCATCCTGGTTCACCGTGATTTGCTTTAGTTCCTCTGAACCATCACCCTCAAAGAATGTTTGTGGTGCAGGTATCTCCCCAACACCCTCCTAAGTGAAGACTGAAACAAAGAAATTGTTTAGTTTTCTGCAATGACCTTGTCTTCCCTGAGCACCCCTCTTATCCCTTGGGCAACTTATAGTTCAACCAACTTTTTCACAGGCTTCTTGATTCAAATATACTTGAATATACTCTCTGGCAAGTTTCTTTTCAAGTTCTATTTTGGCCTGCTTGATTGATGGTTTTTATCTCATTTGCGGAAGATATCCTATTTTCTTCAGTCAGATCCACCTTCCAGTTTTATAAAGATTTCCCTTTGGCTTTAATAGCCTCTTTTACCTCACTATTTTACCATCCTGGAAGCCATTCGTAGTCTTCTTGTTATCTTTTCAAATGCATGGAATACATCTTGTCTAGGCTTCCAAGACAGTACATTTGATAACACTTGGATTTGATTGCAGTTGGATGGCAGTATATACCAATTTGAATCTTTATGTCTACAGAACATTACCACATGCTCCAGCAGAAAGCTGGAAGAGACTCTCAATATGAGCACATTGAATTGAGAAAAGCCGAAACCAGGCACACCAAAAAAGGAGCTGAAATATAAAAGTAGTGCAGAATCAATGTTTTAAATTATACAAAGATCTTTCAGCAGGGCAATATTTCTACAGGATTGGTTTAATGAGATTCACCATCTTCTCTCGGTGACAACATGTTGCAGTTTCAGGAAATGAAAATTAAAAATGATTTTTTTTTCTATAGTAACTGAATTCTTCACAAAGAATAAGTACAAGGCATTTTGTACAGTCTGGGATTTGGCAGGCTTCAAAACCTAGATTCATGAACAGATTTCTAATGTTCAGAATCAATAAAAACTTGATTTAGTTCACATTGTGCCACAGATTATACCTCTGTTATCAAGGAGCTTCTGAGATGATTCTAATGCCTGATTAAGTCTGATGGGAAAATACCCCCATGGAAGAATAGTCCTTCTGTTTATGTTTAATTGTATAACTTTACTTCTCACTTTTATCCATAAGGGCTGATTTGAAGAACAAGAAGTTGAAGCATGGTAGTTATTGGATGCAATGCTTTCCAGCCACCTGCCTTGGAAGAGTGATAAGTCTGACTGTGCAAAAAAGGCCTGCATTAAACAACAAGCATGAGAAAGAGAGATCATGGGCCAGTAAAGCAACAGAGCAAGAGGCAGCAGACAGACATGACATTAAGAAATTTTATGAAGACATAAAGACAGTTATTGGGCCCCATGACTATAACAGTGAATCGGTTCAATCAAAGGATGAATCTGTTTTAATTATTAACTGTATAAACATATGAGAGCACTGGGCTCATATGGTACTCAACTAGCCATCCTCCTTTGATCACTCTGTGTTTGATGAAATTCCTCAGTGGGCTGAAGCAACACACCTGGCATGCACTCCTTTATAGAAAGAAGTGTTGAAAGCCATCAAGTGTTTGTCATTTGGAAAAGTACCCAGCGAGGACAGTCCTGCTACCTGAAGTGTTTACATTCTGTGTTCACCAGCTGGCTTGTCAATTGACTATGCTTCTTCTTCACATATGGCAAGAGGAAGGTATGCCTCAAAACTTAAGTGATGCTTTATTCATATTTGAATGAAAAGGTGATTGAGCATATTGGGAGGATTATTATGGTATTGCTTTGCTGTTCATATTGGGAAAACTCCTGACATGTATCCTCTCAACAGCATGTGATTGTCAATGATAGCATTCCTGAGAGCCAATCGCTATCAGAGCAAAGCCAAAAGCCGAAGTTAATGGTCATAGGTACTGCGATCCCGGCAGCTGGTCAGGATTTTAAGAAGTACCAGGTGGGTGGGAAGTTTAGTATTGGGGTGGGGGGAATGGAGGGAGATGGAGGAAGATGGAGGGAGTGTGGGTCTTCATATGTAACTTTCTGAAACCGGGGAGGGGGTGGGGGAGTGGGGAGGCCAGCGATGAAGGATACATTTCCATACATTAATGTTCCTTGGAGAGATCAGGAGGTGGGGGACTTAGCTTGTCAGGACCCCTTTAGCTTATATTGGGTGGGGGTCAGGGATTTGGGCCAATAGGCACGTGTTACATTATTTTTATAACACTAAAGCTACTTAACCAGCTATATTGTTTTGAATATAGCTGGTTAACATCAAGTTATCCAGCCACATGTGGCCGGATAACTTTAGGTCTGTTCTGAGGCAGATCTAAATGTATCTAGTTAATTTCTCCAGAGACAGTTTAATATTGACAACTTTATCTGGATAACTTTCTCCTGCCTCTGAATGCCCTAGAAAACCTTCTATTTATCCAGCTAGAAACTAGATGGATAAGTGACCCAATATTCAAAAAGTTGCCATTTAGCCAGATAATTTGTAAGTTATCTGTAAGGATCTTCATTTCCAATTTTCATTTTATTTTTACCAGGAATATATTAGTGTTTATTATCACAAAAAAACCCCCAAAAAACAGGAGAAACTAAGTGGGAAAAAAATAAGGTTTTTTTTTCCTACTAATCTTTCTCCAGTTTTTGTTCGTTATAATAATTTAAAAAACACTGATAATTTCCTGGGAAAAATAAAACAAAAACTGAAAAAGAAGGTACCTATCTGGCTAAATGGCTTTGAATATTGACTCTTGTGTTTCTACATTATTTCAAAGAGCCAGTTGTCTTTAGGATAATTTTCAGTCACAATTTTTCCGTATAGACACACATACAAAAAATGTATTATATATTTTATTGCATCTGCTCTTTAGACTCTAAAACATGGTCTATTTCAAATCTTGATATGCAAAATAGAGATATCAGAGTACAGAATCTAGCTGAATAATTCAAAGTGGGCGAGAGAAGTTGAGTCTGAGGCTTCAAAGCTTTCAAAGATTGTGGAAACCCTACAGATCTGCAGTCTTTGCTGACAGCTACAACCGCTATCCCTGTCTCTACTGCTAAATGTTTCTGAGGATTCAGACTAATGAATAATACCATCAACCCAGCCTGTAGTCCATCATCAATTTAAAGACTGTCCTCACTGATGTTTATAGACCTTCTTGGGCCTCCAGTTGCAACATTTAACTGTGAAGACCTGGCTGCTGAAAGAAAGATACTTCGAAATTGAAACTGGTTAGGCAATATGCAGGAAAACTTCTTTGCCATTCCGCTTTGAAGCAACTGCCAAATGGTTTTTATTAACTAAAAAAAAAATAAAATATATATATATATATATAAAAGTAACAATAAATGGAATGGACATAAGGGATGTAGTCAGACTTGATAAAACGGGAATGGCTGTCATTTTTTTTATAATCAGGATGAAGCAACAAAGATATGCAAATGGAAGTATGAGGATTTATGAGTGCTGCTGAGCGATACTAACCCTATAAATCTGTAAGCCAATGTCAGCCACCGCAGTGAGGGATTACAAGGCTCAAATACCTGCACTTTTCACCTATTTCTGTCCCAATATCTATAAACAATGGGAAAAGCAGTAAAAGGCCTTTACGAACAATGGATTCAAATCACCCCTGGAAAGTTTTATATCTACTAGGGATGTGAATCGTTTTTTGACAATTTAAAATATAGTCCGATATATTTTAAATCGTCAAAAATCGTTAGGGCCACGATACAATACCAATTCCCCCGATTTATCGTTAAAAAATCGTAAATCGGGGGAAGGGGGAGGGCAGGAACTTACTTACTTGCCCTAAACCAATGGCAGGAAAACCGGCACACTAAACCCCCTAAAACCCACCCCCGACCCTTTAAATTAAATCCCCCACCCTCCCGAACCCCCCCCCAATGCCTTAAATTACCTGGGGGTCCAGCGGCGGTCCGGAACGGGCTCCTGCAATTGAATTGTGTTGTCTTCAGCCGGCGCCATTTTGCAAAATGGCAGCCGCAAAATGGCGGCGGCCATAGACCAACACGATTCGACTGCAGGAGGTCATTCCGGACCCCCGCTGGACTTTTGGCAAGTCTTGTGGGGGTCAGGAGGCCCCCCCCAAGATGGCCAAAAGTCCCTGGGGGTCCAGCGGGGGTCCGGGAGCGATCTCCTGCCGCAAATCGTTTTCCGTACGGAAAATGGCGCCGGCAGGAGATCGACTGCAGGAGGTCGTTCAGCGGGGGTTCCGGACCGCTGGACCACCAGGGGCTTTTGGCAAGTCTTGGGGGACCCCCCTGACCCCCACAAGACTTGCCAAAAGTCCAGCGGGGGTCCAGGAGCGACCTCCTGCAATCGGACCGTCGGCTGCCAGTATTCAAAATGGCGCCGATAGCCTTTGCCCTTACTATGTCACACGGGCTACCAGTGCCATTGGTCAGCCCCTGTCACATGGTAGGAGCACAAGATGGCGCCGGCCATCCATTGCTCCTACCATGTGACAGGGTCTGGCCAATGGCACAGATACCCTGTCACATGGTAAGGGCAAAAGGCCATCGGTGCCATTTTTATTAGTGGCAGCCGACAGCCTGGGAGTGGGAGATCGCTCCAGGGACCCCCACTGGACCACCAGGTACCTGTAAAAGTTTTTTTGGGGGGTCGGGAGGGTGGGGGAAGCTAAGGTATTAGTTTTAAAGGGTCAGGGTGGGTTTAGGGGTTATTTTTGTGTGCTGTTTTTCCCGCCCTCCCTCAAAACAATAAGAGAAACCCCACGATCAATATCGTGGGGTTTTCCTATCGTTTTGGGGGAGCCCCTGATTTCTGACAATTTTTAAAATATCGTCCGATATTTTCAATCGTCTGAAGCCCGATTCACATCCCTAATGTGTAGCTAAGCCGTACATTTTACTTTCAGAAATTAACTCCTGCCCAAAAGCTGGCGTTAATTTCTGCTGGCGCTGGGGAAGTGTACAGAAAAGCAGAAAAAACTGCTTTTATGTACACCCTCCGACTTAATATCATAGCGATATTAAGTCAGAGGCCCCAAAATTAAAAAAAAATCAAAAATTTAAAAAAAAAAAAATTTAAATCGGCCAGTGGCCCACGGGTTGGAAGACGGATGCTCAATTATGCCGCTATCTGTTTTCCGAACCCGTAGCTGTCAGCGGGTCTGAGAATCGACGCCTGCAAAATTGAGTGTTGGCTGTCAAATCCGCTGACAGCTGCCTGTCAAAAAGGAGGCGCTAGGGACGCACTAGTGTCCCTAGTGCCTCTTTTTACCATGGGCCCTCATTAGCATATTCTTCCCCCCTGAATTGCACGCACAGGAGAGCGGTCAATTGCCCGCTCTCCCGCAATTTTTACTGAATCGGCCTGATAGAAAGCAGCAGGTGCAAAGCATGAAAGAAGGCAGTACATAAAATTACGCCTTATTTTATGATTTGGTTTCTCAAAGAGACTATACAATTTTCTCAATGTTATTTTTCGAACCTGTTTTCCATGTTTTCCAAGTTCTATAACCTTGTTATATGTACCGCCTCTTGGCGTAATTTTTATGTTTCAATGTAAACCGATGTGATCTGTATTTTAATACAGGAACACCGGTATATAAAAATCTAAAAATAAATAAATAAATAAATAAATAAAATTACATGTCTAATAGGGGGCATCTTTTTATCTACAAAGCAAATTTTAAGGAATGCTGCATGCATCAACTTGTGATTTGCATTGACCTAAGGACACCATACTTTGGTGAGCTTGTTGCATGATCTTAGTAATCCAAGGAAAAAAAGAAGTGGGAAGAAACTTATATTCAGGGGGTAACAGTTGCATTAAAATGCTTGCACAAATAATGCAAAGTCAGGATACACAGAAGAGAAAGTATACACACGGTAGCTCCACTTAATTTATGGAATTCCATACTCATGTCTTTGAGACTGGAAGAATGTTCTAAGAAATTGCTTTAAAGTCACTTCTGCTGCAAGTATTTAATTAAAAGGTGCCTGAATATATTTAATAGAAACTACAGCACAATCAAGTTCCATAACTGTAAGGAGTAATTAGGATCAAGTTATCAGCCCTATATGTTGGAATCGTGGACCCTTGGGCCGATCGGAACCAAAGGGTGAACTGCTGAGCGAGGTGGCAGCAGTGGTCCCGACCGGGAGGCGGCAAGGACGGAGTCGTGGAGGGCCGGAGGAAGGACCTAGGAAGCCCTATGCGACCAAGCGCTTTGGCAAGGAAGAAGGAGACGGTGGAACTGGCGCAGAGATGAGAAGATCTTCGCCCTGGAAGCCGATCCTCCCCCGAGAGGAGCTCGTAGGAGTTCGGCCGCTGGGACTTAGGAGATTCACCCTGGAAGCCGGAGCCCCCCCAGGAGGAGCCCGTAGGGGCCCGGCCGCTGGTACTTAGGTGGGCCCGCGGGGGCCGAGTCTGACGAGGTCCAAGATCGAGTGCCGGAGGATCGCCGTTCGCCAGTCCAGAGTCGTGTATCAGAGAATTGTCGCTTGCCAGTCCAGAGTCAAGAATCGAAGGATCACCGTAAGCCAGTCCGGGGTCAGAAGCCAGAGAATCACCGTAAGCCAGTCCAGGGTCTGAAGCCAGAGGAGACCAAGACGATACAGGAACGCAGCAACTGGAGACAGGAAAACCTGGGAACCTCGTTGCAAGGCAGAGAGCTTCTGGACTGCAGGGCTTAAATAGCCCTGCAGCGTCTGACGTCATCCCCAGGGAGGATCTGGTTTTCCTGCGCTGGGCCCTTTAAGTGCAGGGCAGGAACGCGCGCGCCTAAGGGGGCGGAGCCAGCCGCGGGGAACGCCGGCAAAGAGAGGGAAGCCGGAGCACGGTGCCTGAGGGCCCTGCAGGCCCGAGAGAGGTTGATACACGCCGGGGACGCTGCGGCCGGGGTCCCTGCAGCCCCGGGGAAGGGGAGACTGAACCGGAGCCGCGGCGGGGTGAGTGCCGATCCCGGGGCCGTCCCGGGATCGCAACACTATAAGCCTTCTTGATTTGGCAGGTATTTTGTCTTACTTTAGGCTGTATAAGAATATTTGCTGATGATTTTATTTATTATGAGAAAAAGAGAGAGAGAGAGAGAAACAGAGAGATGTCCTATCTATAAGGCCCGCCTTGTAGGTAAGTTTTTAAATCTCTATAGGAGGGCCACTTAATAGATTAAGGTGAGGTGTTAGGGGTGGCTTAGGGTTTAGGGTTCAGTTTCGCATGTAGCATGAGACGTACAAACAGCACAGTACACCTTGGTGAAGATTTGACATCATTTGGAGTGAGGAAAGTCTAACAAAATGAAATTTTGTACTATGTTCTCTCTCCCTAGCTTGATGGACTTTTCTCCTCACTCACTTTCCTCGCCCTCACCTCTACATATTAGGCAGCCCTCCTATAGAGATTTAAATATTTACCTACTATGAGGGCCTTGCAGATAGTCTCACTCTCTCCCTCAAGTCTCTCTCACTCTCTCCTCCCAGCAAATGGCCAAAATGCAAAGGTGTAGTTATTTCTAGTTTTAAGACTGAACAATATATCCCCGAATTTAAATAATCCCCACCCAAAACTCCTCCCCAATCCCGCCCTCCAACAAGTTTGCATGTGTGCTACAGCATTTTTCGCATGCGTTAACGCCAAAACACATTTTGAAGAATGAATCGGTTAGAGCTCACTCACAAAGCGATAAAAAATGTTAATAAACAAACAAACAAACATGTGAATACCAAAGATAGACAATACGACAGATGCTACCCAGATGAAGACAGCAATTACCATTCCATTCCACACAAAATTAGAACAAAAGCACAGAAAAAGAAACATTATTGCATAATACACACACACACAAACACATACACACACACACACACACACACACATATGTCTCCATGATTGGCCATTTTCTATGTCAACTTGATTAATAGCAAGTAATAGATTTCTCCTCCAAGAACTTATCCAAACCTTTTTAAAACCCAGCTACACTAACTGCACTATCCACATCCCCTGGCAACAAATTCCAGAGTTTAATTGTGCATTAAGCAAAAAAATAATTTTCTCCAATTTATTTTAAATGTGCTACATGCTAACTTCATGGAGTTCCTCCTAGTCCTTCTATTATCTGAAAGAGTAAATAACAAATTCATATTTACCCATTCTAGGCCTCTCATGATTTTAAACATCTCTATCATATCCCCCCTCAGCCATCTCTTCTCCAAGCTAAACAGTCCTAACCTCTTTAGTCTTTCCTCATAGGGGAGCTGTTCCATCCCCTTTATCATTTTGGTCACCTTTCGCTGTACCTTCTCCATCTCAACTATATCTTTTTTGAGATGTGGTGACCAGAATTGTACACAGTATTCAAAGAGCAGTCTCACAATGGAGCGATACAGAGGCATTATGACATTTTCAGTTTTATTCACCATTCCCTTTCTAATAATTCCCAACATTCTGTTTGCTTTTTGACTGCCACAGCACACTGAGCTGATGATTTCAATGTGTTATCCACTATGACATCTAGATCTCTTTCCTGGGTGGTAGCTTCTAATATGGAAATTAACATCGTGTAACTATAGCATGGGTTATTTTTCCCTATATACATCACCTTGCACTTATCCACTTAAATTTCATCTGTCATTTGGATGCCCAATTTTCTAGTCTCACAAGGTCCTCCTACAATGTATCACAATCTGCATGTGATTTAACTACTCTGAATAATTTTGTATCATATGCAAATTTGATTACCTCACTCTTCATATTCCTTTCCAGATCATTTATAAATATATTGAAAAGTAAGGGTTCCAATACAGATCCCTGAGGCACTCCACTGCCCACTCCCTTCCACTGAGAAAATTGTCCATTTAATCCTACTCTCTGCTTCCTGTCTTTTAACCAGTTCGTAATCCACGAAAGAACATTGCCACCTATCCCATGACTTTTTACTTTTCCTTGAAGCCTCTCATGAGGAACTTTGTCAAATGCCTTCTGAAAATCCAAATACACTACATCTACTGATTCAACTTTATCTACATGTTTCTTAACCCTTTCAAAAAAGTGAAGCAGATTTGTGAGGCAAGACTTGACTTGGGTAAAGCCATGCTGACTTTGTTCCAATAAACTATGTCTTTCTAAATGTTCTGTGATTTTGATATTTAGAACACTTTCCACTATATTTCCTGGCTCAGAAGTCAGGCTAACTGATCTCTAGTTTCCCGGATCATCCCTGGAGCCATTTTTAAATATTGAGGTTACATTAGCCACCCTCCAGTCTTCAGGTACAATGGATGATTTTAATGATAGGTTGCAAATTTTTACTAATAGATCTGAAATTTCATTTTTTAGTTCCTTCAGAACCCTGGGGTGTATACCATCCAGTTCAGGTGATTTACTACTCTTCAGTTTGTCATTCAGGCCTACCACATCTTCTAGGTTTACCGTGATTTGGTTCAGTCCATTTGAATCATTACCCATGACAACCTTCTCCAGAATGGGTATCTCCCCAATATCCTCTTCAATAAACACCAAAGCAAAGAAATTGTTTAATCTCTCTGCCATGGCCTTATCTTTTCTAAGTGCCCCTTTAACCCCTCGATCATGGTCCAACTGACTCCTTCACAGACTTTCTGCTTTGGATATATTTTAAAACGTTTTTATTGTCAGCTTTTGCCTCTTCAGCCAACTTATTTTCATGTCCCCTCTTCGCCTGTCTTATCAATGTCTTACATTTAACTTGCCAACACTTATGCTTTATCCAATTTTCTTCTGTTGGATCCTTCTTCCAATTTTGAATGAAGATGTTTTGGCTAAAATATCCTCTTTCACCTCACCTTTTAACCATGCCGGTAATTGTTTTGCCTTCCTTCCACCTTTCTTATGTGTGCAATACATCTGGACTGTGCTTCTAGGATAGTATTTTTTTAACAATGTGCATGCCTCTTGCACACTTTTTACCTTTGTAGCTGCTCCTTTCAATTTTTTCCTAACTAATTTTCTCATTTTATCAAAGTTTCCCTTTTGAAAGTTTAGCAGTAGAGCCATGGATTTGCTTCCAGTCATTAATTCAAATTTGATCATATTATGATCACTATTGCCAAGCGGTCCCACTGCTGTTACCTCTCTCACCAAATCTTTCGCTCAACTGAGAATTAGATCTAAAATTGCTCCCTGTCTCGTCGGCTCCTGAACCAATTGATCCATAAAACTGTATTTTATTCCATCCAGGAACTTTCTCTCTCTAGCATGCCCTGAAGTTTCACTTACCCTGTCAATATTGTGGTAATTGAAATCTCGAAAAAAATGTTGTAACAAGGATTTAACTAGATAGGTATCAACACTTAAACTGTAATGATCACATTTGCATATCACATTTATAGCTTAGGGACCTTCATAACATCCACGGTGCTGCAAGTTAGTACTCGTGTTTCACACCTTTGTGAATCATACTTAATCATTGGTCCATTAGTCCATTAAATAGACACAAAATTATGTACATTTGGTCTTATATTTTTTCAATTTTTGGTTAATATAAAACTGAAGGGATTACTTCCCTATTTGTGCTCAGCTCAGCTGGAGTCAGAGATCCGATGTGTGCGTTTTGCAGTCCGCTGCTTCAGGGATGTTTCTGGATGACTTGCATTGCCCAGCGCACTTTGCTGCAGTGCTGCTGCGGGTGCAAACTCCACTGTGCAAATTCACGGAGGTCCCGTTATTTATTTTGGACTTTATGTCTTCGCATACGATTTCGGCATAAAGCACCATCCCGCCTCCCAGATGCTCCTCTCTGTCATTGCAATATAATTTGTACCCTGGTATAGCACTGTCCCATTGCTTATCCTCCTTCCACCATGTCTCTAAGATGCCAATTAAGTCTATGTCATCATTCACTGCTGTACATTCTAATTCTCCCCTCTTATATCTTAGACTTCTGGCATTAGCATACAAACATATCAAAGTGTGTTTTTTGTTTGTATTTTCATTCTGTTTTTTTAATTGATAGGGATAAATTGGAATCTTTTAGCTCAGGTAAGTTTTTAATTACAGGCACTTGGACTACTTTCTTATTATTGGAACCTCACTATTGTGATGCCCTAATTCTAATGCATCATTAGTACCCTTTGAATATACCTCCCTCCAAACCATGCGCTGCTGAGTGACTGTCGGCTTTCCTCTTTCTTCTAGTTTAAAATCTGCTCTATCTCCTTTTTAAAGGTAGGTGCCAGTAGCCATGTTCCACCCTAGTTAAGGTGGAGCCCATCCCTTTGGAAAAGACTCTTCCTTCCCCAAAAGGTTCCCCAGTTCCTTACAAAACTGAATCCCTCTTCCATGCACCATCATCTCATCCACGCATTGAGACTCCGGAGCTCTGCCTGTCTCTGGGGACCTGCGCATGAAACAGGGAACATTTCAGAGAATGCTACCCCGGAGGTTCTGGATTTCAGCTTTCTACCTAAGATCCTAAATTTGGCATCCAGAACATCCCTCCCACATCTCATTGCTGCCCACATGTACCATGACAGTCGGCTCCTCCCCCATACTGTCTAAAATCCTATCTAAGTGACACGTGAGATCTGCCACCTTCACACCAGGTAGGCATGATACCAGGCAATCCTCATGCCCACCAGCCACCCAGCTGTCTACATTCCTAATAATTGAATCACCAACTATGATGGCCGACCTAACCCTTCTCTCCTGGGCAGTAGCCCTGAGAGACACATCCTCTGTGCAAGAGGACAATGCATCACCTGGAGAGCAGGTCTTTGCTACAGGTTCCTTTCCTGCTGCACCAGGATGATGTTCTCCTATCATGAGACCTTCTTCCTCCAAAGCAGCACCAGGGCTGCCAGTCTGAAGTTGGGACTTGGCTATTATCTCCCTGAAGGTCTCATCTATATAACTCTCTGTCTGCCTCAGCTTCTCCAGGTCTGCCACTCTAACCTCCAGTGATCAGACTCGTTCTCTGAGAGACCGGAGCTCTTTGCATCAGATGCACATGTACAACTTCTCACCAGCGGGTAAAAAAAGCATACATGTGACACTCAATGCAAAAGACTGGGAGACCCCCTCTTGCTGCTGGACTGCTGCTTTCATATCAAATTTGTTCAGTTCCTAGTTAAGTTTTAGGTTGCTATGGGAGTAGCAATGTGCTAATTAGAGTCCTTTAAATAGAAACATAGAAGCATAGAAATGACGGTAGAAGAAGACCAAATGGCCCATCCAGTCTGCCCAGCAAGCTTCACACTTTTTTTTTCTCATACTTATCTGTTACTCTTGGCTCTGAGTAACCTTTGGTTCTATTTCCCTTCAACCCCCACCATTAATGTAGAGAGCAGTGTTGGAGCTGTATCTAAGTGAAATATCTAGCTTAATTAGTTAGGGGTAGTAACCGCCGCAATAAGCAAGCTACACCCATGCTTATTTGTTTACCCAGACTATGTAATTCAGTCCTTGTGGTTGTTGTCTGTATATAGATCCACCATATTCACCATATATCTGGTAGTGGCTTACAGGGAATGATCAAACTCTCAATAAGGTGTGGGGAATTCATGAATTGAATTTAAAAGGCTTAAATAAATAAATAAATATATATATATATATATATATATTTTTTTTTTTAGTGTGAAAGTGGCACCTGCCTATAAATTAAAGGATGAGCTAGAGGTGGGTGGGAGAGAGGTGCGAGAGTTGGGAAATACAAACACACTAACTTCTGCTTATTAACTGATTTACTGACTGACTACTTAAAAATAAAAACACTAACTTCTGATTATTAGCTGCCTTACTGACTATTAAAAGCAGAAACACACAAAGACACTAATTAATATACCCCAATAGTTTACTTATCCCCAATACTTAAAAAAAAATATATCCCAAGCAAAACTTAATGATTCCTTTCAGCCACCAGCACGGTGATCCTCTCCTCTCAATGCTCCCACAAGCTGCTGTTTTAAAAGACATGAACATAGATTTGACAAATTATGTAATTTTACACTTGCTAATTATCTGACATAAATGATTTTAATCTGGAAAAAGGGAATGGAGTATCTTGTTATATTGGTGTATTATACAGACTTCCAACACAGACAGACAGAAGAAATAGAGATTTCATGGAGGATATTCACAGGATTGCTGTGAAAGGAGAAGTGCTATTGCTTGGCGATTTCAATCTGTTGGATGGTGATTTGGACATCCTGGCTGCTAGAGATGAGCTTCGTTTTCTGTGTCGGGTCGGGTTTCGGTTCGGGCACATCGTGAGAAAAATGTGTTTTCCCGCGGGTCGTTTTTCAGCGAAATGGATCGGAAAAAACGAAACAGGAAAAACAAAACAGGAAAAAAACGAATCGAAAAAACCCACCCCAACCCTTCAAATTTACTTTATTACAAAACCCCCCCCCCCCCCACCATCCCGATCCCTCCCCATTACTTACTAAAAGCCCTGGTGGTCAAGCGGGGTCCCACGAGCGATTTCTCCCTCTCGGGCCGTTGGGCCTGCCAGGAATCAAAATGGTGCCTGTGGCTCTTTGCCCTTATGATGTGACAGGGGCTACCGGTGCCATTGGTAGGCCCCTGTCACATGGAAGGGGCAATGGATGGCCCATGCCATTTTCTAAGATGCACATCTCTACTGGCTGCAGTGTCTTCTAGAAGCAGGGAAATCCTGGATTCTTTGCAAGGAGAACTGTTCTGTCAACTGATAACAGAACCATACAGGAGGGGGATGAGACTGGATCTGGTGCTTACAAACAGGGACAGTATTTCTTATGTTGTAGTCGATGATCATCTGGAATCCAGAGATCATTAGATGGTGTGCTTCAGTATTAGAGTGCAAGAGATTAAGGTTCATTCAAAGTCTAGAGTGCTAGATTTCAGGCAAACTAATTTTCTTGAAATGGAGGAGTATCTCAAGTATTCATTAGCTGAATGGGAAAACCTAGGTGAAGTAGAAGAGCAATGGGCAAAACTAAAAGGAGATATAATAAGAGCAACTAATCTTTTTCTGAAGAAAGTAAAGGAAAGAGGTAACTATGGTTTTCTAATGAAGTAGCTGAAAAGGTAAAGGAGAAATATTTAGGGGCCAATTTTAATTCCTATGCACACGGGGTACATTTGTGCACGCTACCCTGCGCGCACAAATGTTCACCGATTTTATAACATGCGCGCGCTGCCGCGCGCATGTTATAAAATCCAGGGTCAGTGCATACAAGGGGGTGCACACATGTGCACCTTGCGTGCGCCGAGCCCGTGGAGAGCCCCGATGGCTTTCCCCGTTAACTCCAAGGCTGCTTTGAAATCAGAGTGGCCTTAGAGGAAACTTTTTTTTAGCTCCCCCCCACCTTTCCCTCCCTTCCCCTACCACCCCCAGCCCTACCTAAATCCCCCCCCCCCCACCTTATTTCTTCGAGTTACGCCTGCCTCTGGCAGGCATAATTTGCATGCAAAGGCCAGCTGCCGGTGCGCCAATCCCCGGCACAGGCCGCTGTGCCGGAGGACTCAGGACTGCCCTTGGACCGCCCATCCCGGATCACCCCCGACCGCCACCACACCCCCGGCCCACCCCTGAACTGCCTCCCTGCCCCCGGACAACCCATTTTTGAAAGCCCTGGGACATACGCGCGTCCCAGGGCTTGCGTGCGCCGCCGAGCCTATGCAAAATAGGTTCAGCGTGCGCAGGTAGGGTTTTAAAGGGTTACGTGCATATCTTACACGTGTAACCCTTTGAAAATCTACCCCTTAGTGTTCATAAACTACAAGAGAACATAGAAAGAAGAAGACAGGTAGCAATATTTGGAAAACCTAAGAGAGGCTAGGAAAGTAGTCAGGATTTCAAAAATTAAAATAGAAGAAAAATAGAAAATATGATAAAACATAAGAACATAAGACTTGCCATACTGGATCAGACCAGTATCCCCTTTTCAAACAGTGACCAAGCCAGATCACAAGTACCTAGCAGGATCCCAAGGGTAGATAGATTGATTCCAAACTGCTTATCCCAAGAATAAGCAGTGAATTTCTGCAACTGTATCTTAATAATGGCTAATGGACTTTACCTCCAGGAACTTGTTGAAACCTTTTTTAAACACAGCTATACTAATAGCTTCTACCATATCCTCTAGCTTCTACCATAAACTCTAGCAATGAATTCCAGAGCTTAATAGAGATGTGGTTCGTTTATCACGATTTCAGTAAGGCCTTTGACATGGTTCCACATAGAAGACTTATAAATTAATTGAACACTCTTGGTATGGGCCCTAGAGTGACTGAATGGAATAGAAAATGGCTGAGTGAGAGGTGATAAAGGGTAGTGGTAAATGGAATTTTTCTGAGGAAGGGAGGGTGTTACTAGTGGTGTGCCTCAAGGATCAGTCCATGACCGTTACTTTTTAACATTTTCATAAGCAACACAGCAGAAGGATTATATGGAAAGCTTTATCTTTTTGCTAATAATACCAAAATCTATAACAGGATGGACAGCCAGGAAGGTGTGAAAAAAAATGACAAGGGATCTAGTGAAGCTCTAGAGATGGTCTCAGGTCTGGCAACTAAGATTTTAATACTAAAAAATGCAAATAAAATCCCAAAGGAGAGTTACAGTATGGGAGGTGAAATTTTTCTAAGAAGAGTAGGATCTGGGGATGATTGAATCTGATGACCTTAAGGTGGCCAAATAGGTGGATAAATTGACAGCAAAAGCCAGAAAGATGCTTGTCTTGTAGAGAGAGGAATGGTCAACAGAAAAAGGGAGGCAATATTACACCTGTATTGGACCCTGGTGATTCCCCATTTGGAATACTGTTTACAGTACTGGAGACAGCACCTCAAAAGAATGGAGTTGGTCCAGAGTGTGGCTACTAAAAATTGTCAGTGGTCTTCATTCTAAAGCATATGGGAATAGACTTAAATATCTAAACATTTATACCCCATAGGAAAGGAGGAAATATGAGAGAGACATTAAAATATCTCAAAGGTTTCCATGCACAGGAGGTGATACTCTTTCAATGGAATGAAGGCTCTAAAACAAGGGATCATGGCATGAGGGTGAAAGGAGGTAGACTCAGAAGTAATCATAGGAAATATTTCTTTAAAGAGTGGGTGGTGGATACATGAAGCAGTCTCCCAGTGAAGGTGGTAAAGACAAAAACAGTATCTGAATTCAAGAAAGTATGGGATAAATATAATGGATCTGTAAGGAAGTATTGGGAATTATAAAACTAAATTAATTGGGTGGTTGGGCAGACTAGATGGTCTTTTTCTGTCGTCATGTTTCTATATTTCTAAATGTATTTATTGTGAAGTATTGACTGTGTGGGCTGTCTGGGTGAACTGGGGGGAGATGGGGAGAGTTCAGGCAGTAGAACTAGGAGAGTCTCAATGACCTGGAGAAGACCTGGGCATTCTGGTAGACTAATTGGTATAACTGGTAATTTCCTTGATGAGTGCATGTTTTAAAACACACCAGTTTACACACACAAATCCAAATTTACGCAAGTAAGTCCTTAAATTTTGTGTGAAAAATATACATACATATAAAAAGAGACAGGAAAAGTATGTGGATTCAATACATTGAAATATGTTCTTTCAATGCATTACATATAATTGCATGTAAGTTACATATGTACCTATGTTGCAAGGTAGAGATACACATAATTTATAAAATTTATGTATATCATATGTGTGGATTATAAAATACTAGTGTAGCTCTACTCATAGCGATATACGCTTGCATTTGTTTGAAAGTTATTCTCCCTGTGCGTTGTGCATGGGCATGCTCCCATAACACTGCTGAAATGTCCACGTGCCATTTGGAAGTTGTGTGATATTTGTGCTAGCTGAAAATATGCAGAAAAATATGCATGGTTACCCTATTTTTACATATATTTGGTATGAATCTTTAAAAATTGCCCAAGGTCTCAAAGTGGGCCAGAAACAGGAACTGAACCCAGGACTTTTGGGCTGCAGTCTATTAAGCTAAATACTAGGGATGTGAATCGTTTTTCAACGATTAAAATTATCGTCCGATAATGTTAATATCGTCTTAAATCGTTATAGAACACGATACAATAGAAATTCTAACGATTTAGTGCGCACTAACTGAAAATGATACAAATAAACACTTTCCAGGTCACTGAAGGTCAGTTAGGAATGAATATGTGTTCCTATTGGCTGGCTGCCCTCTTATCTATTGATGTTACCAAGGTTACCACTGAGGTGATGGTTGGGGGGATGGGAAATGGAACTGGAAACTAACGAACACCAACAGAAAATGAAACAAAGTGTTCACACTTCCCAGGTCAGTAAAGGTCACTTAGGAATGAATATGTATTCCTATTGGCTGGCTGTGCTCTTATCTATTGATGTTACCAAGGCTAACACTGAGGTAATGGTTGGGGGGATGTGAAATGGAAACAGTTGGAAGCTTGACAAAAAAAGTAATGTAATGATCAGCACTCACGTGACTAGAACTTGTTTGTTTATTATTTTTGTTAGCAGGCACCTGAAATGCTAGTGCATGTTGAATTTGCCAATCACTGTGCATTTTAGAAAGGTGGTCCTGGCTGGAACTGTACACAGTTCAAATATATGTAATTGATTGTTGGTAAGTGTAGATTTTAAGTGATTTTCCTGCACACAGTGCCCTAACCCTGGCACCAGGGGTGTTGTGATCTTCCTGCACACAGTGCCCTAACCCTGATACCAGTCTGAGACAGCTCCCTCCCTGCATTACTAGTGAGAGGCTGGCTTCACAGACAGGGGGGAGCTGCCTGACCCTCACTCCTGACTTCCCCCATGTCCCAGCTAGTGAATGGTGTGTGGGTGAGGGGGGGGGGATGGTGAAGTCTGAGACAGCTCCCTCCCTGCATTACTAGTGAGAGGCTGGCTTCACAGACAGGGGGGAGCTGCCTGACCCTCACTCCTGACTTCCCCCATGTCCCAGCTAGTGAATGGTGTGTGGGTGAGAGGGGGGGGGGGGGAGGATGGTGAAGTCTGAGACAGCTCCCTCCCTGCATTACTAGTGAGAGGCTGGCTTCACAGACAGGGGGGAGCTGCCGGACCCTCACTCCTGACTTCCCCCATGTCCCAGCTAGTGAATGGTGTGTGGGGGAGGGGGGGGGGAGGATGGTGAAGTCTGAGACAGCTCCCTCCCTGCATTACTAGTGAGAGGCTGGCTTCACAGACAGGGGGGAGCTGCCTGACCCTCACTCCTGACTTCCCCCATGTCCCAGCTAGTGAATGGTGTGTGGGTGAGGGGGGGGGGGGGAGGATGGTGAAGTCTGAGACAGCTCCCTCCCTGCATTACTAGTGAGAGGCTGGCTTCACAGACAGGGGGGAGCTGCCGGACCCTCACTCCTGACTTCCCCCATGTCCCAGCTAGTGAATGGTGTGTGGGTGAGGGGGGGGGGGGGGGAGGAGGATGGTGAAGTCTGAGACAGCTCCCTCCCTGCATTACTAGTGAGAGGCTGGCTTCACAGACAGGGGGGAGCTGCCTGACCCTCACTCCTGACTTCCCCCATGTCCCAGCTAGTGAATGGTGTGTGGGTGAGGGGGGGGGGGAGGATGGTGAAGTCTGAGACAGCTCCCTCCCTGCATTACTAGTGAGAGGCTGGCTTCACAGACAGGGGGGAGCTGCCTGACCCTCACTCCTGACTTCCCCCATGTCCCAGCTAGTGAATGGTGTGTGGGTGAGGGGGGGGGGGGGGAGGATGGTGAAGTCTGAGACAGCTCCCTCCCTGCATTACTAGTGAGAGGCTGGCTTCACAGACAGGTGGGAGCTGCCTGACCCTCACTCCTGACTTCCCCCATGTCCCAGCTAATGAATGGTGTGTGGGTGAGGGGGGGGGGGAGGAGGATGGTGAAGTCTGAGACAGCTCCCTCCCTGCATTACTAGTGAGAGGCTGGCTTCACAGACAGGGGGGAGCTGCCTGACCCTCACTCCTGACTTCCCCCATGTCCCAGCTAGTGAATGGTGTGTGGGTGAGGGGGGGGGGGGGGAGGAGGATGGTGAAGTCTGAGACAGCTCCCTCCCTGCATTACTAGTGAGAGGCTGGCTTCACAGACAGGGGGGAGCTGCCTGACCCTCACTCCTCCGGGGTGATCTTCCTGCACACAGTGCCCTATCCCTGATACCAGGGGTGTTGTGATCTTCCTGCATGCAGTGCCCTATCCCTATTAATACCAGGAGTGTTGTGATCTTCCTGCACGCAGTGCCCTATCCCTAATACCAGGGGTGTTGTGATCTTCCTGCATGCAGTGCCCTATCCCTGATACTGGGATGTGTGCAAGAAGATCCCAACACCCCCGGTATCAGGAATAGGGCACTGTGTGCAGGAAGATCACAATACCCCTGGTATCAGGGTTAGGGCACAAGTTCTAGTCACATTGACTGATCACATTACTTGTTTTGTCAAGCTACCAACTGTTTCCATTTCCCATCCCCCATATACTGTCAGTGGGAAGCTTGGTAACATGAATAAATAAGAGGGCAGCCAATAGGAATACATATTCATTCCTAAACTGACCTTAACTGACCTGAAAAGTGTCAAATTGTATCATTTTCAGTTAGTGCGCACTAACTCTCCGTTAGTGCGCACTAATCGGAAAAAACGATTTTTAACGATTTTTTTAACTAAAAAATCGTGCCTAACACGATTTTCTTGCCCTGCCACACGATTTCTATCGTTAAGACGATATGGAAAACGATTCACATCCCTACTAAATACTAGGACAGAGGACACCTGCTCTGTTGGTTATTAAAAATGTGTTATTTATTTATTTGCAGTTTTTATATACCGACATTTGTTTAGTATGTTAGCATTTTATTCCCTACTCATGCATACTTTCTTTTTTTGTTTGTTTGTTTGTTTTTTTGTTTGTAAACACTGTTTCACTTTTTTGCAGTCAGATTGAGAGCCAACCTCTGGCACATCATATCAATCCAGCAGACTATCCCTAAAATGTATGGCAATTTCTAGGCTATTTTCTCCTAAAGGAGTAAGAGCAGTGAGGAGCATGGATTTTTGCTGTACTGCCTTTGTATGAGAAAGAGTTAAAGAGTAAAAAGTAATGTAATGGCACTCTACTATGAATTTGAAATAAAATTAAATTACATTTAACAGTCTAAACTGATGTTTGAGAAGCTTAAAAGGATTTAATTCCCATTGGAATCACACTGTTATTTGATCTACTATAATCTCGGCATGCACTGCTGGTAATGTTTTTATTCAAGTAATATTGCTATTAGATTATGTCCACAGTCTGAGCTGCAAACACCCACAAAATGTGACATTATTAAGCCTAGATCAAAGTTTTCATAGAAAATTGTGCCATGAATTTCCTAGCAAAAACAAAAAAGGCAACCATTTAAGGCAGTTGCCAAACTTGGTGTGCGAGTGTGTGGGGGTGGGGGCTTTTATAAAATGGTCCAACATGACGGAGCTGAACGAAGAAAGCAGTCAGAGAAAAAAATGAAATTCTCAGAATTGGAATTTTGGTGGTAGACTTAAGGAAAGTGGTCTATAAATGTAACATAAAATAACATAATTCTGTAGTGCAGTTCTAGTAGTTGTATTGGACCTGGAAAAAACTGGACTCTTATTAGGTTTCAGTAACTTTTAAAGGACCAAAACAAAATACCTGATTGAGGTACAAGATATTTTCATCATATTATTTAGGTGAGCCCAAACCATCAGGAATTCAGTAGCTGGAACTAATCATCCTGTTAAAAGCCACTGGCAAGGAAGAAGAAATGGTAATTTTGAACTTGGAAGCAATTTACCTAACTGGAGTTCATACGAAGAAGCAGATCATGACAGGCAGGATGGCATGTCTAGAAACTCACAGGACAAGAAAACTAGACATGAAATGGTGGACTGATATGATGGCATCTGACAATGAGAAATAATCCAGTATACTCTGATAGGTCACAAGATCTGAACTATTGATCATACAAAACCAAATCCATGTGAAATTTCATCTTGGAACAATAGGAACAATAGGAACAATAGTGCTTTAAGGATAAATTACAGAACAGATGATTAGATAATGAGCTTGTTTATTCTTGTTTACTCCAGTAATATTATAGATATTCAGTAAATAATAGCATCAGTTGTCATATATTAAAAAATATAGCAACTAAGGGCCAGATTTTAAAAACTATGCACGGGCATAGATTTGTGCGCGCAACCCGGCATGCACAAATCTACGCCCGATTTTATAACATGCGCACACAGCCATGCACATGTTATAAAATCCAGGGTTGGCGCACACAAGGAGGTGCACAATTGTGCAACTTGTGTGCGCCGAGCCGCACAGCCTTCCTCTGTTCCCTACGAGGCCGCTCCGAAATCGGAGCGGCCTCGGAGGTGACTTTCCTTCTGCCCCCCCACCTTCCCCTTCCTTCCCCTACCTAACCCACCTCCCCAGCCCTACCTAAACCCCCCTTACCTTTGTCCTTTAAGTTGCGCCTGCCTCCGGGCAGGCGTAGATTGTGTGCACCAGCCGATGGCTGGCCCGCGATCTCGGGAACAGCAGCAAATGGCTGCTGTGCCAGGAGGCTCCTGCCCCACCCCCAACCCGCCCCCTTCCCGCCTCTTTTTCAAAACCCCGGGACATATGTGCATCCCGGGGCTTGCGTGCGTCGCCAAGCCTATGCAAAATAGGCTCGGCGCACACAGGAGTGGGTTTTCGGGGTTATGTGCATATTATACGCACATAACCCATTGAAAATCCACCCCAAAATTCACTTAATACTGTTCTTGATAATTGAAAATATATATCCTTGACCAGAAAAGATATTAAGAAGCCATTGAAGACTCCCAATTAGGGATGTGAATCGTTTTTTGACGATTTAAAATATCGTCCGATATTTTTTAAATCGTCAAAAATCGTTAAAGAGTGCAATACAATAGAAATTCCCCCGATTTATCATGAAAAATCGTTAAATCGGGTTTGTGTCCACTAACGGGAGTTATTTGGGGGGAGGGCGGGAAAACCAGCACACCAAAACAACCCCTAAACCCACCCCGACCCTTTAAAACTAATCCCCTACCTTCTCCCACCCTCCCAACCCCCCCCCCCAAATGTTTTAAAATCACCTGGTGGTCCAGTGGAAGCCCCGGGACCAATCGCCCGCTCTCGGACCGTCGGCTGCTACTAATAAAAATGGCGCCAATGGCCCGATAAAAAAACCCCACCCCAACCCTTTAAAACTGACCCCTTAGCCTCCCCCACCCTCCTGACCCCCCCAAAATTACCTGGTGGTTCAGTGGGGGCACCGGGAGCGATCTCCTGCTCTCGGGCCGTCGGCTGCGCTAATAAAAATGGCCCCGATGGCCCTTTGCCCTTACCATGTGACAGGGTATCCGTGCCATTGGCCGGCCCCTGTCACATGGTAGGAGCACTGGATGGCTGGCACCATCTTTAAATATGGCACGGGCATGGCCGGCGCCATCTTTAAAAATGGCGCCGGCCATCCAGTGCTCCTACCATGTGACAGGGGCCGGCCAATGGCACGGATACCCTGTCACATGGTAAGGGCAAAGGGCCATCGGCGCCATTTTTATTAGCGCAGCCGATGGCCCGAGAGCGGGAGATTGCTCCCCGCGCCCCCACTGGACCACCAGGTAATTTAAAAATGTTTTTTGGGGGGTCGGGAGGGTGGGGGAGGCTAAAGGGTCAGTTTTAAAGGGTCAGGGTGGGTTTTTTGTTTATCGGATCGGGCGCAGCCGATAAACAAAAAACCAATCGGGCCAGATGATAAAAATTATATGATTTGAATCGGAACTAGAACCGAACCGATTCCGGTTCAAATTCACATCTCTACTCCCAATCATCCCTTTGCAGATATAACAAATATTTACAATGCAATATCAAAAGACAAATCTTTCTAGAAACTTGGAGGGGATTCTTCACACTGAAGTCAGCCACACACAAGTGTCCAGAAAGGAAACATGTAACATCAAATAGGGGCAGATTTTTAAAGCCCTACATGAGTAAATCCAGCTGGATTTATGAGCGTAGGGGGGTTACGTGCGCCGAGTCTATTTTGCATAGACCCGGCGACGGACGCAAAGCCCTGGGACGCGCGTATGTCCTGGGGCTTGAAAAAAGGGGCAGGGCGTGGGTGGGGCAGGGCGGTCTGTGGGCAGGGTGGGGGCGGTACCGAGGCCTCCGGCACAGCAGCAAAACTGGGGGATCGTGTGCTGGTAAGTTACGCCTGCCAGAGGCAGGCGTAACTTAAAAAATAAAGGTGGGGGGGTGATTTAGGTAGGGCTGGGGGGTGGGTTAGATAGGGGAAGGGAGGGGAAGGGAGGGGAAGGTGGGGGAGGGCCGAAGGAAAGTTCCCTCCAAGGTTGCTCTGATTTCGGAGCAGCCTCGGAGGGAATGGGGAAAGCCATCGGGGCTCCCCTATGGCTTGGTGCGTGCAAGGTGCACTAGTTTGCACCCCCTTGTGCACGCTGACTCTAGATTTAGATTTATAACATGCGCGCGCAGCTTCGCGCATGTTATAAAATTGGGCGTACATTTGTGTGCACCGGGTAGCGCGCACAAATGTACTCCGCATGCGTAGATATTAAAATCCGGCCCATAGAGTTTTTATAATCTGAAAATCAAAAAATCTTCATTGCGTAATAATTGTCAATCTCACCAGCCTTAACGGAGTAATTTTCACTAAGCTGCCTAATGGCCTAGTATGGAGATACAGGAGGACAAAGTATGCAGGAGTGGCAAGGCAAACTATACCGGCGTAGTAGGGCAAAGAACTTAGGTGTAGCAGAGAAAGTACACAGGCACTGAAGGAACAAAATATGTGGGTATTTTTGAACTTATGGGTTACAGATTTTCATAGAGGGACTACCTGGATAGTTTCTCTTTGAAAATTTGCTAGCACTTACTCAGGTATAAAAGTGCTCAATACTTTTCCTCTTCTATATCAGCAGACAGAGTTAAGTAGGAAAAACTGTGTGCTTAGATATGTGTGTCTAGGTTTCTACCCCAGTCCTAGCCCACCTCCCAAAACACCAGTATTTTAAAACTATGCAGCTATATTTAGCCACTCAGAGGGGTACAAATTTCAAAGCCCCCCTCCCCCCCAGCTATCTCCTTAGTTATCCAGCTAGATACCCCTGAAAATTGCCCTCTACATGTTTTGAGACTTTTTCAAGATTTTGAAATTGGAGTGGAAAACCTAGCTCCTTGACTGATAGAGTTATGTAGCTTAAAGACTGCATAAATTCAAGGGAGCAGTACATAATGGGAGGAGGTGAGATACTGATGTGCACCATCCAGGAGAAGGAACTTAGGGTGATCATATCTGATGATCTCATCACCATTATCATCATCATTTTCAACTATTTAGTTCATGCTTTTCCAGTCATAAATCTTAAAGGGCCCAATGCAATAAGGTGCACTGAAGCTGCTGTGGGTTTGTTCACACATGTACGCTCATTTGAACGTGTGTCTTCCTGCGCAAAAACCTTTACGGGGATATAATAAGGGTTTTGGGTGAGATAAAAACATGCATACAAATGCACTTACTGACCTGTGTTTTTTTCTTTGCGAATGCATGATAATGGCATGCAAAGGAGGTGATTAAATAATCATGGGCAATGCAAGGAGCTGTGCTAATGCTAGTATGGGTTTTTTAATATGGATTTTTTACCGCCACGGTCATGCCATGAGTTAAGTAACAGCGCCGACTCAGAGATATTTTATTCCATTGCTTGCATTGGTGTGGTGTGGTTGTGTGCCCGTGCAGCTCTGGAATGTTTTCTATGATGGAGATTTCTGATTGTGTCCAGCTGTTCCTTATGCTGTGGTATATCCTGTGGGTTTGCCTACGGATGACAGCAGCAGAAGGTTTGGCAGGTGACAGAGGTCGTGGCAGGAGACAGAGCATCCGGAGAGAGCAGGCAAAGAGAAGGGATTGTGAGGAGCAGGTTGTTCCAGCTGGAACAGGCCACAGAAGGGTATGGAGGGAGCAGATATATTGCCTCAGGACCACGTTGCTGGGGATGCCGGAGTCAGATGTGGCAAGGACCTGCAAAATGAGTTCCAGGGCTATCGTGGGCCTGTATAAAGAGCTCAGAGAGATCATGGATCCCCTCACAGAATGTGGACATGATATCTCAGGTCTGGTGAAGCTGCTCGGAGGCCTTCATTTTCTGGCTACCAGTTCTTTCCAGAACACAGTGGCTGTGGTGGCTGGCACAGAGCAATCTATGTTCTCCCATCATTTCACCCAGGTACTAAGGCCCATGCTGAAGAGGGTGAAGAAGCATATCACATATCCATAGCTGCTTCGGGAGTGGCAGCAAATGAAGAGAGTGTTTTGACATAGCTGGTATGCCAAAGGTGGCATACCATTGTGGCTCTCACCCCTCCTCATGGAAAAGAGATGGCATCCCAGAATCAAAAGCTTTACCACTCCCTCAATGTACAAGTGGTGTATAACATTGACCAGAGGATTCTCAGCGTGGAGGCAAAATTCCCTGGTAGCAACCATGATTCTTTCATCCTGGTGCAGTCAGCACTGGCATGAAACTTCACTGAAGGGAAATACGGTGAAGGCTGGTTGCTGGGTGAGTGTGGAAAAAAATCTTGTACAAGTACTTAGATACGTTTCAATTAGCTCTGTGGGGTACAGGGCTTGCACAGACATAATTTAAAAATAAGTGCTTTTTTGTACATTTTTTATAAATCCGTAATACCTTTTTTTTTTTAATTTGTGGTTTGGGATAAAAAGGGGTCTATAACATTCAACTTTTTTGTTAGCTGTGCTTTGCAGTTAGCAATTATTCTATGTGAATGGAGTTAGTGGAGGGGAAGAGGATAATAGTTTTGTACCTATTTTTTTTTTTCAAATTGAACTTGAAGGGGTTGCCCTCATTGGCACCACCATGTTTTTTTGAGGGTGGGTAAGGTAGACAGCCAGGAAATTAGTTTAATATTTCATGTAACTGAATTTTTATTCATTAGCATGGCCTTTATAGGGGATGGAGGTTCGTGAGTTAGAGAACAAATGGTAAAAATGGGCCATATTTTGCTAGCATACATGAATCAGATAAGTAATGGCAGCATTGTACATGATATCTTGTTCATGGCTGTCACTATGTCTTTTAATATGTAGCCCATGTTAGTAAATAGCGCTGAGCCCCAAAGGCAGAATAGTAATTTCCTTTTTTTATTGTACATAGGTGTCTCATTTGTAATTTAAGAAATGTTACAGATGTCAACTTAAAGGAGTCTAGTTAATTTTATGCAAAATGATTTTTTTTTTCTACAGGTGATGCTGGCTATGCGTGCAAATCATGGCTGCTAACACCACTTGCGGTTCCTAGGATAGCTGCTGAACTGAGGTACCAAGAGGCACATGTCAGGGTAAGGAGCATCATAGAGAGAACATTTGGTCTCCTCGAGAGTCATTTCCGCTGCCTCAATCACTCAGGAGGGGCACTACAGTACTGTCCTGAGAAGGTAGTGGACATTGTGGTGGCCTGCTGCATGCTTCACAACCTCACTCTGCAAATGGTCTTCCACAGGACATTAATCCTGACCTGGAGGGAGAGCTGGATGTGAGTTCAGCAGATACTGGAGAGAACACAGCCAGGGGAAATAGGATCAGGAGATATGGCTTATGTGAGATCTCCCCATTGGAGTCCCCCCACTATCAGCTGCAGTGCAGATAGCAGGCAGAGAGTATTAGCCCTAGGTCTTTTTACTGGGATTTGTGTATGATTTGCCTGGGTTAAGATTATATAAGGTGGAAGCAGAAAGTAAGTGGGGAAGATGTTTAAAGGAGATTGGTTTTGGGGTTTTTGGTCTGAGTTTATGTTTTTTTGTTTTGATTAGAAGGTTTGGGGGTTGGTATGGGATTATATAATGCCAAGCCTTTTGTGGGAGAATGGTTTAAGGGAGGGTAGGCTATATGGATTTATTTGATTTATGTTGATGTAATTGTTTTTAATTCAATAACAAATTCATAGTCTGTATTTTACTAGTGCTAGCCCAAACAAAGTGAATCACAACTTCAGGACACTGCTTAAAAACAAACCCCATAAAATGAATCAAAATGTGATTAATTTAACAATATATTTCCAAATTATACATTTGATTTATAATGTTCCATACATATATTATTTTAATGAACTGATGTATTGGTTCATTTGTGTTTGATGTACTGACTGAGGGGAATTTTGTAACAGTCAACATAGGGCCTCATTTTCCACGCAGCTCGCACACGATAAGGGACCTTTCGCACGCGAAAAGTCCCTTATCGCGTGCAATACCAGGATGGGGGCAGAGTCGGGGCGGAGTCGGCCCCAGAAGAGGAGAAGTCGGGGTGTCACCAGTGCCGACTCTGTGCCGACGCCATCGTCAGCGAAAAGGTAAGTGCCTTTTCGCATCAGCTTTCGCTCCCAATAGCTACACCTCCTATGGTGGCGCTATTGGGTGCAAAACCGGCAGTGATCGCACCGCGACGGTGCGATCACTGCCAGCTAGTGCAGTCCCACCCCCGGTTCAGCCCCCCGGTTCAGCCCCCCGGTTCACCCCCGGTTCAGGCCTGCAATACTTTAGAAAATGAGGCCCATAGTGGTCAAGTCTGCATGTACAATTTGCATGCTCACTGTACTGAGTATTTTCAAAGCAAACTTATACATGTAAGTTTGTTTTGAAAATGCTCCGGTAATTGGTCAAGTACACAAACAAATTACCTTGCACAAATTTACTCCTGCTCCAAGCAGGATATACTGTAACTTGGTGCTGGGTAACTTACATATGTACGTTTTCAAATCAAAATGTATGCACAGAAATCCCAACTGTGTCCCGCAGAATTCCCCTCCTCAGTTTGTCAAAAAGTAAGCCAAAACTCGGTTGCTCGCATACTTTTATGTGCACTGGCCCCTGGATTTTCTTTAAAAATCCCACTTGCATTCATAAAATAGGATTTTGATCCAGTAAATCAGTTTGAAAATAATGCTCATGTCTTCATGTATTTTTGTAATATGTGTTGAATGAAGGTTTTCTTGCAGAAAGGCTTTACCCAAATCAGAACTAAACTAAACTTATTCACTCCAGGTCCATAGGAGTCAAAGCACAGCATTCATGCACATGGGGGAAAAAAAATGAACAAGGTTCTTATTCAGCCACTGGGTGGCTGGCAAAGTTATCCAGTTAAATGTATCTGGCTAAATTTGCCAGGATATTCAGCCATGCAACCATGCCACTGAATAATATACCTGACTATCTTAAAGTTAGCCAGATAAGTTTATCTGGCTAAATCTAGGACTACTCTTCGGCTATCCTAAAGCTATATAACTACGTTAACACTGGATAATACCACTGTGCTCTAGAACACAGGGAGAATAGGATCTGAAATAGAACTTTTCATAGATTCTGTTCTAATGGAATTGGCCAGACCAGGCCTTCCCAAACCTGTCCTGGTGACTCCACAGGCAGTTGGGTTTTCAGGAAATCCACAATGAATATGAATGAGATAAATTTGCATATCATGGAGACTCACTATATCCAAATTTATCTCAAGCATATTCATTGTGGTCGACAACTCTGTCAAAGAAGCACCACGAGAACGAGTGCTACTCTCATGTAATGTATTTAGGTTTATAAAGAAGTAAGTAATGTTACACAAATGTATTCATCATATTTGGTGGACTTCAGTTATGTAAGCGTGGAATTCACCATTCAGAAGATTCTCGTCCTGCATGACAGGATAATCTTTAAAGTTGTTTTTGTCTCACTTTTATCTAGCAATGCTGTTGATTGCTTTCACATTTTACTCCAGGATACAATTTGAGCTATGACTCAGGTCCATTACCGTGTGTTAATTATGACCCTACAAAGAGGAATTCGAAATGCCACAGCATCAGGTGATTCAGGAGATGGTGCTTTAAGCTTGGCCGGTTCCTGTAGACTCAAAGAATTGTTCCTAAGCTTGTGTTAAAGCTTCCCTTTGGAGATTCAAAGATAAGTTTCAGCTTATTAACTTTCTTAAATTTGCCTTCAGTAAAGGACACTTTTTATTTGTAACAACAAAAATTAAAAACATATATTTACCTGGGACTCTTGTATATTCGATTTATTCTGGGTAATAATAAAATGTACAGGCACTCCTTCTATTTATAAGACATAGGACACTGCATTTAATGGTGCAGTCTAAGTGCCCTATTATTATATGAGATCCTTTTGAGTAAAGTTCTTATATACAGAAAATATTTGCTCTGCATTGCTACTGTAGGTAAAATGTTGTTCTTGTACTATATCAGGTGCACATAATTTTGGTGCAGAAATACACAGGATTTTATAAACTGTGAAGCACCCACCATACAGTTTATAAAATACTTGTAACAATCCCCATGCCTCCACTCAAAACGTGCAAATTGTGTGCCACAGACAGTTTTGAAAGTTGAGCTCAAAAAGAGTATAGTGAACATTGATGAAATGCATGGGACATTTTGGCAGTCTGTCTTTTGAACTCAGGATATGATTATTTCTAATTTTCCATCATGGCAGAAGCATTTTTGCTGGAAATTGTTCTTACTCCCAAGCGAGGGGCAATTGATCCCTGTGAGGCTGAAGCTTCAAAAATATATTTCTTGAAATATATTTATGCACGTGTCAAGAAACTAGATAAAAGATTTTTTTTTAATTATTTTCTGTTTGCAGTTTCTTGTTTAATTTGAAATCCTGCAGATATATATATTTTTTATAAACAGAAATTTAAAGTTTTCAAACTGCAATGGCGCAAAGCTCAAAGTTTCTTTGTATCTGCAGGCTTATTACCAGTTTTCAAAAGGAAAGTGCATGCAACTATCCCCTTTGAAAAAGGCCCCTGGCAAAAATGTGTGCACAGAGATTTGCACCTGCTTTTTCTGTGGCATCTTTTTCCATTGGAAGTAAAAGTCCTGCTTTTCAAAATCATTTACGTGCATAAAATGCAGTTCTAGGTGCGTACATGGAATTTAAAAAATTGTGTGTTGGTTTGAGCACGTAAAAGTATGCTCAGAAGCGATGTTGCGGGGCAGAATTGTGGGGGTGGGGATAGCATTTGTGTGCATATTTTTGATTTTTGAAAGTATGCATTTAAATGTATGTGCACACATTTACACCTGCCCTCAAGCAGTTATAAATCTGTGTGCAGCATATGCCTCTCTGGACTCTGCATGCAGCTAATTTTCAAAGCAGATTTACACATGTAAATCTGCTTTGAAAATTCAGGCTAAATTCTGTGTACTTTGTACATGCAAAGTTCAGCCTTCCAAAATCCCTCCCTGAGTTCAGTTTTCAAAGGATCAACTCCTGTAACTTAGGGGGTCTTTTTTTCTAAAGGGATCGCATGCGATACCTAGATCGGGGCGGAATCAGGGCGGAGTCCGCACCAGAAGGGGAGGAGTCGGGGCGGCGTCAGGGGCAGACTCCGCGACGACTTCGCTGACGGTGAAAGGTAAGGACCCTTTTCGCTGCCAGTAGCGCGCCCAATAGCAGCACCTTTTACGATGGCACTATTGGGTGCGAAAGCCGGCAGCGATTGCACCGCGGAGGTGCGATCACTGCGGGCTTTCGCAGGCCCACCTCCCGCTTTGCCCCCCACCCCCGGCAAATTCACAGAGCCGCGATAGTTTAGAAAATCCGGCCCTTAATGAGTTATGTAGGTAAATCCAGGACCGATGGAAGAACTAGGCGGACTAGGCGACTGCCTAGGGTGCCACTGGTTGGGGGCGGCATCGGCATGGTCTCTCCCTCTTCCCGCCTGTGTGGGAGACCATGCTGATGCCACTGTAGGTGGGAAGATAAAGAGCATGTCCTCGCTGCAAGAAGATGCGGTACTGGTCCAGGCCGTGCTGCAATGAAAAACAGGAAGAGCAGCAGCAGCAGCCGACCAGCATAGCCCTGCCCACTCAGGAAGCCATAACATTGGTTCCAGTTCTTGCTGGGCTATACGAAGCTGCACAGGAGGCAGAGAAGCATCAGCCCCTGCAGGCCTGAAGAAGAGCACTGTGGGTTGTGGGGCTGAAGGATGAAGCTGTTGCTGATGATATTGTGGTGCCAGGGGAGGAGAAGTGAGTGAGAGAGCATGTTCATGTGTGTGTGTGTGTATTAGAGAGAGCATGTGCGTGCACGTATGAGAGGCCATGTCAGTGCGTGTGTATGTATGAGTGACAGGGTGTGTGTGTGTGTGTGTGTATATGTATGAGAGGGCATATATGTGTGTATGTATGAGAGAACAAGCATGTGTATACATATGAGAGAGAGAGAATAAAGTTTAGGAGCAGCAACCCCTCTCCTCAACCCCTGCTAATCCACAACAATCTCAGAGCATCTGGAATTCAAAAGATCATGGGTACAGACAGCAGGGGATTTTAAAAAAATCTTTATTCATTTTAATTTCTAGGTGCTTTCTGATGTGACTATTGTTTTTAAATAGTTTATTGGTATTTGGAAATTTTGTCTGACTTTTAAATTACTGTTGTTCTATTTGTTAGCTGTTATGAAATATGTATTCTTTTTATTAGTATGGTTTTACTATATTGATTATTTGTATTTCTTGATTTTATTGTTTATGTTAAATTATTATGAATGCATGATTTTATTTGTGTGTAGAGAGGATGTGACTGGGGGGGATGGAGTAGCAGGCTGCAAGTTCCCTCTAGGGCACCTAATAACCTTGCACTGGCCCTGGGTAAATGCAGGCCTGGATTTTTCAATAGGCACATTAGGCCTGTGCATAGGGTGGCAAAGATCTGGGAGTAGCAAGCTGGATGAAAATTTGCTGCCATCCAGTTATGCTGAATCTTTCAGCAGAAACCAGCCCTCTTGTTCCTGATCCAACTCCTCACATTCCAGGCAGCATGCAAGGAACAGGCGAAGAAGGGGTGAGCTTGGAGCAGACATAGCAGAACAAAGAAAAGCAGGCAGAAGCGGGAACATTCTGGGGAGGCTAAGATGGGTTGAGAATGGGAATATTGGTACTAAGGAGAGAGGCCAGGGGAAGAGAAGGGATCTGCTAGAAGGTATGTGTCTCTGTGTGAGAAGAGAAAGGAGTGTGTGTGTGTGTGTGGGGGGGGGGGGGGGGGGGGGGAGCAGTGCTTATGTTACAAAAAAGGGGATTGGTGCCAGGTGTGCATTTGTGTATGCCACATTGGGTAAGAGGTTAGCGAAGGGATGCAAGGGGGAACAGGACCAGAATATGGTAGGTATACCTGCCTCCTCCTTGCCCTCCCCATCTGAAATCTCTCTCTTTATCTCCAGTTCTAGTTACCAGATCCTGGAAGCTTCCTTTCTTCTTACCTCACCTTTCTCCCCATATACTGGAACCTACCACAACCCCTTCCACAGTCTCAGAACCTCCTTCCTTCCTCCTCTATCCCAGATTCCTGATCTCCTTCCCCTACCTCAATTTTCCTCTCTCCCACCCTCCCCATCCTTGGTCCTCTCTCCCTCTCCCCTGTGCCTAGTTATCTTTCCATTTCACAATGCTCTCTCCCATGCCCATTCTTACCTTCTTCTCACTCTATTCCTGGTCCTCTTCCCTTCCTCTCACTGTCCCTTGTCTTCTCACCCTTGAGGTCTCCTCCCTATGCTAATACTTGAGATCCCGTTTCCTTTCCCAATAGAATGAAAATAAATGATGTAGTCACAATCAATGTTGAAAAACTACTTTATTTTTATAATGGAAAATTAAAAAATGGCAATATGTCCATGTGCTTCTGATTCTTCTAATTTTGCCACAGAATCTACCACTGAGATGCCATGGAAATCTGTGGGGCTATATTTTAAACCTTTTGCTTCCTGTTGTCTGACCTAATGGGGAGTTGGGGGGTGGGGGGTGGGGTGGGGGCAGAGGTGAGAAGATAGCACCAAATATGCCTAGGGGTAGCAAAATCTAAAATCTGTCGCTGGGTAAATCTGGTTATTTGAAAAAGTACTCTCACCTAGTGACTACAAATGCATGCATATTTCATAACTTCATGCCTTTACTTACATGACAAAGAGACATTCTGATGGGCATGTTTAGGTTGGGGGAATAATCTACATGATGATAACTTTCAAACAACTACAATTGACTTCATTTACGCATGTACTGTATATGGCCGCACATGAATAAATGCAATGCATTGAGAGAGAGAGTATTTGATTCATTGGATGCACATACTTTTCCTACCAATTTTAAAAATATTGGGTAAAGTTTTAATCGGCCAAGCGCGTAAAAAACGGGTGTTTCTGCGTGGCCGGGCCTTGCACGTGCTGAGTGCATTTTTAAAGGAGCCTGGCCACACGTGTAACTCCTGTCAAGCGCAAAAGTGCCAGGCTGAAGGAAAGGGGCGGTCTGGAGGGGCAGGGTTGGAGGTGGCCGGTACAGCGACCATTTGCCACTGTGCCGGGGAAGCGCACACCAGCAGTCAGCCGGCACTCACAAGCTGCTTCTGCTCTGGAGGAGCAGCAACTTAAAAAATAAAAAAAAAGGTAAGGTAGGTTAGATATAGGAGGTGGGGAGGAGAGGGAAAGGGGAAGGGAGGTTAAGTAGGGGGGTAGGGAAGTTCCCTCCCAGCCCGCCCCTTAATTGGAGCAGACTGGGAGGGAACTGGCAAAGGCTGGGATGTGTCACCGTGCAAAAATTGCATAAGTACCCCAGCCTTGCGTGTGCCACCCACACATGTGCTCATGGATTATAAAATCCAGTGCACACATGCGCACTGCCCCTGGATTTTATAACATGCGCGTGCTAGCGCATGTTATAAAATCAGCATATACCATTGCGTGGCGAGAGGCTGCAGATTAAAGATTTATAGAGCTTTGACTTATGATATTGTCATTTGTTTGTATTAAGAATTCTTTAATTTTTCGTGGATATTTGGATTGCATCCTTTTGCCTCTCCCCTTATATCTATTTAGTGGTAAAATCAGCATATCCATGATTTGCTGATTTTATTTGTAGGTTTAAAAATCTACCCCATGGGGGTAATTTTCATAAGGATTTACACGTGTAAATGTAACTGCTATTGTAGCAATTTTCAAAAGCCATTTACTTGAGTAAAGGACACTTACGTGAGCAAGTCCTATGGACAATTCATGGCATATATTGTAGCAATTTTCAAAAGCCCACTTACACGAGTAAAGTGCATTTACTCGAGTAAAATCCAGTTTTAAGTGAGTAAATGCTTTTTAAAATCAGGCCCCATATGCGCATATATTTAATGCACAAAAATAAAGTAGGACTTGCTCGCATAAAACCTGATTACGCACGGAAGCGTCACATTTTAAAACATGAGAGTGTAATTGAAATGATCATTTTTCAAATTGCTCTACCAGTTCACCCAGTCTTTGTCTAGGTCATCAAGATCCACCTGGTTCTTCAGCCTGAATTCCCCCCCAGTTTACCCAGACATCCCACTCAGCCAATAACACACAATAAAGAAGTCTAATATCAATTTACGCCAGATATTTAACAAGTATAAAATTGTGCGAGTAAGTTGCTAAATATATGCATGCAATCAAAGTCTCTTTTAAAATAGTAATTTATACCTCTAACTCTTGACCCAGCCTCAGAACATTTCAGACCACCTCTATTTTTTTTGCACATTTATATGCATGTAAAACCGAAAGAATACACATATTTTCAATTTTTATAAAATAGTGATTGCACGAGTGCAGGCTACTTACATACTTAGATGCTCATTTTTATGCACATAACTCTTTGAAAATTCACCTCCATGTGTTTAATTGTATTTTAAGCACATTTTTAAAGAGAAACCACCTGGATAGTTTCTTCTTGAGAGTTAGACACAAGTTGCACAGACATAGAAGTGCTTAATGCCTTGACAGTAGGTGCATTTGGTAAAAAATAGTTCTCTTGATGCTTAAATGGCACTCATGACATTTTATTCTAGCAACAACCTAAGACCAACAGAAACTGTTAGCTAAAGTTAAAATCATTTTGGAGGTTTTATCAGAAAATAGAGTTAAAAGGAAGGATAAGAAAAAATTGAAAAGGTGAAACTATGAACCAAACGAGAATAGGGTCTGCAGTACATTTCTGATAGGGTAGACTTTATATTGGGATAGTAGGTTATCTTTACTTTAAAGGTTAGGAATCCTTTTCAAAGGCTCTCATGCATTTTATTGTAGAAGTACATCCTATCTTGCTCTTGGTAAAGTTGAGAGAAAATAGTTTTTCTTCTTGATGGTAGTGCAATCTTTCCTTGAATGAGTACCCATGATGTATCTGTCACTCATATTCTAAGTAGCACCAATATTTCACTTTTTTGGACACCATCTAAACTGGAATACATACACTCGTAGAGATTGTTTGATATATTTGAGCATGCATATGTTGAACAGATTTTTGGCTTCTTCTTTTGATATGTCAGTCACCTGGTTAACAGTAGAAAATAGGAAAAGCCTGCTGTTTTAAAGTTGTCTTTTAATATTATTCTTTACGTGAGCCCTAGTAGACCAGATATAAATCATCCAAAAAGATCACATAAAAATACAGAAATAGATTCATCTATACAAAAAAAAAAAAAAATGGACAAAGAAGGGAAACCTTAGTCAGTAGAACATGTTATCAATTTTGTATAAGGTAGTTTCAGAGCTTCCATGTGGAATAAATGTAGTGCATTTTAAAAAAATACGGTTTTTTTGGGTGTTCTAAAAAATACATTAGGATTCCTTGTTTGTTTCAGTTATTGGTATGGTATGCTGCAATCTCAAGAAATCTTTCAACATATTCATTACTCATAAAGGTTCTGAGCATGTTCTCTGTTTTCAATTCTATGGATACTAAGGATGCTTTACAGCTTTTGTATGTTTTCCTGCTGCTTTTATTTAAAAAAATCTGAATTTATATTGTGTTAATTGTTTTTCACTACTTTATTATATTTTTGTATGATATGAATTTTTTATTACATTTTGAAGGGAAAGCCATGCACATATAAACAATTGCTTTCATGCTTATTATTGTATTGTCCTGTCCATGCCATCCTCTCTGCTACTTTCACACTTCCATTGAGCAAATATAGAATTAAAATGTTAGGTTTTATCTTTGCTGAAATCTCTTTGTATTTAGTGCTCAAGTTTCCTACACCTGATGGTCTGATGGTCTATTGGATTCCACTACCCAAAGAGGTTGGGATGATTTTATCTGTGATGTTGTAGCTTCCTGAAATGTCTGCCTGGGTCTTATTGCGCAAGATTTCATATTACATTTTCTTCTGACAGCATTTTATCTAAAGTAATTAATATATTAATGAAATGTGTTTTAAATATACTGTAAGTATTTTTACTATATTCTAGTAATCATATTTCCATTTACTATTAATTCTGTTCACAAATTATCAAAATCATTGTATGTTTATTCCAATACAACATATTTACCATAACTCAACATTGTTTTTGACTATGACTAGTGTACCAACCTGATAAAATTTGGGTTGTAAATTTGTGTAATACTGTGGCAAAACAATTACATGGTCGGCAATTGGAATAGGTCAGACTATGTATTTTTTTAAACATTTTTTGGTATATTAGAGCATCACTTGTTCCTGTTTGTGACACATTCATGGAGCAGTGGATGAGGCATTGCAATAGTTCCATTATTTTTCCAGCATTCACTAGAGTTTTGGGTCTTTGTAGGCTACTGAGATTGAACTTTTGTGAACAATGCTTTGTTCTCCAAATAGGTCTTCTTTGAACCAGGATTACGGGAAGTAAGGTTTTTTTGTATTGTTTTGTTTTCAGCTTTGTTGCTTTTTATTGCCAAGACACGTCATGGCATTCTAAAATCATCCCAGATGTCTTTCTATGTTTAGTTTTACTATAATTAAATAAACGTATGGAGCATTTTCTAAGTGAGTTAGCAATCTAGTTCTGTTGTCATGTACATCTGTTACGTGATTCTCTGTGGATTAAACTCATTAAAATCACATAGGCCTTTTAAAAATTCTGACAAACTTATTTACTGACTTTGGCAAATAAAAATAATAACATCCTATTTTAAAAGTGTGAGTCAGAGGTCTTGCATAGTTCAAAAAAACTATAAACCACCTTTGTAAGGCTTTCTGGACCAGTTTTTCCCTCATTAACATAATACTGTTAGGCTCATTTCAATATGTTTAAGCTTCGCTAACAGCTATGGGACATGAGACACTTCCTTCCTGGTATCACCAATATCTAAAATTTGCAAAAGGAAAGCTTTGAGAGCAATTTTCAAAAGCCATTTCTGCATGGAAATTGGAACTTAAAAAATTGCTTTCTCTCTCTGTGGGTGAAATTATATGCGTAGTGGTCCTACAGGCGTAACTTTACCCACAATGAGGGGAAGCATTCCCAAGGAACAGGACTGGGGAGGATTTTGCATTTTTGGTGGGAGAGATGTGAATTCCAGAAAAATACTCTGGATGCTTGGGTGTCCAAGCAAAGCTTTACTGCAGCAATTCTTCAATAGCAAATAGTGGCACTTTACACACCAGTTTTTGGCATGAACAGTCTTGTTATCATAGCTCTCCAATTTCCTTTAATTGTACAAGTGTCTCTCAGCAGTTAGACCAGGGAAAGAACTCACCTTCTAGGGCATGGAAAAGCAAGACTTGCCAGGTGGACATGGGGGCCTATGTATGGATGAAAAATCCCCTTCCAAATGTACTAGTAGACTAAAGCAGGGTCTCAAACAGTGCACAATTCCCCGCTTTTACCTCTTCTCCACAAAGTGAAGACTCTGGATGAGGGTCTACAAGTTTAACAAAAAGATGTTCCTCCAGGTGACACACAGGATTCCCTTGACAAATGATCCAGGCAGCAGGGAACAGAACAGCTCTTTTGGTTTTCCCCACTTCAGGGCAGGAAGGGTGATAGCAAAGCTATCCTCCAAAGCACGAGACAAATCTTCACATAAAGGAAAAAATTGGAACTCACTTGCAGCAAATCAGTCCTGAAGCATCCATGCTTTGTATAATAGAGAGCAGCAGAATCTCCTCTATTTCTGGCCTTTCCAAGAAAAAGGACTCCCCCCAAATCCTGTAACCAGGGAGCTCACGGAAAAGCTTTCAAAACAAGTCTAAAAAAAAATCTCTTAAGCAACCCCGGAACACCCTCACTGGACAGGTTGTATACCAACAAGGTAATTGTCCCCATCCTATTAAGTGCCAGTTCCAGGCTGTGAGGCCTAGTACACAAAAATAGGAAGAACATCATCTCATAAAAAGCAACTCCTTCTCCTCTGATCGCCAACTCAAAATGTCACACCTTGCAATGATACAAGCTGCTTTTATACCAGCAGGAGGCTAGCCATTCCAGCAACCTCTGTGGAGAAGCTGTTCTGAAAATGGTGCACCCTCTCTATACTCCCTATCTCCTACCCCTAGCTCAAAAAGGGTTTTGGAACTAGGGTCACATAGTGGTGATCCCAAAGGATCGCCACACCATGCTAATATTTTATTAACTGTGATCTGAGCTGCACAGCTTAGAAAAATTCTGCATATTTCTGCCCCCAAAATACTTGCATATGTTTCAGTACATGAATACATTTGTAATGCAGGAGCATGCATATTTTCTCTTCCCGTTTAATAAAACATATACATAATAATCGTAACAAGTCTTGTGTAAAAATCCGTAAGTAAACTCTATTTCAGAAAATACTTGTGCGCATACTTGGAATCTCCAGTTTGATAACATTTCACACCAGTTCACCCAGATTTTTCACCAGTTCATCTAGACCATGTTCTCTCTACCCAGCTTGATAGCAGCTAAGTAGAGAGTGCATCAAGCAAGGTAGAGAGAACATGGTACAAATCTACTCTTCTTTCACCTTTCATCACTCCAAATCACATTAAATCTTCACTGATGGTAACTGTGCTGTTCGTATGTCTGACTGTGTATGTAAAACTCCCCCCCCCCCAAACCTCACCCTGAGCTCATAATGCCCCCTCTTACAGTGGTATAAAAAGTTCAGATATAAGTGAGTATCCAGAGAGATTCTCTCTCTCCTTCTGTCTCTCAGTTTGGAGAAGAGACAGCTAAGGGGTCTATGATAGAGATCTATAAAATAATGAATGGACTGGAACAGGTAAGCACAAATTGGTTGTTTATGCTTTCAAAAAGTACAAGGACTAGGGGACATTCAATGAAGTTCCTAGGTAATACATTTAAAGGTAGATTTTAAAATGAGTGCATGCGGTTTCCGGAGCGCACACATGGATGCGATCATTTTATAACATGCGCGCGTCAGTGGATGTTGCTGGTGGATGTGGTGAAAGCTGTTAGTGTAGCTGGATTTAAAAAAAAGGTTTAGGAAAGTTTCTGGAAGTAAAGTCCATAAAACATTATTAAAATGGACTTGGGGAAGTCCACCGCTTATCCCTGGGATAAGCATCCTGTAATCTATTGACCTTTTGGGATCCTGCCAGGTACTTGTTACCTGGATTGGCCACTATTGGAAACAGGATACTTGGCTTCATGGATCATGGGTTTGACCCAGTTTGACAAATCTTTTGTTTATAGTCTATGAATCTATGTTTGGCTGTCACATAATCTTTTGCTTGGTATACAGGCCTGTAAAGTTTGAAGACCAAAGCTTAATTCTACCCAGAGAAGGCATGCAAGTGAAATATGTGTTGGATATATATATTTTTTTTGTACTGTTATGCCATGCACTAATTCTTCAGACTTGTGTTGCATGTATTAAAAATGTTTTAATAATAGCATTGATTGCAGGCTTCTGGTTTCAAAGAGTTTTGTCATTGGTTTGCAGCTTGCTGGACTGCACTGTAGCAACAGGTGTGATCCTTTTCCTATGCAATACATTTGTTGTGGTACTTGTGTGCACCTACTACCACAACTCATTGTGTGACCTTGAGTGAACCATCTGTGTTTGAACTCAGTTGTCAAATGTTTGAGACTTTACAACCATATGACTTATCTTTCATGGGGCTATGAACACCAGTGGTGCTCTGTAAACATTATTAGCACTATTATTCTGTAAATTTTAGCTCAAAATGTGTCAGGTTTTAGTTTCCAATAAAGTTGACTTGCTCACTTTTTAATGCTGATGAAGGACACTTATAAGCTTTGGTACCTGAGCAACTGTAATGTTTAGGCAGTTCCATAATGAAATTCACATGGAATTCAGCAACCTCAGCCAGTTTTGTGTCAGACTCTTTAACATGTTCCAGTTGCATGAAATGCTAATTAAAGGCACTCATTGTTAACCGATATAAATAGTTCTCACTTAGCCTAATTTAGGCATGGGCTGTAAAACAAACAATTATGTGACAGATGATACATGTTAACACAGAAAAAAAATTCTGTAATGACATTCCTGTAACATTTTAACCTCTTCAACCACCATGTGTTCTGAATTAAAAAGCTAAAGGGGGTACTGACTGTAAAGGTGGCATACTCACTAGCTTGTGATGTTTTTTCCACAAATAGAAACCCCCCCATAAAACACCACTGCATGATTTGCATTGGGAATTCAGTGTGGGCAATGACATCATTCATGTGAATATGATTTTAGCTTTTGTATTTGATTGTCAGTCCATATAATGATGCCAAACTGCAGAATTTACCTACCTTAAAAAAAACCCCAAAAACCTGTGTCCCACCTAGAGAATAGAGGAATCGAAGACTTGCTATTGTATACAAATTAGCATTCCTATCTTCCAAAATTAATTGTTGTATTTCTAAGTACTGTGAATATGATGGAGACAAAACAGGAAATGAATCTCGAAATGTTTTATGGAACGTGCCATGTAAACATCAACTGGATTACTAATGTAGCTGGTTCTCAGTTATACAGTCCTTACATGGTTAGGTGATGATTATTTAAGAATGAGGTCAATTAGGTGTTTATAGTGGATTTTAGGTGATAAGAAACAAGTAAAATGTGCCCTCCTTAAAAAGAATAGTTATCTCAAGACTATGGGCAGTTTAATGCAATTGCGATGAATTTAGTCCATCCCTCACTCCCCCGGCCTTGGTGGTAAATGGAGAAATATGCCTGAATGTAGAACCACCCCTTAATATACAGACCCTACTAGTCTAAAAGATTCATCCTTTCCGCAGCAGCAGCCCTATCTAGCATATTCTCCCAGTATTTTGAATTTTGGCACCCGAGAGTCAAAAGCAATTGAGGATTGCTCCTGAGCTGAGCATTCTGCTCTGGCACTTTCAGTAATGAAAGGATCCAGGGGAAGGGGTGAACTAAGGATTTTTCCAGGTGTGTGTAGGTGGGCGGGGTTTGTGGGGTGGGGGAGCCGTGAATCACTCCAGCTTAGATCAGGCATAAATCTGGCTGATCTCCTTTTTGCCCTAATAATTACTATTAAGTTCTGTGAGGGAAAATTTTTTTTTTTTAAATTTTCTTTTCCTCACATGGACAAGCATAGGAGCCGGACCATAACATACTATTTTCTATTACTCTATTTGATTCCATTGGGATAGAAACAAAAATCATTCAAGAATGTATCTTTAAAAAAAACCCCACAAAACCCCCCCCCCCCCTTTGCAGCTGTTTCTGGCTGCTGATAAAAAGACATCATCTCTACAGCACCTAACCCAATACTGATCTGAGAGGAGTGGGTAGAGATAGGTGGGGGGGGGGAAGAAGTTATTTGGAATAGATGAATCACATCTCATACTTTGTTCTCACAATTTATAGCAGGTTGTATAAAAGGGGACATACTTTCTCTAATTCAGATGAGTACACATTTCAGTTACATCAAAGTGATTCTACGAGTTCATCTACCTTTTTATATCCACTGTAGAAGAAGCTGACCTTCTCGCAGCAGAATATTTCACCTGAGGACAGATTCAGTGAAGCTGACTAAGAGACAGTGCCTGAGTAGATTCATCTCCCAGATCTGTTAGAAGTTGCACTGACATATGACTTCCTGTAAAGGCCACCCTTACAGCACATCTGCTGAGGTGAAGGTGATGACCACTCTGTGCTGTTTGGTTACTAGCTTCTTCCAAAAGATGGGAGGACATTTAACTGGCATCTGTTAGCCATCTGTCTCCAGACGTGCCAAGTCTTTTCTAGGTTTATGCTTGCCTACATGCCAGACTATATCCAGTATATCTCTATTACAATGTTTCCTAACCATTTCATGCCTAAAGCATACCTAATTAACAAAAATGTTATATGGTTGGTATTCCAACCACCACAAGGCAGGCAATGCAAGCATGCAGAGTAGTTATTGCCTAAAAAAAGAGCTAGGGAAGCACTGAATGCCCTGTCCAACTTTAAAACAAAGAAAGGTACACATGAACTTGTCACTATGGGCCTGTTCCCTCTATATACACCTGCAAGAGAAGGGAGAAGTTATGTGTGGTGCAGACAGTCAGTTCATTTAGTTACCATAGCTGTTTCACGTGTTTGTCAGAGCTCCTCCACTGCTGCTACTCCCAATACCCAGAATGAGTCACATTCACTGCCCATTGCATGCTCTCCCTGTCCCACTCAGCCTGTGGATGAAAGACTGGAAGGACTGAATGGAGAAAGCACAGGAGGGGAAAGAACACAGTCAACTTGGATTTACCCAAGGGATTGTGATACATTACAGGAGGCCCTTGCAAGACTGGAAGATTGGGCATCCAAATGGCAGATGAAATTTAATGTGGACAAGTGCAAGGTGTTGCATATAGGGAAAAATAACCCTTGCTGTAGTTACATGATGTTAGGTTCCATATTAGAAGCTACCACCCAGGAAAAAGATCTAGGCATCATAGTGGATAATACTTTAAAATCGTTGGCTCAGTGTGCTGCAGCCAGTGGCATAGCCACGGGTGGGCCTGGGTGGGCAGCTGCCCACCCAACTTAGACCCAGGCCCACCCAACTGACACCAGAACTGCAAGGCTGTCGCGGGATCCCATCCCCGCGACAGTGAAGAGGAGAACCCATGCTTGGCACGCCATCACGGCACACATGGGGAAGCGGTCCTACAACCATATGGCCGACCGATCTACCTGTTTGCGGGGGGAGGGGAGGAGCGGAAGCGCCGTGCACAGCTTCCACTTCCTCCCCCCAAAGCAGGAAGATCAGCTGGCCTCTCCTGCTATCTTCGGGCCGTATGGCCGACCGATCTTCCTGTTGGGGGGGGGAGGAGAGCGGAAGCGCCGCGCACAGCTTCCGCCCCCCCCCCCCCCAGCAGGAAGATCAGTCGGCCGTATGGCTCGAAGATAGCAGGAGGCCAGTGGCAGCAGGAGAGGCCAGCTGATCTTCCTGCTCTGGGGGGAGGAAGCGGGAACTGTGCGCGGCGCTTCCGCTCTCCTCCTCCCCCCCCCAAACAGGAAGATCGGTCGGCCATACGGCCCGAAGATAGCAGGAGGCCAGTGGCAGCAGGAGGCCAGCTGATCTTCCTGCTCTGGGGGGAGGAAGCGGAAACTGTGCACAGGCTTGAATGTGTATGTGAGGATGAGAATGGGAGCCTTGTGTGTGTGTGGGTGAAAATCAGACCCTGGGTGTGTATGGGAGTGAGAATGGAGTCTTGAATGTGTGTGGGTGATAATGGAAGCTTGAATATGTGGGTGAGGATGGAAGCTTGAATATGTGGGTGAGGTTGGAAGCTTGAATGTGTGTATATATGGGTGAGGATGGAAGCTTGAATGTGTGTATATATGGGTGAGAATGGGAGCCTGGGTTTGTGTGTGTGGGTGAGAATGGAAGCTTGAATATGTGGGTGAGAATGGAAGCTTGAATGTGTATATATATGGGTGAGAATGGGAGCCTGGGTTTGTGTGTGTGGGTGAGAATGGAAGCTTGAATATGTGGGTAAGAATGGGTGCTTGAAAGTGTGTATGTGTGGGTGAGAATGGGACCTTAAATGTGTGTATGTGTGGGGGAGAATGGGTTTGTGTGTGTGGATGAGAATGGGTGCCTGGATGTGCATCTGTGTGTGCATAAGAATATAAGCCTGGGGAGGGGTGAGAAAGTGAGAGCTTGTATGTGTGTCTGCAGAGAATGTGAGCTGGGGGGGGGGGGTGGGGGAGAGCATATGAGAGTGAGAGCCTGAGTGTGTGAGGGAGTCTGTGAGAGAAAGCATTTATGTATATATGTGTGTGTGTGTGTGGAAGGGAAGAAGACAGTAGTAGAAAAGACTAGGGGTGTGCATTCGGATTGACCGCATTAGTAAAACGCAACTCATATTTTTTTTTTACTTAAAAAATTGATTCGACATAAACGATCGGATTTCCCACATATCGAACATAGATATGTTCGATATGTGGGAAATCGCGATTGTTGAGCCAAAATAAAAATATAAACCCCCTCACCCTCCTTAATCCCCCCCCCCCCGACTTACCACAACTCCCTGGTGATGGAGCGAGGAGTGAGGACGCCATTTCTGCAATCCTTGGCGAGAAGCATGTGACGTCGGCGGCACGTCGAGTGACGCCGGCGTCACGTGATTCCCGGCTCGTTCGCGCCGGACGGCTCGTTCGGCCCAAAAAGAACTTTTGGCCAGCTTGAGGGGGTCAGGAGGCCCCCCCAAGCTGGCCAAAAGTTCTTTTTGGGCCGAATGAGCCGTCCGGCGCGAACTAGCCGGGAATCACGTGACGTCGCGTCACTCAGACGCGACGTCACGTGATTCCCGGCGAGTTTGCGCCGGACGGCTCGTTCGGCCCAAAAAGAACTTTTGGCCAGCTTGGGGGGGCCTCCTGACCCCCCCAAGCTGGCCAAAAGTTCTTTTTGGGCCGAACGAGCCGTCCGGCGCAAACTCGCCGGGAATCACGTGGCGCCGCGTCACTCAGACGCGACGTCACGTGATTCCCGGCGAGTTTGCGCCGGACGGCTCGTTCGGCCCAAAAAGAACTTTTGGCCAGCTTGGGGGGGTCAGGAGGCCCCCCCAAGCTGGCCAAAAGTTCTTTTTGGGCCGAACGAGCCGTCCGGTGCGAACTTGCCGGGAATCACGTGACGTCGCGTCTGAGTGACGCGGCGCCACGTGATTCCCGGCGAGTTTGCGCCGGACGGCTCGTTCGGCCCAAAAAGAACTTTTGGCCAGCTTGGGGGGGTCAGGAGGCCCCCCCAAGCTGGCCAAAAGTTCTTTTTGGGCCGAACGAGCCGTCCGGCGCAAACTCGCCGGGAATCACGTGACGTCGCGTCTGAGTGACGCGGCGCCACGTGATTCCCGGCGAGTTCGCGCCGGACGGCTCGTTCGGCCCAAAAAGAACTTTTGGCCAGCTTGGGGGGGTCAGGAGGTCCCCCAAGCTGGCCAAAAGTTCTTTTTGGGCCGAACGAGCCGTCCGGCGCGAACGAGCCGGGAATCACGTGACGCCGCGTCACTCGACGTGCCACCGACGTCACATGCTTCTCGCCAAGGATTGCAGAAATGACGTCCTCACTCCTCGCTCGATCACCAGGGAGTTGTGGTAAGTCTGGGGGGGGGATTAAGGAGGGTGAGGGGGTTTAAATTTTTTTTTTGCACATATGTACATATACCCAACTCATTGGATTTTTTTTATGTCCATATTGGCCGCAAGTGGGACCCCCTTTCGGACATAAAAAATATGAACATAAAATTTTGCTCTGCACATCCCTAGAAAAGACACTGAAGAGGAATTAGGAAATGAGCGATAAGAGAAAAAATGGGAAAGAGAGACCAGGACCAACTGATTAGAAAAATACAAAGATCAGACAACAAAGGTAAAAAAATATATATATATAGAGAGAGAGAGAGAGAGAGAGATGTTAGCAATTTAAATATGTCATCTTTGGGAATGTGCATTCTTATATTTTTGTATTTTGCTCTTTCTTAAGTATTCCACTGTTCAGACATTTTAGTTTCTGAGGTTTTCTATTTTGGCTTTATCTACATGTTTCTGTTTCTAATTTATAGTCTCTTATTTCTATATTAGGTAAGGGTCGGTCTCAGTTTTGCCTGTTTGTGACAGAAATGAGTATTTCTAGCATATAGTTTCTCTGTAGTAGTAGTCCAGCCTGTTCTGTTATTCCCGTAGGTGATGTATTAATGTTCTAGGGCCTGGTGTAGTATTTGCATTGCTGCTTTTTCATAAGGTTGCTGTTTGAATCCTGAGAGTCAGTGCTGTGATTGTTTGGCAAGGTTCCAGATGCCTCTTTCTTTGCAAGAGTTTGTTACTTCACAAAATAGCAGTGGAGGGTTATTTTTTGCTGAGATTACACCAGAATTTGAATTTTTTTTTTCATGTTACTTGTAATGTGAATTGCCCTAGCTTTGCGCTGCACCTGTTCTGATGATTAATTATATTTTATTGTATTGTATTTATGAAGATTTCTGGGTTTCTGCAAAGATGGTTCATGAAAGAATACATTAATTTTTGTTTTATTATATGATTGGATTTGATTGTTTTCTATACTTGAAATAATTGAAGTAAATTATTTTACAGTTTCATACATGACACATAATGGCTGTTGCAAACTACTTAGAAAGCCATTCTAGGGTGCAGTATATGGCATTATTTATCAGTAAGAAAACAACTAGTAGACCTGCATGCCTTGTGCCCACCTATGTTAACCTTGTGCCCACCCAAAAAATCAATTCTGGCTACGCCACTGGCTGCAGCAGTCAAAAAAGCAAACAGAATGTTAGGAATTATTAGGAAGGGAATGGTTAATAAAATGGAAAATGTCATAATGCCTCTATATCGCCCCATGGTGAGACTGCACCTGGAATAATGTGTACAATTCTGGTCACCGCATCTCAAAAATGATATTGTAGCGATGGAGAAGGTACAGAGAAGGGCAACCAAAATGATAAAGGGGATGGAACAGCTCCCCTATGAGGAAAGACTAAAGAGGTTAGGGCTGTTCAGCTTGGAGAAGAGATGGCTGAGGGGGGATATGTGTTGGAAACAGGATGCTGGGCTTGATGGACCCTTGGTCTGACCCAGCATGGCAATTTCTTATGTTCTTAAGATGAGGAGATGCTGTGTGTACTGCATTTGCTGCAAAAAGTAGGGCCCAGCAATCCACTTATTTATTTTATTTATTTAAAAATGTATACACCGGAAATCAATAATTTCTAAGTGGTTTACAAGAAGCATACATAAAATTTGATATAACAGACATAAATCAAATGAATATTAACAAAATAACAATAACAAAAGTAAAAGTATAATAAAAAGTATAATAAAAATTATAATAAAAATTATAATACCTGCTTATAAAATCATACCCTGAAGGATTCAAGTGCTCACTCATTATCATACTCTACCAAATGCCTGAGTAAACAAGTAAGTTTTCAACAATTTCCTGAATTTTAACACAGAAATATCTTCCTTTAATATGAATGGAAGGGCATTCCAAAGGAGAGGTCCCTGAATGTAAAATAATCTTTCACACGATTCATCCAAATGAATCATTTTTGGAGAAGGTACAGTAAATAAAGCCTGACTTGAGGATCTTAAACAACATGAAGTTAATAAAGCTGCATTCACACTAGGTGTAATTCCTTTTAGACCTTTGAAAGCTAGCATAAATATTTTGAAATCTATTCTCCATTTAATTGGTAAAAGATGCAGATTAACCAAAATGGGAGAAATATGCTCACATGGCGATAAACCTGATATGACCCTTGCTGCCGAGTTCTGCACTAGTTGTATGGCACGTATTGTTTTTTGAGGAAGTTCTAAATAAAGGGCATTACAGTAATCCAGTGGTGATATCACCAAAGAATGAATAGTAGTTCTCAAGTCAGAATCACATAGGAATGGTTGGAGTCTGCACATTAAATGAAGTTTATAAAAAAGCGCTTTTTGTAACTTTTGGCATCTGTGGTTTTAACAATAAAGTAGTATCCATTATGAAACTAAGGTTTATAGCTTCGTTTACTATAGGAATTTCAGCACCTTCAATCTAAAGTGATTCTGGAACTTTGGAATCTAGAAATCTTGCAAGATACAATATTTCAGTTTTAGTCATATTCAAAATTAACCTGTTTTCAGATAACCGTTTCTTGAGAACAATTAAACAATAAGCAATCTTGATTAAAGAACATTCTATTGATTCTGAGATTGGAATAAAAAACTGAATATCATCGGCATAAATACATCTAACTGTGCTAGAACTCGGCAGATAGGGGCAATATAAATATTGAAAAGAACGGCGGAGACAGCCGACCCTTGTGGAACACCCATGACAAGTTTAAAATCTTCTGAATATTGACCAGCAAAATACACAGATTGTGCCCAGTATGCTGTCCATTAATTACCACACTCCAAGTCTCATTCTGTGACTAGGAAAAAAAGGCATGCATGATTACATATGTCCTCAGAAAGAAGCTCCTACTTGTCTAAGAGCCACTGCTGGTGCCTCTTATTGCTGTGCAGTGCTGAGAGCAGAGACCATGTGCTAGTCTGGATCTGAACATCAGGCAGTAGTGAATGTTCTGAAGGCTCACCAGTGTTCCATGGTACACTCATTGGGAAACAGAGCAGGATGTTGTACAGGAAATTCTTTGACATAGCTCACTTCCCTAGTGTCACTGGAGCTATAGATTGCCCTCATGTAGGTCTGTTAATTCAGAGGAAATGAGAAGCATCTAGAAGAGCCATATGCAGTACCATAGTTTGAAAATTTAGGACAGCTGTAAACATTCTTTACTGGTGATGGATATGGTGACAAGTTTCCTCATTCCTTCCAGGATGCCCATGTACAAAGGCAGCCCTCTGTGACTACACAAATTGTAGGATCTAGGAGATGGAGTTCTATTGGGTATATACTCAGTTCCTTGATACTTTATGTAATCCACCTCAGGCCTACCTTTAGGCCTTATCTAATGGACTCCCTTTATATCTTGTTAATCTTTTATTTCCCTATCAGCCAACATGTTTATTGCATTCTACTCAGCAGGAGCTTCTTCTTGTCCCGTCGTCAGTTAAAATTAGACGAACATATTGGACAAACAGCTTTTAGCCATGTTGCACCTGCATTATGGAATAGTGTTCCAATGACAATTAAGAAAGAGAAAAATTACTTGAAATTCCATAAGGCTTTGAAAACATGAATATATTCTCAAATATATGAAGATTATTTAGTTTAGGTTGGTGGTGTTTTCTTTTTTATTTTCCCTTGTTTGTTTTTCAAATGTTTATTTTACAATTTTAAATGTCTGTTTTCATTGAATTTATTTATAACCTTATGAAATGTATTGTTTTTGTATTTATTATTATTTTTTATTGTTAACGACCCCCGCTGAACGACCTCCTGCAGTCGATCTCCTGCCGGCGCCATTTTCCGTACGGAAATGATTCGCGGCAGGAGATCGCTCCAGGGCCCCCGCTGGACCCCCAGGAACTTTTGGCCAGCTTGGGGAGGCCTCCTGACCCCCACAAGACTTGCCAAAAGTCCAGCGGGGGTCCGGAACGACCTCCTGCGTCGAATCGTATTGGTCTATGGCCGCCGCCATTTTGCGGCGGCCATTTTGCAAAATGGCGCCGGCTGAAGACACCACGATTTAGTGTGCCGGATTTCCTGCTCTCCCCCTTCCCCCGATTTAGCTATGGACCCAGGGGTAATTTAAGCTACGGACCGCCGCTACGGACCCCCAGGTAATTTAAGGCATTTGGGGTGGGGGATTTAATTTAAAAGGTCGGGTGGGTTTTAGGGGGTTTTAGTGTGCCGCTGGACCCCCAGGTAATTTAAAGCATTTGGGGGGGGGGGTTCGGGAGGGTGGGGGATTTAATTTAAAGGGTCGGGGGTGGGTTTTAGGGGGTTTTAGTGTGCCGGTTTTCCTGCCCTCCCCCTTCCCCCGATTTACGATTTTTTGACGATAAATCGGGGGAATTGGTATTGTATCGTGGCCCTAACGATTTTTGATGATTTAAAATATATCGGACGATATTTTAAATCGTCAAAAAACGATTCACATCCCTAGCGGGCAGCCATGTCAATGAGGGCATTAAGATCTTCCGGGAGATCCCGGGCAGCAATCTCATCCTTGATACACCCTGACAGCCCTTCCAAGAAGATGGCTTTGAGGCTATTGTCCTGCCAACCTACTTCCTGAGCGAGCGTTCTGAAATCCATTGCATAGTCCGCCAGGGAATGGGATCCTTGGCGAAGCTGTAGCAAATCTGACGTGGCTGAGGCCTGGCGGGCGGGTTCATCAAAGGCTTGGTGAAAGTTGGTGACAAACTGCTGCAAGTTGTCCAAGGAGGAGTCGTTATGCACCCACAGGGGGGAGGCCCACACCAGGGCCTTTCCATCGAGCAGGGAGAGAATGTACGCTACCTTGATGGAGTCTGTGGGAAACTGCCGGAGCAAGAGCAAGAAGCGCATGAAACACTGGTTCAATAACCCACGGCAGATCCTAGCATCTCCAGCGTAGCGAGCAGGCGGCAGCAGCTGAGTCACGGGTGAGGCTGCATCCTCGGGTCTCAAACCCACAGCATGCGAAGCACGGGTATCATGGGCATCCATTCGGGCAGCCAATTGCCCAACAGATCTGGCCAGGACATCCAGGTATTGTTGTTGCTGTTGTAGCTGCAGAGCCAACCCAGGAAGATCCTGGGATCCTGGTACCTCGACCGAGTCCATGGCCTTGCAATCTGTTGTGAGTGAACGGTTTAGTGGACCCTTGGGCCGACCTGTGAGAGACTGGGGAGAGGTGTACTATAGTCTCTGATGAGTGACAGGTCGGGAGGCGGATACCAGGCAGGAGCTGGACGTGAGATTCACCCTGGAAGCCGGTACTCCCCGGGAGGAGCCCGTAGGAGCCCAGCCGCTGGGACTTAGGAGATCACGGAGGCTGGAGCTGGAGCAGGCAGGCAGGGATCAGGAGTCAGGCAGGACCTGAAGCAGGAAAGGACTGAAGCAAGCAGGAACTGAAGCAGAACTGGCTACTCGAACCAGACAGGAGCTGAAGCAGGACTGGCTACTGGAACCAGACAGGAGCTGAAGCAGGACTGGATACTGGAACCAGACAGGAGCTGAAGCAGGACTGGCTACTGGAACCAAGCTGGAACTGTAACAGAACAGGTTACTGCAAGCAAGCCAGTCAAAAGCAAGACTTGGGCACAGAGCGAGGCAAGTCTCAGGCAGGAACGGAGTCGCTAATGCAATAGCACACTCCGGGGTACGGAGCAACAGAGAACCGCAAGGAACCCCATTGCAAGGCAAAGTCCTGGGCTCTGCAGCGGCCTTACATAGGCCGCGGCGTCTGATGTCGTGGATAGGGCGGAGCTTCCAGTGGTGGGGAAACGGCCTTCAAAGTGCGGATTGTGCGCACGCACACGCCTAGGTAGAAGGCGTCCAGGCAGGGCTTCCCGGCAGTGTCCCCCCCCCACGGGGATGCCGCGAAACAGGCCGCAGACCCTCGGAGATGGGCCGGGACCAAGGAGGTAAGGGCCTAGTCGCGGCTGCCGCGACTGGGACCACAACACCTAATAGCGCCTGATAGATTTTTTCCTAACTTATTTATTTAGAAACAAGAGTGGCCAGGTCTAATAGATAACAGTGGAATTTTTTGCCTTGGTCTTTACTGAGGAGGATGTTAACAACATGCCTACACCAGAAGCATTCTTTGATTGTGATAATTCTGAGCAGCTATAGCAGATTTCATGTTCAACAGCCGGTGGCGCGAACAAAAGTACACCAGATTTTATAAGATACGCGCGTAGCCGCGCATATCTTATAAAATCTGGGGTCGGCGCGCACAAGGGGGTGCACATTTGTGCAACCTGTGCGCGCTGAGCCCAGCGCGGCCTGCCTGTTCCCTCCGAGGCCATTCCGATTTCAGAGCGGCCTCGGAGGGAACTTTTGTTTCGCCCTCCCTTTCCCCCACCTTCCCCTCCCTTCCCCTACCTAACCCACCCCCCCGGCCCTATCTAAACCCCCCCCCCTTACCTTTGCGCGTGTCGCCGGCAGCCCTGCTCCATCCTCCGGTCCCAGGGGCGTGGTCCGGAGGCCTCAACCACGCCCCCGGGCCGGCGCCACGCCCCTGGGCCGGCGCCACGCCACCGGGCCCGCCCCCGAAACGCTGCATCGTTTCGGAAATGCCCCCGGACACGCCCCCTCCCTCCCCGTTTCGAAAGCCCCGGGACTTACGCGCGCTGGCGGCCTATGCAAAATAGGTGCGCCGGCGCGCGCAGGGGTTTTAAAATCCGCCCCTTACTGTATATGAAGACTGAAGGATAGCCAATGTATTGCTGACTTTTTAAAAGGACTCCAGAAGTGATCTGGAAAATTATAGATGGTGAGCATGATGTTGGTGCTATGCATTGATGCTAGAAGATATTCTTAAAAAAAAAAAATTACTGACTAGAGAGACAGGCATGGCTTAATGGGGAAAGAATCAACATGAATTTACCAAAACGGAAATCTTGCCTTACCAACCGCTTAGAGTTTTTTTGAAGGTATAAATATATGTGTGAATAAAGATGAGTAAGTTGATACAGTGTATTTGGATTTTCAGAAATCATTTAACAAAGTTCCCTCAGGAAATTTAAAAGTAATGGAATAGGAGGCTGTGTCCTATTGTGGAAGGGTAACTGGTTAAAAGACAGGCAACAGAAGGTAGGACTAAATAGTTTTTCAAGTGGGGAAAAATCATTAGTGTATTACCATAGGTATCTGCACTGGGACATGTGCTGTTTAACATATTAGTAAATAATCTGGAAAAGGGAATAATGTGTGAGGTGATCAGATTTGCAGATGACAAAAAAATTATTGAAAGTTGTTTAAACAGCAGTGGATTGTGAGAAACTGCATAATGAACCTATGAGACTAGGAGACTGGGCATTCCAGGTGGAAGATGAAATGTAATGTGGAAATTGCAAAGTGATGCACTTAGGGAAAAAAATAATCCCAACTACAGGTATCCAATGCTGTGTTCTGTGTTAGGAGTCACCACCCAGAAAAAGGACTTTGAAGTTCTTGAAGACAATACATTGAAATCCTTAGCACAGTGTGCAGTGGCAATCAAAGCTAATAGAATGTTAGAAATGATCCCAACATGGAATGAAGAATAAAATGGATAATATCATATTGTCTCTCTATTGATCCATGGTATAACTGCAGCTTGAGAGTTGTGTGCAGTTCTGGTTGCCTTATCTAAAAAAAATACATACCAGAAGTAGAAAAGAAGAAGAGAATGAAGGGCAACAAAAATGATAAAGAGATGGAACATCTCTCTTATGATGAAAGGCTACACAGGTTAAGGTTCTTTACCTTGGAAAAGAGGTAGCTGAGAGGGGACATGCTAAAAGTTTATAAAATCATGAAGCGGGTAGAAAAGGAAAATATGGGTAATCATTTACCCTTTCAAATAATACTAAAGCAAGGGGAAAACTCCACAAAACCAAAAACCAGCAGATTTAAAACAAATCAAAGAAAGTACTTTTTCACTTATGGGTCGATTTTGAAACATTGCACGCATGAAAAACGGGAGTTACGCGCGTGGCCGGGCCCTGAGCATGCTGTGCACATTTTCAAAGGGAACTGGCCACGAGTGTAACTCCTGTTACGTGCAGAAGTGCCGGGCCAAAGAGAAGTGGCGGTCTGGGGGGGGCGGGGCTGGAGGCGGCCGGTACAGCGGTCATTTGCTGCTGTACAAGGAAGGGACAGAGGGTGCGCGCAAGTTGCTACTGCTCCAATGGAGCTGTAAGCAACAAAATAAGAAAACAAAAAGATAAGGTAAAGGGTATGGGGGGGCGGGGGGGAGAGGAGAGGGAAGGATAGGGAATGGTAAGGGAGGTTAGGTAGCGGGGGTAGGGGGAAAACTGGGAAGGCCGGGATGCGTCGTAGGTGCGAAGTTAGCATAAATGATCCCCTCCTTGTGCTCGCCGTACGCACATGCGAGTGCAGATTAGAAAATCTGGCACAGATGTGCGTGTGGCCCACCGATTTTATAACATGCGTGCGCCGGCACGTGCATGTTATAAAATCGGCGCGTCCATGTGTGCGTGCCCGGAAGCAAGTGTACATTGACGTGTGTGTGCATGTATTAAAATCTACCCCTTAGTGTACAATTAAGCTGTGAAATCTGTTGCCAGAGGACATGATCAAGGTGACTAGCATAGTGGGGAATAAAATGGTTTAGGACAAGTTCCTGGAAGAAAAGTCCATAAACAATTATTAGCCAGGTAGACTAGAAAAAAGCCTGTTGCTATCCCTGGGAGTGAATAACAAGAAATAGAACTACTTTTTGGGATGTAACGGATACTTCTCAACCAGATTGACAGCTGTTGAAGACAAAATGCTGGGCTTGATGGACCTTGGTGTGACCCAGCATTATATTTCTTATGCTCTTATGTTCTTAGGAGAAATAAGCAATCGCCTCCTTTTAAGAAAGATATAAATAACTGGTTTTGTAAAAAACATATTTTCAGTAGCAAATAACCATATTTGCATTTCTGGCTTCAGTGACACGAGGACGTGGGGATGGGGAGGAAGGGAGCAAGAAAATAACAGTAAAAGCTAATTTTAAAATGAGCATGCATGCACCCATACACGCGCATATTGGTGTGCAAATAGAGATTTGCTCAATTTTAAATCATGCACGCACTTGCGATAGTATGTATTAAAATATAACTCCCACGTGAAGTATGTGCCTAATCTTAAGAGATTGCTTGAGAAAACATACTTTGCATAATCTTGCCTAGGACTTTGCCAGCTTTTACATGCTTATGTAGGCTGATGTTAAAACATGCTTGCGTGAGGGACAACCCAGTTTTTCCAATTAGTTCACTAGATTGCCCAGTTGATATTAACTTCAAGACCCCTCTGGTTCATCCTTCACACCTCCCAGTTGACCCAGACCTCTCACCCTGTCCTGTAAGCCCTAAAACTCTAGATCTAATGACTTGTTCCTCATCCAGATCAGCAGTAAATTTACGCAGATAAGCTGACATATGCCGCAGTCTCCGGTTTTAAAATATAGAATTACGCGCATAACTGTTGGCCCTGCCCCAGAACACCAGCGCTGCACCCATTGCCCATCTCATTTCCACCCTCTTATTTCTGATGTGTGCATGGGTATATACGTTCATGCTACATGGCTTTTTAAATCCCGTGTTGCTCACGTGCAGTCCACATACATGCATATGTGGGAATTTTTGTGTGAACAACACTTTTAAAATCAACCCTCTCTCTCATATTTTCTGTAAATACTTAAAAAGTGTAATATGCAGATTTAGCAAACATAAAGGCCATGTATTGATTTTTACATATTTTTTAAAAATGGTATGTTAAAAAGTCCACATTCTAATAACCAAAGTGAAAAAATTGTACCATCATGCTGTTGTCAGGCTTTTCTCCCCTCTGCAAGTATCAATATGCCCTTTTGACTCTTTACATGTTTCTCCTTTCAATTTTCCTTTACCTTCTATTTCTCCCCTTTCTCCCCTCCATAATTTATTTATTTTATTTATGCTTTTTATATACCATCATTCCAACCAATGATCACAATGGTTTACATAAATTGCTTATAAGTACAATGTATATATCATAAACTTAATATTTTCATAAAAGAGAAAGTGAAGAAGTAGTAATTGTAATGCAACAGTTATAAAATTAATATATTCAATATCATCTGATTAGAAATTACAAATGCAATTCAACTGGGAGTAGTTTTATTGAAAATATTCTAATGTGGAGGAAAAGGAAGTATTGACTGTTGAATATTTTTATCCATAACCTTAATATAGGAGATTTATATTATAACAATTCATATGCTTTTTTTGAAAAGCCATGTTTTGAGTTCTTGTTTGAATGTCTTTTTTTCTGTTAAAAGTCTTAGTGGACTAGGTAGAGTGTTCCACAGTTTTGGTCCTGCGATAGAAAACATACATTCTCTTATTTGGGTAGATGGATATTCTGATTGGGAGGATTTTTTAGGATGCCTTTATTTTGCGATCTTAGATCTCTTATAGTGTTGTATAAATGAATAGTTATTCCTGGTGGTGATTCATCGATATTGGTGATGATGTTGAAGATGAGTGATAATACTTTGTATTGTATTCTGAAAGATACTGGAAGCTAGGGATGTGAATCGGGCTTCGGACGATTGAAAATATCGTCTATATTTTCAAAATCGTCAGAAATCGTGGGCTCCCCCAAAACGATAGGAAAACCCCACGATATTGATCGTGGGGGTTCCCTTATTGTTTTGGGGGAGGGTGGGGAAAAACGGCACACAAAAATAACCCCTAAACCCACCCCGACCCTTTAAAATTAACCCCTTAGCTTCCCCACCCTCCCGACCCCCCCAAAAACTTTTTACAGGTACCTGGTGGTCCAGTGGGGGTCCTGGGAGCGATCTCCCATGATCTCCCACTCCAGGCCATCCTCCAGCTCCCGGGCCGTCGGCTGCCACTAATCAAAATGGCGCCAATGGCCCTTTGCCCTTACCATGTGACAGGGTATCTGTGCCATTGGCCGGATCCTGCCACATGGTAGGAGCACTGGATGGCCGGCACCATCTTGTGCTCCTACCATGTGACAGGGGCTGACCAATGGCACCGGTAGCCCCTGTGACATAGGAAGGGCAAAGGCTATCGGCGCCAATTTGATTACTGGCAGCCGATGGCCCGAGTGCAGGAGATCGCTGCCAGACCCCGCTGGACCACCAGGGGATTTTGGCAAGTCTTGGGGACCCTCCTGACCCCCACAAGACTTGCCAAAAGTCCAGTGGGGGTCCGGGAGCGACCCTCCTGCACTCGGACTGTCGGCTGCCAGTATTCAAAATGGCACCGATAGCCTTTGCCCTTACTATGTCACAGGGGCTACCGGTGCCATTGGTCAGCCCCTGTCACATGGTAGGAGCACAAGATGGCACCGGCCATCCAGTGCTCCTACATGTGACAGGATCCGGCCAATGGCATGGATTGCCCTGTCACATGGTAAGGGCCAAAGGGCCATCTGCCGCCATTTTGATTAGTGGCAGCCGACGGCCCGGGAGCGGGAGGACAGCCCGGAGTGGGAGATCACGGGAGGATCGCTCCTGGACCCCCACTGGGACCACCAGGTACCTGTAAAAAGTTTTTGGGGCGGGTCGGAGAAGGGTGTGTGGGAAGCTAAGGGGTTACTTTTAAAGGGTCGGGGTGGGTTTTTTGTTTATCGGCTGGGGCGCAGCCGATAAACAAAATGCGATCGGGCCCTATGGAAAAAAACCCACATGTGAATCAGAACCGGAATCGGAACCGATTCCAGTTCCGATTCACATCTGTCTATCAATGAAGGAGTTATATGACCAATTTTCTTGTTCCTAGAAGGAATCTGGTAGACACATTTTGGAGAAGTTGAGAGGTTTAATTATGTTTGCATGAAGGTCCAAGAATAGTCTAAATTAAAAAAAATTAGTGTTTGTATTACTGATGGAAATCATGAAAGGTAAGTAATGGTATTAGTCTATGAAGTATTCTGAGTTTAGCATATCCAGATTTTATAATTTTACTTATGTGTTTTTTCATATTGATATTTTCATCTATTTGTATTCCAAGGACTCTAACTTCATCTGATGGGATAACATTTGCTATTTCAAGGTTTAAAGGAGGTGATTTGAGGGATGTGTTATCTCTTCTTAGCCATATTATTTCAGTTTTTTTTGTGTTCAATGTAAGTTTCAGATGAGAGAGTTCTTTATGTATTGACCTCATATATTTTGTTAAGGTTTCTGTACTTCTTTCAAAAATTTTATCAAATGGAATGTAGAATTGGATGTTAACTGCATATATGAAGAATTTAGTGCCAACGATTTGCTAATAGCAAACAAATTGGAAGGAGGTAAATGTTGAACAGGGTTGCCGATCGTGCTGAGCCTTGTGGACCCTCTGTGTCAATTGCAAAAGTATCTGATATTTGTTGCCTAATTTTACTTGGAAAGTTCTGTTCTCTAGGAAGGAAGAAAACCATTTGTAAATGTGTCCACCAATTCCAATTTTATTTAATTGTTTGCAGAGTAGAGTATGGTCAACTGTATCAAATGCTGCTTTTAAGTCTATTAGGACAAGTAGGTATGATTCATTATGATTGAATCCTTTTAGAATGCTGTCAGTTAAAGATATCAGCAGAGTTTCAGTTGAATGTTTTTTTCTAAAGCCAAATTGGTTTGGGAATAGAATTTTGTTGCATCAAGGTGATTTTCTAATTGATGTAATGTAGCCTTTCTAGTAGGGATTTGAATCGGGTGATCGATCGTCTTAACGATCGATTTTGGCTGGGGGGGAGTGAAATCTGATCGTCATGGTTTTTGTTTTTTTTAAATCATAAAAAATCATAAATCGGGGGAGGGCGGGAAAACCGGCACCCTAAACCCACCCCGACCTTTTAAAATTAAATCCCCCACACTCCCGAAGCCCCCCAAAATGTTTTAAATTACCTGGGGTCCAGTGGGGGGGGGGTGGTCCCGGCACGATCTCCCGCTCTCGGGCCACGGCTGCATTAAAAGAAATGGCGCCGGTGGCCCTTTGCCCCTTACATATGACAGGCAACAGGTGTAGTGCCGGCGCCATTTTGGTTCCTGTGCCCGACGTCACGAGTGCAGGAGATCGCTCCAGGACCCTCGCTGGACCCCCAGGGACTTTTGGCCAGCTTGGGGGGGCCTCCTGACCCCCACAAGACTTGCCAAAAGTCCAGCAGGGGTCTGGGAGCGACCTCCTGCACGCGGGCCATATTGCCAATATTCAAAATGGCACCAGTGCTACTTTTGCCCTCAGTATGCTGCAGGAGAGAGAAAGAGAGAGAGAGAGAGAGAACGCCTTGCTATAGTACTTCCTCCCTAGATAGGTATTTGTATCCCTATGGGAGGCCCACCTAGTAACTCGAGGTGGGGATTAGGTATGAGTGTAGGGGGTTGGGGGCCACTTTGACATTCAACATGAGATGTACGAACAGAACAGTGGTCTCTAGTGAAGATTTGCTGGCCTTCGGAGTGAGGAAACTCACTCCAAGATGAGATTTGGACAATCTTCTCTCCACCTAGCTTGTTGTTGCCCAGGTAGATGTCCATCAAGCTAGGTGGCGAGAAGATTGTCCAAATCTCATCTTGAGTGAGTTTCCTCACTCCGAAGGCCAGCAATCTTCACTATAGGACCACTGTTCTGTTCATTACATCTCATGTTGAATGTCAAAGTGGCCCCACAACCCCCTACACTCATACCTAATCCCCACCCGAGTACTAGGTGGGCCTCCCATAGGGAACAAATACCTATCTTAGGGAGGAAGCACTCTATAGCAAGGCTCTTTCTCTCTCCCTAGCATGCCAGCATACTGAAACAGGCTGTCCAGAAACATCATGAACCACAATATATACTGGCAATGTAGCACAAATTGGGTTAATAGCGCAACTGGCACTAAGAGCGTGTTTCATAGCTGTTATCACAATTTGTGATACACATGCTTATTAGCATAAGGTACCACCCCTTTTTGGTATCGCATGCGATACCGTGCGATATTGGAAAATGAGGCCCATAGTGTTGTTTATTTTTTGCGGGCATTTGCTGGGATAGGATAAAGTGGGTGAATAGCAGGTTTCAGTTTAATTATCTGATGCACTTCAAGCTTGGATACTGTTTCAAAAGACTTCCATTTTTGTTGGGTAGAATTGGTTTCAGGTTTATTAAGTTGTTGGTTGCTGGGGAACTGAGATTTGAGAGTATTGATTTTATGCAATAAGGAGTATGCGTACTCATTACAAGATGTTTTTGTGAAGTCATTGGTGTTGGCAGTAGTTGAGAATGGGTCCTTGATAAGGTTTGTTACTGTTTCAAATAGAAGTTTGGAGTTGAAGATTACATCATGAATTTGGTTGGCATAGTATTTTTTTTTATTTTATTAGTAAGTTCTCGATATTTAGTTAGTTGTGATTTATATTTTATTAAGTATTCTGTTGAAGGGTTGTTATCCATTGTTTCTCATATTTTCTCAGGATTTGTTAATTTCATTGTAACTCTTCATTGTACCATGTTTTTTTTTGTTTTGAATGATGATCTTTATTTTTAGCTTTTTTTTTTTTGCTCTGGACATAGATCATCAGCTATTTCCTTTATAATCTTTTGCCAGAGTTCAAATGGAGATGAGGCATTGTTTAAATTTGATTCAGATAATTTATTTTTGAAGTGTTCTTCAAGAATTTCAGGTTACATTTTTTTCCAGTATTTGATCATTTGAATATAGTTTTTTTGTAAATTTTTATTTGATTCCTGTGGAGTTTGTAGAATAATATCTGCTTTAATTAATTGGTGGTCTGACCATGGTATAATTGTGTGTGTTAATTTGATTTGGCAGTTCTTTTGATTTGCAAATATGAGGTCAAGGATGTGGCCAGCTTTGATTGCTGGCTGGTTTACAAATTGTGACCATCCCATAGCTTTCATTGTATCCAGAAATATTTCACATGAGTTGGTTTTGTTTAATTTATTTACATGAAGGTTGAAGTCTCTTATAATTATAGTTGATTCTGGATTTGGGAAAGATTTGGTGAAAATTTCAATTAAAGCTGAACAATCTTTTTGGAGTATTCCAGGAGGCTGTATATCAGACCAATGTTAATTATTGGTGATTTAAGTATTGCTACTTCATTTGGTGTATTTATTTCTACTTTATATGGTTTGCGTTTATGTTATTTTTTGCATATAATTAGAAGGCCTCCTCCTTTTTGTTTGAGCCATGGGAAGTGAAAAATATCATAGTTCAGATTATCAATTTGGTTTATGAGAACATTGTCATAGTTTTTTAGCCAAGTTTCTGGTATGCAAAATATTGAGGGGTTTAGTTCTTCTAAAATATCATTTATCAAGAGGAAATTTTTTTGTTAGATATTGTACATTTAGTAGTAGTAATGTTAAGGGTTTTTTTGTATTATATTGGGATATGTTAGATTAAAAACATTTCTTCTAATGTTTTTATGATTTCTTTGTTGAGATCTGTGATTTCTCTTTTTAGCAATTTTTTCTATTGAGAAAGATATATCCATATTGTAATTTGGAGAGTATAGGTTTAGAGGTAGTGTTGTTTTTGTAGCCATAAGCTTCAGTTTTAATGGACTTTTTTGTAGCAGAGACGTTTTGAAGCAGCAAAGTTTTAAATAAAGCTTATTCAGTGATAATGTTGTTTGAATTGTTCAGTTTCTATAGCAGTAGAGCTTCTGTCATTGAGAATTTTTGAAGTTGTGATGATTCTGTTGCAAATTAGTTTTTATTGCAGTTCAGGCGGGACTTCAGGCATGCTCGAAAGGGCGCACAAAGGGCATGCTCCACTTTTTTTCTCTCAAGGAGGGGTAGAGCCTCCTCACTTCTCACGCTGATGTTCTGTTGATCTGTTGAAGGGGAGAGGTAGCTGTTCAGGGTTCTTATTCATCTGCAGTGCTTGTTGGTGATTTAAATTTGCAGACCCTGCTTCTGATGGGTGGGTGTCGGGAGGTGGGTGGGTCGAGGAAGAGAGGGAGGGATCTTCCCCTCACGCTGGTCATTCCCCTCATGCCAGTTCCTAGGTGCTCGATGTTCCACTTTTTTCTTTCTTTTAAGGAGGATGAGAGCCTTCTCACTTCTCAAGCTGATATTCTGTTGATCTAGCTTTTCTTCTCCTCTGCTTGTATCACATATACCTTTTGACTCCTTTATCTGTTTCTCCTTTCAATTTTCCTTTACCTTCTGCTTCTTTTGAGGACATATTTGAATGATATCCCATGGATATCCCAACTCAAGTGTTGGAAACATTACATCGATGATGTGTTCATCATTTGGCAGGGTTCTATATCTTCTTTACTGGATTTTTTTCATTGGCTTAATTCATTAACAACATGCTTAAAGTTCACTAATACTTATTACACATCGGAGATTGTTTTCTTGATCAGTAAACATCAGAATTCATTAAAAACAAGTATCTATCATAAGCTAATGGAACGCAACAATCTCTTGTGTTTTGATAGTGCACATCCTACTTCGTTTAAATGCAGCCTTCCCATTGGTCAATTTTTCTGACTTCTTCATCTGTGTACAGAAAGACAAGAATTTAAAAATTGGGCCAAAGATATGGCCGCTCGCTTCCTGGATAGGGGTTATCCCTCCTCTTGTGTACGCAATGCATATCGAAGAGCTCTATATAACAACCGGGATTATTTATTTTTGAAATTTCCCCCTTCAGAGGATTTGAACCGATGAACATTGGTTATGAGACATTCACCGCTGGCAGCCTCTATAAGCAGAGCCTCAATCCTGTCTTAGAAATGCCAGTAACACAGATTGTCATTTATGCAAAGAGAAACTTCCTGAAAAAGAACATCATCTATTCTAAGGCTATGATGTTTTATCTGCATCAGAATTTTTGTGTAAGACCACCCATGTGATATACTGTAAAATATGTCCATGTAAATTGCTATACATGGGGATGACCCAGCGGACATTCCGAGTTCGGATGACAGAACATAAATCGTGACTGAAAACACAAAAAGAGGATGCACCATTAGTGGATCATTTCTTGCGACAAAATCATCACATCCAGGATTGCAGATGGATGATCCTAGAGAAGGTTTTGGCTCATTGGCGAGGTGGAGATAAAGTAACTCGCCTAATTCATCAGGAGCAGAAATGGATCTTTAAGCTTCATGCAGTGGTTCCTTTTGGACAACAAAGAAATAGAATGGATGGCATTCTGTTGAAGCATTAAAGGGATTTCTCTGAAAGTGTAAAATGGAGGTGCTTGTCCAAATGCATGCATGTCATCACATTAAAATCTAGAGCCCTTTAAATTCTCTTAACAAAATAAGTCATTACGTCTGTAAAAGCACGCGTTTGGCAAGCTGAGGCGCCATGAGATAGAAATGCTGTCCAGTCATTTAATTAAATACGTTCTCTCAATTTAAAGAATTTGATTTGCAAATGAGATGTCTAAACATACTTTGCTGTTTTGCAGAAAAATAATAACGGGACTGAAAATAAATTGGCTGAATATACATTGATTCCAGCCCCTGAAGCAGCAGTTTGCGAAAATGGTACCATGTTGGATTTGAAGCAATTCACTAAAAACGAGGAAGTAGTGCACTTTTTATAATCCACAGTCTTTAAAAACGTTAAAAAAAAGTCTAAAAATGGACCTATGATTATATGTGTACCCCTGCTAGTTATCGACAGAGCATAAGTTATGTTCTAAAAGATATCAGCTAAGGAGTTATTTGATGGTCTCATAAAACTACTTAAAAAGTTATCAATATAAGCTGATAAAGTTGGCAAATATGTTTGTTCTTTCACATTAGATGTGTTGCTCATGGCATTGCAGAGCTCCATACTGTGTGCTATTTTCCTTAACAGCTTGGGAGTTGCAGACTAACTTCAAGCATGTGCAGGGGGTCAGCCGATCTTGCTAGCCCAAGACAGAAAATAATCTACTGTGATGCAATGCCTGAAAGTTATTATTATTTTGTAATTATGCAAGTAGTCTTCCATATCCTCTGTCACTAGAAACAGAAATGTGATGATAGAAAAAGACCATATATAACCCGAAATACAAATTTTTCCAAAATTTTGGAAAAATTCTTTTCACTTTTCGTTGCCCCCAAACCATGCCGAATTATTTATTTATTTATTTATTTATTTATTTATTTAGAAGTTTTTTATATACCGTGGCACGTTAATAACATCACCTCGGTTCACAATCAATAGTAAATCAGCAATTAGACAATTTCATTCCACACCTTTAATTTTCGTTTGTTATAAAAATTTGAATTCATTGCTGTCTCTCCCGATGCAGTCTCATGGTAAAACATGGGACCGTGTCGGGGAATTATTTAAAAACCTGATGACATGTAATTTCTGAATCGTGGAGTTGCCGCACTAACTAAAAGATTTATTACACCAATTTTGACTCTGTGGATTCTTCATATAGACTCATTGCACTATTCCCTTGGATTGATGATTTATTACGTGCAGTAACTCTCCTCCTATTTGTTTGTGGAGTATCTGTAGGTTACCCACATATTTTTCTTAAGGGTAGTAACTGTGTCTCCGTACAGTTATCTCCAAGCCTTATGATAAGGGTAGTAATATTTACAATCAAAACCAAGCAACTGTAAAACCCATAAAAAATATTACTGCTAGGAACATTTTTACTGGATGAGGAGCCTTCTTGAAACTTCAAACAATGCTGCTTGATGTGCTTTGTTTTTGGACTTGTCCATAGAAGCAGTCCTGTGCTTTTTGTCTTATGTCTTCATATCAGTACCCTATACCCTAAACATCGGGGCCCATGTTGGTTATCATCTGAATCCAATTCCTCTTTTCATAGAACTTTTTCTTAGTGTCCTTGTAACCAACTTAAAACTCTTAGATGCACTTAGTCTCAGGACAAGGTAGATATATTCTAGGGTATACTTTTGTTTATTTAGGTGGAATCTGAATTTGTGTTGGTGATTTTGGCTCTTTCTGGAAAAAAATCATAGTTTTTGTCTTTTCCATGTTTGCTTGCAGAGCTCATGATTTTCAGCAGGTCTCTAGCAAGAACATAAGAAAATGCCATACTGGGTCAGACCAAGGGTCCATCAAGCCCAGCATCCTGTTTCCAACAGTGGCCAATCCAGGCCATAAGAACCTGGCAAGTACCCAAAAACTAAGTCTATTCCATGTAACCATTGCTAATGGCAGTGGCTATTCTCTAAGTGAACTTAATAGCAGGTAATGGACTTCTCCTCCAAGAACTTATCCAATCCTTTTTTAAACACAGCTATACTAACTGCACTAACCACATTCTCTGGTAACAAATTCCAGAGTTTAATTGTGCGTTGAGTAAAAAAGAACTTTCTCCGATTAGTTTTAAATGTGCCCCATGCTAACTTCATGGAGTGCCCCCTAGTCTTTCTACTATCCGAAAGAGTAAATAACCGATTCACATCTACCCGTTCTAGACCTCTCATGATTTTAAACACCTCTATCATATACCCCCTCAGTCGTCTCTTCTCCAAGCTGAAAAGTCCTAACCTCTTTAGTCTTTCCTCATAGGGGAGTTGTTCCATTCCCCTTATCATTTTGGTAGCAAGTTTAGTTTTCTCTTGTAGACCTTCTGAGTTAAGGGATAGAATGACCAGATCATTTGAATACAGCAGGCATTTGATCTCTGAGTTATTTAGTTTCAGTCCTAGGGCTAAGGATCTTTCTAGTAATGTGAGGAGATCATTGATGTAGATATTGAAGAAGGTAGGGCTCAGGCTATATCTCTGTTTCACTTATTACTCCTGTCTGAAACTGTCTGTCTGCATGTTTATTTTTACCTTAAAGCTGATGGGTGAATACATGGATTTAATTTTATAGAAACATGATGGCAGAAAAAGACCATATGACCCAACTAGTCTGCCCATCTGTCAAACTAATTCAGCTCTATAATTCCCATCACTTCCTCAGAGATCCCCTATATTAATCCCATGCTTTCTTGAATTCAGATACTGTTTTTGTCTCTACTACTTCCACTGGGAGACTGTTTCATGCATCCACCACCCTCTCTGTAAAGAAATATTTCTTGAGTCTACACCCTTTCACCCTCATCCCATGACCTCTTGCTTTAGAGCTTCCTTTCCATTGAAAAAGGCTTGTCTCCTGTGCATGGAAACCTTTTGAGATATTTAAATGCTCTGTCATATCTCACCTATCTCACATTTCCTCTAGGGCAGTAGTTCTCAATCTTTAATCTAGCGGGACATATCTGACAGATGGTTCTCACAGGCATGACACACTGAACATATGAATGTCACAGGGCTGAATGTAAAATATACACTCTGTATCCACAGAAACCCCTCTGACCCCCAATAATGGGTGCAGAACAGAACTAGGACATATACCATAGAAAAAAGGTATTCTGGTATCATCTCAGCAACATCAACCCAAACTCTCCCTACTTACTACCAGACGCAATAATCCTTCTTATGAAAAGACAGCAGTTCACCACCAATGCAGGTCCTACTGAGAAACCACAACAAATAAGTCTGATACAACTGCCTATATGCTAGTAAAATACCTCACATATGTCATACACACAAAACCAACCTTCACCAAATACAGAAGGACCACAAATTACAAATATGGAGACAGAAACTGGAATGGAACCCCCCCCAAAATAACCCTTGCTGTAGTTACACAATGTTAGGTTCTATTTTAGTAGTTACCACCCAGGAAAGAGATCTAGGCATCATAGTGGATAATACATTGAAATCGTTGGCTCAGTGTGCTGTGACAATCAAAAAAAAAAAAAAAAAAAGGGGCTGATGAGTAAAGGTGGCCGGCGCCATCTTTAAAGATGGCGCCGGCCAGCCAGTGCTCCTACCATGTGACAGGGGCCAGCCAATGGCACGGATACCCTGTCACATGGTAAGGGCAAATGTGCATCGGCGCCATTTTATTTTTAGAACAGCTGATGCCTGGGAACGGGAAATCTCTTCCCGAGGCCCCCCTGGATCTCTCCTCTCCCCGAGGCCCCCCTGAATCTCTCCCCGAGGCCCCCCTGGACCACCAGGTAATTTTAAAAGGTTTTGGGAGGGGGTCGGGAGGGGGGGGTCGATTTAAAGGGTCGGGTGGGTTGTTTTTTTTTAGCGGCGCGGGCCTCACTTAAAAAAAAATTAGCGATGTGAATTGGAATCGGAAACGATTCCAATTCACATATCTTAACGATCAGATTCTTCCCCCGCCCCAGCCGAATCTGATCGTTAAGACGATCTGGCACACGATTCACATCTCTATTGGCCACTGTTGGAAACATGATACTGGGCTTGATGGACCTTTGGTCTGACCCAGTATGGCAATTCTTATGTAACACTTCCAAAAGAATAATAAAATACAGCCTAAGAATTGTTATAGCAGAAAGTGCCCAGCAGATCCTAATAGAAAAGTCCATTCCATGTTGCCCATTCCCTGAGGTAAGAGACAGAGACATCACAATATATCTGGCTAAGACTTGTTAATGAACTTTCTTAAAGGTCTGGACAAGTTTCAACACATGCCATGTTAGCTGTATAACTTTACTACTGTCCAAATGAGGCACAAGCCTGGAGAGAGAGAGAATCTGACACTCTATATATCCCCCACTGTATTATTTATTATTATTTATTTAATTTTATATACCGGCAACCGTTTGCACATCGTGCCGGTTCACAAGTAACTTACAACAGAAAGTATATAGGCATAGCCTTTACAGAGAACGGTGTATAACGTAAAATGCAGTAACAGAACAAATAACTAAGTAACTGGGAGGGATGAGGGGGGGGGGGGGTCGATACAAAGGGGGGGCAGGGGGAGGGTGCAAACAGATACATGGGGATAAAATGTGAATAGGGATTCGAGGAAGAAATATGTACAATGGTTATATACAGAAGTTGTACACTGGATATATATACAGATGTTGTACACTGGTTATATACAGGAGATGTAGGAAACTTTAGAGGGGGAGGGGGTTGGGTGTAGGTTCTGAAAGGGGGGTGTTGGAGAGGAATGATGGTTGGGCTAGCGTGTTAGTTGGTGAAGATGATGAAGAATGGGGGTATGCTTGGAGGAAAAGCCAGGTTTTGAGCTTCTTCTTGAAAGTAGGTGTGGAGGTTTCGGTACGTAGATTAAGAGGCATAGAGTTCCAGAGGGAGGGGCCTGCAAGGGAAAGGGCTCTATTGGTGGTGGAGATGAGTCTAGTGGATCTTATGGAGGGAGGGATAAGGGTTCCACGGAGGGAAGCACGGGTGGGTCTTGTGGAGGTACGAGGGAGGAAGGGTGGGTTTAGCCAGTTGCAGTGTTCATTAGTAATACTTTTGTGGATGAGGGTGAGGGTCTTGTAAATAATTCGTGAGTGAATGGGAAGCCAGTGGAGATCAATGAGGGTGGGAGTGATGTGGTCTTTCTTATTGACATTGGTGAGGATGCGTGCAGTAGCGTTTTGGAGGAGTTGTAGAGGTTTGATGTGGCTAGAAGGGAGTCCAAGTAGGAGAGCGTTACAGTAATCAATTTTTGAGAAAATTATGGATTGGAGTACCGTGCGGAAAGACACTTTCAACTAAAGGTGTTTTTTTTTTCTTTTTGAGGGGGGCAATGTTATATTGGTCTGCCTAGGGTGCAAGGGTCTGTAGATCTTTGTAACACCGCCTCCCCTAAAACCTACCCTGAGTTGAATGTGCTCTTCTTACAGTGGGAGATATAGATGTATCAGATTCTCTAACAGAGTATTTCTCTCTCTCTCTCTCATTCTCTCTCGCTCGTATGCACATAAAGGCTCTACATAGATGCGTGGTAGGGAAATTTTAAATGATAACACATGAACTTGTATGCATGATATAAAATTAGGAATATTTCTGCTCTTGTGCCCAATACACAAGCATTTATGGGCACATGTGCACTCCTTTTAAAATTTACCTGTAAGACGGTAATTTTTAAGGAGGTGCGCAGGTGCACATGTGTGTGTATTCATTGGCCCACACCCAGGGACACCACCATTCTATAACATACACTCGTATATGCAAGCATGTTATAAAATGGCCTGACCGAGCGCACATGTGCACGCAATTTTAAGTGGACCCATGCCTATGCTCATAAATGTTGTTTCTACCACATAAGGGGGGATTTTAAAAGACACACACGTCAATGCCATTACCAGTTTCCCAAGTCATTTCCAGTTCACTTAGGTAAGGAATAGGACTATCAAACTCCCCTAGTTTACTAGCTTCCTTTCTCGCCAGTTCTTCCCTGCTCTCCCTGACCCTTAAACCCCAATGATCTATTTATCTTTATTTTATAATTTACACGTAATCCATAGCAGAAGTAAAGTTAAATGGCAAGGGACCCTGTTGCACGCCTTTGTGCATAAGTATTTACGTGCAAATTTCAAGTTACAATCCAGAACTGTCCATACCCTGCCCAGATCACACCCATAGCTTGCCCCTTTTTTTGAACTTTTCATTTGTGCCCATACATGTGCGCCTGTGCGGCTGTTTCAAAATTACCATCTATGTGTATAGAGTTAGCATCACTTTGCACTTGTCCAAATTAAATATCATCTGTCATTTCAATGCCAAGTCTCCCAGTCTCACAAGGTCCTCCTGCAATTCCTCACAATCAGTTTGCATTTTAAAAACTTTAAATAATTTTGGGTCATCTGTAAATTTGATCACCTCACTCATTGCTCCCATTTGCAGATCATTTATGATAACACTGGTCCCAATGCAGATGTCTGTGGAAATCTAGTATTCACTGCTCATCACTGGGAGAACCACATATTATGGGGACAGTTATGAACATTTTGTGGGCAGGTTCAGATTGCAGATACTTTTACCCATGGATTTTTCACCACTTCTCCAAGGGATAGTGAACATTCTTAGCCTTTAAAAGATGCTTAAGTAAAGAGTAGCCACAGACATTTGCATCTGCTTTTTCTGCGAGGATGTTTTTCTGATCAAACAAAAATGTGTAGTTTTGAAAATGCAAAACTATGTGTACTGTTGCCTCCCCCAGCCTAACCCTGCCCTGGGAATACCTCTATGAAAATGCAGATAAAGGTAGGTGCTTTGTGGGAAACACCCCTAATTTCACCCGCCAACAGGGCGGACAATTTTCAAATAGTCCATTTTCTTGGATAAATAGCCCTTTACCCAGATAAATGGCTTTTTAAAATTGCCTTCCCCATCTATTTATATTATAGGCAAAAGCCTTAAACCTATAAGATCACCTGGAACAATGTAACTGAAAAAATGTTTGAGGACAGCAAAAGTATGGAGTGTGTTTTGGTGGAACTGAAGGCAGCATTTGATTCATGTTGAAGGAAAGGAGTCTAAAGTTGATGAACTCTGAGATCCTGTTAGGTAAAATTATGAAAAGGAAGTGCATGTGATAAACAAAACATTTTGTTTTTTACATTTGGATGAACTTTAAAGTGAACATGAAAGACTAATAGCACTAAGTAGAGCCAAGCATAGTATGGGCAGCCGTTGTGCAAGCTTTCTCACACAGCTTAGCCAATGCACCTGAATCCTGACCTGCACTGTGCTTACTAGGACAAAACATGTCTATAGCACAGACTGCATCTCACACTGGATCATAGTTGATTGTGTGGTTGCTGTAAGAATTGTTCACAGGAAAATTGAAGCAGAGTTAAACTGAAACCAACAAATTAATTTAGCCTGTTTTTCCACAAATTTAATTTTACTAATATGAGAATTAAAACCCACCAAATTAAGATGCTTTTAAAAAATAAACTATGAAAGCAATAATATTAATATATTATTATTCACATTTATTTATTTACAATATTTATTTCCTGCACTCTCCCAGAGTACAGGAATAAAAACATCCACAAAACTAAAACAAATGTCAGCAAGTAATTAAAATTCAAACAATCAAAGAATAACATACATCACTGTATATCAAGAAAGAGCAGCAAATACAAAAGCTATGAAGAACAATGTAATGCCTCACAAAAGAAATAAACTTTTAACTCTTTTTTTGAACTGTTTTATATTTGTAAGTAAGGAAGAGCATTCTATAATATCGGGCTTGCAACTGCAAAAGCATGATCTGTTGTCACGGAAGCCAATGGAGAGCAACTAGAATAGGCACAATGTGCTCATACATGGGAACCCCATTGAGGGCACATGCAGCTGAGCTGAGTTCTAAATAAACCGGAGAGCTTGCAGAATGCTTGCTGGCAGGCCAAGAAACAGGGAGCTATAGTATTTGATGGATGGAAATATTAGTGCCTGAAGCACAGAACAAAAATCATTAGACCTTAAAGGCTTCAACCTGCAAAACCTCCTTAATTTCATGAATGCTACCAATACCATTCTTCTAATATGCAGATGCATAGAGAAGGAAGCATCAACTATTAATCCCAAATTCATGGCCTAAGTTTTAATGGGAAGTGAAATACCATCAAACATAAAATCAGAAGGAATCTACACAGATAGACCAATTCAGTTTTTTCTATATTGAAAATCAGTCTGTATGAAAAGGCATTTTTTAATGAAACATAAGAATATAAGAACATTTCATACTGGGTCAGACCAAGGATCCATCAAGCCCAGCATCCTCTTTCCAACAGTGACCAATCCAGGCTATAAGTACCTGGCAAGTACCCAAAATCTAAGTATATCCCATGCTACTGATGATAATATTAGCATTAGCAGTGGCTATTTTCTAAGTCAACTTCATTAATAGCAGGTAATGAACTTCAGCTCCAAGAACTTATCCAAACCTTTTTTAAACCCAGCTACACTAACTGCACTAACCACATCACCGGCAACAAATTCCAGAGTTTAATTGTGCGTTGAGTGAAAAAGAACTTTCTCTGATTTGTTTTAAATGTGCTACATGCTAATTTCGTAGAGTGCCCCCTATTCCTTCTATTATCCGGAAAAGTAAATAACTGAGTCACATTTACCCGTTCTAGGCCTTTCATGGTTTTAAACACCTCTATCATATCTCCCCTCAGCTGTCTCTTCTCCAAGCTGAACATTCCTAACCTCTTTAGTCTTTCCTCATAGGGGAGCTGTTCCATCCCCTTTATCATTTTGGTCACCATTCTCTGAACCTTCTCCATTGCAACTATATCTTTTTTGAGTTGCGGCAACCAGAATTGTAAACAGTATTCAAGATGTGGTCTCACTATGGAGCGATACAGAGGCATTATGACATTTTCAGTTTCATTCACCATTCCCTTCCTGACATTCTATTTGCTTTTTTGACTGCCGCAGCACACTGAGCCGACAATTTCAATGTATTATCCACTATGATGCCTAGATCTGTTTCCTGGGTGGTAGCTCCTAATATGGAAACTAATATTGTGTAACTATAGCATGTGTTATTTTTCACTATATGTATCACATAAGAACATAAGAAATTGCCATGCTGGGTCAGACCAAGGGTCTATCAAGCCCAGCATCCTGTTTCCAACAGAGGCCAAACCAGGCCACAAGAACCTGGCAATTGTTGTGCTCGGGAGCGGACCCTTGTCCTGAGGCAGAGGTGGAATGCCTCCTGAAAGGGAACAGGAGGTAACTGCCCCCAGGGGGCGGAACACTGGAGGAGACAGAGGCTAGGAAGAGCTTCACCACTGGATGCACGAGGTCCCCCGGGAGGGGCCCGTAGGGACCCAGGCCACTTAAACTTAGGTGGGCCTCGCAGGGTCTCCTAAGAGAGTGAATGTCTGGTATACCCATGGAGACAGGGGGAGCATGATTGGGTTCAAAGGTGGCTGCTGGTTGGAACAGGGAGAACCAGAACAGAGTTGGTGATGACAAGGCGAGGAACAGAGCCAGAATCTGGAGATGAGGTCAGGCATAAGAACATAAGAAATTGCCATGCTGGGACAGACCAAGGGTCCATCAAGCCCAGCATCCTGTTTCCAAAAGAGGCCAAAAACCAGGCCACAAGAACCTGGCAATTACCCAAACACTAAGAAGAACCCATGCTACTGATGCAATTAATAGCAGTGGCTATTCCCTAAGTATAATTGATTAATAGCCATTAATGGACTTCTCCTCCAAGAACTTATCCAAACCTTTTTTGAACCCAGCTACACAAACTGCACTAACTACCTTCTCTGGCAACAAATTCCAGAGCTTTATTGTGCATTGGGTGAAAAAGAATTTTCTCCGATTAGTCTTAAATGTGTTACTTGCTAACTTCATGGAATGCCCCCTAGTCCTTGGTCAATGACCAGAGGTCAGTCTGAAGATGGGTCAGCAAAGCAGAGGTCAGGTACCGGAGGTCAGATGAGGTCGAAGGCAGGCTGAGGTCTTGAAGCAGGCGGCAGACTGGCAGGCAGGTCAGGAGCAGGCTGTGGTCTTTGAAGCAGGCGGGAGGCAGGCAGGCAGGTCAGGAACAGGCAGTGGTCTTTGAGGCAGATGGCTGGCAGGTCAGGAACAGGCTGAGGTCAGTACCAGTAAGACAGTCCGAGAGTACTACCTGGGTAGACAGACAGACGAACACAGGAACAAGCAGGACACAGGAACTAGGATGCAGGAACGAATCAGGAACAGAACTGGAATACAAGGATCCTAGAACGAGACTAGCAACAAGCAGGAACAAGTACAAGCACAGAGGCAATCTCAGAACAAACCGACTCGATTGCCAAGGCAAGGAAGCAAAGACAGGAACTTCCTTATATCGAGGAATCAATCAGGGAGCACCGCGGAGCTCGAACCTGCCCTTAGCCCTACATGAATCTGGGCAGTCCGTGCACGCAAGCGTATGGGCGTGGTCAACATGGCGAGGACGCCGAACCTCGGCGTGAGGCCCAGCGCGCAGTGGAAGGCCCGGCGACCGCCGCCGTGGGACGCCAGTGCATGGCAGAGCTGGCAACTACCACGAAGGAGGTCGTCCCCGGACCCACTGTGGAACCATGAAGGTGAGCAGGCCCGTGCATGGGTCGCCGCGAGCGGGGCACGTAACAGCAATTACCCATACATTAAGAAGATCCCATGCTACTGATCCAATTTATAGCAGTGGTAATTCCCTAAGTAAACTTGATTAATAGTAGTTAATGGATTTCTTCTCCAATAACTTATCCAAACCTTTTTTGAACCTAGCTACACTAACTGCACTAACCACATCCTCTGGAAACAAATTCCAGAGCTTTATTGTGCATTGAATGAAAAAGTATTTTCTCGGATTAGTCTTAAATGTGCTATTTGCTAACTTCATGGAATGCCCCCTAGTCCTTCTATTATTTGAAAGTGTAAATAACAGATTCACATCTACTCGTTCAAGACCTCTCATGATCTTAAAGACCTCTATCATATCTCCCCTCAGCCTTCTTTTCTCCAAGCTGAACAGCCCTGACCTCTTCAGCCTTTCCTTATAGGGGAGCTGTTCCATCCCTTTATCATTTTGATTGCCCTTCTCTGTACCTTCTACATCGCAACTATATCTTTTTTGAGATGCAGCGACCAGAATTGTACACAGAATTTAAGGTGCAGTCTCACCATGGAGTGATATAATTACATTTTACGTTATATTAACCATTCCCTTTCTAATAATTCATAACATTCTATTTGCTTTTTTGACTGCTGCAGCACACTGAGCCAACAATTTTAAAGTATTATCCACTATGATGCCTAGATCTTTTTCCTGGGTGGTAGCTCCTAATATGCAACCTAACATCGTGTAACTACAGCAAGGTTTATTTTTCCCTATATCCAACACCTTGCACTTGTTTACATTAAATTTCATCTGCCATTTGGATGCCAAATTTTCCAGTCTTGCAAGGTCCTCCTGTAATGTATCACAATCCGCTTGTGATTTAACTACTCTGAATCATGTTGTATCATCCGCAAATTCGATAACCTCAATAGTCATATTCCTTTCCAGATCATTTATATATATATTGAAAATCACCAGTCCACGTACAGATCCCTAAGGCACTCCATTGTTTACCCTTTTCCACTGAGAAAATTAACCATTTAATCCTACTCTCTGTTTCCTGTCTTTTAACTTTTTTGTAATCCACGAAAGGACCTCGCCTCCTATCCCATGACTTTTTAGTTTTCTTAGAAGCCTCTCATGAGGGACTTTGTCAAACACCTTCTGAAAAACCAAATACACTACATCTACCAGTTCACCTTTATCCATATGTTTATTAACCCCTTCAAAACAATGAAGCAGATTTGTTAGGCAAGACTTACCTTGGGTAAATCCATGTTGAGTGTGTTCCATTAAACCATGTCTTTTTATATGCCCTACGATTTTGATCTTGAGAATAGTTTCCACTATTTTTCCCAGCACTAAAGTCAGGCTCACTGGTCTATAGTTACCTGGATCGCCCCTTGAGCCTTTTTTAAATATTGGGGTTACATTGGCCCCCCTCCAGTCTTCAGGTACAATGGATGATTTTAATAATAGGTTACACATTTTAACTAATAGATAAGAAATTTCATTTCTGAGTTCCTTCAGTATCCTAGGATGCATACCATCCGGTCCAGGTGATTTGTTACTCTTTATTTTGTCATCTTCCAGGTTCACAGTGATTTTGTTCAGTTTGTCTGACTCATCACCCCTGAAAACCATCTCTGGAACTGGTATCTCCCCAACATCCTCATTAATAAACACGGAAGCAAAGAATTAATTTAGTCTTTCTGCAATGGCCTTATCTTCCCTAAGAGTCCCTTTAGCCCCTCGGTCATCTAATGGTCCATCCGACTCCCTCACAGATTTCTTACTTTGGATATATTTAAAATGTTTTTATTATGAGTTTTCGCCTCTATGGCCAACTTCATTTCAAATTCTCTCTTTGCCTGTCTTATCAATGTTTTACACTTAACTTGACAATTCTTATTTTTTATCCTATTTTCTTCAGATGGATCCTTCTTCCAATTTTTGAAGGATGTTTTTGGCTAAAATAGCCTCTTTTACCTCACCTTTCAACCATGACGGTAATCGTTTTGCCTTCCTTCCTCCTTTATTAATGTGTAGAATACATATGGACTGCGCCTCTAGCATTGTATTTTTAAACAATGTCCATGCCTGTTGAACACTTTTAACCTTTGCAGCTGCACCTTTCAGTTTTTTCTAACTATTTTCTTCATTTTATCAACGTTTCCCTTTTGAAAGTTTAGTATTAGAGTTACAGATTTACTTATTGTCCCCCTTCCAGTTATTAGTTTAGATTTGATCATGTTATGATCACCATTGCGAAGTGGCCCCACCATCATTACTTCTCTCACCAAATCCTGCATTCCACTAAGAATTAAATCTAAAATAGCTCCCTCTCTTGTTGGTTCCTGAACCAATTGCTCCATGAAGCAGTCATTTATTACATCCAGGAAATTTATGTCTCTAGCAACTCCTGATGTTACATAGTTACATATTGCATAGTTCTTAAAGAGTTCAACTGGAGCCAGTTGTTTAATTATTGGAAAATTGAGTACTCTCAAATTCAACACACGAATAGAATTGTCAATGTTCTCGATTTTCCTTGAAACTTCCACCTCTGTCTGTGTTAGATGTTGCTGGATTTTCTCAACTGCCTTTATTTGGGAATACAAACTTGATATTTTCCCCTCTTGCTTTGTTAAAGCATTGGTATTCATTTTAAGAGCTTTATTAGTTTCAACCACAACTTCAGGTAATGAAGATATTGAGGATTCCTGCCTCACAATAGCATTCCAGAGCATATCCAAAGTAATAATGGCTGGTTTAACAACTTTAATTTTACCAACCTGGGCCTTGGAGCTTACTTCCGAATCTCGCTTGATGACCTTACTTTTCAATATATTTATAAATGATCTGGAAAGAAAGACGACGAGTGAGATCATCAAATTTGCAGATGATACAAAATTGTTCAGAGTAGTTAAATCACAAGCAGATTGTGATAAATTGCAGGAAGACCTTGTGAGACTAGAAAATTGGGCATTGAAATGGCAGATGAAATTTAATGTGGATAAGTGCAAGGTGATGCATATAGGGAAAAATAACCCATGTTATAGTTACACAATGTTAGGTTCCATATTAGGTGCTACAACCCAAGAAAGAGATCTAGGCGTCATAGTGGATAACACAATGAAATCGTCGGTTCAGTGTGCTGCAGCAGTCAAAAAAGCAAACAGAATGTTGGGAATTATTAGAAAGGGAATGGTGAATAAAATGGAAAATGTCATAATGCCTCTGGATCGCTCCATGGTGAGACCAATTTGAATACTGTGTACAATTCTGGTCGCCGCATCTCAAAAAAGATATAATTGCGATGGAGAAGGTACAGAGAAGAGCTACCAAAAATGATAAGGGGAATGGAACAGATCCCCTATGAGGAAAGACTAAAGAGGTTAGGACTTTTCAGCTTGGAGAAGAGACGGCTGAGGGGTATATGATAGAGGTGTTTAAAATCATGAGAGGCTTAGAACAGGTAGATGTGAATTGATTATTTACTCTTTTGGATAATAGAAAGACTAGGGGGCATTCCATGAAGTTAGCATGTGGTACATTTAAAACTAATTGGAGAAAGTTCTTTTTTACTCAATGCACAATTAAACTCTGGAATTTGTTGCCAGAGGATGTGGTTAGTGCAGTTAGTATAACTGTTTAAAAAAGGATTGAATAATTTCTTGGAGGAGAAGTCCATTACCTGCTATTAATTAAGTTGACTTAGAAAATAGCCAGTGCTATTACTAGCAACGGTAACATGCAATAGACTTAGTTTTTGGGTACTTGCCAGGTTCTTATGGCCTGGATTAGCCACTGTTGGAAACAGGATGCTGGGCTTGATGGACCCTTTGTCTGACCCAGTATGGCATGTTCTTATATTCTTACCTTCCCAGAGTCTTCAGGAAACAGTGTACTCGCCTCATTTGGAGTCAAAGGAATCATTCCAGGGGCCCCTCGAATGGGTGTCCCATCTATTGCCTGCAAATCAGACATCATCTCTAACGGTAATTCACTCCCACTCTGTCTTTTGCTGATCTTTCCACTCTGTCGTGCTTTCTCGGTTGTCCTCCGGTCCCATCCCTGGCCTCACCATGCCAGGATCCGGAGGAGATGGCATCTCCTGCGCTCCCGGACTCAGGGATATCTCATCGACCTGGAAAGAGAGTCCCCACTCAAGTTCCCTCTCCTCTGTGGTCATCTCAATGGGAGTCAACGCTGGGGGCATGCCAAAACACTGTTATACTGTGCTGTGATGAATCCAGCATAGAGGTATGAGGGATCGCTCCCTTCAACTTTGCCTTTACTTTGGTATGAGGCATGATATTGTTGCAGTTGTAAATCAGTAGAAAAAAAGAAAATACTCTTCTGGGAAATGGGAACAGAGCTTTCACATGCTTCGCAGTGAATGGCCATTTTGTCTCCCTTTGGGATTCTTTTTGACAGAACTCTTGATTGATTGTCCAACACTGTGAAGTAATCAGATACATCCATATTGAATGTGACAGAGTTGAAGTAAAGTAATCATTCTTGGGCTTCTTCCCTATTGCTGAAAAGACTGCTGCTGAGTTCTCTAAGGATATCCTAAGACATCTGGATAGTGATAGACTGGGCATAAACTTGTGCCATGGTCAAGGATATGACAACATTGCAATTATGGCTGCAATTCATAGTGGTGCTCTGTCAAAGATCAGTGAGAATAATCGCAAGGCATTTTTTGCGATTTATGCAAATCATTCTCTGAACCTTTGCGAAGTGCACTCATTTGGAAGTACTTCTTCGTTTATGATTTTTTGGAACCTTGGAGAGAGACTATTCCTTCTTTTCAGCCTCTCCTCATCAATGAAGAATGCTGATGGAGAATATCAGCATGACAGTCAAAAGGCTTCGGCAGAGAAGATGGGGTGCTCATTATGATGCTATGAAGCCGGTGAAGGCCAATGTAGAGAAACTGATATCAACCCTGGACTTATTGTGTGATCTTAAAGAAAATGTGGACACAAGATGATCAGCTCAGATTTTACTGTCTGCTGTATGTGATTTCTCTTTTTTGAGTTACCATTCTTTCTGGGATGAAGTCCTAGAAGAAATTAATCTCACACAAAAATATTTGTAAAAAGTTGAAATCCACCTTAATAAATGTAATCTGAATCTCCAAGCTCTAAAACTGGTTCTTGAAGATCAACACAGTGAAATTGTGGAGAGGGCCATTCATTAAGCAAGTACAAATTGTGAGGAAATGGGTATTTCTATGGAGAGAAGAGGGAGAATAAAGCTCTGTAAAAGGATGCCAGGAGAACTGTAAAGGATGTTGGTCTCACATTGCCAAAGTAAGTAAAACAGGCTATGCTCGAATGTCTTCATCGTTTTCATCAAGAATTGGAGATTCGATCTAAGGCAATGGATCATGTTCTGTCAATATCCTAAATCTCAAAAACAAACCCAAAAGCAGTGCAAGAAAAACAATAACGATATATATAAAACTTGCTGCTAAAGTAATTTCTCTATAGGTCTACCTTCATACGATGCCAAAATATGGTTATCGTGCTGATTAGCTCTATAATTATAATGAGAGCTTTGTTAATCATTAGGTGACCAAGAACTGTGCTGTTCTATTGCAGGCACCTTAAATCTGTAAGGAGTGCTTCCCTGCACTACCACTCGCGGCAACCAGCAGTCAATTCTGGTCACCGCGAACTCTACAAGTTGGTTGCATTTGTACATTCCAGGAATTCATATGCACTTGTCATTCTCAACTGATATTAGCGATAGCAGCTGGCATCGCTTTGCAGAAGTATTTATTCCACTGTAAGCACCATCATAAGTTGGGTCCTTGAAGAAGGGGTTTCTTTACCCCGAAATCACGCTTTGTCGGACAGTTAAAACTTCTATTTCAAGTGGATTTTCAGATAAGTACTTTTTCAGTACTACTTCATCGTCTATTTTCCTGGACTATAAATATTATGCAGCAATAGAACAGCACAGTTCTTGGTCACCTAATGATTAACAAAGCTCTCATTATAATTATAGAGCTTATCAGTACGATAACCATATTTTGGCATCGTATGAACGTAGACCTATAGAGAAATTACTATTAGCAGCAAGTTTTATATATATCAATATCCAAAATTTTCAGATTTTCGATCAGTTCTCTCATGAAGATATCAATGTGGAAATTGGATGACTTTGGACACATTTGAAAGCTTCCAAAATCAGTGTTGAAGAGACAAAGATATGGACAGCATTGCAGTTTCTGGAGTTTATTGTGAAATAGGATTTTTGTGAATCCCTGCCAAGTGTGTCACTATGTTGAAGATTCTTTTTGACTGTTTGTGTGTCTATTGCTTCATGTGAAAGAAGTCTTTTTCTAGTTGAAATTGATAAAAAGTTTCTTACGCTCGACCATGAGTTAGATAAGATTGTCAATTTGGCTTTACTTTCAAGTGGACATGAATATGTAAAGGAAGTGAATTTTGATGAGATTATCAATTGATTTGCAGATATTAAGGCTTGGAAACAAAGACTGTGATAAGGCTGAGTGTTGAGTTTGGATTTTGTGTGTTTTTGTATAAATTAAAATGTAATGATATTTTTTCACTGAATTATAAATATCCAGCATTTGGAGGATTATATAGAGGAGGCTGCGGTTTGAGGATTAATATTATAAAAACAAAACTATTCAGCAAATTAGTGTTTAAGATTCTTGCTCTTGGCTGGATATAAAAGATATTTGCATTATGCCTTCTACTTGTACTGTTATTGGCGTTCAATAAAAAGTTTGAACATAAACATCCTGCATTTTTCTTATTTCCAATTTGCGACAGTTCTGTACTTAGTGAGGTATTTTTCTGTGTGTTTAAATTTTAAAATTATATATTGGGGGGAGGGGTGCCAAAGGAAGAATCTGCCCCAAGTGCAAATACTTTCGGTATGCAACTGAGACTAATCAATTTATTGAGGCATGAGTTTTCAAGGACAGAGACCACTTCATCCGATGCATTAAGAGAAGTACAGAGATGGGTTAAATATATGGGGATGGGAAAGATACAGAACAGAGAGAAGGCATTGAGTAGGTAGGAATGGTGTGGAAAAAGGTGATAATTGCATTATAGTTCAGACTACTGATAACTGAGGTAAGTGTGAAAATATAGAATGATCTGAGAACAGATAGTTCATAGATTGTTGTAATGTCTCATGAAGCCATTGCCTCTGTTCAGATCTAGGTGATGGTGCTAAGTTTCTGGATGAGTTTCAATTCAGCAGTTTCACTCTGGAGTGTTCCTTTGAAGTTCCTTTTTAGGAGTATAGAAAGTTTAAGATAAGATAAAGAATGTCCTAAAAGGTTGAAATGGTCACCTACTGGTTTCTGGAAGTTGCCATTTCTAATATCAGATTTATGTCCATTTATTCTTTTCCTTAGGGATTGACCTGTTTGTCCTAAGTAGATGGCAGAGGGACATTGCTGGCATTGATGGGTGATAGCATATATTACATTGGAAGAAGAGCAGGTGAATGAACCCTGTATATGGTAACTGATGTTGTTGGGTTTTGTGATGGTGTTGACTGGGTTATAATGTGTTGGGTTAAAATGAGTTGGCATCTGAGTTAGTGGTAGGGTCTGGCTTCTGAGCTGGAGTCATTGTTGTACAATTTGTGGTTGCTGATGAGTATCCATTTGAGGTGGGAGATTGTCAGTAGGCCAGGATAAGCTTGCCACCCATAGCCCATGAGAGGGTGGTATCATTGTCCAGGATGGGTTGTAAATCCCTAATGATATGATTACTACAGGTAATAACCAAAGGTGTTCTGTTATTTACTTTTTTGAGATGATCCTGTAGCAGAGTATTCCCGGGTATTTGTCTGACTGTCTGTTTTCTTACCACATAGGGCAGGTGTTGTAATTCCAAAATTGTCCACTGTAAGGTGCCACCCATCTCGTGATATTTTTCTACACCAGACTAACATGGCTATCCCTCTGAATATCTGAAATATAAAGGATAGTGAATGTGTGCTATTAATCCTCATCCAGTTGTACATAACTGAAAGTATTATCAGTGGAAGAAATATGATGTGAACTGTTTGCTGCAGACCTGTTTATGAACTATGTAAATAATACTACTTGTCTTTGTTCTGTATACATGAGGTAGTGTATGTCTTTGGGCATCACTAAAGTGGGCATCTGGTCTTTGTGAAGTAACAAGCTCATACCAGGGTATTTAGTGATGAGTGCCAGTCCTGGATTTGTCAATAGGCACCCATTATGCCTATGACCAGGGTGGTAAACATTTAGGGGCAGCAAGCTGGCTAAGATTTGCTGCCTTCAAGCTCTGCTGAATGTCATTCAGCAGAGAACAGCTCTCTGCCACCTTGTAACAGTCCCTTATAGGAGTTGGAGGGGCAGGGGAGGTGGGGTGGGGTGAAAGCACCAAAAGTGTCTAGGGCAGCAAAATTCTAAATCCTTCCCAGATGAAAGCTATCCCTAATCTAATGTGCTCTAACATATATTGCTTTGTATAAATTAGTTCAGACAAGTTACCCCAAATGCTTTTTATTTTTATTTCTTTTTCAAAGGAACAGTCAATAGTATATAAGCAAAACATTTTGCCTTCAATGGTTTCTTCTTTAATTAGAGCAGCTCCAATTCACTCAAACTGGTAATTTAGAATAATTGACTGCAGAAAAGTAATCATTGACTTTGGGAAATAAAAACAACCATATTCTGCGGTCCATATTAGAAACCCATTTAGAAGGATAACCTTTCAATTATTCATCTAAATGGCATACCCCGCTATATTCAGCATTAATCTGGCTAAATTCTACCCAATTTACTGGTTACCTGGCTAGAATTTAGCTGGATAAAAAAGGGGTGTTTTGAGGGTGATCTAGGGAGGCACTGAGATATCCAGCACTGAAATATCCAGCTAACCTAGCTGAATATCGAATATATTCGGCTAGATTAGCTGGATAACTTAGACCTGCTTCTGAGCAGGTTTAAAGTTGGTTGGCCTCATGTGGCCAGATAACTGGCTACTTATCCTGACAGCTTCAAAAGATGTCTGGGTAACTAATGCTCTTAACTAAAATAAATACAATAAAATTGTGGGCCTTCTGGCCTGAACCCCACCTCCTGAATATCAGCCATCCGCTGCCCCAGACCCCTCTCCCAACATTTTCATCATATAAAACTAAAACTTAAACCACGACACCGGGCCTGGTCCTCCTCCTTCCTTTCATCCCCGCTAAATAGAAAACTTAGACCCCCATCTAGTGCCAATTAACCCCCCCTCCCAGCATTTGATGCCCTCCCTTCCACCTACTCACCCACCAACCAGGTACTTTAACTGGGGAAAACACTGGAAGAAGCCAGGATCGCAATGCTCTGCAATCTCGGCAGAACAACTGGCCCAGTTAAGGTACTGGGTGGGTGGGTGGGAGGGAGGATGTCAGATGCCGGAGGGGGTGTTTAGGGGGCAGTAGATATCTGTGTATGTAGCCAGTTATCTGGTCCTATGAGGTCGGCTTACTTTAGACCAATTGGCCATATTTAAACATTGGCCATTTAGTCCTAAAGTTACACTACTTTATGTAGCCAAATAATTTTATAGTTACATATTCAGTGGGACAAGTTAGCCAAATAACATGTCCACTACTACCCGGCCTAATGAATATTGGCCTCTCTATGTTTAAAAAATAAAGTGTAGCAACTCTGCATGTCTCAGGAAAGACAGATAAACACCCTTTATGTATTTTTATAAATTTTCCCTCTGTGACTTGGAATTACCTAAAATATTTTGAGCTTCATTGCAATATGAATGATTGCTATCCCTTTTATCCATATGCAAAGTTGTTCTTCCAGTGACGCCAATATATATATATATAATTAGGCACAGAAAGTAATCTCGGCTTGCTAATGCCATGTTGCCAACATATTATAAGGGCTAGAAGCATACAAAAATCCACTTCCCCTCATTTTAAATACCAAACTGTATCATTTAAATACGCCTAAGAACTCATCCGATCCCTAAATTTCAATGGGGAAAAGGAAAAACAAAAGAAAGAGAAATCATTCATTCCTGGTGGAAACAACTGTCATAAGTAGAAGGACGAAAAAGAAGATGGCACACAGAAGTCAAGAAAGGCTCAGATGTACGTGAAAATATCCTTAGCATATTTTGCTAAGACCTTGAGGATTCTTCCCTTTACCATCAGCTTTTCAGAACAATGAAGCATAATTCTATACTAAACCCATCCTAAGACACAATACGGAGTAACCTAGCACAGTAGGTGGATAAGGAAACACATGGTCATCTAGGACTACGGTGTTGATAGTATAATATTATGCTTCTCATGATCTTGCAGTGTTATCATTTGCTACTTCTGCCTCTTTCTCTACCCTCATTGCACTGATGTATCCAGTGCCCATATTGTAGTCACTGTAGGCTAATGTTTCTTAAAGGTTTAACACTCTTTTGTAGTGATGAGATTTCCTCTCCCATTCTTGTGTGCAGGAGGTATGAAGCCAAAGAACAAGAACAGAAATTTTCCTTACACTATAAGACTGGCAGCTGGGATATATCCTTGCAGTGTGGACAGGAATAACTGTTTTTGTACCTATTTTATCTTTTACATTTTGGGCTTAAATTTTGTTCTCTGTACAACCTTTTTTTTTTAAATTGTTTTTTATATTAAAATATAGCTGTTTGTGTGTTATGATTCTTCCCCATTTTGAGCTTTTGAAGAAAGGAAGGTAAAAATCAGGTAAGTAAATGAAACTGGGCAGACTGGATGGGAAAATTAGTCCTTCTGCTCTCATCTACTATGTTACTATGGGTCTGATTTACTAATAATTTTATTTTCCATTCTGTATCTATAGAGAAAAAGAGTTTAGTAAACCAGGCTTTACATATGTTATTAAGGTGTTTTATGATAAAGCAAAAGCAGAACATTTGTTATAGTAGTAGCTTTTCTTCTTTTTTTTTTTTAAGCACAACAAAGTTGAAAACATGTAAAAATTAATTCAATAGAAAAAAATGGGACCTTAGCTGCATTAGCTATCTCAAGTAGGGGTAAATATATTTAGGTCTGAGGGCTCCCAGAAGTACACTCAGGTGCAAATATATTTGTGTGAATAGGTGGGTAGAGTGGAGGGCATAAATGGGGCATCTGTGGCAGGGTGTCAAACTGCAATTGTGGAGAGCTGCAAACTGCTCTGGGGTTCAGAATATCGAGGGACCTTCATGTTTTGGTTTTTACTTTGTTTTAATTTTTCTGGGAATTTATCAGAGTTTATTTTGACAAGAACAATAACAGAAGAAAATCAGTGGGAAAAATGTGACATTTTTCTGGGTAAATATTGGAGTTTATTTTGGTGGACAGAAGCCAGGACAATAGAAGAATATTCAGCAGATTTCCCCATGCATCCACTTAACAGCCTTCCTATCTCTCCCCCTATCCCTTGCCCAGTATATCCCTTTCTTTCTCCACACCCCCAACAAGAATCTCCCTCTTTCCTTCCCATTGCAACAGCATTCATCCTTACTAGTAGTGACTCCAGATATCTCCTCTCTCTGAGGCTTCCATGTAATACAGCACTGCACTTCCTATGGGATCAGGGAGCCTGCTGGGAAGGAAGTGCTTTTGGAGGGCACGGCCTACTTTAAATGCTGCATTGACGATATCAAGTAGTAGGCACTTTGGCTGGTTGGTAGGAGGGGAAATGGGATTTGAAACATCAAATCAACAACACTGGAGTGTGAGCGCTTACATTGGTGGGAGGAGGCGGAGCTTGAAACATACATATGTTTAGGCCTGCACTGACCTCCAGCAGTTGCTGAAGGCCTTGAAACTCTGCATCTGCTGCTCTGCAGCTGCTCTTTAACCAGTCTACAGTTAGGGTAAAAATCAATTTAATCCAGCTGTCACTTTTGGAAAAATCTGGGAATTAATGGGTTAAAACCAATTTAAATTGAAAATGAAGGACCTAAAGATGTCCCTAATGAATATGCATGTGAGATATTTGCAATCAGAGTATGCAGTACAAGCGAATATATCTCATATATATTCATTAGTGATATCCTGAAAATCTGACCAGTTTGTGGCTCTACAGGATTATAGTTTGATATATAATTGGTCTATTGTGTCTTCCCTTTTTCCTCTTGCACACTCTGTCTTTTTCAGGCCATTACAAAATTTTCTTTGAGAAAAGTTTCACAAATATCTGCTTTTAAAACTGATTTATAATATTTTTTTTCCACTATTCACCATGCCAAGGTAAAACATATATTTGGGTGAATTAATCCCTATAAGAAATGGATTTATAAAATCGCATAATATGAAATGGAACATGCATAGACTTTTATTTTAACTTAATTTCAATGGTGATGAGACTTGTTGTATTAACACTGATTTTTTAGATAAAATACTGATATATAAATATTTTAAGCAATGAAGATGTTATGTCTTTTTCGTATTGAAGTGACCTATATGTTAATGACTGTAAATTAAAATACCTTATTGAATGGTTAGGTCTGCATTGCTTGAATAGGTAGGTTAATGGTCTTTTTTCCCAATGAATGCCATACTTTTTGGTGAAAGAAATATTTTAGCAGCGTAATCCTAGTGCACTTTTGTAGAGATGTCCTATCCTTCAGAAGCATAATATTAAAGTTGTCTTTCCTTAGTCTCCTCTGAAAATTATATTCAGTGCTATAGATTATAATAGAAAGAAAGGGAGCTTGTTTGTAAAGGAATTTGTTTTCTACCCCTATATAAATAGCTAATAGTTGGCTGGACCTTACCCATTTGGAGAAGAAAGGTATTTGGCTGTTTCTGATCTGTCTAGCACTCGTTTTTAGAAGTCGAACAATGAAGTGCAGTAATTATGTCCTCAGTTAAAAGAATAGGTCATGTTTGGTGTGAGTTATAAAAGGAAGCTGTGCAATAAAGAAGTCTGTTTTTCTTATCTGTGGTATGAATAGTCATACGGTAACCAGTTGGTAATTAGCCATGAAAAGTTGAAAGTTCAATGGCCATCTGCATCAGATTTTTCTTTTCCTTGCCAACATGGAAGTTGTAAGAAAGGTTGGTTGGGTTATTATTATTAATTTTTTTTTTTTGATAGGGCTTAAAAATGGAAGGGTGTTTGCCCATGAGAGACTTCCTACTGTAGCAAAGTAGCCAACTAGCAGCCGTTTGACTTCTGACCATTAGGAGTTTAAAGGCCAGCAGCCAACTGTGTCAGAATTGTCTCTTGCTGGAAGTGCTTCATTTAAATTAGTTTTTTTTCTAATAGAAATGAAAAGAAATTTGCTTGTGAAGTTGGATTCCTCCTCCATTATGAACCGACAGAAAGTTGATCATTGGCCATTCAGAACCGGAAGGCCAAAAGCAAATTTATGGCAGATTTGTCCCCAACTGAGCTAAAATTCAGAAGCTGAACACTTTAGAAATGCTATTCTTGGTCAACAGATATTTCATTGCTTGGGTCAACAATAGAAACAGAAGGACATTGCATGACAGGAAACCTGATTACTAGTGCAGCGCAGAGCGCCAACTGGCAGTCAGTTATTTATCACTCATTGAAAGTTGAAAGGCCAATGGCCAACTGAGTCAGGTTTGTTTTTGGGTTAGCTCACATGACATATGAAAATGTTTTTAATTAGTTTGTTTGGTGAAGAAGTATTTGAAATGGGAAAAGTGCTAGACATTCATATATAAATATATATGTTCTTTTGAGCTTTCCATTTAGAAAACCAATAGACAATTTTTGGCTGCTGTTTTTCTAAATGGCCTGATGTCCAACATCTTTATTGATCTAGAAATAGAGTACTTGTGAAGAATTTCTAGCTATGCAATCAATCAACGATACGAAAAAAAAATAAAAAAGCCAGTGTGCAGCCTGGTTGGCTGGCTGCCTGAACAATAGATTAGGCATGTTTTATCTGTGAAGTCCTGTTATCTGCAGTTAGTGCTGCTAACAAATAAAAGAAAAATGTATTTTGGTTAGTAAAGTAATAATATTTTCAGACCAAAGCAATATTTCCCAATGGTGGATTAAAGCAATTCAGACTTCACATTGTATTAAATTTCATTTTCATTCAGAGATAGGGTATCATGATTATAATAATAATGATAATAATTCTTTTCTTACCCCAAGTATTCACTTTTAACTTATTCATCAATTTGTAGATAAATCTAAGAATTGAACAATAAAGGACAATTTGTACAGCATGTTCAGAAAAACAAAATAGCAGGAAAAAAACACATCTAGAAAACAGAGTAAAATCTCAATCCATTATCTAACTATCAAGTCCAATACTAGGAAGTACACACAAAAAATTCAAGGAAAATACAATTTAAGAACTCAAGGGAATAGAAAACAGAACAAATAATATAGACATTTTTTATTTATTTATTTATTTAGATTTTTTTATATACCGGCATTCATGACCAGGTCACATCATGCTGGTTTACATAGAAACAAGGGGTGCATCGAACAGTAGAACTAAACTGGTGCAAGGGGGAAGCAGTTACAAAAAACAGGGGTATCAAACTGGGAGAGGAAGAAAAGATGAACGGGGAGGAGTAAAAGAACTGTTTGGGGATAAAATAAATAACTTAGTGATTATTTACAGTACCAAATGGTAACATTGTTATAGGAATTGGAGGGGTTATGAGTTGTCCGGGAAGGCTTGAAAAGCCAGGTCTTCAATCTTTTGCGGAAAGTTGGTAGGCAAGGTTCTAAGCGCAGATTTGTGGGGATGGAGTTCCAAAGTGAGGGTCCAGCTGTCGAGAATGCCCGATCTCTTGCCTTTGTGTGTCGGGTGGATTTTGTGTTCGGTACCTGGAGGGCTCCTCGGTGGACTTCTCTGATTGGTCTTTGCGAGGTATGAAGGCTGATCGGATAATGAAGGTCCAGGGATGTAAGGTGATGGATTGCCTTGTAAATGATGGTGATGGATTTGTAGATGATTCTGGCTTGGATGGGGAGCCAGTGAAGATTTTTTAAGATGGGTGAGATGTGGTCTCTTCTTTTGGAATTTGTGAGGATTCTAGCCGCGGTGTTTTGTACCATCTGTAGAGGTTTGGTGTATGAGGATGGAAGGCCCAAAAGTATGGCGTTACAATAATCTAATTTTGCGAAGATTATTGCTTGAAGTATGGTTCTGAAGTCTTGAAAGTGGAAAAGAGGCTTAATTCTTTTCAATACTTGTAGTTTATAAAAGCAGTCCTTGTAGTTTATAAAAGCAGACATAACATACCGCATTTAGCATATATATAACTTCAGTTAACATAGCATCATAATACAACAAAAAATCTAAAACCTTTGAGTGTCTTCCTCTCAAGAAACAACTAGATCACCAGCAGGCTTAAGCCTAGGAAAACTTTTAAATGATCTGTGTCAAAAAAGATATATATGTTACCCTGAAATATAACTACACTTGCAAGGAAACAAGATAAAAATCAGTATCAATAGACAAAACCTGTGGCTTTGTTTTTGAAACCTCCTTCTACTGTTATAACCTGACTAGTCTTAGTTACATCAGGGAACACTTTTAAATTTTGCTCATAAAACAGGGAATCTCTATTTTTGAAAACTTTCTGAAGTGCATGCAAGATGTTGATCACTTTGCTCACTGCCATGCAGAGTTAGTTGAAGACATTACCTATGTGTCTGACTCTATTTCCTTGGTATAATGATACATGAACAACTCTTCAAATTATCCACTGCATGTGATGATAAGTAATATGCCACTATTCTCACAGAAATCAATATTGGTACAATATTCAAACAATATTAATCAATATAAACTCTATCACATTTTCTTAAAAACTATCAACAAGACCTTCATAAAGGGTGGCCCATGGAAAAGTAGCCTGCCTCCAATACCAGTGTTGGGAGGCAGGCTACTTTTCCATGGGCCACCCTGTATCACTGAATGGCACTGACTTATACAAGCTTACAAGGCCAACTCCAATGATATAATTATAGGTCTCTAAACATAACTTTTTTTTTTTTAAATGTTTAAATGCAATATGAATACTTATACAAAGACAGACAATGTCCTTTATCTTATGAAGTCCAAACTGCTTATCACACTGGACATGGTCTATGTTAAGAACATAAGAATTGCCGTACTGGATCAGACTGAGGATCCATCAAGCCCAATATCCTGTTTCCAACAGTGGCCAAACTAGGTCACAATTACCTAGCAGGATCCCAAACTAGACAGACCCCATGCTATTAACAGACCAGGGATAAAGCAGAGTTGCTTGCCTGTAACAGGTATTCTCCAAGAACAGCAGGATGTTAGTCCTCACACATGGATGACATCATCAAATGGAGCCTGATTCTGAAAACCTATGTCAAAGTTTCTAGACACACTGAGCATGCCCAGCATGTCTTATACCATGTATCCACGTGGGGTCCCTCTGCAGTCTCATAACATAGAATTACAATAAAATAAAAATTAGAGAAACTCAACTCCATAGGGTGGCAAGCAGGTTTTGTGAGGACTAACATCCTGTTGTCTTAGGAGAACACTTGTTACAGGTAAGCAGCTCTCCTTTCTCTGAGGGCAAGCAGGATGATAATCCTCATACATGGATGAATCCCTAGCTACAGGCTGCTCCCCGTTAGAAAAGGGGGCCAACAGACAACTAACCAGGTGCCAATGGGCACAAAACACTGGTGTTGTTGGTAACTGAGGGGAGAGAGCCTGAGCCCAAACAAGTCATTAGGTTGGGAGAGTTGGGTTCTACACCTTAAACAGGTTCTGGAGGACAGACTGACCAAAACTTCTGTTGCGTCAGCCATCCCTGTCCAGACTATAGTGGGATGTGAATGTGTGGCAAGAGTTCCACATCACAGGCTTGCAGATCTCTTCCATGGGAAATGCTCACAAGTGGCCACTGATACTGCCATGGCTCTGACAAAATGAGCCTTGACATGACCTCCAAGATGCAGTACCGCCTGGGCATAACAATATGTGCCAATCACACTAAGAAGAACTCTGATGCAGTTGATTTTTAAGCTAGCCTTTGATAGGTGTAGAAAGTAGTCAAGTAGTTTTTGTGTGAGGAAGGAAAAAGGATTAGGACCTTCTGCTCACATCACACAGAAAACCTCTTCTACTTCAGTCCATAGGACTTTCTAGTGGAAGGCTTTCTGGAAGCCACCAGGACCCAAGACATATCCATTGAAGGATCATGTGGATGCAGAATTAACCTCTCAACATCCAGGCTGTGAGTGACCGACCTGGAGGTTGGGATGCCACAACCTGCCCTGACCTTGTGTGATGAGATCCGGGATGAGTCCAGACTGATTGGCTTCCAGATGGACAACTCCCGCAGGAGTGGAAACCAGACCTGTCTCAGTCAATGAGTGGCTATGAAGGTCATAGTCCTTCTGTCCTTGTAAAGCTTCAAGAGAGTCTTCTTCACTAAGGGAACTGGAGGTTATACATACAGGAGACCCTTTCCCCAATGATGGGCAAATGCATTTGAGGCTGGTTTCCCATCTGACCTGGACAGGGAGCAGAACCGAGGCACCTTCCAGTTTCAGGGGGACACAAACAGATCTACATCTGGACTCCCCTAGAGGCAGAAAATCTGATTCACTACCCCCTGGTCCAGGGATCAATTGAGGGGTATGAAGGCTCGACTCAGCCTGTCCGTTATCACGTTCCCAATTCCGGCCAGGTACATGGCCCTGAGCACCATCCCATGGGCCAGGGCCCAGGACCAGATCTGGACTGCTTCCTGACACAGGAGGTATAATCCCATGCTTTCCTGCTTGTTGACATACCATATGGCTATTTTTTTGATGGTCTGAATGAGGACAATTTTGTTGAACAGCCAATCTTTGAAATCCCAACAGTCTCAACATCTGCCAGGCTGATATCTGCTGGTTCTGTTGCACCTCTGTCACAATGGTCATCAGAGCGATGGCCCTCTGGCATGGCAGAAAGACTCTGGCTTGAGTCATGTATAGCAGGGCTCTGATGAAGTCTAATGAGGTGATGGACTAAGATGGGACTTTGAGTAGTTGAGAATAAACTCTAGTGACTCCAATACCTGAATGGTCAAGCGCATGGACTGAGTGGCCCCTGCCTCAGATGTGCTCTTGATCAGCCAATCCAGAAATGGGAAAACATGCACTAGCAGTCTGTGGAGATACGCTGCCACCATGACCAGACATTTTATGAAGACCGGTGGGGCAGACACGAGTCTAAACTGCAACACCTGGTACTGGAAGTACTGTTTTCCCACCACAAATTGGAGATACTTCCTGTGACCAGGGAAGATCTTGATATGGGTGTATGAATCCTTTAGGTCGAGGGAACATAGCCAGTCTCATTTTTGAAAAAGTAGGATCAAGGTGACAGGTGAAACCATCTTGAACTTTAATTTTTTTAGAAACTTGTTCAAGCCCCTCAGGTCTAGGATGGGATGTAGTCTTCCTGTTTTCTTTGGAATCAGGAAGTACCTGGAGTAAATTCCCCACCCTCTTTGTCCTGATGGTACAGGCTCAACCACTCTGGCTGTTAAGAGGGAGGAGAGTTCTACTTGTAGTACCTCCTGATGCACTAAAGGCCACCAAAATGGGCATAGAGAGATTTGGATGAACACCCGATAGATTTAATTGGTACCCCTGGCAGACAATGGACAAAGCCTACTGGTCCGAGGTTACACTGGGCCACTAGTTTGCAAATAATCGCAGCCTTCCCCTAACCAGAGGGTCCATCATCCCATGTAGGGGCAACTGACATGATTCCTACAGCCCACTTAAAACCCCATCCCAGGAGTTGACTGAGGAGCTGGCTGGGGCCTGGAAACTCTCTTCCTGGGACAGCCATGAGAGCTCTGATGGTGTGGATAGAATTGAGGAGGTGGAGGACAGTACTTAAGAACATAGGAACATAAGAACATAAGAACATGCCATAGTGGGTCAGACCAAGGGTCCATCAAGCCCAGCATCCTGTTTCCAACAGTGGCAAGTCCAGGCCATAAGAACCTGGCAAGTACCCAAAAACTATGCCTATTCCATGATACTATTGCTAGTAATAGTAGTGGCTATGGGGGGAGGAGCCAAGATGGCGGCAAGCTTCTAGCGGCAGCATGGCACCTTTGAATCTGCTTTTCGGATTAAAAAGAAAAATGCCTCCTAACCATAAGGGCCGAGTGAGGGTATTTCCCACCATACCATCAACTTTGCCTGGACAGCGAACCATCCCGGAGCTAGCTGCGGTTTACCAGAGAGGGGACGCCAATACCCCCATTGATGAAGCGGCATTGGGAGCATCTTTCACGTCTGGGAATCCAGTGGCACCAGGAACCTTAAACCTTACCACAACAACGTCGCTGGAAGCAGGACCGAAGAGTACTGTAGGCGTTTTGGAGGGAGCCGAAGTGGTGAGGCAAGGTCTAGAAACAGCAGCAGAATCTGAGAATCCAGAAGCATCAGGAGCAATAGCTTTGAATCCACTGGACCCCGTTGGAGGTGGTGAGTTGCCTCGAGTGGAGGAGGTTGTGGGTCTAGGAGTGGAGAAAGACCTAGGAAGACAGCTGGGGGACCTGGTGAATAAGGATTTAATACAACCAGAAACGGTTACCCTTGTGGAAACTGGTTGCCTATGTTTCAAGGGCTAATGAGGCAGTTGAATTCATTGTCTGGGAAGTTGGACAAAGTGTCCCTAGAACATGAAAAGTTACTGCAAGAAAATACCAACAAGATAACTGAAATACAAAAGGAGGTGAAGTCAACGCAGGATATTTGTAATATGTTGGTCCAAGACAAACAAGCTGTTAATATAAAAGTGGAGAATTTGGAGAATAGACAGAAGGTTAAACATAAGGCTTCTGAATTTCTCCAAACTGATAGGAGAACAACCTCGATTAATTAATTAATTAATTAATTAATAACTTTTCTATACCGAAGTTCAAATAACAGAGTTACTTATCACTACGGTTTACATTTCAACCATAAAATAGACAGTAACAAATAACTGTCTTACAATGAAACAAGGAGGAAATAAACTTGGATAACTTAAGCAAGGGGAAAAAAACAAAGTAACAAACTAGTAAAATCAGGATTATTGGGGTAGTGGGCCAACTGGGATAGGGAGGTTGAATGGTGGAGGGGGGGGGGGGGTGAGGGAAGGAGGTTACTGCATTTATTTTGAGGATTAATATTGAGGAAATATATGATAGAAGTATTAAAGATACCAACTGAAAGTTTACCCTCAGTAAATAAGGTCTATTTTTTAGGGGTGTGTATTCGTTTGCTTCGTATTGACAATCTGCCACATATATGCCATATTCGTTGTATTCATGGGGGTCACGAAACGTATGGTGAACCCCCACAAATACAACGTATCACTAATGAATAAACCCCCACCCTCCTGACCCCCCCCCAAGACTTGCCAAAAGTCCCTGGTGGCCCAGCGGGGGTCCTCGGTACCATTTTGAATACCAGCAGCTAGGGATGTGAATCGTGTCCTCGATCGTCTTAACGATCAATTTCGGCTGGGAGGGGGAGGGAATCGTATTGTTGCCGTTTGGGGGGGGTAAAATATCGTGAAAAATCGTTAAAAATCGTTAAAAATCGAAAAATCGAAAAAAATCGAAAAACCGGCACATTAAAACCCCCTAAAACCCACCCCCGACCCTTTAAATTAAATCCCCCACCCTCCCGAACCCCATCCCTCGCCGGAACATCGTTAAAAATCGAAAAATCGAAAAATCGAAAAACCGGCACACTAAAACCCCCTAAAACCCACCCCCGACCCTTTAAATTAAATCCCCCACCCTCCCGAATCTCCCCCAAATAACTTAAATAACCTGCGGGTCCAGCGGCGGTCCGGAACGGGCTCCTGCTCCTCAATCTTGTCGTCTTCAGCCGGCGCCATTTTCCAAAATGGCGCCGAAAAATGGCGGCGGCCATAGACGAAAAAGATTGGACGGCAGGAGGTCCTTCCGGACCCCCGCTGGACTTTTGGCAAGTCTCGTGGGGGTCAGGAGGCCCCCCACAAGCTGGCCAAAAGTTCCTGGAGGTCCAGCGGGGGTCAGGGAGAGATTTCCCGCCGCGAATCGTTTTCGTACGGAAAATGGCGCCGGCAGGAGATCGACTGCAGGAGGTCGTTCAGCGAGGCGCCGGAACCCTCGCTGAACGACCTCCTGCAGTCGATCTCCTGCCGGCGCCATTTTCCGTACGAAAACGATTCGCGGCGGGAAATCGCTCCCTGACCCCCGCTGGACCTCCAGGAACTTTTGGCCAGCTTGTGGGGGGCCTCCTGACCCCCACGAGACTTGCCAAAAGTCCAGCGGGGGTCCGGAAGGACCTCCTGCCGTCCAATCTTTTTCGTCTATGGCCGCCGCCATTTTTCGGCGCCATTTTGGAAAATGGCGCCGGCTGAAGACAACAAGATTGAGGAGCAGGAGCCCGTTCCGGACCGCCGCTGGACCCGCAGGTTATTTAAGTTATTTGGGGGGGGGGGGGTTCGGGAGGGTGGGGGATTTAATTTAAAGGGTCGGGGGTGGGTTTTAGGGGGTTTTAGTGTGCCGGCTCACGATTCTAACGATTTATAACGATAAATCGTTAGAATCTGTATTGTATTGTGTTCCATAACGGTTTAAGACGATATTAAAATTATCGGACGATAATTTTAATCGTCCTAAAACGATTCACATCCCTACCAGCAGCTGACGGCCCGAGTGCAGGAGATCGCTCCAGGACTCCCGCTGGACTACCAGGGACTTTTGGCAAGTCTTGGGGGGGTCAGGAGGGTGGGGGGTTGTAGTAAATTAAATTTAAAGGGTTGAGATGGGGGTTTTTTTGGGAAATGAATATATATATACACTAATGAATGAATACATATGTAGTGTCAGTAGTAGTGTCAGTACCCGAAGGGGTACTACTACTGACACTTCCCGCCCCTCTACTTCTCCCCTGATTAACTCCTTTCTGCATCATCTGCGTTAACCATAAATATATGTCCTGTGAACCCCAAGACATATATCTATTGCCAGCCATTTTATCTCTAAATTTTTCATCGTAGTTGAGCCACGCCCAACCTTTGTAATCCTTAAATGCCCCTAGTATGCTGTCCGCATAGGACAGCAACACACTGTACTGAGTAGGATCAAAATGCCCCACTACGCTGGCTAATCTCAAAAATCCCCTCATCCAATTAACAACATTTTTTGAAATCTTAATCCCTGCCTTCCCTCTTTTTCCCTTCTTTTTAGACTTTTCCTTATCTTTAAGTCCCCCCCTTCTCCCTTCCAATAATTTGAATATATCCACATATTTCCTTTTACATATCCGCCTCACTAATTGCCTGGGTACCTCTTCCCACAACTCCATTAATGATGCTAAGGCCGGATGTCCCATATCCTGCCTAGGGCCCTCATCTAAGACTGCACTCCTGATAGGGGCCTGGTCGCTGGAACTAGATGAAGAGGAAGAACAATGAGATGAACTTGAACTAGTACTCCTATGCTTCCGCTTCCTGATTTTATCACTTTGTAACCTATCTCCCTTCTTATTACCTGATCCTATTTGTGCAGCACTGCCTTCCATCGCCCCATCATGCTGCCCGTCCGGCTCCTGGCTGCTGTCGCTGTGCTTTTCAGTTCCTGGCAGGAAAGCCATATCCCTCCACGCCTCTTGTCTCGAGGTACCGGGGAATACCTCCTCATTGGAAGCTGAAAAAAAAAGACATCTCTACTCCCCCCTCCCCGGCCCTGCTGTCCCCCTGTGCTTCTGACCTTATCCCCTCCCTTTGCTCGCTTTTCTGATTCCATTTGTCGTCTACCCTGTCCCATATCACCTCCTAACTGCCCGGAACCTGTGGGGACCCTTTTGCCTCCCCCTTCCTCTCCTGCATCCCACGACCAACCCCCTATGATCTCGCTTCCTAATGGATATTTTTTTCCCCTGCTAAATCACCCCTATTAACTCTGGCCCTTACATAATGCCCCAACATGTCGGCGATCAATTCAGCCTCAGAGAAACCCCCTAGCTCCTTGGAGTTCTACTCTAAAAGGCTTGCTACTTTCCTTGAGTGCACTACTGCCACTTGCATACCCTCCCTGCTCCTTGAAGCTATGCCGCCCTAATCCTTGCTCTGTACGCTTAACCCCTCTATTTCCTTCAGCACCACGAGGGCTCATGATGAACCCTGATAGTCTTGAGGTGGACTGGGCTAATACTCCCCTCCCCTCCCCTTCCCCTTTCTACTGAACTCCACCTTCTCTACCACCCCTTTTCCCTTCCCCCCGCTCCCTTTCCTTTTGCCTGTTCTTTCCTTCTTTCTGTCTCGCCCTCTCTCCACCCCAACACTATCTGGACCGACCGGGGATAGGCCACCCGCAGCCATACACTCAGGAGGGTGGAATTGTGGAAAAACCTCCTGAAAAACCACCCCCGCAAGCCCACCCCTATCTCGCTCCACCCCTGACCCCGGCGAGTCATCCCATTGAAAATCGCCGCAGGAGGCCTGCAAAGATATCTCCTCCCTCACAGCCTCTCTCTCATCGCCCTGCGGCGAATCGTCGGGGCGGTGGGGAGGCGTGCCCACTCGCACCTCCTCAGACTCCGGGCCGCTCTCGCCCGAGTCAGAGGCACCCATAGGACCTGGGTCGGACTGGGGGAAAACCCGCGAGGGGGGCGGACTGCACATGGGAGGCAGAGCCAACGAAAAGGCATCGGGAGGGGTGACCCCCTGCTGAGCGGGAACCGGAAAAGCTGACCTACCCGAGGAAGCAGGGTCCATCGGTCCCGGAGCAGTCCCCAGTGCCGGATGTGCACTGCTAAGCGCCGTCTCTGCCTGCCGGGATGCCACTCTCCCCCTGACTTTTTTCATGCTGGCAACCAAAAAAAAAAAACCCCTGAAGCCCACAACCGTTGCCTAGCAAAAGCCCGAATCAGTCACAGCAACAGCGCAAAAAGCAAGCGCTGCCCATTGCCTTGCTGCTTGCAACTGACTGGAGGCACCACAAAAGGCGCCAAGGAACGTTAACCCCCCGGTAACCAATAGTGAAGCAGCAATTCAAAATGCTGCTGTCGCCTTGGGTTACCATCCCCCCCGTCTGCCTCACAGCTCTCTCTGCTTGCTCCTTGTTACAATCAGCAGCACGGGACATAATATTCTGTACTCATTAAAGAACTAACAGTAATCAAATTGTTAAAACATCTGAAAAAACAAGAAGAGCGGAGAAGCTCAACTGTTTCATTTCATGTCTACATTTATATGTTACCCTCCTCTAGAAAGGATCCAGAGTAGCTTACAAAAATTCATCAACAAAAAATATCATCAGTACCCTTAGCATTAAATATAAATATATATCAGCATTTCCACCTTCCATTTCCCAATCCTGTTGCAGATCCCTAATCTCCACTTTCCTCTCTTTGGGAGCTAATAGTCAATCTCTGCCTCTCTTTCCTTTCATACTGTTGCAGAATGCCAAATTCCCTCCTGCTACCCTGAGTGCAAATCCCCAGTCCCCCATCCTGACACCTGGTAAAAATTCCCATTTGATCCCCTTCCTGCTTCAGGATGACTTTTTTCTTTTCTTTTCTTTTCATTTTTTTTTTTTTTTTGCAGGCCTGTTAGATTTTTTGCAAGACCTATCCAATAAAACAGGCACTGTTTTTGTGCCTGTTTTATTGCACAGGACCCAATTTGCAAACCAGCCTGCTCACACAAAGTATGCTTAAAATTTTGTTTTAAAAGAAACTACTAACTATGAAAATGCCATCAGTGCAAAGTGTGTTAGGAAGCCCTTGATCTACATCCAGACATGGTGGTGGTTTGTTCTTACATTTGCCATAAATAAAGATCATTTACTTTACTTTCCTTTTGTTGATTAGCTATAGCATCAGTTTGTTTTTCTCATTTAGATACCATAGTATGTTGTTACTGGCAGCTCTTTGACTGATTGCTTTTCAGTATGTCTTGCTGTCATTTTCAACATTAACCCTTCAGCAATAACTGGGGGCAAAAAAAGTGAGAGCATTAATGGTTTCTTCTTAGCATGTCATCTATACTAATTCTGTATTGCCAGAAATGAACAGTTATATTATATTTTAGTCTTCAAACTTACCCTTAATCCAGAATCCAATAGCGCTACTCAGCAGTTTGAAGAATATTAAAGAATAGAGAGAAAAAAATCTTCTCCACTGGGAAACCTTTTGTTTGATTAATGGTATAAAACAATTCATGGAAGGAAAGAAGCTGTGTGTGCCTCCATGGAAATTTGATCCCACTGAGGACAACTTTCAAAGGGATCTATCTGGATAACTAAGGAGATATGTCTAAGTCAAAGTATGGTAAGAAAAAATAATTACCACTCTACAAATAAAACCATAGAGGGGGGGCGGGGGGAGGGAGAGGGGGAAGAGAGAGGAGGGAGGAACTCCTGATTATACCTTCACTAGACTGCTGCTGCTGTTTTGCATTTTTCGTCCTCATCCAGCTGAAAGTATACTGATGTAGAACTTTATCCAAGGTCAATATGAATTAAATGTGTAAACATTATTCAAATTTATAGCATGTCAATGAATAACTAGAAATCCTTAAATATATTGTTCCATGAAAATAGTTCAAGGATTGAGTGCATTTTTTTATTCCTATACCTTTGCAAAAAAATATCTGTACATAAATTTTAAAAAAGAAATCTTTAATCATGAAAATCCCATAACATAAAATAAAATGGAATGGAATCTAGAAAGACACAATAAACATTATAAAAGATAGGAGAAAATCCATTTTGATGAAGAAGAAAAGAAGGGTATGGGATCATTTCTGTATTAAAACTTCTGAACATGCTGTGTATATTCCATTAGTTAAAGGTATGTGTACTTAATACTTTGCACTGTTTCCTAAACAAAATGCCATGGCACTGATGTGCCTTCAGACATGGTCAGGTGTGCCACAGAAAAGCCAAAACTGTTTGATGCACCGAACCAGGATAACATCTGCAGTCTGTCTTCAGCACTTTGCAGCAACACGACACACCAGCAGTGACTGTTAGACATGGAGGACATGCGAACATATTTGGCCATGCATGCATCTTCTTCCTAGCTATAGCATAAGCCTGTAGTGTGATAATTAAATGGACAAAATGTTGAATATGGATAGCTGGAGCTTGCTTTGTGCGACTTGCACAATGCACACAGTACCACCTCATTTCCCTCCTGAGCTTCTTCTTTTGAGTATCAGGGATGTGTATTCATTTGATGTAAAAGTGTAAAACAGGATGAATGAGTCAATTTTTGTTTATTTCAAGCAAACAAAAAAATAAAAATGAAACAAAAAAATACAGGAGATTTTTGTTTTCAGGAAATGGTACATGCTATTTGCAAATAGCATTATTTCCTGAAAATGAAAAAAATAAAACATACACAAAACAAACAAAAGCAAAATACCCTTCAAAAATGAAAAAACAAAAGAAAAGTAAAAAAAGAAAAAGAAAAAACAAATGAAAAAAATTAAGGTGCATAACCCTACTGACTTCTTCCTGTCTCTGCCTCATCCCCAGACTGAGCAAGACAGAGAGAGCATGTACTGAGCACTAAATGTGACTCTAACAGTTGGAAGCAGCAGCAGTAGTAGAGGAGCTCTGGCAGCCACATGTTGCTGCCAAAATAACATACCTGAGCTGGCTTCCCACGTTATTTTGAATTTGTATACTGGTGATGTGAAGGCAAACGGGATAGATACAGCAGCTCATTAGTCAATAAGACAATTGTCTATCATCCAGTGCATACCAACATGCAATGTTCATATGAGGTATTTGATTCTAGCATGTTTATAGTGAGACCATATACCAGTCAATCCCAGGTCAGTGTGATTACTGTTAAGGATGAACATTTGTTTTGAAACAACATGAATAAAACAATGAGGTCAATATTCAAAAGCTATTTAGACAGATAACTGAAAATGTATCTGTCTAAATAGCTACCTGGTGATATTCATTGCCATATGTTGCTAAATTCTAGCTGCATAATGAATTATGTGGTTAGTATTTAGCTGCATAAGTCAGAAGCATTCCGGGGGGTGGGTGGGAGGTATTTCAGGGATAGAGCAGAGTTAGCCACATAAATTATTTGGAGCTAGCCACTTAAGCTATGCAGCTAACTCTGGTCAGGCCATAAGACTGTTCTAAAGTTAGTAGGTTAGCACAGTGGCTGGAAATGGACACCCAATTAAACTGCCTGTTTTGTTTCAAAACAATGAAAAAAAATAGTTTCTATTTTTAGGGCTAGATTCATCAAACTATTGCATGCAATAGGAAGAGGGGTGTATTTTATGGTAATAGCCTATATATTGCAGTGTGCATTATCTTAGTGCTTCACATAGGTATTACCACAAAGTGCATTAATTTTTCAGTAATACCACAATTATTGCATTTTCTACCTGCAACCACTGGGGGGGGGGGGGGGAGAGAGAGAGATAACCTATCTATAAGGCCCTTGTAGTAGTTAGCTATTTATGCTACTATAGGAGGCCCACCTAGTAAATTGAGATGAGATTTATGTAGTAATGTAGGGGTTAGGGGCCACTTTGACATGCAGAGTGAGACGTACGAACAGAACAGTACACTCTTGTGAAGATTTTATGTTCTTCAGAGTGAGGAAACTCACAGAACGATGAGATTTGTACAATGTTCTCTCAACCTAGCTTGATGTTACTCAGGTAGAGAGTCTATCAAGCTAGGTTGAGAGAACATTGTACAAATCTCATCGTTGTGTGAAAAACGCCTTTATGCATGCAAAAACGCCATAACGTGAGTTGGAAAATAACTCTCTTAACATGCCATTTGCATTTAGTTTGTGCTGTTTGCACATGCTAAAATGGAAAACAAAGCAAAATGAATTAAAACAAAAAAAAATTGAAACAAAATGAAACAAAGAACCCCCACTCAAAACAAAATGAAAAAAAAAACCCAAAACAGTGAGTATGTGCACACTCCTAATCACATGGATGCGCATGCACAAAGTGGAAAATCTACCACTTGGTTTACTAGTCCTATAAAATTCAATAAAGTATCACTAAGTTGTAAGCTATGCTGCATTTTAGTCATAAGCCATATCATTTTGTAGGAATGTAAATATTTTCTAATCAAAAGTGAGGAAAATCAATTTTATAGATTTCCATTTTTTACTCCTGCATTAGACTGTAGGTTGCTACAATTACAAGTTCCTCTTTCTTTATTAATCATGCACAATCAATAAGAACCATACAGATAAAAACCTAAGCAAGTTTTGTTAAAAACAGGAACATGTCAATTATTTATAATCTATTTTATGCAAAGCCAATTAATAGAAACATAGAAAAAAGACAGAAGAAAAAGACCCTATGGCCCATCCAGTCTGCCCATCCATCCAATTAATTTAGCATTATAATCTCTTCATTTCCTTAGAGATCCCCTGTAATTATTCAGTGTTTTCTTGAATTCAGATACTGTTTTTGTCTCCAGCTCTTCCACTAGAAGGCTGTTCCACACATTCACCACCTTCTCTATAAAGAAATATTTCCTAAGATTACTTCTGAGTCTACCTCCTTTCAACCTCATCTAATGACCCCTTATTCTACAGCCTCCTTTCCATTGAAAAAGGCTCACATCCTGTGCATGGAAACCTTTGAGATATTTGAATGTCTCTATTATATTTCCTTTATCTCGCTTTTCCTCTAGGCTATACATGTTTAGATCTAAGTCTATCCCCATATGCTTTAGAACGAAGACCACTGACCATTTTAGTAGCCACCATCTGGACTGACTCCATCCTGTTTATATCTAGAATTGTACACAGTATTCCAAGTGAGGTCTCACCAAGGGCCTACACAGAGGCAATATCACCTCACTTTTTCTGCTGACCATTCCTCTCCCTATGCATCCAAGCATCTTTCTGGCTTTTACTGGTGCATTATCCACCTGTTTGGCCACCTTATCTATTTTATTAATTTAATAACACTTTTTAGTTGCTTCACTGATTAAAAATCACTTGAAGCAATGTGCAATACATGACACAGCATTAAGTACTACTTACAATAATATTAATTAAGATCAATTACCCCAGATCTTGCTCTTCTTTTGTGCTTAGAAGAATTTGACCTCCAATACTGTACCTTTCTCTTGAGTTTTTGCATCCTAAATGCATTTCTCTGCATTTTTTAGTATTAAATCTTAGCTGTCAGAACTGAGACCATTCATCAAGCTTTGCTAGATCCTGCCTCATGTTTTCCACGTCTTCCTGCCTATTCACCCTGTTACAAATGTTGGTATCATCATGATCAACCTATCACTTTTATCATATAAGCGTAATCACAATACATGAATAATAATTTTACTGTAGCTCTCTATTTTCAGCCAATTGTACCTTTTGTTGCACGTCTTCTTTCACAACTATAGCATGCATTAGTCATTAGCTCATTATCTTAATACTTGCTACCATTAATTTTCATCGGATAGCAATTTAAACTTTAGTAGTAAGCAACTTTATCATGAGATTGTTATGAAATTGTTTCATCTCCATATTCCTTCATTACCTTTTCACCTTTCCCTAGAATATTGCTGTCTACATTACTCTCATTTTTCCTTAAAATCATCTTAAAAAGACTAAAACTGCTACTGTATCATGATGATTACAGAACAGTACTACAAACACTAATCTTTAGTGAATTTGATTACTGTAATTCTCTCTTACTGGGCTTACCTCAAACAACAATCCGTCCATTACAGATTCTGCAGAATGCCACTGCAAGAATTCTAACAGGTTGTAACAAATTCAAACGCACTTCATTTCTACCATCCTTACACTGGCTTCCCATCAAATACAGAGCCCAATATAAAATTATATCAATCATTCACAACTCATTATATAATAAAAAACATTACTTGGTTGAATGCTTTGTTACATCTTTACATCCCTAACAGAACACTGAGATCGGCAAATAAAGGCCTCTTGCAAACACCCACAGTTAAGGGTGCTCACCTGAGTGAGATCAGGGAGAGATCAATCTCCATATCCGGTCTAAAACTCTGGAATACTATGCCAGTGGAGCTAAGACTAGAACCAGACACCAAGATCTTCAAAAAGGGTATAAAAACATGGCTATTCGGCACTGACAGAAAAAGGATAGCAGTAAATATAACAGTGAATGTTATTTTATGTACAATAAGTAATATTTTATTGTAATTTAGTTTGGAGTAGATTTACAAAAAATGCGCGTTTGCGTACTTTTGTTGGCACACCAGTCGCAAACAAAAGTACGCTGGATTTTAGTAGATACACGCGTAGCCGCGCGTATCTGCTAAAATCCAGAATCGGCGCGCGCAAGACTTCCAATTTTGTGCAGCCGGCGCGCGCCAAGCCGCGCAACCTGCCTCCGTTCCCTCCAAGGCCGCTCCGAAATCGGAGCGGCCTCGGAGGGAACTCGCTTTCACCCTCCCCTCACCTTCCCCTCCCTTCCTCTATCTAACCCCCCCCCCGGCCCTATCTAAACCCCCCCCCTACCTTTGTCCGGGGATTTACGCCTCCCGGAGGGAGAAGTAAATCCCCGCGCGCCAGCGGGCCGCTAGCGCGCCGAGACGCGACCCGGGGGTGGTTCCGGAGGGCGCGGCCACGCCCCTGGGCCCGCCCCCGAAACACCACGTCCCGCCCCCAAAACGCTGCGTCGATCGGCCCCGCCCCCTGACACGCCCCCGACAAAAAACCCCGGGACTTACGCGAGTCCCGGGCTCTGCGCGCGCCGGCAGGCCTATGGAAAATAGGCACGCCGGCGCGCAAGGCCCTGCTCGCGTAAATCCGCCCGGATTTACGCGAGCAGGGCTTTTAAAATCCGCCCCATTATGTATGATGTCTATTTTATGCTACATACTTGTAATTTGATTTTCTGTGCACCGCCAAGATTGTTTACCAGATTGACAGTATACAACTAAAAGAATAATAATAATAATAATCTTCTTCTGTAAGGTGCTGCCTTAAGCAATTGTTTCTGCTGCACAGTATCCTGTCATAATATCTGAAATACATTGGCCTTAAACCTGTTAGATCCTTCTAATCACCACAACAGATTCAAATTAATAAAAACAAACCCAGTCATGACATATTACTGTAATCTGAACCATGAATCACCAGGATAATTTAGATCACACTTCTGTGATGACATATTTGATTGGATTATTCACCTTTCCAAAGTTTAGCTCAAGGAAAAGTATATTACAGGAATAGAGGGTATTTCCCCATCCTAAAAGGATTATAATCTATAACTTGTATGAGGTTATGGAAGGCATAGTGGCTTGCTCAAGGTCATAAGCAGTATTATGTATTTATTTATTTATTTATTCTTAGATTTTTATATACCGGTGTTCCTGTATTAAAATACAGATCACATCGGTTTACATTGAAACATAATATTATGCCAAGAGGCGGTATATATAACAAGGTTATAGAACTTGGAAACAGGGAAAACTAGATTCAAAAATTAACATTGAGAAAATTGAAAAGTCTCTTTGAGTATCCAAATCATAAAATAAGGCATAACTGTCAAAGTTAAATGTGATCTGCAGAAGGGATTGGAATCAATGTCAAGTAATATAAAAGACATGAATATTGCGATGGTGAGAAAATCTTAATAGCTGGAGGTGAAAAAAAAATGATCATAGTTCTGGAAAAGCTTGGCTAAAGAGCCAGGTTTTAATTTTCTTTTTGAAGGAAGCATAGCAGATCTCAAGACGGATGTCTGGCGGGAGCATGTTCCATTGGACGGGTCCTGCTAAAGAAATGGCACATTTCTGATGTAAGGATATTGTTGACGGTACATAGAGTGTGCCTTTATAAGCTCCTCTGATAGGTCTAGTTGAAGAGTGAAAATGAAGTTGGGTGCTTAAGTGGAGTGGGGATATGTTGTAAATAGATTTATGAATTGCTATGTATACTTTATAGAGAATCCTTTGCTTAATAGGCAGCCAGTGGAGGAGTTTTAGTATGGGGGTTATGTGGTCTCTTTTATTCTTATTGGTAAGGATTCTGGCTGCAGAGTTTTGAATCATTTGGAGGGGTTTGATAGATGAGGTTGGGAGGCCAAAAAGGAGCGAGTTGCAATAGTCGATTTTTGTTAGTAAAATGGCTTGTAGAACCATCCGAAAATCATTGAAGTGGAGAAGTGGTTTCAACTTTCTCAGAAGTTTGTAGAAACAGTCTTTAGTGGTGGTGCTTATGAATTTTTTGAGGTTAAGCTGATTATCTAACATGACTCCTAAATCTCGTACATATGGTGAATGCTTAATTATAGGAGTGGTAGAAATGAGTGGGACAGCTGGGTATATTAGATTGTTATTGACGTCATGATTGATAATTAAGATCTCGGTTTTGTTGTTGTTAAGAATGAGGCTGAGGCTGGAGAGAAGATGATTGATTAGTTGCAAGCAATTGTTCCAGTGAATCAAGGTTTTGTGTAGGGATTCTGAGATTGGGATGAGTATTTGGATGTCATCCGCGTAAATGTAGAGTGTTAGATTTAGATTATTAAGAAGTCGACAGAGAGGGAGAAGGTAAATGTTGAAAAGGGTTGGAGAGAGGGAGGAACCTTGAGGGACTCCTTGATTTGCTGGGACCGGGTGTGATTCTTTGTTGTTTATCTTTACCTTGAATTGTCTATTTGCCAGGAAGGACTTGAACCAGCTGAGTACTGTTCCCTTAATGCCTATGTCTGTCAGACCTTGTAATAAAGATGAATGGTTGACAGTGTCAAAGGCCGCAGAGAGATCCAAAAGAATAAGGAGATGAGGTTGTTTTTTATCCATATTAGTTAGAATATTGTCGGTAAGTGAGATAAGTAGGAATTCAGTGCTTAACGATTTACGACAACCGTACTGGGATGGTGCAAGAATGTAGTTTTCTTCCAGGTACTCGGATAGTTGTTTATTGACTATCTTTTCCATAATTTTGGCGATCATTGGCAAATTGGCTATTGGGCGGAAGTTAGCTGGATCTGTAGCCGGAAGGTTCGGTTTTTTAAGAAGAGGTTTAAGAATAGCTAGCTTAAGTTGGTCAGGAACTAGACCTTGGGAAAGAGAGCAATTAATGATATCGGCAATAGGCTTTGAAATGGTGTTCCTTATAGCGATGAGGAGGTTGTTTGGAATTGTGTCTAAGGGATGAGAAGATGGTTTCATTTTCTTGAGAATATTTTCAATCTCAAGAGCCGATGTGGTTTCGAAAGTTTCTAGAGTCATATTTAGTTGAGGTGGAGTATTGGGTGGAGATGGAGGAGAAGAACTAGATGAAGAGAAAGAGACAGTCAATTTATCAATTTTTTCCTTGAAGTATTCAGCTAGTTCGGAGGCTTTGTTGAGAGCTTGATCATCCGGGATGGTAGGAGGGGATGGTTTAGTGAGGGCAGAGACGTAGGAGAAGAGTGCTTTCGAATCAAAGATGAAATGATGTATTTTTTTTAGAGAAAAAATCTCTCTTTGTTCTAAGAATGTTGATCCTGTAGGCGTTGAGAGTGGTTTTGTATACAGCTAATGTTGTGGGGGATGGGTTTTTTCTCCATGTATGTTCTTTATTTCTTAGCTGTTGTTTAAGCAGCTTCAGTTCAGTGGAGAACCAGGGTTTCCTGTTGTCAGGTGAAGGTTGTACTACTTTGGTGATTGAAGGACAGGTTAGGTCTGCGATTTTATTGGTGATGTTGCACCATGAGGATATGGCTGTAGTTGCATTGGAAAGATCAAGTTGTGATAATTCATTAGAGAGATGGTTGCTGAGAAGGTCTGAGGAACAGGGTTTCCTGAATTGAATAGTGGTTTTTGGGAATGAAATGGGAGGATGTCCTGAGAGCTTGAGGGTCGTATTGATAATTTGATGGTCCGTCCAAGGACAGGAGAACAAGTGAGTGAAACCGGGGGCGAGATACACTGATTAATGAAAATAAGGTCCAGCGTGTGGCCTGCTTTGTGGGTTGGGCTTTTTATTATTTGTGTGAAACCCATATAGCTGAGTGATGAGAGTAGGGTAACACAGTTTGTTGTTTGTGGTGAAGCATCGACATGTATGTTAAAGTCTCCCAATAAAATGGCAGGTTTATCTGGGTTGAAATATTTGGCGGTAAGTTCAATGACCGGAGAGGGGTCAGAGTCTATAGTTCCAGGAGGAGCGTAGATTAGGCCAATTTGTAGATGATCGGATTTAAAAACTGCGAGCTCTATGTTCGATGTGATATTTGAATATTGTAAAGTTAAACGTAGCCCTTTCTTGGCTGCTAGGAATAGACCTCCTCCCTTTCTTTTGAATCTAGGGATGGAGAACAAATTGTAAAGCGATTAGGTAGTTGGTTTAATAGAGCTATATCTGTGGGTTTAAACCATGTTTCTGTGATTGCACAGATATCTGGGTTTACTTCTGTAAGGTAATCATTTAAGATGTGTGTTTTTTTCGAAAGCGATTGTGCGTTGAAAAGTGTTAGGGATAGAAGGGAAAGGCCAAGGAATTATGTGATTGGTATAATCATTATTGGAATTAGCCTTTGTTGATGGTTGTAATGTTGTGGTAGAGGTTTAGTTTGATGATTGCGTTGTTTCCTGATGATTGGAATGGAGTATGAACCATGGCAAAAATGGTGATATAAGGGGATTGGGAAACCAGGTAGCATGTTGATTTGTTTGTATGGTAAACAATAGTATAGTAGAGAATTATTCAAGATCTCCAACGAAGCTGAGGGTAAAGATTAGATATTCAAAGGCCAGAAGACTGGCTTGTACTTGTTCCTAAGAAGGATTTAGGAGCAAGGATCACTACCCATTGAAGTTCCAGGGCTAGTGGAGATTTTGGAATACGATTTGTTCTCCTGTGGCTGAAGAATGTTTGGGATCTATTCCTGTCTCCCTTGCAAGACTCAGCTGCCTTGAATCTTGTTGCCTATGTAACCTAAAGTTTTGAGGTTGAAACGCTGAATTTTTTTTTTCAAGATATGAAAGGAGAAAGACGTAGCCAATGAAGCAGGTTCTGTTCTCAGGGGCTGCACGAAGGGGCGCACAAAGGGGCAAGCCCCTTTGTCGCGCTCCTTCGGCGCGCGGCGCCGGATAGAGGGAAAATTTAAAATCCCTCTCCTCTCCCCGATTGGATGGTAAGTCTGGAGGGAGGGTCTTAGGTACAGAGCTGTGATGCTGTCTGCGCGATCGCGGTTCAGGCTCGCCGGGGGGAAGGGATCAAAAAGGCCTTACCCCGACGGGTCTGGGCGCTGATCGCGCAGGCCTTCCCTTTGATGCAGCAGCAGGAGCGGCAGCGGTAGCATCAGCAGCAGCGGCGGCCTCGGGTAGATGTTGTCAGCGGCGCCGGAGAGAGGGAAAATTTAAAATCCCTCTCCTCTCCCCGATTGGATGGTAAGTCTGGAGGGAGGGTCTTAGGTGCAGAGCTGTGATGCTGTCTGCGCGATCGCGGTTCAGGCTCGCCGGGGGGAAGGGATCAAAAAGGCCTTACCCCGACGGGTCAGGGCGCCGATCGCGCAGGCCTTTCCTTTGATACGGCAGCAGGAGTGGCAGCGGTAGCGTCAGCAGCGGCGGCCTCGGGTAGATGTTGTGGGAGATATTGGATTTGAGCCCTGGCTTCCCTGTTCTATAGTCTTCTGTGTTAACTTCTAGGCTACTCATCAACTCTAAAATAGCTTTCAGTTCCACACTTAGTCTTCATTAATCTCTTTACCTGAGTTTGCCTAAGAAACTGATGGTCCAGAATGCAGCAGCTCAGTTGGTAACTAGCTGTGGATATGAATGTAGTATTTATACAGTGAATAAGGACATCTACTGTCTCCCAATCCTAGTCCAGAAAAGGAATAAACTCCTTTTTTTAGCCTTTATATTAACTCTGGGCTTGAGGCCAGATTACCTGAAGGCAAAGTTAATAAATTATGTTCATTCATCTGTCCTGTGTTCAGAACATGAAAGGTTTTTGTATGTTCCTTCTTTAAAAACAGTAAAATTAACTAAAACCAGGAAGCAATCATTTTCTTGTGCAAGTCCATGAACATGAAACTCCCTACCTCAATATTTGTGTTTTGTTCCAACCTTTTTTATTTGAAAAGTTTGCTGAAAACGTTTTTTAAAATTTGAATTGGTCCATTTAGACACTGTTTAAAACCTGATTTCTACCTTGTGTGACTAGACTTGGTGAATTTGGAGTAGGTTTGGAGTTAGGACCTATGTCCTCTTTTTGCCATGCAATTAATATTTTATATATTTAATCTGTGACCATATTATGTTATTTGATTGCTGGAAGAGGGGTGTGTTTTATGGTAATAGTCTGCTTTACATAGGTATTACTGCAAAGTGTGTTAACTTTTCAGTAATACCTACATCATTGTATTTTCCTATCTACAAAATGCTCATTTCATGAGAGAGAGAGAGAGAGAACCTTTTTATAAGGCCGTCATACAAATAAACTATTTATACCACTGTAAGAGGGACAACTAGTAACTCAGGGTGAGGTTTTGGTGGTGGCCAAGATGTTGGAGGGCAGTTTTACATGCACAGTCTGAGGTACGAACAGCACAGTAGACATCAGTGAAGATTTTATGTGATTTGGAGTGATGACAGGCACACAAAGATGAGGTTTATACATTATATTCTTGGCCTAGCTTGATTGCAGCTAGGTAGAGATTGCATCAACTTAGGTAGTAGGGATGTGAATCATGTGCCATATCGTCTTAACGAGAGAAATCGTCTGGCAGGAGAAGAAAATCGTGTTAGGCACGATTTTTTAGTTAAAAAATCGTTAAAAATCGTTTTTTCCGATTAGTGCGCACTAACGGGAGTTAGTGCGCACTAACCGAAAATGATACAATTTGACACATTTCAGGTCAGTTAAGGTCAGTTTAGGAATGAATATGTATTCCTATTGGCTGCCCTCTTATTTATTCATGTTACCAAGGTTCCCACTGACAATATATGGGGGATGGGAAATGGAAAGAGTTGGTAGCTTGACAAAAAAAGTAATGTGATCAGTCAATGTGACTAGAACTTGTGCCCTAACCCTGGCACCAGGGGTGTTGTGATCTTCATGTACACAGTGCCCTATCCCTATTAATACCAGGAGTGTTGTGATCTTCCTGCACACAGTGCCCTAACCCTGACACCAGGGGTGTTGTGATCTTCCTGCACACAGTGCCCTAACCCTGACACCAGGGGTGTTGTGATCTTCCTGCACACAGTGCCCTATCCCTATTAATACCAGGAGTGTTGTGATCTTCTTGCACACAGTGCCCTAACCCTGGCACCAGGGGTGTTGTGATCTTCATGTACACAGTGCCCTATCCCTATTAATACCAGGAGTGTTGTGATCTTCCTGCACACAGTGCCCTGTCCCTAATACCAGGGGTGTTGTGATCTTCCTGCACACAGTGCCCTATTCCTGATACCGGGGTGTTGTGATCTTCTTGCACACAGTGCCCTATTCCTGATACCGGGGGTGTTGTGATCTTCTTGCACACATCCCGGTATCAGGGATAGGGCACTGCATGCAGGAAGATCACAACACTCCTGGTATCAGGAATAGGGCACTGTGTGCAGGAAGATCACAACACCCCTGGTATTAGGGATAGGGCACTGTGTGCAGGAAGATCACAACACTCCTGGTATCAGGGATAGGGCACTGTGTGCAGGAAGATCACAATACCCCGGAGGAGTGAGGGTCAGGCAGCTCCCCCCTGTCTGTGAAGCCAGCCTCTCACTAGTAATGCAGGGAGGGAGCTGTCTCAGCCTTCACCATCCTACCCCCCCCCTCACCCACACACCATTCACTGGCTGGGACATGGGGGAGGGGAGGAGTGAGGGTCAGGCAGCTCCCCCCTGTCTGTGAAGCCAGCCTCTCACTAGTAATGCAGGGAAGGAGCTGTTTCAGCCTCACCATCCTCCCCCCCCTCACCCACACACCATTCACTGGCTGGGACATGGGGGAGGGGAGGAGTGAGGGTGAGGAAGCTCCCCCCTGTCTGTGAAGCCAGCCTCTCACTAGTAATGCAGGGAGGGAGCTGTCTCAGACTTCACCATCCTCCCCCCCCCCCCTCACCCACACACCATTCACTGGCTGGGACATGGGGGAAGTCAGGAGTGAGGGTCAGGCAGCTCCCCCCTGTCTGTGAAGCCAGCCTCTCACTAGTAATGCAGGGAGGGAGCTGTCTCAGACTTCACCATCCTCCCCCCCCCTCACCCACACACCATTCACTGGCTGGGACATGGGGGAAGTCAGGAGTGAGGGTCAGGCAGCTCCCCCCTGTCTGTGAAGCCAGCCTCTCACTAGTAATGCAGGCGGGATAGGGCACTGCATGCAGGAAGATCACAACACCCCTGGTATCAGGGTTAGGGCACTGTGTGCAGGAAGATCACAACACCCCTGGTGTCTGGGTTAGGGCACTGTGTGCAGGAAGATCACAACACCCCTGGTATCAGGGATAGGGCACTGAGTGCAGGAAGATCACAACACCCCTGGTATCAGGAATAGGGCACAAGTTCTAGGCATATTGACTGATCACACTACTTTTTTTGTCAACTACCAACAGTTTCCATTTCCCATCCCCCCAACCATCACCTCAGTTGGAACCTTGGTAACATCAATAGATAAGAGGGCAGCCAGCCAATAGGAATACATATTCATTCCTAACTGACCTTTACTGACCTGGAAAGTGTCAATAATTTGTATCATTTTCTGTTAGTGTTCCTGATTTTCCATTTCCATTTCCCATCCCCCCAACCATCACCTCAGTGGGAACCTTTGTAACATCAATAGATAAGAGGGCAGCCAGCCAATAGGAATACATATTCATTCCTAACTGACCTTTACTGACCTGTAAAGTGTCAATTTGTATCATTTTCTGTTAGTGCGCACTAACGGGAGTTAGTGCGCACTAACACGATTTAACGATTTTTTAACGATAAATCGTTAGAATTTCTATTGTATTGTGTTCTATAACGATTTAAGACGATATTAAAATTATCGGACGATAATTTTAATCGTTGAAAAACGATTCACATCCCTATTAGGTAGAGACTTCATGGTACAAATCTCATTTTTGTGTATCTTTCATCACTCCAAATTACATAAAATCTTCACTGATGTCTACTGTGCTGTTCGTACCACTGACTGTGCATGTAAAACTGCCCCCACTAAACCCAATGCCATAACCAAAACCTCACTCAGAGTTCCGAATGGCCCCTCTTACAGTGGTATGAAATGTAACCTTCTATATGTGCCTTTCCGGAGGCTCTCTCTCTCCACTTGAAACAGGATTTGCAATAAATATCACAAATCCCAGTTTGGCCAGAACTCACAGCTATCATAGGTATAACACCAGGAAAGAAGTGTAGTTATTTCCAGTGTTAAATCTCACAATAGTATGCATTACCTTATTGCAAGCAACATTAACCACTCTTCATTTTCATAAACTCCTCCCACTTGACTAAATTTTTAAAATTTACATATGTATTCCACAATGTGTTATTTATCACATGTGTTATGGCATTATCACTGGTATTAGGTCCCTAACACCCATGATAATGCCCTAATGCACTTGATAAATCATCCTGTAAATTAGGTGCCAATTTTCAACCAAACTTAGGAGCCAAAGTTTTCAGATGGAAATTTACATAAATTTAGGGCACTAAAATTGTGTCTCCTAATTTAGGATTGCTAGTTATTTGCCTAGATTTAGGATCCTAAATTAGGTGTCAGGTTCTGATAATCAGTGCTAAGCTTCTAACTTTTTTCCTGCCCTAACTCTACCTCCGTAGCTACCTACTTTTTAGGATTCTAAATTTAGGGTCTTAATGAAACTAGAAACTTAAATTTAGACACTAGCTCTAGTAAATTTTCAAAAGGGCCAATTTAGGGACCTAATTTCAAAAGTTAGGATCCTAAATTATTTGAAAATTGCTCCAGAATGACCTGTAAGGCAAAATTAACATAAGAATATAAGCATATCATGCATGAGTATCATTTTCTTATCTAACAGAAGGCAGTCTACATATAATTCAATTTAGGGTGATGCGAGAGAACCACCGAAACAAAAAATGCATATCGCTGTACCTTACGCCATTATAATAAGGAAATAAATCAAGCCAAAAAACTCTACTATGCAAATAAAATCTCCAAAGCTAATGGAAACCCTAATACTTTATTCAATATTGTAAAATCATTAATTACTTCTCACAATGAAAATTTCATCGATTATGATGCTAACTTCTGCAACAAAATTGCTAACCATTTCAAAACAAAAGTAATCAATATTTCTACAGAATTTTCACAACTACCCAATCTTACATATGTCAACAAAGAACCTAGTTACCAATGGTCTGAATTTACCCCTATACTTGAAAACACCATTTTAACTATAATTAATAGACAAAAACCCTCAAACTCTTCTGACAATCCTTGCTCTGGTGCTTTTTTCAAAGCTATCAGCCAATACGCTTACACTTTCCTCTATTTGTTAGTTAATCCCTAGAAACAGGACAATTCCCACACAGTTTGAAAAAAACTTCCATTTTACCAATCATGAAAACAAAAACAAAAGATACAGCTGACCTTAACAATTATAGACCTCACCTCACTAGCTAAACTAATTGCATCCGCAGTATTACGTCAACGTTCCAATTTTCTATCTGAAAACAACATTCTTCACATCAATCAACATGGATTCAGAAAGGGACACTCTACTGAAACACTTCTTCTAGCCTCTTTTGATACATAATTCCATGCCTTTGACTCATACACAGAATACATTATAGTCTTTCTAGATATTTCAGCAGCATTTGACACAGTTGATCATCAAATACTCATCTCAGGTCTCAAATCTATAGGCATTACAGGAACAGTCCTAAATTGGTTTTCATCTTTTCTCACTGATCGTCCCCAACAAGTTAACATCAATCATCATTCCTCTGTTCCCTACACAATGCCGTCTGGGTCCCTCAAGGCTCATCACTATCCCCCATACTATTTAACATATAACTTCTCCCTCTATGTCACATCCTATCCTCTCTTAACCTACAATTCAAAATTTATGCAGATGATATACAATTCCTTGTTCCCTGTAAAACATCCTGGTCTGCTACATTATCTATGGTCTCACTTTATCTATCCACTATCAACTCTTGGCTTTCTCATACTCGTCTAAAATTGAATCCATCTAAGACCAAAGTCATTCATCTAACATCCATACCTCAATTGGTCCACCTTCACATCTTACAACTAATGGTATATTGATCCCAATAACACACTATGCCACAAATCTTGAAGTAATCATAAACACGGATCTATCAATGAAACAACATATTTCCTCCTTAACAAAAAAATCATTCTACAAATTACAGCTCTTAAAATGTCTCCGCCCTCTTCTCTTTCATCATGATTTCAGAACTATTCTCCAGTCTTTAATTTTTTCCAGCCTAGACTATTGTAATGCTCTCTACTTAGGATTACCCGACTCCTCAATCTATCCTCTACAATTAGTTCAAAACAGTGCAGCTCGTATCTTATCTGGTATCTCTCTCCAAAATCACATCACCCCCACACTACAATCTCTTCATGGGATACCCATAAAATTCAGGATAAAATATAAAGTACTCACTATTAGGGATGTGAATCATGTGCCCGATCGTCTTAACGATCGGGTTCGGCTAGCTATCTAGCTAGCTATATACCAATGTATGTATTTTATCTTTAAATCTAATTTTTATTTTGCCTATTTTTATACTTCTGTAAACCGTTTTGATAAAAATGTATTTTTAAAAGTGGTATATAAACACTTTTAAATAAATAAAAACAAACAAACAAACAAACAAACAAATAAATAAATAAATTCAGGCCATTAGTGTAGCCTGCTAGACACTGATAGTGAGAGGATCCTACAAAAGGTAAGCATAATAGGGCATCTTGGTATTCCATAGACATGAGCCAGGGGTTGTAATACATAACCTCTTACCCCCAGAAATGGATGTGCAGCTCTAGGCCTTCCACATTTGGTCTGTGATACATAGACTCCAGTGGGATGTGGATAGTGTGGACTCATGAGTTGTTTCTGGTACATATGTTAACAGCCTGCTGGATTCTGAAACTGAGGTCTTGATCAGACTATTCATCCACAGTCTGTGTCATGTTGTCTAAATAGTTTGGCAAAAATGTCATCTGATGGTTCTGAAAATGCAGCTCCTTTTGCATTTACTAGAAACCTTTGTGCACTATATTGTTCATGTGCTATAGTCCTAATACTACTGGGTTGCCAAAATGAGAGGAGGATATGATCTTGTGAGTCTCCATGATTAGTGCAAGAAGACCCTCCCCAGATTTTGTTTGAGTTAATTTTAAGGGGCTGGGATAGGGAATGCTATGATAGCAGAAACTCTACTGGCATCTCTACCCAGTCCAGATCAGGCATGGAGATTGTTGGACTCATGGCACCATTATAGGAACATGAGACTTAATCTCTTTTTTTGTCTCCCCTGGGTTGCTGAATGCAGCCTCCTCTGCTCATGTAGTCCTGCTCCTATCTGGAGTTGGGCTTATGCTTTAGATACCTAGAAGAAGAAGCACATAAGTATTGGTGTAGTTGCACAAACATCCCAATTGATGAAACTTCCAAACCTTCCTCCTTACAATGTTACTTCTTTTCTTGGATAGGATGCCACCCTACTTGCTTCCTCCTAGGAAATGGTCCACCCCCAACTTTACAACAAGCATAAATCATCAAGACTACCATCATCAAGCATTACATCATCCAAGACTAGCCATCTTATTTAGCGATGGACCTTGTTATTGGATTGTATACTACTAAATCTGTCTTTTTATGTAGTTCTGCTGTGGTATATAAGCTCTTGGTTATCCTGAAGATGGCTTATGGTCCCATAATGGCACAGGGTCTTTCCTCTAGTCTGGTCAGCTGATAATACAAAACCCATCACCTCCTTTCTTTCTCTGGTGTCATCATATCCTGTCTGCCTTCTAGTTGACGGCTTATGTGCAGACTTGGTAATGGTAGTTGATTTGCTTGATGGTCTTCTGGGCCATTCCTAAGCTGCTTACTTTTGTTGCTGTGGTTTTCCAGTTATGCTCCTTCTCAACTAGGGATTTTTGTTTTTAATCTTTACTGGAAAAGATGCTATAATAGTGCAGCCTTTCTCTGTAGCTACTAAGCCTTAACACTAGAGTCTGTGCTCATGCCAGCCCTTTCCCTCGCCTCATGACCTCTTGACCTCTTAACCAACCACACTTTCAGCATTTGTACTCCTATCATACCCATGCATATGGTGACAAACCCCATGCTATGCTCCACTCTGCATTCCCTTGCCTCTGTCACTTCTCTCTTAAACCCTAACAGAGAAACTAACAACACATAGGACAGATTGAGACCAATAGACAGATGATCTGCATCAAACTATAGAAAGGGAAAGTGCAGAGAAAACAAGAAGCACAAGGAATTCCTTTCTCTTTCCCCTAATTGTATGTTTCCAGGTCAAGGTCCAGTTGCTCTCCCCTTTGTTCATAGCAATACTAACAGTCAGAGCATGTGGTAGCTTCCATTTTAAATGATTATTCTTTTTAAGGAGGAGTTGAGAGAAAAAGCAGCAGTGGACATGTGGTAAATAATAGTGTCAAAGCACTAAGTACCTTTCATATGCATAAGATAATTCTGAATTGTTAATTTTCCACTAACATGAATAATAAACCTTTGGTTAATTTTGGAAATGTTTAATTTATTTTGGCCATCGCATGCTCTGTGCATAATCACTTGATCTTTGGCAGTCTAATATCAAAACCCAACCTCCAGCCTACATTAGGCACCGTACCTTGTAATTATGTTATTAACCCCCATATATCTTAATCCAAGTTAATTCAACCTGTTCATTGTAAGACATTGACTTGTCATTGTTATTGTTTAGAATGTAAACCGAATTGATCAGTAATTCTGTTATTGGAAAGTCGGTATAGAAAAATGCTAAATAAATAAATAAATAAATAAATAAATAATATTAGTGAATAGCATATTACATAGAATTTTTGTGGGTACACTAAAAGTATATTTCTTCCACGCTCAAACATTTTTAGCAGGAACTTTAGTGAATCAGCCCCTTAGTCACCTGCTTCAGGATTAAAATGAGAATTAATCTGTGGAAATGAGCTCTATGCAGGTATCTGGATTTTTGGCCAGCTGAAAGCTACATGCGTGCTTACATTATACACATACAGGCTGATACAGTACAGTGCGCTCAGGTGGAGCGCACTGTTAACCCGCAATTGGATGCACGTTTTGGACGCACTAGCTTTACCTCTTATTCAGTAAGGGGTTGATGGCCCTATTAGGTATTCCCACGCAATTCAGAAAGCAAAATGTGCAGCCAAGCCGCACATTTTACTTTCAGAAATTAGCGCCTACCCAAAGGTAGGCGCTAATTTCTGCCGGCACCAGGAAAGTGCACAGAAAAGCAGAAAAAACTGCTTTTCTGTGCACCCTCGACTTAATATCATGGCGATCTTAAGTCGGAGGTCCCGAAAGTTAAAAAAAAGTTAAAAAAAAAAATAAATTTGGTCTGCGGCTCGTGGGTTGAAAACCGGATGCTCAATTTTGCCGGCGTCCGGTTTCCAAACCTGTGGCTGTCAGCAGGCTTGAGAACCGACGCCGGAAAAATTGAGCGTCAGCTGTCAAACCCGCTGGCAGCCGCCGCTCCTGTCCAAAAAGGGAGGTGCTAGTGTCCCTAGCACCTCTTTTTACCTCTGGCCCTAATTTAAATATTTTAGTTTACTGAATCGCGCGCACAGGACACTGGCCTGTGCGCGCGCCAGGAGAGTGGGCGCTCGCCCACTCTCCTGCAAACTTTACTGTATAGGCCTGAGTAAAAGAGATCTCTCAGGGGGGAGATATTTTGGCATGCATTTTATGTATTTATTTATTTATTTATTTATTTGCTTTGCTTTCTTTCCAGTCTTTCTGAGAATGTTTAAAATGGGTCACCAGTAATACAGAACACTCACACTAAACACAAGAATATAACTGTAACACAGACTGCAAACATTTTTGCATGGTAGATATCCACATGTGGCTTTTGTTTTTAAAAGGCACGGAGGTAGAGGGCATGCCGATAATGCTTCTAACCATCACCAATTCACGTCTTAAATTTATGCATGCACTTTTACCCACATACTAACTCTGATTTTCAAACCGAATATGCATGGGTATCTCCGGTATGAAACGTACTGCTCATAACTTTGCAGTTAGGCGCTTTACTGAAATTACCTCGTATATCCCATGCTGCCCAGGCTGTTATGAATTAACCATTTGTACTCGGCCATGCTAGCTGCGGCTTAGACTTTATCAATGCCAGAGTCTGATTTCGGGATGTTCTTATAGTATTGTCTTCAAACTGCTGTTGGATAGAAAGGAGCTAATATTTTATCTATCTGCATCTTTTCTTTTATGTTACATTTGAGAGGTGAAATAGTTATTTTTTCTACTTTTGTGATACATACTTGCTCTTGTAAGTAATCACACAGCATGTAGAAACATTTGAGACTCTGAGGATATTGGAATGATGACTGATTGTCTGAAATATGCAGTGAAACATTTTGGGCTTCAAAACTCTTATGCCCTGAAGAATATCATGAAGAATGACCACATTCCACATCAGGAACAGTATTTGGAATAGTTTCCTCAATTCTGCCTACACACAATGATGATAAATTGTAAGTATTTTAGTGTTTGGTTTTACTGCAGGTGTGTCTGTTTGGTTTCATTTACATCTAAACGTCTTTTCACTTAGTTTGCTCTGACCACTTTAGCTAGATTTTCCAGAGTGTGCTGTTTCTAAGGCATCAGACACACCATTAAATAACAGTAAAAATTCTCTCCACCAAATATTCTTTATGAATCCAATAGATTTCTGTTTCTGGGCACATCACTGCCTCCCCTGAGTGGTATCAGTATATCACACATCATAGCTATGCTGATCCTAGTTATAAACACAAGTGGTATAAAAAAAAAACTTGCGGTCACACAAAACCTGTTGCCTGGGTCTGAAACATGTTGTTTTGCATCTGTTTTGGAGACAACGAATAAAAGTGACATAAAGTCAGATGGGATAAAGGAAGGAGGGAACGGAAACATATAAAGGTATAGTACCCTGCAGAGGAAATTCCTAGGGGGTTGTTTTAGCTAAATAGTGCAAGGGCCTCAAGTTCATTTCCTGAGCTCTCAGATGGAAGCATGAAGTAGCAGTGTGCAGAGTGCTCAGTCTGCTGACAGCCACTGAGAAGCACTCATGGATTTCTCACCATTTTGTGTCTCTGAAAAACAAAACATTCATACAATAGCAGTGTAATGAAACTGCGTCCTTGCCAAATGGAAAGTTGCATAGATCCAGGAAAACTACTGTCTCCTCCTAGAGCAGGAGGATATACTATACGATTTGGTATCATTTGATAATGAAAAAGGGAAAGGTAAATGGGCAGCAAGCCAGTCATGAATAGGGAGCCCCTTCATGATCAAGAAGGGAGCTGCACCCTTTGGGGCAGATTTTCAGAGCCCTGCTCGCGTAAATCCGCCCAAAACCGGGCGGATTTACGCGAGCAGGGCCCTGCGCGCCGGGAAGCCTATTTTACATAGGCCTCCCGGCGCGCGCAGAGCCCCGGGACTCGCGTAAGTCCCGGGGTTCTCGGAGGGGGGCGTGTCGGGGGGCGGGCCCGGTCGTCGCGGCGTTTCGGGGGCGTGTTGGCAGCGTTTTGGGGGCGGGTACGGGGGCGTGGCTACGGCCCGGGGGCATGGCCGCGCCCTCCGTACCCGCCCCCAGGTCGCGGCCCGGCGCGCAGGAGGCCCGCTGGCGCGCGGGGATTTACGCCTCCCTCCGGGAGGCGTAAATCCCCCGACAAAGGTAAGGGGGGGTTTAGACAGGGCCGGGCGGGTGGGTTAGGTAGGGGAAGGGAGGGGAAGGTGAGGGGAGGGCAAAGGAATGTTCCCTCCGAGGCCGCTCCGATTTCGGAGCGGCCTTGGAGGGAACGGGGTAGGCTGCGCGGCTCGGCGCGCGCCGGCTATACAAAATTCATAGCCTTGTGCGCGCCGATCCAGGATTTTAGTGGATACGCGCGGCTCCGCGCGTATCTACTGAAATCCAGCGTACTTTTGTTTGCGCCTGGAGCGCAAACAAAAGTAGGCTATTCGCGCGCCTTTTAAAATCCGCCCCTTTATGTCACTGTGCTGCAGAGTCCTTGGCTCAGAGCTCAGTCTTCTCCGGAACATTTTATGAGATCCTAGGTTAGAAAAAGAGATCTGCTGAAGCTTTATCATCATCCTCAGCATGAAAGCAACTGAATAACTCTACAGGACAAAAATTTAGCAACCCTGTTAAAAATGAGACAAAGCAGAATTACTGAAAAGATTGTTCTTGAGTATCCGGACCTTTATGGTACATTTCAGTATGAATAAAATGAAAAATACTTTCTCTCGGTGGTATCAGACAACAGACATTAAAAAGATATGTCTTTTTTTGTCTTAAATCACAAAACTATTTTTTAAATTACAGAAAACATGATTTGAAAAAGTGAAAAGCAGCAGTAAAATGAATTGGATTATTTATTGAGTTATGTTATAGACAGTAATTGTTGCGCGCCCCATCCACATCCATCCTGCGCATTGGCCTGCTCACCACTCTGGCTCCTCAGCAGGTCCCGGGTCGGCATCCCCAGCTGCAGCCACAAGTTCTTCCAGGCCCCGGCGTCCCGCAGTGGTGGTTGCTGGGCCCTCCACTGCGCACCAGGCCTCACGCCAGAGTCCGGCGTCGTCTGTGGTGTTGGCCATGCTCCTATGCGTGCGTGCACGGACTACCCGGCATCTTGTAGGGCCAGGGGAAGGCCCTAGCTCCACGGCGCGCCCTGATTGAAGGACTACTTAAGAAAGTTCCTGTCTGCACTTCCTTGTCTTGGCAATCAGGTTTATTCTGCTAGATTGTAATTGCTTCTAAGCCTTGTTCTAGTTTTGTTCCAGTCTTGTTCCAGCTTTGTTCCAGTCTCATTCCAGCCTTGTTCTTGTATTCGTCTGTTCTGGCATCCTACTGTTCCAGCGTCCTGTTCCTGTATTCATCTGTCCATCTTCCCAGGTAGTAACTTCGGACTGTTTCTCTGGTACTGACCTCGGCCTGCTACTTGACCACTCTGCCTGCTGCCTGCCATCTGACCTCAGCTTGTTCCTTGACCACTCTGCTTGCTGCCTGCCTTTTGACCTCAGCCTGCCTGTGACCTCTGGAACCTGTCCTTGCTACATTGACCACTCTTGGACTGATTCCTGGTATTTGACCTTTGCCTGATTGACTACGTCTTCTGATTCTGGCTCTGTCCTTTGCCTTGTCATTGCCTAAGCTGTTCTGATCTTCCTTATTCCATCTGACCTACAGCTCTGAACCCAACCGTGCTCCTTCCCTGCCCATGGGCACACCAGTCTACCATCTCTCCAGGAGACTCTGCAAGGCCCACCTAAGACCAAGCGGCCCAGGTCCCTACGGGCTCCACCTGGGGGGACCGTGGGCTTCCATTAGTGAAGCTCATGCCAGCCTCTGTCTCTTCTAGTGCTCCGCCCCCTTGGGGGCAGGTGCTTCCTGGTCCCTACCAGGAGCTATTCTCCCCTGCTCCAGGACAAGGGTCCACCTCCGAGCACAAGTTGCCAAGGCCATGGACTCAGCGGAGTCTCCCGCCTCAGGGCCCTATCAGATTTGGCCGCCACAGTCAAAGAACATCATCAATCTTTGGAATCACTGGCTTCTTTAGTAGAAGAATTTCGTTCCCAGCTATGAGACACAGCTTTGGCCAATCCTGTGGGCCTCTCGGCCTCTATGCTTCCCAAAGCATCGTTGGCACTTCCTGCACCTCCCCAATACAGTGGGGACCCATGCTCCTGTTGTGGCTTCCTTAATCAGTGCTTCATGCAATCTGGACTGCAACCCTCCTTGTTCCTGAAGAAAATCACTAAGGTGATCTTCATTTTATCTCGCCTGGAAGGGAAGGCTCTTGCATGGGCCTTTCCCTTATGGGAACACTCTGATCCCATACTTTCCAAGTTATCCGAGTTCATTGCTCTCTTCAAGCAAACCTTCAGAGACCCAGGCCACCAGGCTATAGCCAGCCATAACCTACTCCACTTTCGCCAAAGGTCCCGTACCCTCTCTGAGTATACAGTGGAGTTTAGGACACTGGCCACTGAGCTTGGGTAGCAAGAAGATTGTCTGCAAGCCATCCTCCTAGATGGACTCTCCTGCGCTCTCAAAGATGAACTCTCCATCCGTGAGACTCCCATGTCTCTAGAGGACCTGATTTCCCTTACTGTGAAGATTGACCATTGTCTCCACCAAAGGCGCCTAGAAGTAAAGGTTCCCCGATCTCCTACATTGCGTACCAAGCGTGTCTCCAGTCCTCCAGTCAAGACTCCAGCACCACCATCCTCTTCAGTGGTGGAACCTATTGAGGTGAACTGTGGGTGACTGTCCCCAACTGAACACCTCCATTGGAGGAAGGAGGGTCTTTGCCTTTACCATGGCACTTCCGGACATCATCTGCAATCCTGTCCAGTTCATCCGGAAAACTTCAACGCCTGAGCCCGGCGGGGGTCCCGAGCTTAGGTGCTACTGTCACTGGTCCCCCAACTCCTGCTTCCAGTCTCTCTGGGCATCAAGGCCCACTCCTTTGCCACCACTGCTCTTGTCGACACCGGAGCAAGTGGAAGCTTCATTATGAATGACATTGTCAAACTTCTGAACATTTCTCTTCAGCAATTAGATGTGAGCCTCCATATCACCTCCATTCAAGGAGAAAATCTTCCAGGGCTCATCACCCACCATACAGTGGCTGTTCGGTTGACCGTGGGTACTCTCCATAAGGTCTAGATGTCCTTTTATGTATTAAAATGTTCTACTCATCCAGTCATCCTGGGGCTGCCTTGGCTCCAGAACCACAAATCCCAGTTCAATTGGCGTTCCCTGCAGTTGGTGCAGTGGGGCTCTAAATGCCAGAAGACATGTTTACATCCAGTATCTCCAGTAGTCCCTGTCTTGTAGTCTGCTACACTCCCTGGTTTGCCTCCTCAGTACACTGACTTTGAAGATGTCTTCTCGAATCAGAAAGCGGATACATTACCTCCGTTATGCAAGTTTGATTGTCCCATAGAACTCCTGCCGGGCACAATACTTCCCAAGGGTAGAACCTATCCACTGTCTCAACTCGAGACTCAGGCCATGTCTGAGTATATGAAAGAGAACCTAGAGAAGGGTTAATTTGTACATCTGATTCTCTTGCTGGCACAGGTTTTTTCTTTGTTAAGAAAAAAGATGGCGGTTTACGTCCATGCATTGACTACAGAGGGCTCAACGCCATAACCCGCAAAGACCGATACCCCCTGCCCCTTATCAGTGAGCTATTTGACCGCCTTCAAGGGGCATGGATCTTCACCAAGTTGGATTTGAGGGGTGCACACAATCTGGTATGCATCCGACCTGAAGATACCTGGAAAACCACATTTAACACGAGGGACGGTCACTATGAATATACTGTGATACCCTTTGGGCTATGCAATGCCCCAGTGGTCTTCCAACGACTGATGAACGAAATTCTCTGAGACCTCCTATATTCCTTCGTAGTGTATATCTTGACAACATCTTGATCTTTTCGAAAGACCTTGAATCCCATCGAGATCATGTTTAGATTGTCCTTCAATGTCTAAGAGAAAACCACCTTTATGCCAAGTTAGAAAAATGCCTCTTCGAGCGTAATAGCTTACCCTTCTTAGGGTACATTATATCTGACTGAGATTTCTCCATGGATCCCGAGAAAGTCCAGGGGATCCTTGACTGGCCCCAGGCAGTAGGCCTACGGGCCTTACAACGTTTCCTTGGCTTCACTAATTATTATTATTGGAGCTTCATTTCCAATTATTCTACCTTAGCTGCTCCGCTCACCGCCATGACCAAGAAAGGGGCTAACACTCATGTATGGACACCTAAAGCACAAGCTGCCTTTCAGACACTTAAGGAAGCTTTCTGTTTTGGTCCATGTCTTCAGGATCCGGATCCCAGATGTCCATTTGTCGTTGAAGTTGACGCCTCTGCAATTGGTGCAGGGGCTGTCTTGAGCCAGTGTTCTCCCAAGGATAAATTAATTCCTTGCTCCTTCTATTCTCACAAGTTCTCTCCCACAGAGCAACATTATACCGTTGGTGACCGAGAACTCCTCGCTGGCACTCCAAGAGTGGCGGCTCTGGTTGGAAGGGGGTGCAACAGAAGTTTACCATCTATACTGACCATAAAAATCTGGAGCACCTTAAAGAAGCTCAACTCCTGAATCCTCGACAATCCCGATGGGCACTCATCTTTGAACGGTTTAACTTCATCCTATGCTTTCCTCCAGGTTCTAAGAACCTCCGTGCTGATGCACTGTCAAGATCATTCGATCCTGAGGATGTTCCTGATGTTCCTGGCTATATTATAGATGCTGCCTACATATCCATTGCTGTGACCACTACAGTTCCTATTGGGAAAACAGTCGTTCCATGTAGATTACATGAATGAGTTCTGAAATGGGCTCATGATTCCAAGTTGGCAGGACACCCGGTTTGTGCCAGAACCCTAGAGATGTTACAGAGACATTATTGGTGTCCCAACATGGTGCAAGATGCTCAAAATTATGTGGATTCTTGTCCCATCTGTGCCCAGCAGAAACCACCTACTGGAAAGCCTTGGGGCTTATTCCAACGACTCCCAGCACCTATGGAGCCTTGGTCCAGCATCTCAATGGAATTCATCACTGACCTGCCTCCATCCCAGAACAATACTGTAATCTGGGTCATCATCGACCGTTTTTCGAAGATGGGTCACTTTATTCCCTTGCCGGGCCTTCCATCGGCTCTGGAATTGGCCAAGTTGTTTTTGAAATACATCTTCCGTCTCCATGGACTCCCAAAGGAGATTAAATCTGACCGAGGACCACAGTTTTCTGCCAGGTACTGGTGGTCCTTATGCAAGAAGTTTAACATTGACCTGAGTTTCACATCTGCCTATCATCCGCAGGCCAAAGGTCAAGCTGAAAGGACCAATCTGACCTTAAAGACATTCCTCCGCTCCTACGTGAATGATCAGCAGGACAACTGGTCTGATCTATTACTTTGGGCTGAGCTGTCGCATAGCACCCACATTGCAGCAGCCACTGATGTATCTCCATTCTCCGTGGTATTCGGACGTCAACCCTGGCTGCCTCTTCCAGTTCCTCTGAATTTCCCTTCTCCAGCAGTGCAATCCATGGCCCACACCATCGTCAAGTATGGAATCAAGTTAAAGAGTGCCTTTCCCAGGACGCTGAACGCTCCAAGTGTACCTCTGATGCCCATAGACATCCCGTTCCGCTCTTCCGTCCTGGCCAGAAGGTGTGGCTGAGCGCTTGACACATAAGACTGAGACTTCCCTCTCATCACTTAGCTCCTAAATACATTGGTTTATTTCCAGTGATTCGAAGAGTGGGAGCTGTATCGTATCAACTCCAGCTACCTTGTGTCATGGGAATTCATAACATGTTCCATGTGTCGCTATTGAAGCCTTTGGTCCTCTCCTGGCCCTCACATAGAGTTCCCTGTCCTCCACGGGTCTCTACCAAACCTGACAAATCCCTTCAGATAAGAGAGGTCCTCGACGTCCGTCGGCGTCGAGGGAAATGTGAGTACCTCCTAGCCTGGGAGGGTTATGGGGCCGAAGAGAACTCGTGGAAACTTTCCCACAACATCCTTGATAAGGAACTTTTGAAGACTTTTCATAGGATTCACCCTGACAACCCATGGCCACGTAGAGGGAGGCCTAGAAGGGGGGTACTGTTGCGCGCCCCGTCTGCATCCATCCCACACAAGGGCCTCGCTGGCTCCTCAGCAGGTTCTGGTTCAGCCTCCCCAGCTGCAGCCGCAGGTTCTTCCAGGCCCCAGCGTCCTGCAGTGGCGTCGCCGGGCCTTTCACTGTGCACCAGGCCTCACGCTGGAGTCTGGCGTCATCCATGGCGTTGGCCGCGCTCCTACGCATGCACATGTTCACTGTTTGGCCTCTTATAGGGCCAGGGGCGGGTCCTAACTCCGCGGCGCACCCTGATTGAAGGAACTACTTAAGGAAGTTCCTGTCTGCATTTCCTTGCCTTGGCAATCGGGTTTGTTCTGCTAGATTGTCACTGCATTCTAAGCCTTGTTCTAGTTTCATTCCAGTCTTGTTCCAGTTTTGTTCCAGTCTCGTTCCAGCCTTGCTCCTGTATTTGTCTGTTCCTGCATCCTACTGTTCCATCATCCTTCTGTTCCTGTGTTTGTCTGTCCGTCTCCCCAGGTAGTACCTTCAGACTGTCTCTCTGGTACTGACTTCAGCCTGCTACTTGACCACTCTGCCTGCTGCCTGGCGTCTGACCTCAGCTTGTTCCTTGACCACTCTGCTTGCTGATTGCCTTCTGACCTCAACCTGCCTGTGACCTCACCTGACCTCTGGAACTCAACCTTGCTATGTTGACCACTCTCGGACTGATTCCTGGTATTTGACCTTTGCCTGATTGACTACGTCTTCTGATTCTGGCTCTGACCCGTGCCTTATCATCGCCTAAACTGTTCTGGTCTTCTTTGCTCCATCTGACCTCCAGCTCTGAACCCGACCATGCTCCTTCCCTGCCCATAGGCACACCAGTCTACCATCTCTCCAGGAGTCCGTGCGAGGCCCACCTAAGTCCAAGCGGCCCAGGTCCCTACAGGCTCCACCCGGGGGGACCTCGGGCTTCCAGTGGTGAAGCTCATCCCAGCCTCTGTCTCCTCCTGTGCTCCACCCCCTGGGGGCAGGTGCTTCTTGGTCCCTACCAGGAAGCCGTTCTCCCCTGCTCCAGAACAAGGGTCCACCTTCGAGCGCAACAGTAATATTGTAATGTTTTTCTTCAAAGACTAAAGGATACACAAATAAAGACTTCAGCTGGCATCCAAATGCAAGAAAGGACTGGGGCAGGAGCAAGTACTGTGGAAGTGAAAGAAGGTAGGACTGTTTTGGCAAGCATTACAGATCTTTATTTCTCAAATGTTACAGCATTTTTTAGAAGGCATTTGCATTCATTTTTCACTAATTTTTGTGGTGATGACATTTTAATACAATCAGCAGATCAAAAAAGTAAAACAAAATGTCTGCAGCTTTCTCCCAAAACAACTGCACATCACCTTTCAGACATCAAAATTCAAGTTATAAGTTTTGAGGTCCATATTCAGGCATTTGGGTGCCAAACAGGGTCATACATCAAGGCGCATTAGGACAACTTGGCATACTAAACAGGGTCTAGTTGTGATAAATATGTGATGATTATTGCAACACATGTTAGCATTTGAATATGATAATGAACATGCAGAATCTGGAAAATTATGCAAATGAAGGAATCCTAGTGCATTTTGCGCTATTATATCACATAGTAACGCCAGATTTCATATGGGAAATAACACCTCTTTGATTTGCGGTAGGGTGGAAAAAACATTTTTAATGTGCCATAGCGGCTGTTATCGCTGGATAGTGGAAATTTTCACTCGCATTAAAATGAGGCTCTGGTGAGCCAATAAAACACCTTTTCTTACTTGCCTTCTCTTCTTAAAGCTACAATGTTAGGTAGAAGTGTACTAGTAGTGGTACACTGGCTACTTAACAACAACAAAAACAACAACTACAACAGGCAAGGGGGGTTCAAATGCCTCCTAGGGAAGTACCTGCACCAGAGGCAGAGCTGCAAGCCCCACCAGTGGAGTGTGCTGTATGGATGTGCAGCCAGAAAGAATACGTTGGATTCAGGATACGTATTCGTTGGGGCCCATATACGTTGCATTTGGTCACATGGTAGGAGCACAAGATGGCACCAGCCGTCCATTGCTCCTACCATGTGACAGGGGCCGACCAATGGCACCGGTAGCCCCTGTTACATAGTAAGGTCAAAGACTATCAGCGCCATTTTGAATACCAGCAGCCGACGGCGTGAGTGCAGTAGATGGCTCCCGGACCCCCGCTGGATCACCAGTGAGTTTTGGCAAGTCTTGGGGGGGGGTCAGGAGGGTGGGGGTTGTAATGAATTAAATTTTAGCCTGGAAACAAATAAGAATGGAACGCATGAATGGATTGGGGCTCCCCCTTGCTGAATGCAACATATCTGCCCCCCCACAAATACGAATACCAAATGTAACGTATGCGGACCCTCTGCACATCCCTAGTGTACATAGCTTGGCATAGCTTGCATTTTCTTGCTATCTTTGGCTATGCCTTTGACCCTATGCTAGCTCTCACATGTTGGCAAGATACTTGCATAGGTATGATGGAACTCCAGCAGGGTCTATAACATAGAGCCAAGTGCTGTATAGATTAAATATTTTACAAGTAGTTCAGGTGCTTAAAGGAACAAAGCTACAAATTGAAAGCTGCAATCATCAATCACACACTCTACATGTTACAGCCAGATTCCCCAGATTGATTGATTTGTATCTCATACAGGAATTTCGGTATAGATAAATTAAAAATAAATAAATAAATGTACATCTGATGCTTAGTGTCACATGGGCCAGCAAAGACACAGATTTCAGTTTCTGAGGAAATGCTGACACTGGAGTGCTCACATAGCTGGCCTTCACTTAGAGTCTTTTGGGAAACACATATCTAATATTGTGGCTATCCCAAACTTCTCACAGGTCATTGCAATGCAAGCTAGCATATCTCATAGGGGTTGCACATGATCCCTTATATAGGTTGGCCCTGCTACACCTATATAAGCAAACTCTCATGTACAGATGGTGAGGGCTCTGGCCCTTGGTCTGTCATATTGATCATGTTAGCTGCACAGGGAGGCTGATCTGACTTTCTAAAGGTTGGAATGGGAATAGGATGTTGCAATGCATTCATATGGTGTAGAAAGTCACCTCTGAAATTTCTAGATCATAGTTTATGGAGTGATGGATAACAAACTGGTTGAAGGACAGAAGACAATGTGTGATGGTAAATGGAACTTACTCGGAAGAGAGAGTGGTGATGAGCGGAGTGCTGCAAGGGTCAGTGTTGGGACCGGTCCTGTTCAATATCTTCATGAGCGACATCGTGGACGGGATAGAAGGTAAGGTTTGTCTATTTGTGGATGATACTAAGATCTGCAACAGAGTGGATACGCTGGAAGGATTGGAGAGAATGAGATGGGATTTAAGGAAGCTGGAAGACTGGTCAAAGTTATGGCAGCTGAGATTCAATGCCAAGAACTGAAGAGTCATGCATATGAGGTATGGAAATCCGAAAGAAATATATTTGATGGGGGGTGAAAGGCTGATGTGCACGGAGCAGGAGAGAGACCTTGGGGTGATAGTGTCTAAAGATCTGAAGTCTGCGAAACAATGCGACAAGCTGATAGCTAAAGCCAGAAGAATGCTGGGCTACATAGAGAGAGGAATAATGAGTAACAAAAGGGAAGTGATTATCCCCTTGTACAGGTCCTTGGTGAGACCTCACCTGGAGTACTGTGTTCAGTTCTGGAGACCATATCTCAGAAGGGACAGAGACAGGATGGAGGCAGTCCAGAGAAGGGCAACCAAAAATGTGGAGGGTCTTCATTGAATGACTTATGAGGAGAGATTGAAGAATCTAAATATGTATACCCTGGAGGAAAGGAGGAACAGGGGTGATATGATCCAAATTCAATGACAACAATTTCCGTTGGAAATAAATCAGCAGAACCAGGGGTCATGACTTAAAACTCCAGGGAGGAAGATTCAGAACCAATGTCAGGAAGTATTTCTTCACGGAGAGGGTTGAGGATGCCTGGAAAACACTTCCGGAGGAAGTAGTGAAGACCAAATCTGTGAAGGATTTCAAAATGGTGTGGGATAAAGTCTTGAAGATGTGAATGAAATGAAATGAAGAGAAGAGGCATGGGGTGGCTTGCAGGAATGATGGCTACTACCCTTATTCAATAAACATTAACAAGGTTTATGCGACTCCAACATTGCTCTATGCTTCAACGGCAAGAGGAAATGTGAGAAAAAAAAGATCTGCATTCACAAATAAGCATGGGAGTAGCTTGCTTGTTGTGGTAGTTACTACCCCAAACCAAATTAGCCTGATGCTTCACTTTCATTGCATATCCAAGCAGCTCTCTGCTTCAATGGCAGGGGGGATGAAGAAAAGAGGATTTATATTCAAACAACCAACAAGGACTAAATCGCACAGGCTGGAAAAACAAATAAGCATGGGAGTAGCTTGCTTGTTGTGGCTCCATTTTGAATATTGGCAATACGGCCCGCGTGCAGGTCACTCCCGGACCCCCGCTGGAATTTTGGCAAGTCTTGTGGGGGTCAGGAGGCCCCACCAAGCTGGCAAAAACCAGCTCCCAGACCCCCGCTGGGGGTCTAGCGGGGGTCTGGGAGCGATCTCCTGCACTCATGACGTTGGGTGCCAGGAACCAAAATGGCGCTGGTGCTACCTTTGCCCTGTCATATGATAAGGGCAAAGGGCCACCGGTGCCATTTCTATTAACGCAGCCGTGGCCAGAGAACTGGAGATCGTGCCGGGACCCCCCCACTGGACCCCAGGTAATTTAAAACATTTTGGGGGGGGGGTTCGGGAGGGTGGGGGATTTGTTTTAAAGGGTTGGGGTGGGTTTTAGGGTTGTTTTGGTGGGCCTGTTTTCCCGCTCTCCCCCTCCCCCGATTTATGATTTTTTGATGAAAAATTGGGGGAATTGCTATTGTATTGCGGCTCTAACGATTTTTGATGATTTAAAATATATCTGACAATTGTCTTAAATCATCAAAAAATGATTCACATCCCTATTGCTAACTCCTTAGCAAGACGATATCTGAAATATTACAGATTGCTAACTCCTATCTGATTGCTCCTCCCATCAGATAGAGGTTTCATAACAGGACTTTGGGCCTAGATGGACAAGCATAGCATTAGAGGTCAAGCCCTCATAGGGATGTAAAGCCTGGATGGACAGGCACAGCATTAGAGGTCAAGCCCTCATAGGGACGTAAAGCATGGACAGACAGGCACCGCATTAGAGATCAGGCCCTCTTACGGACATAAAGCTTGGATGGACAGGCACTGCATTCGAGGATAGAGGTCAAGCTCTTGTAGGGACGTAAGGCCTGGACAGACAGGCACAGCATTAGAGGTCAAGCCCTTGTAAATACCCAGAAGCTAACTGTACTTATGCACTTCAGCTCATTACAAAGGAACATGAAGAGCTCTCCGAAATAAGAAAACCACTACTCAAGTCCAAATCTAAAATATCAACCTATGTTGTCTTTGTAGTTTATTCAGTTCCTCTGTAAACTATGGGAACACAGAGGATGAACTAGAGTGCAACTACCACCAGTTTTCTATAGTACTAGAAACATTAATGTTGGCACCTAAGAAAGATTTAGGGAAAATGGCCCATATTATGAAGGTCATAAAAACTATTGAGCAAATGAAATATGCAAGCTCCAAACATGTGATGTCAGCTTTTTATGTTTTTACATTCCAAATGTTGCAAAACAGGAAAAAGAATATTCTGGAAAGAAGTGATGCACAGATACATGAAACTGAAATTGGAAATACTAGAACTAAACTCAGACAGGCACAGCGTTTGAGGTCAGGCCCTTGTAGGGACGTACAGCCTGGACAGTGAACGGACAGACACAGTGTTTGAGGTCAGGCCCTTGTAGGGACGTACAGCCTGGACAGTGGACAGACTGGCACAACATTTGAGGTCAGGTACATGTGCTGACATTATCTGGAAATCAAAATTGTGAATCTCTCCCAACAGCCACTCACAAATTTTATCAGAATGAATCTTTCCCTTACCTGCAGTTTATTTGTTCAATTGGAGCTGCTCTAGCCCTGTTCTGAACAGGGAACGGCAGAGGGACTTCCTGGTGCTGATGTCACGGGGGCGGAGACTCCCAGAAAATAAGAACTGACACCCTGCAGCGAACTCAATCAGGTGGAGGTGAGAGGGAACGCTGTTTGTGGAGCATAATATTACCTGCAGTTTATTTCTTCAATTGGAGCTGCTCTAGCCCTGTTCTGAACAGGGAATGGCAGAGGGACTTCCTGGTGCTGACATCATGGGGGCGGAGCCTCCCAGCAAATAAGAACTGACGCGCTGCGGCGCATCGACGCCGCTGGCGCATTGCCGAAGCCGCGCGCGCCAAAGGGGCGTGCGGCTTTGTCCAGTTGGATCAGCTAAGAAGTTCTTCTGAATTAAGGTAATTACCTAAAGAATTTTGAATTTGACTTCATGGGACATAGTTACTCTCTCGCTACTGCCTCCACTCATAAGGTTACTTGATTGGTTGAGTAAAGAGTTTGAAGGTTCGGCACCGAGGAATCATAGTTGATTTCATTAATACTTAATGCCACACACAAAACGGAAGGCTAAGGTTGGGGAGATGATTATATCTTCCCCTAAACCTGGTACTTCACAGCCTCGGATACCCGCCTTCTTCTCTCCCGCAACAGGTATAGAACCGGTGATACAGGTCGCTGGAGGAGGCATTGAGCAGCTGTCTCCCTCCCTGACTGAAACATCACTCAGTCCTGGTGCTCCAAGTACTCCTCCTCCACCTATGCAAACTACCTCTGAATTATTACCCCAGTATGATTCCCAAGAGATGGGAGAAGGAACTTCAACCACAGGGGGGAAAGTTGAATTAAGAAATCCCGAGGGTATTATATTACCTATTAATAAACCCGTTGAAATTACTATGGACACACTATTTATTTATTTATTTAGAAACTTTTATATACCGGTATTTGTGGGGACATCATACCGGTTCACATAGTAACTGAAAAGATTGGAAAATACATTGCAACAGGGGAATGTAACTGGGCGGGGGGAAGAACAGAAAGGCAGTAGGAAGGATAGGAGAACAAGAAGGTAATAACCAAAACAATTTACAATGAAAGTCTCCTTAATATAAGGAGGTCACCTGAAAGGGGACTGCGAGGGGGAGTGGAAGGAGTTATTCTGTGTAAGCATGGTTGAACAGGAGAGTTTTTAATTTCTTTTTGAATTTAAATGCACAGGGTTCAAGTCGCATGTGGACAGGTAGTGTATTCCAGAGAATGGGCCCGGCAATAGAGATGGCACGGTCTCGGGTGGAGGAGAGATGTGCCAGTTTCAAGGATTGAACATGTAGGGTGCCTTTGTTGGTAGATCTGGTGGCTCGGGTGGACAGGGGGGCAGTGAAAGGGAGGTCGAGCCAGTTGGAGTTGTGGGTGTAAATGGACTTGTGAATTATGGTCAGAGTTTTGTAGTGTATACGGGACATTATGGGGAGCCAATGTAAATCCTTGAGGATGGGGGTAATATGGTCGTGTTTGCGTGTGTTTGTAATGAGTCTTGCAGTAGCATTTTGCAGAAGTTGAAGGGGTTTGATAGAAGACAATGGGAGCCCTAAGAGGAGGGCATTACAGTAATCTAGTTTGGAGGTGAGGGTAGCTTGGATCACTGTGCGGAGGTCATGGGCGTAGAGCAGGGGTCTGAGTTTCTTTAGTACATTTAGCTTGAAGAAGCCAGTTTTGAGGATGGAGTTGATGTGAGGTTTCATTCTTAGGTTGGGATCAAGAAGGACTCCGAGGTCTCTAACGGAGGGTTGAGCTGTGAGGAGGTTAAGTTTAGGGTCGTTAGGTAGGAGGTCAGGGGGGTGCGAGGAGATGTGAAGGAGTTCCGTTTTGTTGGTGTTGAGAGCAAGCTGAAGGTTGGTGAGGAGGGCGTTGATGGCTGCAAGGTACTTTTCCCAGTGCTCGAGGGCGTCAGATATGGAGTTGTGAATGGGAATGATGATCTGTACATCATCAGCATAAAGGTAGAATTTGAGTTTAAGGTCAGTGAGGAGGTGGCAGAGAGGAGTGAGGTAAATGTTGAATAGGGTAGATGAGAGTGATGAGCCTTGCACACTATGGGACGCAATAAAAGCTTTGGAGGTAGCAGTGGTTAACCTTACTAAAATAACAACAGATTCCAATCATTGATTTGAAAATTTGGAAAGATCTATGCAAAATATGGATATTAAAACTCAACAAGTTGATAAGAGACTTGGTAACCTAGAAGTCTGGCAACAGAAATTCGCACGAGCAGAGATAATATATGATAGGAAACTAGAAGTTTTGGAGAATACCTTTAAGTATTTAAATTTAAGGATATTAAATTTCCGAAAACTCGATGTAGTATCACCTTATGAGATGTTCAAGGAATATCTAGTAGAAATTTTGAAGATTCCCTCAGTTGCCATACCCACAGTTTCCAAGATTTATTATGTAACCACTAGAGGAATATCTTCTGTAGTTAATACCGAAGCCCAAGAAACCTTGAATCTAACAGAGATACTAGAATCAAATGTTGACACACCAATTACGAATAGATCAGTTTTACATGTTTCGTTTTCTTTTGCCATGGATAGAGATTTTATCTTTAGATCTTATATGAAAAATAGATTACTTCTCTTCCATGGAAGTAGAATCTGGATCTATCCGGATTTGTCAAAACAAACTCAAGATAAGAGGAAAAGGTTTCTTGGACTTAGAGCAGAGGTAGAAGCAAAAGGTGGGAAAATGCTTTTGAAGTTTCCATGTAAGTGTGAAATAATATTACAACAGAAAAAGTTTATCTTTTTTGAAGTTTCACAGCTCAGGGTTTTTCTAGATTCACATCCCCAAGGAAGTGTGACTGAAGTACTTGAAGTGAAATAAGAAAATATCTGTATAACTCAGTTTCAGTTGTATATGATTCCTCTGTTATTGCTCTATTACATATATCCTTATGAGACTACTTTATTACTGTTTAATATGAGTACTTGAAAATTGTCTTTAAATTTAGAAGTAATGTTATGATTGACTATTTGGTTCCTTTTTTCGTTGTACTCATTTTTTGTTTAAATTTATGAATGTACATTATAGAAATGCATAAAAAAAAAAAAAAAGAATGAATCTTTCCCAATAATGTAGAATATGAAATTACACTACTTTGTGTAGTTCTTATGGCCGCATCATCAGTGCTGACAATGTGCCCACCTGGTATTCAAACGGAGGCCGTCCGGTCTTATAATCATTTGCAGTCAAAAGCATAAGAAGTGAAATTTAACAGTACAATAGTTATTTCTTCACACGGTGTTGTTTCATTTATGCAAAACCTTTTCAGCTCAACAAACAGATGATGTTTCACTGGATTCTGCTTCATCAGGAGCTGGCCAGGTAGATCTATTGTAATGGTTAAATCACCGTTTCATTTTATTTATTTATTTATTTATTTTAAGTTTTTTTATACCGATTTTCCTGCATAAAATGCATATCAAACCGGTTTACAATGAAACAGAATGAGCAGGAAGTAAAATTCCTTAGTCTAATACATTTAAACATCAATAATGAAATAATTTTAAACAAAGCAAAAAGCTAAATAACATTAATAAAAGTTAAATTATTAACATAAACATAATTATATTAGAAGGAGCACAAAGGTTAGCATGAAGGGGAGCACACCCGGCACGCGACGCCTGGTGTAATTGTGCCGTTAATCGGGTCGCCGCTGGCTGGTCGTCATGACGTGGGGGGGGGGGGGGGGGGGCAAGTCTTCACATCGCTGATTTTCTCTTTTAACATCTCAGTTCATTTTTACTATTTTTTTGTGTCTTTTTCTCACAAGATGTAGTTTTCTTTAAGTGCCCGATGGTAGTGGGCTGCCCCTCTGTAACAGCGCCTGGTGGAATCGTGCCGTTAATCGGGTCGCCGCTGGCTGGTCGTCATGACGTCGGGGGGGGGGGGGGGGGGGGCGAGTCTTCACATCGCTGATTTTCTCTTTTAACATCTCAGTTCATTTTTACTATTTTTTTGTGTCTTTTTCTCACAAGATGTAGTTTTCTATCTCTGTTTGTGTATCTGTATCACATAAAAAGATACTCTTACTATAAGATCAACATTATAATAAATCACTTATCTGTTGTTGGCTCTACTCCAACCTTTTATCCCGACCAATGCAGTCTCACAAGCTTCAAAACAAATGAAGGAACAGAGACCATCTAAACGTCGGCTGTCAGCTTAAAATTCCTCAACCATCCAATCAGGGGATACGTTAGCGTAATGACATGAATCTGACATATGTAGTCTGTCAGTCATTCATAAAAAATAATTCAATTCAAGCTCTGCATTCAATCCTTTTGGATACAATGTGTCTAATTTATGTATCCATTTTTGTTCAGCTTTTAACAGTTTTTTATTTAGATCTCCTCCCCGGCAGTGTGGAAGTATCTGTTCAGTCACACATACTTTCACTTCATAAAATGTATGTCCCATTTCACAGCAGTGAGGAACAATCGGAGCTTTGACACAATTTGTTGACAGACTTGGTACCTGGGGCTTCATGGCTGAGGTAAGGAGATTCCTGGATGAGAGCTGTGGAAACAAAGAAGAAGATATAAGTATGAAGCTAAGAAGTGTATATGCACTGTTTTACATAAGATATGTCCTTTGCATCATTCAATTTGAGCATCAAATGCAAACAAATGTGGACATCTGTAGCAAATTTGACATTTACAGGAAATGTGACTTATTGATCCCGGCTCATATTGTGTCCAGGGCTTCTTCCATTCTCTCAAACACATCTGGGCCTAGCCATTCTATCAACCCCTCCTCCATCAGCGTCAGCACTATTGGGCAAGGAGTTTCTCCTCCTGTCTGGCGCATTTATTTCTTCCTGCTTGCCACCTTATTCTTTAATTGCATCTTCATGTCCCTGTAACTGTGGGCCACCTGCTCTCCAGTCCTGTTGATGACACAGTGTCCCAATATAGCCTGTGTGATGGTCCAACCTTATCTGGGCCTTGGAAGCCTTTGAGTTCATCCAAGCCCAGTTGCTGAACAGCAGATGGTAATTCTGAAGGGCACTGGTGATGAGTGCTTGTTGTCCTTCACGCTGAACTTGAAAGCAGGTGGACATGGCCGACCTGCTGCCTGGCTGCCAGAGGATTGAGTTGCCACTTACACTTCTGGAAAGGTGTCACTATCCTCACTCTAGCTACCACTCCATGCCACCTTCCCATCCCCCCTGCCTTGACACCTCCCCCCACCCTCTCAGTCTAGCCCTACCCTGCTGTCCTCCTCCCACCACACTCACCTTCCTAGCACCTTCTCCCTCTCATGTTATGGAGCAGTAAAGTAAGCGTGCAAAAGAATGGATAGCAATGGCAAGAGCAAAAGATGGCAAGAAGGTGAGTACTGTAGATGGAGAATGGGATTAAAATCTTGAGGAGTGTTTCAGTAGGTATGCAAAACAATATATGGCAAGGGCATGACAAAAAGTGGGCATTTATTGTAGGGGAAGGGGATTTGACAAGAATTTTGAACACAACTGGAGTAGGAGGAAGCACCCTCAGGTTCCAAGACCAACTTGGAATGGCAGCGGTGGCAGCAGTGGTGCTGGTATTTCTTAAGAACTGGAAAAGAAGGAGCAGAGGAATGCAGCAAGAAGGGTATCCATGACACCCACAAAGGCATTTACCAGTTCTTGCTCATGCACACACAGAGCAGTGGAGCAAGCAGACATTTTGATGTGGCAAGAATGGCTTGGAGCAGCAACAGCACAAGGGGTATCAGTTAAAAATGTTTAAAAATTGGAATAGTAGGAGCAGAGTAACATAGTGAGAAGTGTAGCTGTAAGGCTCCCAAAGCTACGGTGTTGTCAGCAAAATATTTTTGCAGACAGAAAATGAAGTATTCTTAGGGACTGCAAAGTTCATTGGAAATTATTAATGGTCCTGAGCCATGCTATGACTGTTTCACTATGGCTGCAGCATAGTATGCTGAAGCTGGAAGTGCCAGATCCCACGGGTTGTGGTTGGAGCAAAACAGGCTTATGCAGGATACATCATGACTGAGTGGATATGGTGAAGATATGGTGTTCTGCAGCTGGAAGTGTCAGGCCACCGTGGTCATGGTTGCAGCAAGACAGGCTTATGCAAGATATTTCAGGCCTGAGTGGATATGGTGGAACAAGACATGCTGCATCTGGAAGTGTCAGGCCACAGTGGTTATGGTTGGAATATGTCAGGCCACTGTGGTCATGGTTGCAGCAAGACAAATGTATGCAGCATATGTTAGCCCATAGTGGTTATTGGGGAGCATGGGATGCTGAAGCTGGAAGTGTCAGGCCATGGTGGTTATGGTTGGAGCTAGACAGGCTTATATAGGATACATCAGGCCAGAAAGGATATAGTGGAGTATGGTGTGCTGCAGATGGAAATGTCATGCCACTGTGGTTAGTCTTGGAGCTAGACAGGCTTATTTTTATGCAGGATACTTTAGGCTTCAGTAGATATGGTAGAGAATGGAATGATGCAGCAAGAAGTATCAGGCCACAGTAGTTATGGCTGGAGCAAGACAGGCTTATGCAGGATACATCAGGCCTGAGTGGACATGGTGGACCATGGGATGCTGCAGCTGGAAGGATCAGGCCACAGTGGTCATGATTGCAGCAATACAGGCTTATGTAGGAAATGTCAAACCACAGTGGTTGTGGTTGGAAGAAGTCATGCTGTAACTGGAAGTGTCAGCCCATAGTGGTTATGGTTGGAGTAAAGCATGCTTCAGCTGAAAATGTAAGGCCACTGTGGTCATGATTACAGCAAGACAGGCTTAGGCATTATACATCAGGATGTAGAGGAGCATGGTGTGATGCAGATGGAAGTGTCAGGCCATGGTGGTAATGGTTGGAGATGGACAGGCTTATGAAGAATATGTTGGGCCACAGTGGATATGCGAGAGCATGGGATGCTGCAGTTGGAAGTGTCAGAACAGAAGACGGTCAAGCATAGCCACAGGCAAACAAAAATGGAACAAGACAGTTCGCCTTGGAAAGGAAATTCTTTATTAATACCAGTTAAGTCCAAATTAAAAAGAAGAATGCCCAGTGGTGGTGATTATGGCAAAGCAGGCAGAGGAAGTTGGTGGAGAAATACCCCAGTATGGTGTTTGGGAAATGCAACCACTGAGACCTGACTTCACTGAATTCTCCTGCCTGCTTCATCTCAACAACTGTTTGTGGCAAAACAGGCAGGGGAGATAGATGAAGTCATACCTCAGTGGTGGCATTTGGGGAAAAGGAGGTAGAAGAACTCAGTGGAGTCATGCCTCAGTGGTGGTGTTTGGGGAATGTTCTTTTTTGAAATGGGGTGATCAAAAATGCAGATAATACTTAAATATGGGTGCACCATGAATCTATTCAGAGGTATTATGATAGTCTCTGTTTTGGTCTCTATTTCTTTTCAAATAATCCTTAACATTCTATTTACCCTTTTCACTGCTGCTGCACACTGAGCTGAAGATTTCAAGATATTGTCCACAAGGATTCGGAGGACCTTTTTCTTGGAGGTAAATTCTAACATGGAACCCAGCATCTTGTCCCTGTGGCTGGATTAGTTTTCCCTACATGCATTATTTTGCATTTGTCCATATTAAATTGCATCTGATATTTGGAAGCCCAGTCCCCTAGTCTCACAAGGTCCTTCTGCAGTTCTTCACAATTTACTGCTGGATTAATGACTCAAAACTATTTTGTCTCATCTGCAAATTTGGTAACCTTAATAATTGTTCCTTTCTCTCAGATCATTTATGAATATGCTAAATAGCATAGGTCCCAGTACAGAACCCTTGTGCACACACCTAATGACTTTTCTCCATTTGGAAAATTGACCATTCAGTCCTACCATCTGTTTCCTGTCTTTTATCCACAATAGGACATTGCCTTTTATCCCATGACCTCCCCAATTTCCTGTGGAGTCTCTTATGAGAGACTTTGTCAAATGCTTTCTGAAAAGTCAAATACACTATATCAATGGCTTACCTTTGTCAACATATTTATTTACACCTTAAAAAATAAACTAGTAAATTGTAAGGCAAGACCTTTTTTTTTTTTTATAAAACCCATGTTACTGTCCCTCATTAAACCATATCTATATGAACAGTAATTTACCATTTTTCCCATTAACTAACTCTGGCATATTCACCCTAGCAAAGAAAAAAAGAAAGAAGAGGATGTCTTTGGAGCTGCTTCAAGGCCTGGATTCCAAGCCTGGCCCTGAGCCTAGGCCTGGAATCCAGACATTGGGCCTGAGTCAGGGGTGAGGCCCCAGTGTCAGGACCTGGCCTTTAGGCCAGGCAGTGGTATTGGGCTGGGCCTGGGCTCTGGTATAGGTCGAGACATCAGGTCCCAGCCTCCAGGCCTGCATTGGCATCAGAACTGGGTCCAGGCTATAGCATAGGTCAAGTCCCAGCTGTCAGAACTTGACCTCCAGATCAAGCACTGGTGTTAGGCCTGGGTCTGGGTTGAGGCCACTGTGTCAGAACCCAGTCTCTGGGCCAGGCTGTGGCATTGGGCTCTGGCCTAGGCCGAGGTCTAGGCATCGGGACCCAGCCTTTGGTTGAGGCCCCGGCATCAAGCCTGTATCCAGGTTGAGGTCCAGATGTTGGGACCTGGTCTGGCCACTTCTGCAGACATCTAACAGATCAGTTAAATGATTGCTCAGGAGGGGGGCTTGGGTCTCAGCCAAAGCCTTGCTATGAGCCTAGGCCTTGGCTGAGACCCTAGCATCATGCTGAAGCCTAGGCTGCAGTCCCTGCTTTGGGCTTCAGGCCTATACTTTCAGCTTGGGTCTAGGCTGAGGCACCAACATTGTGCTCGGACATAGGCTGTGGTCTCTGCTTTGGGCCTCAGCCTATAACCTAGTTGAAGCCCTGGCCTCGGGCCTAGGCCTAGGCATGATACATTCATTTAAAATGAATGCAACAAATAAGGTTAGTTTCATTTTGGGGGGGGAGACTTGATTTATTTCAAGGCCCTTCCATTGAGTTGATTTACCCTTATTTGTCACATATTGACACATCAATTTGTCACATATTGACAAATTGATTTACCCTTATTTGTCACATATTGTGCATTCATTTTAAATTAATGCAAATCCATATTGGTTATCCTCCTTCCACCAGCTCTCTAAAATGCCTTTTATGCCTATATATTTCTTTAACAACATACATTCTAACTTTCCAGTCTTATTTTTCCAATTTCTGGAATTTGCATACATATATTTTAAAGTAGTTTAATTTGGATTTCTTTTTGTATGTGTTCATCCAACTTGCTTATTATATGATGATACAGGAAGTTTGATTCATTTTTATATGTGTGCTCTATATTTAAATACATCTGGGTATTGTTTAGCTTTTATAACCATCTCTATAGCAGGACATTCTAACTTACTTGGCTTGCCAGCATCCTTTGAAGATATCTCCCTCCAAACCATGAGCTGATTGAGTGACTGTTGACTTTCCCCCATTTTCTAGTTTAAAAGCTGATATATATCCTTTTTAAAATTTAATGCCAGCTCCACTCTGGTTAAGGTAGAGCCCATCTCTTCAGAATACACTCTCCATTCCCAGTTCCTAATAAACCTACAACCCTCTTCTTTAAACCACTGTTTCATCCACACATTGAGAATTTGGAGCTCAACCTACCTCTGTGATCCTGTGTATTCAATAGCTGCGTTCTTCTCCCTTTCTCAAACAAAGGCATTATTACCCTGTATACTTAATAAAAAGGTTCCTTGGTATCTAATCCTTAACCTCATTGGCTCCAGGCAGGTGTCACTCACTCAGTCATGAAAAAGTTTAGAATTTGTGAGTTCAAATATAAATTTGTGTTTCATAGGCTGAAAAATAAAAGTTAATTGCAATAACTTCTAGTATCATCCCTTTCCAGTAATGTTCTCTTGGAGTCAGTGTAGTCTAGAAAATAATATAGCACTGGCTTTCAGCTACATCAGCCTCCTTCTAGAAGGACAGGAACAACAAAGAGAATGAAATCACCATTACACTAAAGCTTTGAGTATTTTTTTTTTATTTTCAAAAGAATATTTTGCATTTGCATGCCTCTGTAACTAAGAAAGAAAAGCAGCCAGGGACTCTCTCTTTTAAAATTTAATTTACCCTTGTCAGCATATAATGGAACAATTTTAAAACCACTGGTTTACATTTACAACCTAGTTAACAGACAGTGATAAATTGTGCTCCTTCCCACATCTGTATCACCTCATGGATGGTTGAATGTTTGCCTTCACTTTTCCTTTCTATGCCTTTTTTCTTTAGTCAGTGACAAAGATGAAAGGGAAAATGTAGGGCTTCCCCTACAAAGATAATCTGCAGATCCATATCATGGGTCTTATGGATGACTTCCGACAAATTCAGGGCATCAGGAACCCCCTTGGCAGCAAGATGAATTGAGATGATAGCTCTACAATGTTGCCACTGCTACTGAGCTATTTGTCAAGCCCTGACTCCCTCTCACTGACTAAGAAATTCCAACCTGAAGCAGCTGAGTTCTTAGACATAGCAAACCTTGGATAATGTGTTGGAGCTCGGAGAAGGGATGCTGCTGTGTGTGATGCAGAAATTTTAGAACATAAGACCATGCCATACTGGGTTAGATCAAGGGTCCATCAAGCCCAGCATCCTGTTTCCAATAGAGACCATTCCAGGCCATAAGAACCTGGCAAGTACCCAAAAACTAAGTCTATTCCATGTTACTGTTGCTAGTAATAGCAGTGGCTATTTCCTAAGTCAACCTAATTAATAGCAGGTAATGGACTTCTCCTCCAATAACTTATCCAATAGGGATGTGCAGCAGGGACAGATACATTCGATTCGGTATTCATATTTGTCGGGAACCAAATCCGTTACATCTGTTTTCGGGGGACCCCGATTCGTCCATTAGTTATGTATGGTATTCTTTTCCCATTAAAGTTAAAAAAAAAATCCCAACCCTTTAAATGTAATTAACTACAACCCCCCACCCTCCTGACCCCCCCAAAATGTGCCAAAAGTCCCTGGTGGTCCATCGAGGGTCCTAGAGCATTCTCCTGCACTCGGGCCATCGGCTGCCAGTATTCACAATGGCGCCGATAGCCTTTTTCCTTACTATGTCACAGGGGCTACCGGTGCCATTGGTCAGCCCTTTCACATGGTAGGAGCACAAGATGGCACCGGCCGTCCATTGCTCCTACCATGTGACAGGGGCCGACCAATGGCACCGGTAGCCCCTGTGACATTGTAAGGGCAAAGGCAATAGGCACCATTTTGAATACTGGCAGCCAACGGCACGAGTGCAGGAGATCGCTCCAGGACCCCCGCTGGACCACCAGGGACTTTTGGCAAGTCTTGGGGGGGTCAGGAGGGTGGGGGTTTTATTCGTTAGTGATACGTTGCATTCTTGGGGGTTCGCCATACATTTCGAGACCCCCACGAATGCAACGAAATGGGATCTATACATTGCGGATTGCATATTCATTCAAAACAAATGCACATCCCTATTATCCAATACTTTTTTAAACACAGCTACACTAACTGTACTAACCACATCCTCTGGCAACAAATTCCAGAGTTTAATTGTGAGTTGAGTGAAAAAGAACTTTATCCGATTAGTTTTAAATGTGCCACATGCAAACTTCATGAAGTGCCTTCTAGTCTATCTATTATCCGATAGAGTAAATAACTGATTCACATTAACCCATTCTAGACCTCTCATGATTTTAAACACCTCTATCATATCCCCCCTCATTCGTCTCTTCTCCAAGCTGAAAAGTCCTAATCTCTTTAGACTTTCCTCACAGGTGATCTGTTCCATTCCCTTTATCATTTTGGTCACACTTCTCTGTACCTTCTCCATCTCAACTATATCTTTTTTGAGATGCGGCGACCAGAATTGTATACAGTATTCAAGGTGCGATCTCACAATAGAGCGCTACAGAGGCATTATGACAATTTACGTTTTATTCACTATTCCATTTCTAATAATTCCCAACTTTCTGTTTGCTTTTATGACTGCCGCAGCACAGTGAACCAATGATTTCAATGTGTTATCCACTATGATGCCTAGATCTCTTTCTTGGGTGGTAGCTCCTAATATGGAACCTAACATTGTGTAACTATAGCATGGGTTATTTTTTCATATATGCATCACCTTGCACTTATCCACATTAAATTTCATCTGCCATTTCGATGCCCAATTTCCCAGTCTCACAAGGTCTTCCTGCAATTTATCACAATCTGCTTGTGATTTAACTACTCTGAATAATTTTGTATCATCTGCAAATTTAATTACTAGAGATGTGAATCGGAACCGGAATTGGTTCGGTTCCAGTTCCGATTCAAATCATGCAATTTTCGTCCGGCCCGATCGTGGTTTTGTTTATCAGCTGCGCCCGATCCGATAAACAAAAAACCCATCCCCGACCCTTTAAAACCGCTCCATTAGCCTCTACCACCCTCCCCGCCCCCCCCCCCCCCCCAAAGTTTTAAAATTACCTGGTGGTCCAGTGGGCCCCGGGAGCGACCTCCCGCTCTCGGGCCTTCAGCTGCCACTAATAAATATGGCGCCGATGGCCCTTTGCCCTTACCATGTGACAGGGTAACCGTGCCATTGGCCGGCCACTGTCACATGGTAGGAGCACTGGATGGTGGGCACCATCTTTAAAAATGGTGCAGGCCATCCAGTGGACGGCTGGCGCCATCTTTATAAATGGTGCAGGCCATTTAAAATATCGGACAATATTTTAAATCGTCAAAAAATGATTCACATCCCTATTAATTACCTCACTTGTCGTATTTCTTTCCAGATCATTTATAAATATATTTAAAAGTACGGGTCCCAATACAGATCCCTGAGGAACTCCACTGCCCACTCCATTCCACTGAGAAAATTGTCCATTTAATCCTACTCTGTTTCCTGTTTTTTAGCCAGTTTGTAGTCCACGAAATGTCATCGCCACTTATCCCATGACTTTTTACTTTTCCTTGAAGTCTCTCAAGAGAAACTTTGTCAAATGCCTTCTGGAAATCCAAATATACTACATCTACCAGTTCATGTTTATCTACATGTTTATTAACTCCTTCAAAAAAGTGAAGCAGATTTGTGAGGCAAGACTTGCCTTGGGTATAGCCATGCTGACTTTGCTCCATTAAACCATGTCTTTCGATATGTTCTGTGATTTTGAAATTTAGAACACTTTCCACTATTTTTCCTGGCACTGAAGTCAGGCTAACTGGTCTGTAGTTTCCCAGATCGCCCCTGGAGCCCTTTTTAAATATTGGGGTTACATTAGCCACCCTCCAGTCTTCAGGTACAAGGGATGATTTTAATGATAGGTTACAAATGTTTTCTAATAAGTCTGAAATTTCATTTTTGAGTTCCTTCAGAACCCTGGGGTGTATACCATCCGGCACAGGTGATTTACTACTCTTCAGTTTGTCAATCAGGCTAACCATATCTTCTAGGTTCACTGTGATTTGGTTCAGTCCATCTGAATCATTACCCATGAAAACCTCCAATACAGTTATTTCCCCAACATCTTCTTCAGTAAACACTGAAGCAAAGAAATCATTTAATCTTTCCATGATGGTCTTATCTTCTCTAAGTGCCCCTTTAACCCCTCAATCATCTTATGGTCCAACTGACTCCCTCACAGGCTTTCTGCTTAGGATATATGTAAAAATGTTTTTACTGTGAATTTTTGCCTCTACAGCCAACTTCTTTTCAAATTCTTTCTTAGCCTGTCTTACCAATGTCTTACATTTAATGTTACACTGGAGGTGGACCCTTGGCCTGGTGCAGGATTGGTATGGCCCTCTGGTCAGACCCAGAGAGCGCCTGCCACCAGGAGGTGAAGCACATGAGGAGACAGAGGCTAGCTGGAGCTTTGCCAATAACAGTCCGGTATTTCCGCAGGTTGAGCCCTTGGGTACCCGGACTGCCTGGACTTAGGTGGGCCTCATATGGTCTCCTGTGGAGGTAGCAAAGGGGTGTGCCCACCATGAGCAAGGGTGCATGGCTGATGTAGGGATGATGGACCAGACCCAAACTGGAAGCTCTGGAGACCTCAGGGAGGTAACAGTTCAGGAAGGTTCTCCGGGCGAGACAGGCAGCGCCTGCAGGTCTAGTCAGGAGAAGGCAGTGGGTGGATTCCAAGCAGGCTGAACTGGTAGCCTCAGTAGGCCAGAAGAGAGTGTCCAAGTGAAGTGCAAGGGTCAGAGCCAGAAGTGGTCAGCCAAAGCAGGGGTCAATACCAAGGTCAGTCCGAGAATAGTCAAGGCAAGCGAGGGTCAGTTCCAGGTGGAAGATGAAGGGAATGGTCAGGCAGGCAGTGGTCAGTTCCAGGCAGCAGACAAGAGAATGGTCAGACAGGCAGAGGTCAGTACCAGAGATCAGTCCAAGGAGGTACTACCTGAGTAGGATACAGGAACACACAGAGACGCTGGAACAAGGAGACACTGGAAAAAGTAGACATTGGAAATGCTGGAACACAGGGTTAGGCAAATTAGAGCACCAAGGTGTCGAACCGATTGCCAACACAAGGGCCTGGGGAGAGGGCCTCACTATAGGTTAAGTGATGTCATCACTTCACAACCAGATTGGATTTCCTGAGCTTGGCTCTTTAAATAACAAGATGTCGGCTGCGCGCACGCCTAGGGACAGGGCCAAGGTGGCCAAAAATGCAGAGCCCCAACTGGAGCTCTGCTGCGAAGCCTGTGGTATGGAGGAAGCTAGAGAGGGCCATGGTGAGCGACAGGGATGGCGGGAAATAGTGGAGGTGGCGAGACCGGAGCTGGTAGAGGGTAGTGCAAAGTGAGCAGGCCCAGTCGTGGCACCCACACAGCCGAGACGCACAACAGTACCCCCCCCCCCCCCTTTCTAGGCCTTCCCCTTACCGGACTGGGTTTTTCTGGGTGGTTTTGATGGAAGTCCTGGAGCAGGTTTTTGTCAAGTATGTGGTGAGAGGGCTCCCAAGAGTTTTCTTCTGGGCCGAAGCCCTCCCACAACAGTCCCAGTCAGCTGCTTGGCAGAGCTGTTCCGTCGGTTGGTTCCAGAGCCGGCATATAGTTTGTGCTGTAGATTGGGCTGCAGGTGAGGGTACACTGAGTGGAACCGACAGGGGTAGGCATGGTTGATGACCGAAGACAACTGCAAAGTGTGAAACGCCTGTGGCAGAGGCGATATGGGTGTTATAGGATAGTTCTGCCCATGGCAGGATGTCAGCCCAGTTATCCTGTTGGTTGTTGACATATGATCGCAGGAAGGTTTTCAAAGAGTGATTAGTCCTTTTGGCCTGGCCATTTCCTTGCGGATGATAGGCTAATGTTAAGTTTAATGTAATATTGAACGTTTTACAAAGAGACCTCCAATATTTAGCAGGTAGGTTAAGAAGAGTCGAGCTAGCTCAGGAGCTGATGGGAGTCCAGGTAAGGGGACGAAGTGGACCATTTTTGAAAAGCAGTCAATGATGACCCAGATTACAGTATTTCCTTTTGAAGTAGGCAGATCCATGATGAAATCTGTGGAGAGACTTGACCAGGGCTCGGTGGGTGCAGGAAGTGGTTGGAGAAGTTCACATGGGCAGCCAGTCGGGAGTTTTTGCTGTGCACAAACCGGACAGGAGTCCACATATTCACAGGAGTTCTTTATCATCCCAGACCACCAATAGTGCCTTCGGAGCATCTCGAGAGTCCGGGCTCAGCTGGGGTGGCCAGTCAGCTTGGAGTCATGAGCCCAATGGAGCACGCGCTCATGGAGATGGTGAGGGACCACCATCTTCCCAGCTGGTACCATGGTGGTGACTGCAATAGATATGCAAGCTCGGTAAATAATGTGCCTGGGAGTCTCGGGTGTGTCTTCTGGCTTGATGGAGTGAAAAAGCACATCCGCACGGAGATTTTTTGCGACTGGGTGATAGCTGAGCTCAAAGTTGAAGCGGTCAAAGAATAGGGCCCAACGGGTTTGTCTTTGGTTAAGTAACTGGGCCTCCTTTAGGTGTTCCAGATTTTAATGGTCAGTAAATATTGTGAATTTGTGTTGCACCCCTTCAAGCCAAGGACACCATTCCTGGAAGGCAAGCTTCACTGCTAGGAGCTCACAGTCCCCTATGGTATAATTTTGTTCTGTGGAGGAGAATTTATGTGAATAGAAGAAACACAGTGTTAAAGTTCCCTTTGTAGAGTATTTACTCAAAACCGCTCCTGCTCCAGTGGCGGATGCATCAATTTTGACGATGAAGGGGTGGTTAGGATCCGGATGATGTAGACACAGGCTGGTATAGAAGGCCTCTTTTAAGGCTTGAAAGGCTGATTGGGCCTTGGGACTCCACACTCGAAGGTCACATCCCTTCCTAGTCATGGCAGTGAGTGGTGCGGCCAACATGGAGTAATTGGCGATGAAGTTTCGATAGTAATTTGTAAATCCAAGGAATCTTTGTAGGGCTCTGAAGCCCACTGGTTGAGGCCAATCCTGAATACCCTGGAGTTTGTCAGGGTCCATGGTGAACCCATGGTTGGAGATGATGTAGCCTAAGAATAGGAGACTGGGTTGTTAAAAAATACACTTCTCCAATTTAGCATAGAGATTATGTTCTCTGAGGCATTGGAGGACTGTTTGAATATAGGAGTGATGAGACTTCAGGTCTTTAGAGAAGATTAATATATCGTCTAGATATACTATGATGAATGAGTACAAAAGGTCCCTGAAAATCTCATTCATTAGCCACTGGAAGACTGCAGGGGCATTGCAAAGTCCGAAGGGCATTACTACATACTCATAGTGACAGTCTCTTGTGTTGAAGGTGCTTTTCCAGATGACTTCTGGCTGAATCTGTACTAGGTTATATGCTCCCCAGAGATCCAATTTAGTAAAAACCTGTGCGCCCTGTAGGTAGTCGAACAGTTCACTAATGAGCGGCAGTGGGTACCAGTCCTTATGGTACCCACTGCCCATGCATAGACTACAGAGGTTTCAACGCAGTAACCCATAAGGGTTACTGCGTTGAAACCTCTGTAGTCTATGCATGGTATTAGACTGCCATCCTTCTTCTTTACAAAGAAGAACCTGGCGCCTGCCAGAGAGTTAGAGGGTCTTTTGAAGCCTTTGGCCACATTTTCCTTGATGTATGTTGACATCGCTTGGGTTTCTGGGAGTGAAAGGGTTTAGATTCTGCCCTTCGGAGGCACGGTTCCAGGTAGGAGTTCTATGGGGCAGTTAAACTCTCGGAGTGGAGGCAGGATATCATCATTTGTTTGGAGAACACATCTTTGAATTCTGAGTACAGGGCAGTTAACCCAGGAAGGGTTAACTGCCCTGTCCAATTGTGACAGTTAGAACTGTCACAATTGGAGACACTTGCCGTAAACAGTCTAACATTGAGGGCCCTACTGGGTGAGTTGCGGGGATTGCCAGTCGAAGTGGGGTGCATGTAACTGGAGCCAAGGAAGTCCATGGATTACAGGTTGTGTTGATCGTTTTAAGACCAGGTGGGAGATCTCCTCATCATGGTGAGTCCCAAATGGCCATGGTATTGTGAGTGATAGGATCGGGGAGAGGTTCTCCTTGAATTGAGGTGATACAGAGTGGTATCTCCAGAGGTTGGACTGGTATCTGAAGGAGCTTAACTATCTCTTCCATAATGAAATTTCCACTCGCCCCAGTGTCCACGAGGGTGGTGGTAGTGAATGGACGTGACTCCCTAAGGAGGGAGATAGGCAGTAACAGTTGAGGCCAGAAACTGTAGTGCCCAAGCTTGGGACACCCGCCGGGCTCAAGCTTTGGAGTTTCCCAGACGCACAGGGCAGAAGGTGTCCGGAGCCACCACAATAAAGGTAGAGACCCGATTTTCTGCGTCAGAGATGTTCCTCTGGGGTCAAGCAGCCACGGTTGATTTGCATAGGCTCCTTGGGAGGTTGAGGGGCTGCTGGTAAGGCCTTCAACCGAGGACTCACCGAACAGGGTGGTCGTAGGGCAAGAGGTCAAAAGACCCTTACCTCCTGATGCTGTTAGCGAAGGTGGTAGTCTATTCTACCGAGCAGGGAGATCAGGTCTTCCAGAGATACGGGGATCTCACGGGTGGCCAGCTCATCCTTAAGGGCCGGACACATTCCCTCGAGGTAGAGTGCCCGCAGGCAGTCTTCTTCCCAACTCAGTAGCTAGAGTTAAAAAACCACGGTATATTCAGCGAGCAAGTGCGAGCCTTGACGGAGGTGGAGTAGGTGGTGGCCAGTGACCGCCTGTCGGCCTGGGTCCTCGAAGGTGCATCGGAAGACAGAGATGAATTGAAGGAGCTGGTGAAGAATTGCATCAGAATGCTCCCAGAGTGGGGAAGTCCATGCCAGGGCCTTCCCCTCACGATGCGAGAGGATGAATGTGATTTTTGTTGCCTCATCAGGAAATAGTGAGGGTTGCAGTGAGAACTGCATATAACATTGGTTTATGAAGCCTCAACAGTGGCGATGATCCCCATTGAAACAGAATGGAGCTGCGAGGGCCAGCGGTGCCTGTGAGGGCAAGGTATGGGCAAGAGCCACTGGGTTGGACATGGCAGATTCCTCCAATTTAGAATGCATCTTTTCCACAGAGAAAGCCAATACTTCCAGGACCTGTTGTTGTTCTTGGACACGAGTAGCCAGACCAGGGATGGCCTGCAAGGCAGGAGACTCTGCTGAGTCCATGGCCTTGGCAACCTGTTGCGCTGGAGGTGGACCCTTGGCCTGGTGCAGGATTGGTATGGCCCTCTGGTCGGACCCAGAGAGTGCCTGCCACCAGCAGAAGGAGCACATGAGGAGACAGAGGCTAGCTAGAGCTTCACCAATAACAGTCCAGGGTTTCTGCAGTGCAAGGTGAGCAGGCCCGGTTGCAGCACCAACGCGGCCGGTACGTACAACATTTAAACTACCAACACTTATGCATTATCCAATTTTCTTCTGTTGGATCCTTCTTCCAATTTTAGAATGAAGATATTTTGGCTAAAATAGCTTCTTTCACCTCCCCTTTTAACTATGCCGGTGAACATTTTGGCTTGTTTCCATCTTTAATGTGTGTAATACATCTGGACTGTGCTTCTAGGATGCTATTTTTTAACAATGACCACGCCTCTTGCACAATTTTTACCTTTGTAGCTGCTCCTTTCAGTTTTTCTCTAACTATTTTTCTCATTTTATCAAAGTTTCCCTTTTGAAAGTTTAGCATGAGAGCCATAGATTTGCTTACAGTCCCCCTTCCAGTCATTAATTCAAATTTGATCAAATTATGATCACTATTGCCAAGCGGCCCCATCACCATTACCTCTCTCACCAAATCCTGTGCTCCACTGAGAATTAGATCTAAAATTGCTTCCTCTCTTGTCGGTTCCTGAACCAATTGCTCCATATAGCTGTCATTTATCCCATCTAGGAACTTTATCTCTCTAGTATATCCCAATGATACATTTACCCATTCAATATTGGGGTAATTGAAATCTCCCATTATTATCGCACTATCAATTTGTTTAGCTTCCCTAATTTCTCTTAGCATTTCACTGTCCATCTCACCATCTTGACCAGATGGATGGCAGTATACTCCTATCCCTATAATCTTCCTGTTGCACTGCAATGGAAGGGAGCACTGGGGGGTGCTCCCCAGTGCGGGACAAGATGAGTATGCCCTTGCGGAGAGACATGTCCTTGTCTGGGAATCTGGAGGCCCTGACCCTCCACCAGACCTGCACACTTCCGTGAGGCCACCAACAAAATGGTGGTCTCTGAGTGGTCCTCCGACCACTCCAAGACCTTTCGTACCTGCTGCTGGATAACAGCAAGAAGCAGCAGGCCGGATAGAGGCAGGAGAATAGAGACATCTGACACAGGATGAAGAGATGAAGACTCAGGCATGGAGTAAGATGAAGACTCAGGCATGGAAGAAGACGTAGACGAAGACTCAGGTGAGGCAAAGCAAGGCATGGCAAGGCAAGGCAAGGCAAGTCATGGCATGACAAGGCAAGGCAAGGCATGTTAAAATCAGGAAGTTAAAATTCCAGAACTCTCAAGAGAGTACAGGGCCACCGCCACTCATGGGCACTCAGTGAAAAGCAGCACAGAGAGGAGGATGAATGACAGCCCCTCGGGAGATCCAGGAACAGAAGGAAGGAGGAGGTGAGCAAGGTCTCTCAGGCACCCTACACAGCATAGCCAGGCTGGTTCCGGACCACTCTGGCCCCTACATGCCCTACACAGCCAGCCAGCTGGTCGCAGACCACGAGGGTAGCTGGACCTGCCCTAGGTAAGGGCAACATCAGGACATCAAGGATGGAGGATGATGACGTCAGGAACACTGAAGACATCTGGACATAGACGAAGAGGATCTTTGGCCCCATGGAATGGAAGAATCCCGCCAGCAACCTACACAGCCCGGCCAGGCTGGTCACGGACCACTGGGATGGAATGATGGAGCCTCAGGAACATGGATGAAGAACTTCAAGATGGGAAGACATCAGGAACATCAGAGACAAAGGACATCAGGAATGCTGGGACATCAAGGAACGCTGGAACACAGGACACATCAGGAGAGACCAGAAACATGGAACATCCAGAGAAGAGACTAGGAACGAAGGGGGATCCCAAGAAGAACGCTAAGCAGGAGTGGAAAACAGGAAGTCCAGGAAGGACCAACTCCTTGCGAAGGCAGGAATGGAATGATGGCGGAGCACTTTTGTAGGGCTGAAGAGGCAGATCCATTGTGATGTCATCAGGTGGGGCCAGGAGGGCCTCTCCCTCACTGGACCTTTAAAGCCAGAGAGGAGGTACGGCCCCGTGCCTAAGAAAGCAGGAAGAGGAGGACTGCAGGACCCTGGGCAGCAGCCCTGCAGGTGCTGAAGAGAGGAGGAGTCGGAGCAGGTCTCGACCAGGCCCGACATGGGAGGTGGCATCCTGCCACGAAGAGGAGGTTCGGGGGCAGCTCCAGCCGCCAGGAAACATCGGTGGCGGCCTCCAGGCCATGAAGAGGAGCTCCTAAGCGGCCCTCTGGCCGCAGAAGAGGAGAATGATGTCAGCGGCTCTCCAGCGGCTCTCCAGCGGCTCTCCAGCGTCCTGCAGTGGAAGAAATGACCGGCGCAGCTCTGTACTGCGAGAGAGAGCCCCGGCGCAGCTCCTGCCACGCTGGCACAATGGCGGCCTCCGGGCTGCGGGAGAACATCAGAGGTGACCTCCGGGCCACAAGGCCGAACATGGCGTCACACAGGCAGAGGTAAGAGACCTCCCGTGGCTCAGGCTGCGGGAAGAATTGTAACACTTCCCCAACACACAAAGGATTTCTACCCATAAAGATTCTATTGTGCATTTAGTCTCATGCAGGATGTTTATCCTGTTGGACTCTATGCCATCCCAGAAATAAAGCACCACAATGCATCCCACGTGCTCCTCTCAGTCATTACGATATAATTTGTAGGGATGTGAATCGTGTTTCTGACGATTGAAAATATCGTACGATATTTTCAAAATCGTCAGAAATTGGGAGCTCCCCGAAACTGATAGGAAAACCCCATGAAATTGTTCGTGGGGTTCTCTTATCGTTTTGGGAGGAGGGCGAGAAAAATGGCACACTAAAACAACCCCTAAACCCACCCCGACCCTTTAAAACCTCCCCTTAGCTTCCCCCACCCTCCCGATTCCCCCCCAAAACATTTTAAAATTACCTGGTGGTCCAGTGGTGGTCCAGGGAGCAATCTCCCGCTCTCGGGCCATCGGCTGCCACTAATAAAAATGGCGCCGATGGCCCTTTGCCCTTACCATGTGACAGGGTATCCATGCCATTGGCCGGCCCCTGTCACATGGTAGGAGCACTGGATGGCCGGCACTTTTCCCATTGTTCTAATTTAAAAGCTGCTCTAACTCCTTTTTAAAGGTTAGCGCCAGCAGTCTGGTTCCACTCTGGTTAATTTAATTTAATCTTTCTGTGATGGCCTTATCTTTTCTAAGTACCCCTTTAATCCCTTGATCAGCCAACGGTCAACCGACTCTCTCACAGGCTTTCAGCTTCAGAAATATTTTTAAAAGTGTTTACTGTGAGTTTTTGCCTCTATGGCCAACTTCTTTTCAAATTCTCTCTTAGCCTGTCTTATTACATTTAATTTGCCAAAGCTTATGCTTTATCCTATTTTCTTCTGATAGATTTTTCTTCCAATATTTGGATGAAGATCTTTTCGCTAAAATAGCCTCTTTCACCCCACCTTTTAACTGTGCCGGTAATCGTTTTGCTTTTCTTCCACCTTTCTTAATGCATGGAATACATCTGGTATGTGCTCCCAGGATGGTATTTTTTAACAATGGCCATGCCTGTTGCATACCTTTTACTTTTGTAGCTGCACCTTTAAGTTTTTTCCTATTTTTCTCATTTTATCAAAGTCTCCTTTTTAAAAATATAGTGCTAGAGACATGGATTTACTTACTGTCCCCCTTCCAGTCAATAATTCACATTTGATTATATTATGATCACTATTGTCAATTGTCCCCATCTCTATTAACTCTCTCATCAATTCCCTTGCTCCACTGAGAATTAGATCTAAAATTGTTTCCTCTCTCGTTGGTTACTGAAGCAATTGCTCCATAAAACTGTCTTTTATTCCATCCAGGAACTTTATCTCTCTAGCATGCCCTGATGTTTCACTTACCCAGTCAATATTGGGTTAATTGAAATCTCAGTAAAGAGGTACCGCTGGCTAAAGATAAATTACTCCCCTTTGGAGGTATCTCAAATATAAAAAGGCAAGTATATGGTCAATTTCAGACAAAATTAAGTATCAATATTAAGAAAAATCCTTAAACATTTTAAATAGTGTTTTTATTCTAACACTTCAAATTTATGTTGACAATCAAAAAATCAAAATAAAGACTTCATAAACACAATATTTATATGACAAGATATAGAAAATATCACACATGATTAGTGATGTATGATACGTGGTAGAAATGTTTCAACTTTTATTTTTTATCTTTATAAATTTAAACATGTATGATATTTTCTATATCTTGTATTTTTAAACAACTGGATACGAACCGTAGTAATAATATAACAATTCTAACAGAAAAAAACACGTTATTCTGAATGCCAATGATGTGTCACGTATTAACAACAACCCTCATTCGAAAGCCAAAAATGTTTACACTATATCGTGTTGCATTTGTAACCCATTATAAAGTGAATTGCATTTGTAACCCATTATAAAGTGAATTGCTCACCACCATTAATGTTTAATCATCGGGTTTGTTGCTATCGGTTTTCTTATTTCTTTGAAAAGAAGTAAACCCAGTTGGTTCTATTTTTTTCTTATTTGATATTTTCTTTCCCTTCACTCTTAATATTTTCTTTTTCTTTTCTTTCAATAATTTTCACTATTTGAACACTTTCATTCGCATCTATTATGTGCTTAACCGCATTGCAAAGTATGTCCACAGAAAAAAGTAAACACTTATCATAATGTGAAATTGCAGCGGCAACGAACTTCTGTGCCCTGCTCAGAACGCCCGACTGTGTAGTATCTTGAACATAAGATTGCAGTATATTGATAATTTGAAAGAACAAGTTGATGATAGAAAATATTATCAACTTTTGTCCGAAGATCCCACCCCTCATTTGAAAACATTAATAGAAGATCCTTTATTAGAGAGAAAAACACCATACCTTACTAAAAAAGAACGTCAGTTTTTGCATGTCATGCACCCGAGGATTCCTGTGTTATATGGTATTCCTAAAGTCCATAAAAATCTGGAAAATCCACCTTTAATACCGATAATATCCAGCAATGACTCAATCTTAGAACCCCTGGCTATATTTTTGTATCTCACAAAAGATATAGTTTCAGTGGAGAGACTGCAGAGAAGAGTGACCACAGTGATAAGTGGCATGGCCCTATGAGGACAGACTAAGGAAGTTAGGGCTGTACAGTTTGGAGAAGAGATGACTGACTGGGGATAGGATAGAGGTCTACAAAATCATGAAATGACTTGAACAAGTTAAAGTAAATCAGTTATTTACTCTCTCAGATAATAGAAGGAGTAGGGGGCACTCCATGAAGTTAGAAAATAGCTCATTTAAAACAAATCTAAGAACATTCTTTTTCACTCAGCGCATAGTTAAGCTGTGGAATTCATTGCCAGAGGATGTGGTTATGGAAGATAGTGAAACTGAATTTAAAAAAGGTTTGAAAAGTTCCTAGAGGAAAAATTCATAAACTATTAATTATTAAGCAATAGCAGTTTGAAATGTATTTAATGTTTGAGTACTTGCCAGGTACTTGTGACTTGGAATGGCCACTGTTGGAAACAGTATACTGGGCTTGATGGATCCTTGGTCTGACCCAGTATGGCATATCTTATGTACTTAACAAACTAGCTCTGATACACAAAGAGCTCTGGACATCATCACCTGATACTGCTGTTTTCCAGAATCACTCTGGCTAATATTCTGTTCTCTGTGGTTACTTCTCCTGGCAATGCAGTCTCCCAGCTCTTCCTTCAAAGGCGATACCCACAGGTTTCTTGGTGCTGCACTATGGCATCAGATCGCAGGACAAAGGGGAATGAGAGAGACATTTGCTTCCACTCCTGGTAGCTGTGCCACTCCTTTAGCTCAAACTGCAATGGAGGCTGTACCAAGTGACACAGAGGGAAGCAGGAAATGCTCAACCATCTCTGCCTGATGTGATGAGAATGCTTGAGGGTGAGTAGGGGAATCCATAAATTCTCCCTTTGCGTTTGAGCATTTAGGAGAAGGAAACACAATGTTTAAATGGTATGCATTTAGGAGGTAATACCCACATTAAAAAGTGAATTTTAAAATCCCAACACACACATTAACTAGGGGAGGCATGAATATATCAGGCTCACACACCAAGCAGATTTTAAAAGCTGCTGAGATACATGAGTATTTCCCAGAGTGTGTACATCTCGGAAGTTTTCAAAAAGGGGGCAGGGTATGCTCGCGGTCTGGGCAAGGCATATACCTGAGATGTGTGAGTAAATACTTATGCGACCCTGGCATGCACCAAGGTCCCCTGCTGGTTGACCTTACTTTTGCTATGGCTAACATGTAAGTGATAAATTAAAGGAAACTAGGCAGATCAGTGGCTTTTTAAGGGTCATGGCTAACTGCGAGGAAAGAAAGCTATGAAACTAGTGGGGTTTGGAAGATCTCTCTCTTAACTGGGCAAACTATGAATGAACTAGTTTTAGTAGCAATGGCTTTGGAATGCACCCCTTTTAAAATCCCTTCACGTATGTAGTAGAAGTGGCACGTGCCACTTAAAATCGGGTGCATATTTGCATGTGGCCAGCCTATTTTGTAATATGTGCGCATATGATATAAAATAGTCACGTCCCTTGACACAGGCCAACACATACGTGCACATGTGCGCCCATGTGTGAGTTTTAAAAGCCACATTTATTTATTTATTTAACTTAACCAAATGTTTAAATAGCATGCTATTATGAGTAATATCCACATAAAGTATCCAAATGATATTAATTAAAATGAGGTAAGCTGTGGAAGGCACATCACATACAAAACACAAAGAATATATTATTGTCAGCTGCAGACATGCATTATAGTCTGTTTATCTTGCATTCTAAAGCTGACACATAGCTGCAAGCTTTCTTTTGCCACTTCAAAGCATTTCTTTATATGGTGGCTATTTTTGGAGCTTGAAAAAGAGACAGATAGACCCCAAGACAGCAAAAGCAAGAGAAATGGGCGGCCCATCCCCCCATCATGGATATGCAGGCGCTGCAAATAACCGGGTGCCCGATGCACCTATGATGGCGGCCACCCTCACCGTGCCCGCAACGTACCTGAGCTCGGTGGGAGGGGAGACAGAGGTCCAACCCCCTACCCCTCCGCATGCTGGCAAGAATGGCGCTGGCCTCGTGTCGCTGGCACCGTCTGTGGGGTGGGTTGAGTCCTGGCATAACTCAATACATGCTGACAACAGAGGGACGTTTAACTTCAGTGCTGTGATACTATGGGGCAGTCTTTCAATCCAAAAATCACTCTACACAGAAGGAGAGGTTTTCCAACAAATTGAGAGGATAACTTTAAAAGACCTGCACACACACCCATATACACATGTATATAACCATGCACAGATCTATACCAGTATTTTATAGCCTGTTGGTATCATATATGTGTGGGTTATAAAATACACATAATTCTTCCCTGCAATATTCGTGCATATGTAAAAAATATCCATGAACAGATATTCAAGTTAGCTGCATAAATTGTGATTTATCTGGCTAAGTGGCAATTTAGTTGACTAAGTCTTAAACAATGTTACTTATTGGGGATGGTAGCTCATTTTTGTTTTTGGCCTGGGATTGGGCCATTTTGGATCCACCTCCAGATCATTGTTTTTTATTTCATTCTTCTTATTATCTTTAACAAAACCCCAAATCCACCTCAACCCTTCCCATTTATTAAATAAGGAGCCCCCCCCCACCAGCAGAGCCCCCTCATGACCCCCTGATCCCCCCAGGACTTCAAAAATCCCTGGTAGTCTAGTGGGGGCCCCAGAGCAACATCTTGCTCCCGGGCTGGCAGCTGTCATTAGTCAAAATGGTGCCATCAGCCCTTTGCCCCTACCATGTGGCAGGGGCTACCAGTGCAAATGAATTCCCATCCCTACTACTGGTTTGGAGAAGCTGGAATTTATTCAGTTCTTATCCAAATCAGTTCATGTGTATTTTTTTTACTTTATGTTTAAAAAATATAAGCATGGAGATTTTACACATAAAATTTAAATAGCAATTACCCCAGGTAAGCCACATTTTCTGCTTGTAAGTCAGAAAATTTTCTAACATATTCGTATGCACATGAGCGAAATTACTAGTTTTACCAATTAGTACACTACTAGTTTACCAAGTACTTCTCCAGGTGATCCTAACCTTCCTGGTTCTTTAGCCTGATCTCCTCCCAGTTCACCCAGACCTCCCACCCAGTCAGTACTTCACAATAAAGACATTTAATATCACATCAGATAATGAGCAAGTGCAAATGTATGCAAACAAAGGTGAATTTTCAGAGTAGTGCATAGTCAAATAAATACTATTTTATAAACTAACATACACTGTGTATATTTATGCCTGTTAAATATCTGGTGTCAGTGAGAATAAAATTTGTTATAGCCAAATACTGACTGGGTGAGCGGTCAGGCTAAATTGGAGGGAGTTCAGCTGAAGAACCAGGAGGCTCTTAATGACCTAGAGATAGATTGGACAAATTGGTGGACTAATTGGTCAAACTTGTAATTTCATTCATGTGTGCATGTTACAAAATTTGATGATTTACATGTGTAAAAGCCAACAAGTGCTAAGGAAAATAAACAAGTTAAATCTCTATGTGTATATGATTAAAATTAAGAGCACAAATCCTGATGTATAGATTTGCCTTGCTTATCCAGATAAATTTTGCTCCCACTTAGTCGTATAAGTCTCAAAAAATGTTATTTATCTGGCTAAGTAATATAGCTTGAAAAGTGGTATAACGCTACTTATATTGCTATGTTGAAAATACATGCAACATATCTTTTAGATATATGAGCATATTGTTGGTAAATTTAAGTGTATTTTATATAATGTATGCACATTTGCACACACAATATAAAAAACATGAGCATGAGTGTGGGCCCTCCTATATATGTGAATACGAGTGTGCGCATGCATGTTTTAAAGTTATCCTCCCTAGTTGCCAAATCTACAGGCAACTTATAGTCATAAAGTTGACCCTGCCCTTGAGCACCCCCAGACTACCCATTTTACATTGTATATTTAAATGCAAACCTATTTATGGATGTATATTTGAGGGTTATAAAATAGCATATACATGAGTACATACTATTTACACACATATGCACTAATTATAAGTGTGTAATGTTTTGAAAATTCACCTTTACTTAAAAATTGGCCTTTTTAACAGAAAAGATTTGGTACATTACGCATTTCCTTGGAGATGAATCCGTGGTTGACATCATGGTAAGACCCTGAATAATCTCTTAGAGTCCCCCATAAATTATTTTCTTTAGTTTATGGTCCTACTTAAATCTCTTTCTTTACATTGGATTAGCACACTCTCCTGGATCTCCTCATTGAACTCATCTAGATAGGTTCTAGGTGGGCATATTTCACTTCTAAGTGCTGTTTAGATGATAAATGGCAAGCATTGGATGAGCAAACCAAAGGGTGAAAGCTACAGTCTTCCAGTCTCCTCTAGAAGCATGAAAATCTCCAAGCTCCAAAATTATTTTTCTTTTCCGCAAAGGACAAGAAACCCTAAGGACAAAGGTAATCTACCAACACATGGGAAAACCTTTAATCCTTAATGAATTCCCAGATTTTAAGACTATTGGCTCTCATTTTCAAGGGTGGAAAGGTGTAGTATCTCTTTCCCTAGAATGGGGGTCATAAAATTAAAAAAAAACCCACTGGGGAATCAACTCCATGATTCCTTCCTTTGGTTCAGTAATCTGTTTCTGCAGGGAAAATCCAGTTTCAACACTGTAGATACTATAGACATTCCTCCTGCTTCTTCAGTCTGTCTGTCTGCTTTCTATCTCTCCTCCAACTCCCATCTCCTGAGAAAATTACAGTAGTATAATATAGTGATCCCTATAATGAACCATTGTAGCAACCTTCCATGGATTGGTGTCTTAGGGCAATGACTGAGTCCACTAATGTCTCTTCAGCCATAATATATCACCTATACATTGCTCTGGTAAAGGTCTAATGGGTCCATGCATATATGCTGTACTTGTGCTATCTCATGAAATGGAAGACGTGTATTGGAGTCAGGGGACTGGGGACTGGTTCCCTTTAAGTTGTGTCATGCTTCCTTGGGATTACTAATGTTAAAGAGGCTCACAAACCCTTTTTTTTTTAAGATGTCACCATCTATATTTGGATTTGATTGCCTCTTTTATTTTGTTGTATGTTTATCATTATTGTTTTTAGGTTTTTATCAGAATCTGTTAAATTTAAGAAACACAGATTATACAACTATCTAACTAGATATACAATGCTATCAAGACAATACTGAATGTGATAACAAAGTTACCAGGCTCCTGCCAAGATTCTCATGTCTTGAGGCACTTACTAGTCTTCCAAGATTTGGAGACAGCAAAATTTGGACTCCTTCAGCCCTGCTCCTCTCCTGTCCTGCTTTATATTTCTGACATCATGATGCCTCTTACCCTCACTCATAATCTTTCACTTTCACTAGTTTTGCAAGCTTACTGTCACTCATTTTCTCACTCCCACTTGTTCTGATCCTCTTTCCAGCTATCCCCCTTCCTCTCTCTACTATCTTTCCACATTTCTACTACAGTTTGCCATTTACAAAGGGCTAGTATATATTTGCAGTGCTGTACAGCTAAACAAAGACAGGCCCGCTTCAATGGAGCTTACAATCTAGTCAAGAAACATGACATTATCTATATTGACTCTTGTTTATATTTATTGTAGAAAAGTGGTTAGTTAAAAGCAGCCTCAAAAAGGATGAGTTTTTAGACTGGATGTGAATGTGGCTAGAGAGGGAGCCCTGCACATGACTCACAGTCTATTCTAGGCAAACAGTGCAGCTTGGTGAAAAGCACGGAGTCAGGAATTAGTGGAGGAGAAGGGTATAAAAAATAGTGACTTGCTTAATGAATGCAGTTCATGAGGAAGGGTGTAGAAGGAGACAAGTCAAGATATTTAGTATTGTGAGGAGATGCAGAGTGAATTCATTTGTAGGTACATAAGAGAAGCATGAACTGTATTTGGAAACAGAGGGGAAGCCAATGCACTGACTTGAAAAGAAGGGTTATATAGTCAGTCATAGTGTCTTTGAAGGAAGATAAGCAATACAGTTGAATTTTGAATAGACTGCAGTGAACAAAAGTGGTTCAGTGAAAGGCCCTTTAAAAGCAGGTTGCAGTAGTCAAAGCAAGAGGTGATATGTAAATGGACGAGCAGCATTGTAACAAGCTCATAAAGGAAGGGGCAAATTAAGAACATAAGAACATAAGAAGTTGCCATACAGGGTCAGACCAAGGGTTCATCAAGCACAGCATTCTGTTTTCAACAGTGGCTAATCCAGGTTACAAGTACCTGACCTGGAAAATACTCAAACATTAAATAGATACCATGTTACTAATGCCAGTAATAGCAGTGGCTATTTCCTAAGTCAATTTGATTAATAACCATTTATAGGAAATTATCCAAACCTTTTTTATACCCATCTACATTAAATGCCCTAACTACATCATCCAGGAATGAATTCTGAAGCTTAATTGTGTGTTGAGTTAAAATAATTTTCTCTGATTTGTTTTAAATGTGCTACTTATTAACTTCATGGAGTGCCCCATAGTCCTTCTGTTATCTGAAAGAATAAATAACCAATTCACATTTAGTTGTTCTAGTCCTCATGATTTTATAGACCTCTACCATATTCCAACTGTCTCTTCTCCAAGCTGAACAGCCCTAACCTCTTTATCCTTTCCTCATAGGAGAGCTGTTCCATTCACTTTATCATTTTGGCGCCCTTCTCTGAATCTTCTTCAATGCAACTATATCTTTTTTTAGATGCAACAACCAGAATTGTACACAGTACTCAAGGTGTGGTCTCACCATGGAGCGATACAGAGGCATTATGACATTCTCCATTTTATTCACTATTCCCACCCTATTTTAATTCCTAACATTCTGTTTGCTTTTTTGACCACCACAGCACACTGAGTCAACAATTTCAATATGACGCCTAGATGTCTATCCTGGGTGGTAACTCCTAACATGGAACCTAACATCATGTAACTACAGCAAGGGTTATTTTTCCCTATATGTATGGTAGCAATGATATATAGATATAAAGAAACAACATACTTTAGCAATGTTTTGGATAACAACATAAAACAAAAACAAAGACGGACAGACAGGTAAAAACAAGCGCTCTCACACAAGTGCTCATTCTATACAAAGCAAATGTAAACAAATCAGGAGCAGCTTGGGAAACACAAGACAAAGGCAATAACTCAGAGTTTGTAAGAACTTCTCCAACAGCAACAAACCTCCATGCTACTTAGAATAGTGTGTCTCACTCTCCCTCCCAAATGGCTCTATCAATGTTTGTTTTTAAATTGGGTGCTTTTCTAATGTGCTGTTTTCCTGCTGTATTTTGCAAATGGTAATACTTCAGATTACAGTACAATAAACTAGCAATATTTATTGTGCATTATTTAAAAAAGCAATCAAAAGTTTTATGCTAAGGAAAAGTTTATATTCACTATTTTGGGATAATTGCATATTTTTAATGTATACTAAGCTTTCTCAGCCTTCTACAATTTCATTCACTATAGAACACTGTTTATTGCACAGATCCTTTAGAAGGATAATGGATAAATGTATGCATTCAGTTTAAAAACTATATTCAATGATATAGCTTCAACTCTTGAACATCTGGTGAAAATAATTATTTTTTGAGAAAGAGCGAGATCAGATCCAACATTTCATTTTCTAATTCAGAAACTTCATTGTACGCAGTTCTGTGCTCCATGAATGAGGTAATGTTTTGCTTAATTAGAATAAACGACACATTTGATACTTTGTAATATGAGAACTAAGCTGTTTCCCCTCAGGGTGTTCTTGCTATGGTAATATAGCAATAGAGAAACAGCTGTAATAATTTCTCAAATACACTATTTGATGCATCCGATTTGAATGGTTATGAAAGAGTTAAACAAAGTCAAATCCTTAAGGCAGGATGCCACAGAGCAGGCATGGTAAAGGGCAGACAAACACATAATTTGCCTTAGAATTAATGAGCAATCACTAGTTTAATAGGAGCTTTAAACCAACCAATAAATGGTCTGAGAGAAAATAATGTGTAGAATTCAGTTAAATTGTGAGCAGGGTACAATCATAGCTCTGAGTACTGGAGTTTGATTTACCCTTATTCTGGACTGGGGAAATTTCCAACAGAAAAGGATTTGTGGCAAAATCAAAATAATTGTATCTTTTAAAAAATAAAGCATTGGGGGCTGGATTGTTGATAGTATTTGAGATGCATATGGCTCTGTTTGATGAAACATATGAGGCCTCTGTGAAAGTGTCTGGGTGAGTAGTAATATAAGTTCTCTTATTCAAAAAAGATGATGGCTAAGGAGCCCTGTGAACATAAACCATTAAATATTCCAAATCAAATCTAAGTATTTCTCATTTGATTCTCATTGAATTACCATTTCTCAAACTGCTTGTAATTTAAGAGTCACTATTGACCCCTCTCTTTCTCTGCATGATCACATAAAGACTGTTACCAATTCATCTTTTTACAAACTGCGCCTACTCTGCCACCTTAAACCTCTTCTGGAATACTCTGAATTTGCTCTGTTCTTCAGTCTCTGTTTTCCTCTGGTATAAATTACTGCAACTCTCTCTTAATAGGTCTCCCATTATATGCAACCCGTACCTTACAGATTATTCAAAACTCTGCAGCAAGACTTCTAACTGGCACTCCCATCTATGACCATTCTACTCCAGTTCTTGAAAGATTACACTGGCTCCCAGGCTCACACCACATACAGTACAAGCTTGCTATGATTATTCACTCATCTATATACAATATACCCTTCCCCTGGATCTCTTCGATCCTGAAAATACACACCCCTTCCCAGTCCCTCAGGTTGGCAAACCTAATGTTACTCGATGTTTCATCTCCGAAGCTGGCCCATCTTGTTGAAACCAGAGAGCGGGCCTTCTTCTCAGCAGGTCCCCTTCCTATGGAATAATCTGCAAAAGGAAGTGAGGTACCTCCACGAAAGAGCTTTTAAAAAAAAAAAAAAAGCATTAAAGACCCACCTCTTTAAAAACACTCTTCCAACATGAAGCAATAATTTATAATCCCCAACACTACTCCCTTCTGGAGTTCCTTTAGCCCCTTTGGTTTGCCTGTAAATCTTTTTTAAGGTTCTTATTACCCATGTTATTCCATGTTCGATTGTATTCATATTGTTTTAATTACTTAAGAGTTACTTTTATTAGCTAGTTGTTACTTTATGTGGGTTATTTCTATGTGTACCCATGTTATATTATGTTTGGGTTTTATTCATATTGTCAAATTACTTAACAGTTACTTTCATTAGCTATTTTATGTGTGTTCTTAATGTACCCCGTTCTGAATGTAAGAAGGGTGGGTAATACATGGTCTTAAATAAAATAAATAAAATCCATAAACATGAAGACATTGGGTGTTGTGACCTCTCATGAAAGTGTGTGGCTGGCAGCTAAGGAAACCTGAGAATATAAACTGCCTAATACTTCAGAACTAGAAAGCAATGGATAATAGGGAAGATGCTTAATTCATGCTTTCTTCATGTATAAGTCTGAAAACTTGTACATTATTTTATTGAGAAATGATCAAGATTGTTGCCTCTCTGGTGGTAGTAAAACAAGTGTCCCTTTATGGGGAACAACAGTAAAATATACAGAGGAATCTTGTAATTTGACATTTAAAGGTGAATTTGAAAGCCGTGTCCGCATCAAAATCGGGAGATGGCTGCACATATAGAGCTTACGTATGCCTGTCAGATTTTAAAAGCCGCGCAGATATGCGCATATGTTCTGCTGCATGAACATGTCACTCGATTTCAAAAAGCGGCATGGTCTGGATGGGGTCTGGGCATTTCAGGGTGGAGCAGCCGGGCACGCACCGAGGTCCAATGCCATTTATTCTAACTTCCGCTATTGACAAAGTGTAAGTCTAAATAAAACCACCAGTTCTAGGCATCGCAGAAGGATTTGAGGGGGTCTGATTTAATCAGGGGGAATGCAGGCTATTAAACCAGGGAGATCTTGAGGACCTAGCTTTACACTGAGGGCCGGATTTTAATTCACTTACGCGCGTGACGTGCTGTACGCGTGGCCGGGCCAATTTTCAAAGGGCCCGGCCACGCGTGTAAGTCCCAGAGTTAGTGAAAGGGGAGGCCTGGGGGGCTGGGCAGGGCGGTCCAAAGGGCGGGGCAGGGTATTGTAAGGGCAAGAATCTTCAAATATAAAAAGTGCCAGAAAATCAAAGGAGTTATGGGCTGAAAGTTGAGGGAACAATGCCTAATTTTATCATTAAGAAAAACAATAGCTGGGAGGCATCAAAGAAAACATATTTAACCCCCCTGGAACTTAATGACACATTTGCAAGGAAAATAAAGCCAGGAAAATAAATCCCAAATTCAAAACAGCCGGACACATTAACAAAAAAATAATTTCATCTTAGTCTGGGTTCCTTTGGACACATCTGGGAAATTACAAATCTTGTCCTAACAAAGAAGTATCTCTTATGAAAAAACAATTTTAAAACAAAGTCCCGATAAGTGCCCAAGGCAAAAGTGACAAGTAAAATAGAGGGCACAACAGCTTTATCTGTTGAACTTTCAAGAAAAGAAGAAAGATGGGAAGAATCAACAAGGCCAGCATCAGCCGAAATATCACTTGGTTGAAGAACCTTTGAATTCGCAGGGAGATAGTAAGCTTTGGAAATAGGTGGAAGCAGACGTTCCTTGTTAGATAAAATATCTGTGTAACATCTCCACAGGAGTAGTAAGCCTTTTTTTTAGGAAAATTAATAATCCTGATGTTTCGATGACGTATAACGTTTTCCAAATTTTCCAGCTTATTCTGCAGGATCAGATGGCCACCGAAATAGTTTCAATGGCATTTTGCAAGGCAACCCTCTTGATCTCCCAAGAGTCCACTTGCAAATTAACTTCAAATAACTGAGACAGGGAAGCTTGGAGTGAATTAGACAACTCGCACTGTTGTAAACAAACTGTGAAACCTGGTTAGAAAGATTGGCTATAGCTTCCCAGATTATGTACAGTGTAATATTAGGGGGTTTAACAAAAGGAGGAAAAAAGTTACCTCTTTAAAAAGTGTCCCAGCCATTGAAAAGGCAGAAGAGGAAAAAGCAGGCAGGAATTCAGCTCCCCCGACAAACCGGCCAACAGCTCCATGACTTACCAGCTCTGCACAGGCAACTCCCGACACCAAAGCAATCAGCAATATGGTATCATCAAGATGTGCGGGATCACAGCGATCACATCAGTGCCACTCGCGGGGGGAGGGGGGAAGGTTGAGGAGATACTCAGCACTGCTCTGAAGAAAAAGATGATTCAGAATCTGGGGCTGCTGGCAATAGAGCACTCCTCAACGGGCTGCCCAAAGACACTTCGACGGAGCTGGGGAGATCTTAGATCCAAAGAACATATTTGTCCATCTGGCCAACTGAAGACAGACCCTCCAACGTGTCCGGGAGTGCTCCAGCCTTGCCCTTCCTCTTACCCATGTTAAATAAAGGTAAGAATTTCAATAGGCAAAAAAAAAAAATAAAGGTAAGAGGTGAGTCGACGGAGCAGCAATCCTTAGGGCCAGATTTTCAAAAAGTTACGCGTGCTGGAACTATTTTAAAAAGGCCCGGCAGCACGCGTAAAGCCCCGGGACGAGTGTAAGTCCCAGGGCTTTACAAAAGGGGCGGGGAGTGGGCAGGGCAGTCTGGGGGCAGGGCGGGGGTGGGGAATGGGTGGGGCCAGAGGCCTGCAACACAGCGGCCATTGCTGCTGTGTTGAGGGATCGCGTGCTGGCAGGCTGCCAGCATGTGCAACTTGTGCCTGCACAGAGGCAGGCACAAACAGTAGGATTAAACTTTTGAGAGGGATTAGAGTAGGGCTAGGGGGGAGGGATCGGAGGAAGGCAGTGTGGCCTGGTGTGCGCAAGGTGCACAATTATGCACCCCCTTGCGTGCGCCGACCCCGGATTTTATAACATGCGTGCGCCTGCATGCTAGCTAATGAATGTTTTTTTAGAAATCCCTTCATATTGAATGGTCCATTTGGTTGGTTCAAGAGAGCTTTCAATCTCAGTTGCTGGCACTACATTATGGAATATTTTGTCTATGCAATTATGTTCTTTAAAACGTTTTTGTTTAATGCAGCTTTTGGCAAAGGTGGATCTTAGACAATTTTAAATTGTCAAGTGGCTTTTTGACAGGTAGCGCGAACCTGAAAGGGACATCATCATTCGATTCACAGTTCATCGTGGCATTTGGCAACAACTTCAAAGTTAAGTACCTGACTAACTTTAATTCAGCTAAGCCGATGCTAGCTTGACAAAACATCCCAAAGCAATCTATGATTAGAAACATTGCACACAGAAGCAATTCCAACTCTGTTAGGTTACCTGGTACATTATCCAAGAACCCAGTGCTATATGAAGGTTGCCTAACTTATACAGTAATAGCATTTTTATAAGTCCTTTGCACGGTGAGAAATATTATTGCTATTTGATTTGTTTTTCTCACTATTAGAGGTTTTTTCTATATATAGTACAGTCAGAGATACAAACAGCACAGTAGACAGTGATGATTTATGTGATTTGGAGTGACGAAAGGTACACAAAGATGAGATTTGTAGTTATTTCCAGCATTAAACCCCACAATAGCATGTGTTATGCTATTTCACGCAATGGTAAGCACCCCTCATTTTCATGAACTCAACCCAAACTCCATTTGACTACATTTTTCAAATTTGCATACGCATCTCACGATGCATTATTTATCACATGCGTTATGGCTTTATCGTGGGCGTTAGGACCCTAACGCCCATGATAACGCCCTAATGGGATTTGAAAAATGATCCTCATAGTTGGTTAAGTCTAAAAAAGCACTACTTATTTGGATAAGTCAGATACACAGACAAGTCTAACAGCCCTACATATCTGGCTATCAGATTTAGTGGATAAGTAGCATTTTAAGACTTATCAGGATAAACAGCGCTTTTTTAGACTTATTTGACTATATTACATACCCAGATAAGTTCAGAAAGTGCTACTTAGATGGACAAATAGCACTTTTCAGACTTATCTGGTTAAATGTTGCTACTTAGCTGGATAAATTGAAACTTGCTCAGCTTGTGGTTTTTACATACAAGAGCATGTTAATGTGCATATGTACTCTTATTTTATAACCTGCACTTATCATTCATGCACAGGCTATAAAATACTCCAGCAACATTGCACATGGCCATATATACGTTAATGGGTGCACACGAACAGTTTTAGAAGTTAACCTTCATGAGTGCGCATGAAACACATTTAATGCATGCTTTCAAAATAGCACAAGTTAGTACAAATGTCTCCAAATATAGGTTCTGACATACTAATCTTTTTACTCAGACAATGGTAAAAAAAAAAGCCTTAGTAAATCAGGCCCATAGTCTAAGGCACGTATCTCTATAGAAATCAATAACAAAATAGATTATTTAAAAAATTTAATTTTCAAACAGTCTGTGTACCAAAATGCATACATAAAAGAAAAAAGTATTTAATAAAAACCTGTACAAAGTTTCAGCTAATACCTTGTGCTTTTGTTTTTCTTTCCTTCATTCACAAAGGGGTTTATTTGAAAAATAGCAGACACGCATCCATGTGCCCACGGTTCCCAGTGCATGCACATGGACGTGACAATTTTATAACATGTGCGCGTTGCTGCACGCATGTTATAAAATACAATATCCACATGCACGTGCGCACCCGATTTTATAATTGGCGCACGCATGTGCGGGCGGGTGCCCTATTCACAAGAGCAGGAGAGGTACATTTTCAATTACTCGTATTGATGCGATCAGCCCTTTTCCCAGTTCCTTCCCAGTCTGCGCCAATTAAGAAGTAGAATAGAAGGGAACTTCCCTAACCCCTACCCTTATCTTCTTCCCTTTTCCCCTGTCCTCTCTGACCCCTAAACTATCCCTAACTAACCCCCTTTTTTTTTAATTTTAATACTTATTGCTCCTCCGGAGCAGAGCTATCTTCCATGCGCTGGCCAGCTGCTGGCGTGCGCTTTCCCAGGACAGCGCTGTCCTGGCCCGCCCAGATCACATCCCTCAACCTGCCTCTCTTACTTGGCCCAGCACGTCTGCATGTAATGTAGTTTATGCACGTGGCTGGGCCCTTTCCAAAATACACACGGTGCACACACACATAACGTCTGATTTTATGTGCCACACACATAACCTCTGATTTCACGCACCAAGGCTCTTCAAATTTGGGCAAAAGTATATAAAGTAGTATCTGTGAGTGAAATTATTTATGTAAGCTGGGTTGCAAAAGATGGCTGTTAGAGATGTGCATTTAGATAATCTGAAAGGAGAAATTAATATTTTTAGCTTGGAAAAGATATGGCTGAGGGGATATATGAGAGAGGTCTATAAAATAATAAGTGGAATGTAAATATTAATCAAAGTACAAAGACCAGGGGGACACACAATGAAGTTACTAGGAAATAGGATTGTGCATTTGTTTCAAATGAATTTCAAAAATGCAAAGAATGAAGACAATTTGTTTTATTCAGGGGGCCTGAAATGAATCAGGGGCCCCCAAATGAAATGAACCATATTCAATGCATTTGTTTTAAAGGAATGCATTGGGTCTAAACTTAGGCATGAGGCCGGGGCCTCACCTAATACAAGGGCAGATGCCCAAAGCAGGTGCCATGGCTTATGCCTAGGCCATGGCCCAAGTAGGGGGTCAATGCCTAGGCCAGAGCATGACACCAGGGTCACAGCTTAGGCCCAGCCCGATACCAGGGCCTCGGCCAAGAACAGAAAAAAGGTCTTACTTGATCTATCGGGTATCCAATGTCAAGGCCGGACCTCGGCTTGAACCCAGACCCAATGCTATGACCCAACATGGAGGCTGGGCCTGATGCCGGGGCCTCGCCTGTAGGTGTGGGTCCCAAGACCTGGGCCTTGGCCTAAGCCAAAGCCTGGACTTAGGCCCAATGCCATGACCTTGCCTGGAGTCCAGGTCCTGATGCAGGGGCCTATGCCTAGGTCGGCACCCATACACAGATTCGGACACAGGCCTGCCACTGCGACCTGGTGTAGAGGTTGGATCTTGATGCCTGGGCCTAGGTCTGAGCCCAGACCCAGGCCCACTATTACAACCCTGTCCAAAGGCCAGATCTTAAAGCCATGGCCTCTCCCAGACCCAACCCAGAAGCTGGGTGCTGACACCGGGACCTCGACCTAGGCTGGAGCCTGGACCCAACACTGACACTATGACCGAGCCTGGAGGATGGGTCCCTATGTTGAGGCCTCAGCCCAGACCTAGACCCAATGCTACAACCATACTTGGAGACTGAATCCTGATGCCTGGGCCTCAGCCTAAACTGGTGCACTGCACCCAGGCCCAACACCATGGAGGTTGGATCCCGATGCCAGAGCCTAGGCCAAAGTCTGTACCAGGATAACTGCAGTGACCCGGCACAGAGGCCGGGACCTGACACCTGGGCCTAGGCCTGAGCCCAGTTAAAGCCCACTGCCATGACTCAGCCCAGAAACTAGATCCTGACATTGGGTCCTCAGCCCCAATTCTGTGAACCCAACCCGGTGGCCAGGTCCTGACACATGGGCTTCAGCCTAGTCTGGAACCTGGACAAGGCTTCATGCCATGACTCAGCCAGAGGCCAGATCAGATGCTGGAGCCTTGGCATGGATCTGAGTCCAGACACCGTCAGGACCGAAAGAGGAGGAGTCTGGGCGACATCGGGGCAGACGTGGCGGAAAGACCCATTATCGCCGCCAGTAGCGCGCCCAATAGCGCCACCTTTCATGGTGGCGCTATTGGGTGCGAAAGCCGGCAGCAATAACACCGCAATCACTGCTGGCTTTCACAGGCCCACCCCCTCACTTACCTTTTTGCCACCAGCAAAGTTTCTGCCACATCTGCCCCGACAACGCCCCGACTCCTCCTCTTCCGGGGCCGACTCCACCCTGATTCTACCACGCTACGAAAATGACCCCCTAAGTTGGGTTATATGCAATTTTGAATAGCTGTTTTTTCAGCTCACATTTAAATATCTTCCTTTCTGATATTAGACATGTCTCAGGTAGAGAATTCCAAATCTTTGGGCCCCCTATGGAAAATGCATGATCTCTTCCTTGTGTCAGATGTATACCCTGTATTGTAGGCACAGTCAATAGTTCTTTATTTTGAGATCTTAGTGTCGCTGAGGAGTATTTGTAGTGTCATGCCTATCAGCACAGTGTTACTAGAGTGGTTGATTTTGAATATTACCAGTAATATTTATAATAGATTTGGGATTGTACTAGTAGCCAGTGCAGAGGTATTAGTGAGGAAGTGATGTGATCAAATTTCCTTGTTCGTAATAAAAGTCTTTGAGGCATTTTGCAATAATTGTAATGTTTTTAAAAGACCTGCCGGAAGGCTGAGTAGTAGGGAGTTACAGTAGTCTATGTTTGAGAATATTAGAGTTTGCAAAACAGTACGGAAGTCCTTGATAGTTAGTAAAGATTTCAACCGATGTAATAATCACATCTTGGCATAGCCTGCATTAATTATTTTATTTATGTGTGTTTTCATAGAAAGATTTTCATCTATCTGGATACCTAAGTCCAGTACTTGGTCTGAGGGAGTAATGTGAAAATTACCCAGGTGAAGAGGCAGAGGTTTAACTATAGAAGGATTTCTACTTAAGCAAATGCATTTCAGTTTTTTTAGTGTTTAATAAGAACATAAGAACATAAGAAATTGCCATGCTGGGTCAGACCAAGGGTCCATCAAGCACAGCATCCTGTTTCCAACAGAGGCCAAAACCAGGACATAAGAACCTGGTAATTACCCAAACACTAAGAAGAACCCATGCTACTGATGCAATTAATAGCAGTCTTTTTTGAACCCAGCTACACTAACTGCACTAACCACTTCCTCTGGCAACAAATTCCAGAGCTTTATTGTGCGTTGAGTGAAAAAGAATTTTCTCCGATTAGTCTTAAATGTGCTACTTGCTAACTTCATGGAATGCCCCCTAGTCCTTCTATTATTCGAAAGTGTAAATAACCGAGTCACATCTACTCGTTCAAGACCTCTCATGATCTTAAAGACCTCTATCATATCCCCCCTCAGCCGTTTCTTCTCCAAGCTGAACAGCCCTAACTTCTTCAGCCCTAACTTCTTCAGCCTTTCCTCATAGGGGAGCTGTTTCATCCATTTTATCATTTTGGTTGCCCTTCTCTGTACCTTCTCCATTGCAACTATATCTTTTTTGAGATGCGGCGACCAGAATTGTACACAGTATTCAAGGTGCAGTCTCACCATGGAGCGATACAGAGGCATTATGACATTTTCCGTTCTATTAACCATTCCCTCCTAATAATTCCTAACATTCTGCTTGCTTTTTTGACTGCTGCAGCACACTGAGCCGACGATTTTAAAGTATTATCCACTATGATGCATAGATATTTTTCCTTAAAATGTTAGTTTAAGTTGAGATAGTTCTTACTGTATTGCTTTCATATAGGTTGAGAGTATCAATGCCATTATTTCAAATGATTTGGAGAATGGGATGTAAAACTATATGTCATCAGCATACAAGAAGAAAGTAATTCCTAAACCCGCAAGTAATTTACACAGAGGGAACATATAAATATTGAATAGATACAAATGTACCATGAATCTAATTATAAATGTAATTGTAATCCATCTTGAGACCACCTTGGTAAAGAATGAACATTAAATGCTTATCAATACATAAATAAATAAATATACTGCATTTGTGATGCATTTATGTATTGGTCACTCTGAAGTGAAACTCTCCGAAAAACAAATTAATAAGTACATAAACAGTGCTAATGCTGGGTCAGACCAATGGTGTATCAAGTCCAGCATCCTGTCTCCAAAAGTTCCCAGTCCAGGCCACTTGAGATACAAGTCAGATCCCATATAGGGAGGTGAAGTTACCTAAGGCTATCTGGATAAATAATAGTGAATGTACTCACCTCTTTGAAACTTATCCATATCTTTTTTCATTTCCAGGTATATTACTAGACTTCACCACATTCTATGGCAGCAAATTCTATAATTTTATGTGCTGATTGAAAAAATATTTTCTAGAAATATTTTTAAATCTGCTACTAGTTAGTTTCTGTAGTCCTATTTGGGAAGAGTAAATAAACACTCCCTATCAACTGGTTCCACACAAGTCAGGATTTGTAAGTCTCTGTCATATCTCCTTTTAGCCATCTTTTCTCCATGCTAAAGAACCCTAACTTGCCTAGCTTTTCTTTTTATTTTTCAATCCACTTAATCACTTTTGTAGTTCTTCTCTATACCTTTTCTAGTTCTTATATATTTTCTTTGAGATGTGGTGACCACAATTGCCCATAATTCTTGAGGTGCTGTTCTCCTTTCCATATAATTCCTAGAATTCTGTTTGTTTCTTTTGCCCACAGACTCATGCTGAACTTAGAATTTCAAAGTATTGCCCACAATGGTTCCTATATCCATTTGTTGAATAGTAGGTCCCAGTTTGGAATTCATCAATGTGTAATTATTGTTTGCATTATTTTTCCCTATATGCATCATTTTGCATTTGTCCACATACAATTTCATCTGCCATTTAGATGTCCAGTGCCCCCGTTAGCTTGAGTTTTGACCTTAGGGATCCATATAACTAACAGATAGATTCCAAGCGACATACTGAAAATAAAATACTTTTCTCTTCATTTGCTGTCTAGGTACTTTTCTTCCTAATTGCATTGTCCATATATTTTTTCTGCATAAGAAAGCTAAGAAAGCAATTTTCTACAGTGTATATAATGTAGCATAACAAGTAGATGCACCTAAGGAAACACCTATATTTTATCAACTGTGCAGTCTATAAAATACTGCATATCTCTGCCCTGACATGCATATGTTTCAATATGCACACATTTTTTGTTAATTGCAGGATTCACAAAGTTTGTTAACCTGTTTTATAAAATCTGCACATAGGGGCAGATTTTAAAAAGTTGTTCAACTTGAGAATTTTCTAGAGGAGATTCCCATGATATAGGAAAATTTGGGTTTTAGAAAAACCATAATACTGAGCTATTATTGTTGTCCTTCACTGATAAGTTAAATCAAATTCTGGATCAGAATCATTCAGGTGTTTTATTAATTTACTTGATATACCACAATTCCATGGATACCAAAGTAGTTAAAGACAAAAAACCCCCCAAAGTTTTCAAAGATAAATTTAAAAATGATAAAAACTTAAAATCTTTCCATATAATTTAAAAGACTAAAAGAAATAGGTCTCCAGAACAGCAGAGAAAAAAAAAATAAATCAGTCATATACATGGATCAAAAGCCAGGCCTTAAGACTTTTTGTGGAATTTTAAGTTAAATTTTATTTTATTTAAGGTGAAGACAATTTCAAAAAGTGGAAACAATAAAACTAAATGCTGTATTACAAGTGTGGTCCAATTTTATCTTACTAGGAGAAGGAATCACCAATAAGTCCACCTGAGAGCAGTGAAGGAAAAAAATGTTTTTAATAGAAACAGATCAGCCTAATAATCGGGCCAACCACTGCACAAAATTATATGCACCAACATAAGAATTTTAAAACTGTTCCTTGTAGAGATGGACAACCAATGCAATTGCATCAACAGTGGCATATCTGAGTCATATATCTTTGCCACAAATATCAACTTGGCAACTGTATTTTTGAATCAGTTGCAACCTTCTGAAAAGGCTCACGGTAATACCTTGATATATGGCATTACAATAATCAAATCACAAAAGTATTAGAGAATATACTAGGAATTTTAAGTCTTTATTGGCTAAAAAGGCCCTTATATGACACAGAAATTGCAGATGAAAATAACAAGAGCAAACAATATCAGACATGTGATACCTCATATCAAAGGGATCAAGTTTAACTCCCAAAATAGTGATAACATTTTTTGGGTGGATTGTAAAGCTTGAAATCATAGGGAACTTATTCAATGGACAATTGGATCTTCCTTCCGAAGCTTCTGTTTTGGAGGGCTTGAGTTTTAATTTATGTTTATCTAGCCAACTAGCAATTAGGGCTAACCGTTATTATATCACTCCAATCACAGAGACCAAATAGTCTCTAAATGCTACAAGATGAATGCTGTATGTGTAGATATTGTATAACAACTGATCCCTTGCTCCTGAATCATAGTGGTCAAAAGCTCCAAAAATAAATTGAAGAGATCAGGGGCCAATATAAATTCCTGTGGAACACTGCATGAAAATGATTTTAGGGTATAATCTGATTCCAAGTCACTTTAATAATTCTGTTAGACATGAAAAAAAAAATTCAGGACCATTTACTCCAATCACAGATTTTGCAAATGATGCAATAACTGATTAACAAAATCAAAAGCAGAGGGCATATCAAAGGAAATAAGTGCTTTTTTTCTCAAGTCTGCCCTTATAATAACTCAGCCTTATATTATCCCTGAGCTGTCTTTTGTTGGTACTTTTAGATGGCTCTGCTTAGACTGAGAGCAAAAATGAGTAGTGTTTACATTCAGAATATTTAAATGGTTTCTTTTTGATCATGCAAAATAAATTACATTCAGGATATTTAAAAACTTTCACTTAGATTGAGTGCAATAACATTCTGAACAATTAATATTTTTCTCTTTGAGTTTTGTATTACAATTAGGACACTCATGGTTTCTTTCTATGAAATTGATTTGGATATTAAGATAATATTTCTCATTCTTCGAATCTATTTCACAAGCATTTAAGAGGTTTTCTTTGTTTAAGAAGTGATTTAGCATTTAACTCATTCGGTTTGATAGCAAGTGTTATGTTTAGATTAATTTAATGTTATCTTACTGGTTAAAGTTGTTCTGCTTCTGGAACCTTGGAAAATTGACTCAGAGATAGCTTCCTGATTTGTGCTGTTGGTTTCAACTTCTTGTAGTTTTGCATAAAGGGGTGCAGAAAGAGGGCTGCCCTTTGGCACAATGTTTTGGAGCTACTCTATGGTGCCAGGCAATGAACTTCCTTCTGTTTCCAATTCCTTACTTGTATCTCTACTATCTTTAGTCCCTCCCTTGGGCTTTCAGGAGTCTCCTCCAATACTTGTCAAAAGTCCCTGGTGGTCCAGCGGGGGTCTTGGAGCGATCTCTTGCACTCAGGCCGTCGGCTGCCAGTATTCAAAATGGCGCCGATAGTCTTTGCCCTTACTATGTCATAGGGGCTACTGGTGCCATTGGTTGGCACCTGTCACATGGTAGGAGCACAAGATGGCGCCGGCCATCCATTGCTCCTACCATGTGACAGGGACCAACCAATGGCACTGGTAGCCCCTGCGACATCGTAAGGGCAAAGGGCATTGGCGCCATTTTGATTTGTGGTAGGCCCGACGGCCCAAGAGGGCAACATCGCTTGTTCAGCGGCGGTCCGGGGGTTCCGGACTGCCGCTGAATGACCTCCTGCAGTCGATCTCCTGCCGGCGCCATTTTCCGTACGGAAAACGATTCGCGGCAGGAGATCGCTCCCGGACCCCCACTGGACCCCCAGGGACTTTTGGCCAGCTTGGGGGGGCCTCCTGACCCCCACAAGACTTGCCAAAAGTCCAGCAGGGGTCCAGAACGACCTCCTGCAGTCGAATCGTGTTGGTCTATGGCCGCCGCCATTTTGCGGCCGCCATTTTGCAAAATGGTGCCGGCTGAAGACAACACAATTCAATTGCAGGAGCCCGTTCCGGACCGCCGCTGGACCCCCAGGTAATGTAAGGCATTTGGGGGGGGGGGTTCGGGAGGGTGGGGGATTTAATTTAAAGGGTAGGGGGTGGGTTTTAGGGGGTTTTAGTGTGCCGGTTTTCCTGCCATTGGTTTAGGGCAAGTAAGTACTTCCCTCCCAAAGTTGATGAAGTATTAAGGCATTTGGGGTGGGGGATTTAATTTAAAGGGTCGGGGGTGGGTTTTAGGGGGTTTTAGTGTGCCGGCTCACGATTTTAACGATTTTCACGATATTTTAAACACCCAAACGGCAACAATACGATTCCCTCCCCCTCCCAGCCAAAATCGATCGTTAAGACGTTCGAGGACACGATTCACATCTCTAATGGAAAGTTCTGAGGGCACAGGAAGAGAAGATCAGAAGCACAAAGATTATGGAGTCCTAACTTTTCTACTACATTTTTCTGCTTTACACATTTTTGATTTGAGATGTCATTTGAGATAACATTTTGGATGTCATGATATCATAAAAAGGAGCTGAGTGCTTTAGTTATAACTACCACAACAGCTCTAGCTTGGACCTTTTTACTTCTCTGTGATTATATTCTTTTATATTACTCTTACGTCTAATAACTTCTGTCATTCCATGGATAGGAAAACTGGTTTGGATCCAATTGAATCCCAAATGAAGCAAAACTATTATGAAAATCTGAGTCAAGCTCAGAGATATTCTACTAAATTGTATCAAGTAGCTCCTGCCAGAAAATCATAAATTGTCATCTAAAAATATTTTTTTTAATTATAAATTACATTAGATATCCTTATTTGCATAAATAGACAAAAGAACATGTGTGTATGTCATATGTTCTAAATGCATTGTTTTTTTGTCCACTTAGCACACACATTTGCTTTCTTTCTGCTGTCAGGATTAGATTTGACCTTTACAGAGACTAAACAGCTTCTGGCCTGGATGGATCAAACTCCATTTATGTTTCATCATGTACTTCATCCCATGTTACATATTTTTGTCACTTGGCACTCGTATATTTTACCATCCTGATATTATAAAAACCCAAAGGGGGAAAAAAAAAGCCTAATAATAACTCCTCTGCTTAAAGTTGGCAAGATGGATCAGTCTTGATTCATTGAATGAATGGGGCTCTGCAATTTCTTCTGTAATACTAGCCATGCTGCTACTACAAGCAGCTGCAGTTCCCGTTTCTGTCTCAGGGGGATTTAGTAACCACCCACAATACTTGGGAGGAATTCTGTAGGACAAGCTGCAGGTGCAGCTGTGGATATTTTCATTTTATACTTCCTTCTTGCAATTCAGCACATTCATACTCCATGTGGTATACTTATATTTCCCCTAGAAGACCAAAGCCAGATGCTATAAATAAGAAAAAAAAAATCTGGTGATTCTGTTTTGTTTCTGTTCTTGGCAATTTATACTTAAACAATGCAAAATTCTTACAACCATTTTACTTTCTGAAGGTAATAATAAAAAAAAAAAGTAATGGCTTTATTAAGAGGAGGAAATTGTATTGATATTAAATTGATTTTGGAATATAGGACCTTAAAGGTTCTGTTTCCAACTCTAATTATTCTCATAATTGAATATTTTGTAAGAAAGAACAAACACATAAATGAACTTTCTCTGACTTAGCTCAGATCCAGCTTTGGATCTGTGAATATGTCTGACATTCAGATTTCCTGGATTAGTTTAGAGTTTTGCAAGAATTTCCTGATTCAGAATATTTGATTCATAGTGTTAGGGTTTGAGGTGTTGGAGTGGATTCTTGGGTACTGCAGAGATGGCCACTCCCACGGAGAGGAGCCCTGTGACGAACCGCAGTACTAGGCTAGACTCTATACACACAGACACAGAGAAGTTGTATTTATTAGGGATGTGAATCGTTTTCCATATCGTCTTAACGATAGAAATCGTGTGGCAGGGCAAGAAAATCGTCTTAGGCACGATTTTTTAGTTAAAAAATCGTTAAAAATCGTTTTTTCCGATTAGTGCGCACTAACTCGAGTTAGTGCGCACTAACGGGAGTTAGTGCGCACTAACTGGGAGTTAGTGCGCACTAACTGAAAATGATACAATTTGACACTTTTCAGGTCAGTTAAGGTCAGTTTAGGAATGAATATGTATTCCTATTGGCTGCCCTCTTATTTATTCATGTTACCAAGTTTCCTACTGACAGTATATGGGGGATGGGAAATGGAAACAGTTGGTAGCTTGACAAAACAAGTAATGTGATCAGTCAATGTGACTAGAACTTGTGCCCTAACCCTGATACCAGGGGTATTGTGATCTTCCTGCACACAGTGCCCTATCCCTATTAATACCAGGAGTGTTGTGATCTTCCTGCACACAGTGCCCTATCCCTAATACCAGGGGTGTTGTGATCTTCCTGCACACAGCCTCTCACTAGTAATGCAGGGAGGGAGCTGTCTCAGACTTCACCATCCACCCCCCCCCCTCACCCACACACCATTCACTAGCTGGGACATGGGGGAAGTCAGGAGTGAGGGTCAGGCAGCTCCCCCCTGTCTGTGAAGCCAGCCTCTCACTAGTAATGCAGGGAGGGAGCTGTCTCAGACTTCACCATCCTCCCCCCCCCCCTCACCCACACACCATTCACTAGCTGGGACATGGGGGAAGTCAGGAGTGAGGGTCAGGCAGCTCCCCCCTGTCTGTGAAGCCAGCCTCTCACTAGTAATGCAGGGAGGGAGCTGTCTCAGACTTCACCATCCTCCCCCCCCCCCCTCACCCACACACCATTCACTAGCTGGGACATGGGGGAAGTCAGGAGTGAGGGTCAGGCAGCTCCCCCCTGTCTGTGAAGCCAGCCTCTCACTAGTAATGCAGGGAGGGAGCTGTCTCAGACTTCACCATCCTCCCCCCCCCCCCTCACCCACACACCATTCACTAGCTGGGACATGGGGGAAGTCAGGAGTGAGGGTCAGGCAGCTCCCCCCTGTCTGTGAAGCCAGCCTCTCACTAGTAATGCAGGGAGGGAGCTGTCTCAGACTGGTATCAGGGTTAGGGCACTGTGTGCAGGAACATCGCAACACTCCTGGTATTAATAGGGATAGGGCACTGTAAGAGATGACTGTAGTAGATTGAATAAAGATCTGATGTTTCTGCTCTCCTCACACCAAACAAAAACAACACACAAGCAGAGAAGCCCTTCTTACAAAGCTGAGCTAGTGAGTTAAGTAGGAGGAAAAGTAAACATACTGGTGCCAGTGTGGCTACTTAAAAAATACACTTACCAACAATCAATTACATATATTTGAACTGTGTACAGTTCCAGCCAGGACCACCTTTCTAAAATGCACAGTGATTGGCAAATTCAACATGCACTAGCATTTCAGGTGCCTGCTAACAAAAATAATAAACAAACAAGTTCTAGTCACGTGAGTGCTGATCATTACATTACTTTTTTTGTCAAGCTTCCAACTGTTTCCATTTCACATCCCCCCAACCATATTGGTAACATCAATAGATAAGAGCACAGCCAGCCAATAGGAATACATACATACATATTCATTCCTAAGTGACCTTTACTGACCTGGGAAGTGTGAACACTTTGTTTCATTTTCTGTTGGTGTTCGTTAGTTTCCAGTTCCATTTCCCATCCCCCCAACCATCCCATCCCCCCCAACCATCACCTCAGTGGTAACCTTGGTAACATCAATAGATAAGAGGGCAGCCAGCCAATAGGAACACATATTCATTCCTAACTGACCTTCAGTGACCTGGAAAGTGTTTATTTGTATCATTTTCAGTTAGTGCGCACTAACACGATTTAACGATTTTTAACGATAAATCGTTAGAATTTCTATTGTATCGTGTTCTATAACGATTTAAGACGATATAAACATTATCGGACGATAATTTTAATCGTTGAAAAACGATTCACATCCCTAGTATTTATTGTACAGCTCTATGGTACTGCCCGGGGAGCGGGCAGCAGTGAAGTAGTCCAGTGAAGTAGTCCAAGGGTCCTCAGCAGAGGAGACCAGTCTCACACTTGAGTAGATGATAGGCAGCGCCGCATAGCAGGAACAGGTCCCGGATGTAGACCGAGTGCTGAGGCTAAAGATGAGACAGACTGAAAGGGTTAGTACTCACTGAAGCAGAAAGCTGTATTGTTGAAGGTCCTGGCAGACAGAAGTAGTTCAGTGGCAGGCACCAGATAACAGAGAGCAGGCCCTCGAGGAGCAAGTACCGAGCATCCCAAGATAGGTACCTGAAATGGAGCAGAAGGGCCCCCGAGGAGCGGGTACCCAGGTTAGTGGAGACATACCCCGAAGGGCAGAGAGAGCTTCCTGCAGCAGCTGGGAAGTGACAGAGCAGCTTAGTCTGGAGGCAGTCCAATCCAATCCTTGTTAACTCAGGGGGTCATTTATCAAAATGCGCTAAGGCGTTTTCACATGCATTAAGGGCTTATCGCATGCAAAAAGCCCTGTGGCCCACCTAGTAACTCGAGGTGGCATTTAGGTATTAGTGTAGGGGGTTAGGGGCCGCTTTGACATTCAACGTGAGACGTACGAACAGAACAGTGGTCTCTTGTGAAGATTTGATGACCTACGGAGAGAGGAAACTCACCCAAAAATGATATTTGGGCAATGTTCTCTCCACCTAGCTTGATGTTACCCAGGTAGAGAGTCCATCAAGCTAGGTGGAGAGAACCTAGTTTATAGCAGCTTACCTCACATAAATGCATATCTTTTGAGATATGCATGCGCACCCTAGGAGGCCCTCAGGAAAATCATGGCAAACACCGTCGCTATTGCTGATCCGGGGACGCAGGAGAGAGCGGCATGAAGATGCGGCAGCAGCCCTCTTTCCAAGGCTTGAGGAGAGAGAAGGAAGAAAGGTGAGGCACAGAGGTCGAAGCCTTCTGAGACCGACGAATGCAACACATAGTACATCTCCTAGTTCCTCAATATAAGTTCAAACCTATAAACCAAACATCATTCTTAAAGATCTGAACCATAAAAAATAAGAAATTGGCCATGAAAGTCTCAAAAGATATGCATTTATGTGAGGTAAGCTGCTATAGACTAGGATTAATCCAGTCTGATATACAACTTCTCCAAAGTCAACTCTTAAAGGGAAATTTTAAGGCCCGCGAGCAGGCATCCATTCTGCGTGGTTCCCGACGTGTGCACAGATGCACCGATTTTATGACATAGAGAAACATAGAAACATAGAAATGACGGCAGAAGAAGACCAAGCGGCCCATCCAGTCTGCCCAGCAAGCTTTCACACTTATTTTTCTCATACTTATATTACTCTGACCACTGAGGTCAGGGCCCTTATTGGTAACTTCCCGGTTCCAATTTCCTTCCACCCCCACCCTTGTCGCAGAGAGCAGGACTGGAGCCGCACCAAAGTGAAGTATCAAGCCTAATTGGTTAGGGGCAGTAATCGCTGCAATAAGCAAGCTACTCCCACGCTCATTTGTTTACCTAGCCTGTGCAATTTAGTCCTTGTTGGTTGTTGTCTGAATATAAATCCTCTTTTCTTCATTCCCCGTGTGATGTGTGCACCAACTTGCTACCCGTGCATATGTTCGCCCAATTTTATATCAGCGCATGTGTGCATGAATGCTGACTCGGGTGTAAGGGGGGAGCAAATTTACATCATGCTGGCAGTGACCGACTATATCTTTTCCCAGTTCCCTCCCAGTACACTCCAATAAAGTTATCCATCTAAATGGCACAAGTGGCATATTCAACCATTTATCTGCTCAGTTATAGCTGGATAAGTACTTATTCAGCTATAATTTAGCTGGATATAAAAGGGGCATTTCAGAGGTGTTCTGGGGAGTAGCTAGGTTAGCTGAATAACTTTAGATCTCCTTTAGAACAGATCTAAAGTTAACTGGACTCGTGAGCCTGGATAATGCCCTTATGCACAGAATGAGTAGTCCTGCCCGCACCCTTTCCATCCCTCCAGACCCTCTCCCCTCATGTCACCCCCATACAAAAAAAAAAGCCCATGCTGGAAGCAAGGTCTCAACTCACCTGCTCCTGGCGATCCAGTGCTGCTTCTGTCTAGCAGTGGAAATGTAATCTACCAATACGGGGAATTTTAAATCCTCAGCACACGCCAATGCCAGCAGATACACATGTAGCCTGGGCGGCACGCTGAGCGCATTTTCAGAGCAGCCCGGCCACATGCATATATCCTGGTACACATGGAAGTGCTGGGTTTTTGAAAAGGGGCAGGCTGTCCCTCCCAGTGAAGCACATGCTGGCCGGCTGCTAGTGTGCTGAATTTACTTCTCCTCAGAGCAGGTAAGTTCAAAAACAAAAAAATATAGCTGGGTTAGGGTGGATTTAGGGGTTGGGGAGGAGAGGGGAAAAGGGGAAAAGAGGGGAAGGATAGATAGAGTGTTAGGGAACTGGCCAAAGGCCCAATCACATTGCCGCACGTATAATGAACCCCCCCTCCCCCCACTTGCGTGCGCAAGTCAGCACCCATGTGTCCGAGCACGCCGATATAAAATAGGGCACGCGGGTAGCCGATTTTATAACATGTGCACAGCGTCGCGAGCATGTTATAAAATCAGTGTGTCCTTATGCAAGCTGGGAGCCGCACACAAATGGTTGCTTATGTACTGCATTGAAAATTTACCCCCATAGTGTACACTTTCAGCTACAAAAACATAAAAACATAAGATATTGCCATGCTGGGTCAGACCAAGGGTCCATCAAGCCCAGCATCCTGTTTCCAACAGAGACCAAAACCAGGCCATAAGAACCTGGCAAGTATTCAAACATCAAGAAGATCCCATGCTACTGATGCAATTAATAGCAGTGGCTGTTATCTATTTATTTTATTTATTTAAAACTTTTTATATACCGGCATTCGTAGGACACATCATGTCAGTTCACAAGTAACTGAGAAAGGAAATTACAATGAACGAGGATGAAAGGCTAACTGGGAAATAATTGGATAATATACGAAACTGGATAACATGAAAGTATAGGAGAGTGGGGGGGTCCCGGCGCGATCTCCCGCGATCTCCTGCTCTCGGGCCACGGCTGCATTTATAGAAATGGCGCCGGTGGCCCTTTGCCCTTACCATATGACAGGGCAAAGGTAGCGCCGGCGCCATTTTGAATATTGGCAATACGGAGTGCAGGAGGTCGCTCCCGGACCCCCACTGGACTTTTGGCAAGTCTTGTGGGGGCCAGGAGGCCCCACCAAGCTGGCCAAAAGTCCCTGGGGGTCCAGCGGGGGTCCTGGAGCATTCTCCTGCACTCGTGATGTCGGGTGACAGGAACCAAAATGGCACCGGCGCTACCTTTGCCCTGTCATATGGTAAGGGCAAAGGGCCACCGGTGCCATTTCTATTAACGCAGCCGTGGCCCGAGAGCGGGAGATCGCACCGGGACCCCCCCACTGGACCCCAGGTAATTTAAAACATTTTGGGGGGGTTCGGGAGGGTGGGGGATTTGTTTTAAAGGGTCGGGGTGGGTTTTAGGGTTGTTTTGGTGTGCCGGTTTTCCCGCCCTCCCCCGATTTACGATTTTTTACGATTTAAAAAAAAAAAAAAAACACAACATGACGATCAGATTTCTCTCCCCCCCCCCGCCAAAATCGATCATTAAGACGATCGATCACATGATTCACATCCCTATTATGTAGCATACAGCAGGCTAGAAAGATCTCACACACTTTAGGGGGGTCTGTAAAGAAGGCATCCTCCAAATCTTTCCAGACAGCAGAAGAATGCTTTAAGTAAGCCAAAGGTTCTCTCTATGACAGCCCTGGTCTTATGGTGTGCCTTGTTCTAGTGACACTCAGCTGCAGTTGCTGGGGGTGGCAATGGGGATCATGAGCCAGGTTTTCAGTGGTTAGCCTAGCCTCTATCAACTGTAGAAGACACAGAAAATCAGGGTTATGTATACCTTCTGGGTTTGAGAGTAGGACAGCACACAGGGCTAGTTTAGAGGAGCCCTGCAATGGCAACCTAAATATAAATATAAGGATGACAAAAGTAAGTAGGGAAATGGGTATATATGTTAGAAGTGGTGGGTGTCTTCCTACCTAGAACCCATCCCCCAGTGATGTGTCCTTGCTGGAAGTGGTCATGAAATTTTGATTATGAGAGAATGTAGGTATCGTGAGTGGATCCTGGAAAGCGGGGCACCACATTCATGATGATGCCCTTGGCATTGCAGACTACTTGCATGTTTAGGGAATGGAATCCCTTATGGTTCCAGTACATGGTCTTGTCTCCTCCTCGTGCCCTTATGGGCATTTGAGTATAATCTATAGCTCTCAAGACTGAAGGGTAGCATGCAATTTGATAGAAATCAGTCATTATTTGTTGTTGTTCCTGTCTTCTGGAGGGGAAGGAGATAAACCTTTGTGTTTTCCTGAGCAAGGCAGCCAGGACCTGTTTTAGACACCTTGAGGTGGCAGGCTGAATGATTCTGTTGCATCTGCTGTCGGTCGCAGATGGCTGCGACTGCTCTGCCTCACCTCTCTTCTACCCTTTTCCTCCTGCCTTGGAAAGATGGCTGCCTCCGCTGCTGTTTGCCGAAACCCTCGGCGTCTGAGCCAGCATGGGCATCCCCGTCCGCCATGCTTCTTCCTGAAAGTCTCCTAGGGCATGCGCGCACATGCTGCCTACGTTTATGAATATGTCATGGCAGGAACCTCGGGGGCGGCCCCACCGCAGGATGTCAGTACCTCCAGGTATTTAAACCTCCGCTCCTCTCCAATTCAACGAGCTAGCAAGGACTTAGGTTTTGCTACTCTGACCACTTCTAAGCTGCTCACTTGGATTCCTCACTACCCTCCGGGGTATATCACTCCTACAGAAGCTCTGGGTACCCACTCTTTGGGGGCCTCTTGCTTCTAATCGCCCTCCGGGGTTAATCTGCCTAACCTTAAGGACACCCGCTCCTCGGGGGTTCTGTCTGCTTTCTTTCAGGAACCCTCGACTCTCCTAGGGAGGGCCTAATCTGCTCAGGGTATCTTTCACCTCGGACCTCGGGTCCCTTTTTCTTCAACTACCAAAGGACGTTATCAGCACTGCTACTCTCTGAGTATCACTATGCTCCAGCTCTCCTCATTCCACCCTTCAGGTTCATGGCTTATCCCGTGCTGCGGAACTCTACCGGATCTTTGCTACATCTGGGTGAGACCATCTTCTACACTGTCTGAGCTTACTGTGTTATCGCTGATCTACAGTACTGCCAATTCCTTGGGCAAGATTCAACTCTTCAACAGCAGTATAATAAAGCTTTCTTTCCTAAGTGTCTGCTTACTAGAGTCTAGCCAATAGTTGTGGTTTCCCATGGGGCCCCTCCCCATGGGAGGAGTCATCACCACTTTGACCAAGAGTCCACAATATGCCACAAACCCAACAGATTTCATATGCGATTCCTAAAGGGGTTTGGAAGGTGCTGGTAGCAAAAAAGGCCATGGCGGTAGTCACCTTGATGTATACTGGCAAGGCATGGCCCCTTTGGGTGGTAGGTTGCAGTTCAGGCTCTAACAGTTGACACAGGTACAGTATGGTTTCCTTGTTAAATCTGAACCTGTGCATTACTTCCTTCTCAGATAGATCCAGAAAATGTGTCCAAGTCCAGTAAAGTCTGTGTAAGGAGTAACTCCTCCTCTGCATTCTTCTTCTCCTCTCTCTTTCTCTTCTGAGATGTATAGATCTGAGTATCCATGCAGCTATTATAATCATAATATTGAACAGAAACACAAACTATGAATATCTCCCTCAATACCTATTGAAACAACACTTATTTCTCACCTCCAGTTCCTGTGCATACATGAACATTTCTTTCCATACCTTAGTCCTTTCAAACCCACATTCAGTGCCCACTCTCCCGGCATGCGCACAGGCCACTTTCCTGTGCCCGCGATTCAGGGGGGAAGATCATGAAATTAGGGCCCGCGGTAAAAAGAGGCGCTAGGGACACTAGCGCGTCCCTAGCGCCTCCTTTTTGATAGGAGAGGCAGCTGTCAGCGGGTTTGACAGCCGACACTCAATTTTTCCGGCGTCGGTTCTCGAGCCCGCTGACAGCTACGGGTTCAGAAAATGGACACCAGCTAAATTGAGCATCCGTCTTCTGACCTGCGGGCCGCCGGCTGATTTAAATTGTTTTATTTTTGACTTTTTTTTTACTGTATAAGGGGTAAAGCTAGGCATCGAAAACGCGTGTCCAAATCCGGGCTAAAAGTGCGCTCCACCAGAGCGCATCTTGCATCCACCAGAGCGCATCCTGCATCCAGTGACCCAGAGCGAGGAGCCAAACCAACAGAAAACACCCGAGGGAAACCGGAAACTTAGTACTCGCTCACGTATACAGGCAGTAGCAAATATATATGCGTGAGTTTGGCTGAATGCGGTGTCTCATAAGTGTGCAGCCCTTATAAAATACATCAAATACGTGTAACTTTAGTGTCTGCCCCTGACACGCCCCTTTTTTATGCGCACAAGTTTGTGCATGCAAGTAGACATACTCGTACAACTGCTGGCTACGAAAAGTTACATATGCACGTGCTGGCATTACAAATGTGCGTAAGCTGGTGATTTTCCATGTGCAGCACTTTGAAAATTTGGCCTTATGTGTTTTGGGCACATTGACTCTTTAAATTGTCCTATGGGAGCATTGGGGAGTGGCGTTACAGGCCCAATGCTCCCTCTGGAAAATAACTACACCTCCCTCAAAAGCGTTAAAATAATGGGGCAGATTTTTTTTTAAAAGCAGCTGCATTATTTTATTACTTTAGCATTGTTTATTAGGGATGTGCAAAGCCCGAACCCTATTGTTTATACATACGCCACTTTGCATGCATTATGCAATTTTATGCATGCAAAGAATATTTTTACATAAAGAGAGTAATCCTTCTTTTATGTCATTTAACACATGTTCAATGTTTAACTCTCAATATCGTCGTATCGCAGTTTAGTGAACCTACCTATTAGCTGGCAATGTTTAAAATCTAACTTACTAAAAAATAAATGCTGGCTAGTTTGAATCCAGTTCTCTTTATACAGACATATTCACCTAATGTAGGCCCTGATTTACTAAGACTTTTTCATCATTCTGGGGGTAATATTCAAACACATCCAGTTAAGTTAAACCTTAGCTTCATCTAATTTTGGCAAGAACTTCAGTTTAGCATTAAATTTGAGATTGATCTTATCTAAATGATCTCCTCAATTTCTGACCAATTTGTAACTAGCTGCTAAAGTATGCATTATTTTCCCTGTTTAATTCTTTCGTAACTAAGTGCTCTTCAGAATTCAGTGGAAATTTGGTAAAAAATAAACAAAACCAAAAAAACCACAACACTGACAAATCAGTTGTCAGGAACCATGTAATTAAAATGCAAGTGACATTAAATTCTACAGATACTGAATAAATATAACAGATGTTTAAGAAAGACAAACCAGGTGCTTAGTAATTTTTTAAATTATTGCAATCAATGAACTAACAATAATGCTGGTAATGATGTCAAGTTATTGCCTATTACCTTTAATCATTGACAGCAAGTTAATTGTATGCAATTAGAGAAATTATTGTAAATAACTTATAGCAGATGTTATAAAGCTGACTTTTCAATGTTAAAATCAGTGCACTGGTGTTGTGAACTAATGTTGGTTTAACCTTCATTGCTTGTAATAAAAAGAAAACCATTAATACTGTTTGGGGGACATTCAAACCCCATAAATTAACTTTAATGCAACCCTGAGATCCTTTTGGACCCAGACTGAAATACTCAATAAAATGTACAAAATAATTCAGGAAAAACATGTTATTTTGAAAACATGAAACTTTTTTAAATTTAGTAAAACATGCTTATTTCCCATGAAAACACATTTATATTTTTTACAAAACAGGAACAATAAAATCCTTTTTTTTTCATAGAAAAATAGAATATGACTACAGATAAAGATCATCAATGTTATCATCCATCTAGAGACCAATGACCTCGCTAGAAGTAGTATCCAAGCAGTACAGAAAGATTTCTGTGCCTGGGGAAGGAGATTAACCTATGGTAAAGAATACTGCTTTTTCTTAATTATTACCTGTTCACAGAAAATGAAAGGAAAAGATAAACCAGATAGAAAATTTCAATTCATGGTTCAAAACATGTGTAAAGAAAGTGGATTTGGATATATTGGAGGCTGAGGTCATCTATAGAGCAGTAAAAGTCTGCAATAAGGATGGCTTACATTTGACAGTGGCAGGAAAGAAGATTCTAAGTGAGAAATTCCAGTCTTACATCATCAGTATTTAAACTACAGCATGGGGATGGCGGAAATTGGCCAATTAAATTAGAACACCACCCCTGAGAAATACATGAAGCAAGAGTAGATAATAACAAAAATCAATCAGATCTACATTCCATGCTTAAGCAAATGAGCAGAAAAGGTGCCTATAATGATAAGTAAGCCAAAGGAGGAAAGCTGGAAAGTTATAATCTCAAATGCTCTTGGCCTGGGCAACAAAATCCCAGATCTGTAGGCCTTAGTGATGGAGGCAGACTTGGACAATGTTGCCATTATGGAAGCATAACTCATGGAGTCTCATGACTGGGATATGGCCATCCCAGGCTATAACTTATTAAGGAACAACAGAGAGGAATGAAAGGGAGGAGGAGTAGCACTATTTCAAAAACAATATCAATGCAACCAAAATGCAAGGGGTGTGGTGTAGGGAGGAAGTGTTATGGGCTTTTCTAAAACAAGACAATGATTCTTCCATTTACACTGTTGTGGTCTACAGGCCTCTAAACCAAACTGAAGACCTGGACAGAGATCTGATGAAAGACTTCCAAAAGGTGGGACAGAAAGGAGAAGTGTTGATTGTTGGAGATTCTGTGGAATCTGCAAGTGGTAGAGAGAAAATGGATGCCATTCAAAGGGCTCTGCTGAAACAAATGGTAATGAAACCCACAAGGCAGAGTGTGATATTTGACCTAGTGTTCACTAATGGGGATAATGTCTTTAATGTCCAGATAGGTGCCCACTTGAGTACTAGTGATCATCAGATGGTTTGGTTTGATATTGCAAATAAGATACAGAAACATCACATGAATACCCGAGTTCTGAATTTCAAAAATACAAACTTTGCCAAAATGGGATGTACCTGGAGGAAGAACTGGAAGACTGAGAAAAAATGGGTGAGGTAAAACAATAAATTCAAAGGAGCTATTATAATGGCAAAACATCTATATGTTAGAAAAGTAAACAAACTTGCAAGAAAATAGAAACCGATTTGGTTCACAAAGGAGGTAGCTGAAAAAATAAGGGTAAAAAGAACAGCGATCAGGAAGTATAAAAGATCCAAAAAAGAGGAACACAGGGAGGAACCTGGTGAAACTGAGGGAGACTAAGAAAGAAATCAGGAAAGCAAAGATCAAATGAAAGAAAGAATTGCCAAAGAGGTATAGAGGTGACAAAACATTTTTCAGATGTATCAGAGAAAGAAGGAAGGCCTGACATGGAATATTGAAATTGAAAGATGACAAGGAATGAGGTGTAGAGACAGATAATGAAATGGCAAAAATATTAAACAAATACTTCAGTTCTGTGTTTACTAAAGATGACCCTGGAGAAGAACCGTTGCTGGTTGACAAGACCATAAATGGGAACTGGGTAGACACAACTTCTTTTACAGAAGAGAATGTTTGGGAAGAGCTAGAAAAACTGAAAGGCCATGGGACTAGATGAGGTATATCCTAGGATACTACGGGAGCTCAGGGATGTCCTGGCAAGCCTTCTCAAAGACTTGTTCAATAGATCCTTGGAAACAGGAGTGGTTCCTTGAGAATGGAGAAGAGCGGTTGTGGTTCCACTTCACAAGATTGGTAGCAGAGAGGAGGCTGGAAACTACAGGCTGGTTAGTCTTACCTCAGTGGTGGGAAAATTAATGGTGTCTCTGCTTAAAGAAAGAATAGTGAACTATCTACTATCCAGTAAGTTGCTGGATCCAAGGCAGCATGGATTCACTAGGGGAAGTCCTGTCAGACAAATTTGATTGATTTCTTACTTGGGTGACTGGAGAATTGGATCAAGAAAGAGCGCTTGAAGCAATTTACTTGGTGTAAGGCAGCAGCCTAGTGTCTCCTTTTGAGCATGTGTAGGACCAGTCTAAATACCTGGTCCCCTTTAAATCCCCCAGAGTGAGAATGTCTATGGGCGGGACCCTGCCAAGTGGGAGGTGCTTGGAGGGTGTGCCTAGTTTAGGGGAGCATAAGTTGATGAGCCCAGCAGGGAGACTAACCACGTGGATCTGAGAGTAGGAGCTCCAGACCTCTCTGGGAGCAGGTAGGCAGATTTCTTGGAAGTGCCTAAGAGTTACTGTGAAAGTAGGCAGACATCTGTCATCTGGGAAGTGCCTAGTTACTTTGAGTTATTGAGACTGGAGAATAGTCTTAAGTGTTTGCAATTGTTTGCCATTCAGACTTTGTGTTTATGCAGCACTATAAATAAAGATATTGAAGACACCACCAGAGTCTGAGAGTGATTCCTCTGGCTGTATCCTAGTCCTTGACTGCTCGAGTGCCACACTTGGATTTCAGCAAAGCTTTTGATATGGTCCCGAATAGGAGGCTTATGAATAAAAACAATAAGCATGGGAGTCTGCACCAAGGTGTTGGAGTAGATTACAAACTGGTTGACTGACAGGAGACAGTGGGTAATGGTAAATGGAAACTACTCTGAAGAAAATACAGTGTAAGTAGAGTACCACAAGGATCGATATTGGGACCGTCTCTGTTCAATATATTTGTGAGCTACATAGCAGAAGGGATAGAATGTAAAATGTGTTTATTTGGAATGATAAGATCTGCAACAGAGTGGACATGCCTGAAGGAGTAGAGAGAATGAAAAGTGATTTAAGAAAGCTGGAAGAGTGGTTGAAGATTTGGCAGCTGGGATTCAATACCAAAAAGTGCAGAGTCATGCATCTAGGATGCAGTAATCCAAGAGAGCTGTATATGATGAGGGGTGAAAGTGATGTGCACTGAACAAGAAAGGGATCTTGGGGTGATAGTGTCTGGCAATCTGAAGGTGGCAAAGTAATGTAACAAGGTGATAGCTAAACCCATAAGAATGCTTGGTGAAATAGAAAGAGGAATAACCAGTAAGAAAAAGGAGGTGATAATGCCCCTGTATAGGTCCTTTGTAGGGCATATTTTATTCAAACGATCCCAGGTATGGACAGCAAAAGTTTTAAGGATTGGGTGGTGTATGTGACTGCTGTTTTGAAATATTTTTTTGGTCTTTGGAAAAAGTATATGAGTTTTATATTATTAGATCTTATTTTGTTAGTTTATTTGAAATATTCAATTTATTAGTATGGTTTTACTTCTGTTGATGATTTATAGTTCCTGATTTTATTGTTTGCTGTTTTATGAAGAATTGTAATGTTTCTGTTTTTCCATTGTTCCACTGCATTCATAGGGGCGGATGTTAAAATGCCCACGCGCGTAAATCCTTCCGGATTTACGTGCGCAGGGCCCTCGTGAGCCGACGGCCTATTTTGCATAGGCCGTCGGCGCGTGTAAAGCCCCGGGACGCGCGTAAGTCCCGGGGCTTTCGAAAAGGGGCGGGAGGGGGCGTGTCCGGGGGCGTTCCCGAAACGACGCAGCATTTCGGGGGCGTGCCGTGGCGTGGCACCGGCCCGGGGGCTTGGTCGTGGCCTCCGGACCAGCCCCCGGGACCGGAGGATGGAGTGGGGCTGCTGGCCGGTAGGCGTAACTTTGCCGACAAAGGTGGGGGGGGGGGTTAGATAGGGCCGGGGAAGGGAGGGAAAGGTGGGGGGGAGGGCGAAGGAAAGTTCCCTCCGAGGCCGCTCCGAAATCGGAGCGGCCTCGGAGGGAACAGGCAGCGGGCGCTGGGCTCGAGCACGCAGTTTGCACAAATGTGCACCCCCTTGCGCGCGCCGACCCCGGATTTTATAAGATACGCGTGGCTACGCACGTATGTTATAAAATCCAGCGTACTTTTTAAAGATCTACCCCATAGTGTGGCATGTTAGGGTTTAAAGCTCAGTTCTTGTCTACATATTTGTATTACTACTTAATGTTCACTTTATTTTGTATTTGGTGAGGGTCTGTCTGTGTTCTGCATGTGTGATTGAGGTTAAGTATTCTGCTAATGTGTCATTTCTATGTATGGATCTATAGAAGCTTGATTTTCTCTGTTTTCCTACTAGGAGGTATATTGGTGTTTTAGGGCCTAGTGTAATGTTTACAGGGTCACCTTTTCATAGGGATATAACTGTTTGAGTGCTGGCGATTAGTGCCATTTTGGAATGGGAGGTTTATTATATTGTAATTATAATTCGGTTTGCTCATGGCTTTCTGAAGACCAAGCCCATACCCAACATGCGATACAATAGTTCTAATACCATAGGTGTTACAAGGGTCTTTTTGGCTTTTATGCAGGGTTTTCTGGTTGACACCACAGCTGTGCATGTAAATATAATATACATGCTGTTGTGATATTTTTACTTCAAAAGACTGTACTTTGAGTGTGTTTTTTCATGTAAAATCTTTTATTATAAATGCATAATTTGAAATTGTGTATGTAGATATCCGTGATTGGGAGAAGGCTGGGCACAAAGCTGTAAGATTCACTCCTAGTACCTAATATCCTTGTACTGACGCTGATTAGTAAAAGAATACAAATTAATGTTTAAAAAAACCCAAAAAACATAATGAGGACGGTCCAGCCCAGTAATTGTTTGCAAAGGGCTGCAGAAAAGTTAGCACTGGTCATGCGAGGCAGTGCCCTGTGGTGACGCGCTGGCAGGGTTCCCATCCCTCCCAATGAAGAGACCCCATGCGGCGGTGCCATGTGGTGATGCACTGGCGGATGATGGGGAGAGGAGAAAGGGGGGCCCTGCAGGGGAGACAACACTGAATGCTTTGTGCAAGAAAGTTAAAACTATAAGATTTAAATAAATCAATAAAAATTGGCCCCTGGGTGCTGGAGACCCTCACTATGCCTCTGCCCATATCTCAAGAAAGATAGAGACAGGATGGAAGTGGTCCATAAAAGGGCAACCAAAATGGTGCGGGTGTCAGTATCAGAAGACTTATGAGTAGTGGCTGAAGGATCTAAATATCAATACTCTAGAAAAGAGTAAGTGCAGAGGAGGTACGATAAAGATGTTCAGATACCTGAAAGGTTTTAATGATGCACAAACTTCAAAGAAATAAATTAGTAGAACTAGGGGGGGGTTACATAATGAAACTCCAGGTGGGACGACTCAGAGCTAACAACAGAAAATATTTCTTCAATGAGCGGTTGCTGGATGCCTGGAATGCCCATGCAGAGGAGGTGGTGAAAATGAAAACAGTCAAAGAATTCAAAGTGGCAAGGGGTAAACACTGTGAATCCCTAAAGGCTAGAGGATGGAAATGAAGAAAAGAGTGCATGGCGGGTAACTTGCTGGTGTGCTGTTACCACCATTAACCAATAAGCCTTGATACTTTTGAAGCAACTGCAACATTGCTCTCTACTTCTTCGGCAGAGGGGCAAGGGGAGTTGGATATAGACAACAACAAATGAGGCCCTCAACTTTTGCAGCCTGTGAACTGCTTAGCATGGGAGTAACGTGCATGAAGCAACAATTACTATTTTGCTTTTGCCGAATTGGAACAATTGCATTCAGTTTTGCCAGATTGGAAAATTTCAAAGAAATTGTCCGGCATGGATAGGAAGACCCAAATCCCAAGACGGATTTTCCCTGAAATTTGGGGAAAATTCATTGTACGGGTTAGCGTGAGGGGGGGCACCTTTATTAAAAAAACAAAACAGAACACCCCAACCCTTAAAATTTAGTTTATTACAACCCCCCACCCTCCGGACCTCCCAAAACTTGCCTAAAATCTGCGGTGTTCCAGCGGGGGTTCCAGGAGCAATCTCCCACTCTTGGGCTGTCGGTTGTCAGTAAACAAAATGGCACCAGTGGCCCTTACCATGTGACAGGGACTACTGGTGCCATTGGTCGGCCCCTGTCACATGTTAGGAGCAATGGATGGCCGGCACCATCTTAGAAAATGGCGCGGGCTATCCATTGCTCCTTCCATGTGACAGGGGCTGACCAATGGCACCAGTTGTCCCTGTCACATGGTAAGGGCAAAGGGCCACTGGCACCATTTTGTTTACTGGCAGCCGATGGCCCAAGAGCAGGAAATCACTCCAGGGATCCCCGCTGGACCACCACGGATTTTAGGCAGGTTTGGGGGGGGGGGGGGTCTGGAGGGTGGGGAGGTTGTAATAAACAAAATTTTTAGGGGTGGGGTGGTTTTGTTTTATTTTTGGTGAAGCCGAAGCCCGAGCCGACATGTAAAAACTAAACACATCTCTAACAATTACTACCCTTAACAGAAGGCAAAGGATTACAACCACTAACCAATAAGCCTGGAGGCTTTTGACACAACTATAACATCACTCTCCACTGTAATGGCAGTGGGAGGGAGAGGGGGTGAAAGAAGAATTGGATTCAGATGACCACCAACACGGGCCGTGATTTTTTCATTCTAGGGTACTACTAATCCACAGACATAAGTGAAAAACTACAAGACTGCTTCTAAGGCCAAATCTATATGGAAAACTTCAGCATTTTCTGGACTTTCAAGAAGGTTCCTCAAATAACTGCACAGAGCTGCAGTTGCTATCCTTAAGAGATACATGGGATAACCTATGCAATGCAGCAGAAACTACTATAAAAAAAACTTGCTGGGCAGACTGGATGGACTATTTGTTCCTTTTCTACCATCATTACCATGTTACTATATTATATGGTCCATCCAGTCTGCCCATCAATATTCCTGCTCAGCATTATAGTCTCTTCCTCTCTCACAAAAATCCTCTGGGTTGTCCCATGCTCTCTAGAATTCTAATACTGTCTTTGTGTACACTGCCTCCAAACTGAGGTTATTTTATTTATGATAATTTTTGTAAAGAAATATTTCCAAATTATTCCCAAGTCTATCACCTTTCACTATCTTCCCATGATCTCTCATTCTAGATCCTCCTTTTTCTTGAAAGAGGTCCATCTCATGTTCATTTGCTCCTCAGATGTATCTCTTTCATATATCTCCTTTCTCTCTTGTCCTCCATGGTATACATGTATTAATATTTAAGTTCCTGTTGTGAGATGCCAGATTCTATGGCACATTCTGATCCATTGGTCAACTGATAAGATGTCCTGGCTTAGATGGAGAATATTTAAAAGGGCTCCAGGGGCGATCCGGGCAACTATAGACCAGTGAGCCTGACTTCAGTGCCGGGAAAAATAGTGGAAACTATTCTAAAGATCAAAATCGTACAGCATATAGAAAGACATGGTTTAATGGAACACAGTCAATATGGATTTACACAAGAGACGTTTTGCCTAACAAATCTGCTTCATTTTTTGAAGGGGTTAATAAACATGTGGATAAAGGTGAAGTGGTAGATGTAGTGTATTTGGATTTTCAGAAGGCATTTGACAAAGTCCCTCATGAGAGGCTTCTAAGAAAACTAAAAAGTCATGGGATAGGAGGCGATGTCCTTTCGTGGATTACAAACTGGTTAAAAGACAGGAAACAGAGAGTAGGATTAAATGGCCAATTTTCTCAGTGGAAAAGGGTAAACAGAGGAGTGCCTCAGGGATCTGTACTTGGGCCGGTGCTTTTCAATATATATATAATTGATCTGGAAAGGAATACGATGAGTGAAGTTATCAAATTTGCAGATGATACAAAATTATTCAGAGTAGTTAAATCACAATCAGATTGTGATACATTACAGGAGGACCTTGCAAGACTGGAAGATTGGGCATTCAAATGGCTGATGAAATTTAATGTGGACAAGTGCAAGGTGTTGCATACAGGGAAAAATAACCCTTGCTATAGTTACATGATGTTAGTTTCCATATAAGGAGCTACCACCCAGGAAAAAGATCTAGGCATCATAGTGGATAATACTTTAAAATTGTTGGCTCAGTGTGCTACAGCAGTCAAAAAAGCAAACAGAATGTTAGGAATTATTAGGAAGGGAATGGTTAATAAAACGGAAAATATCATAATGCCTCTGTATCACTCCATGGTGAAACAGCACCTTGAATACTGTGTACAAATCTGGTCACCGCATCTCAAAAAAGATATAGTTGCGATGGAGAAGGTACAGAGAAGGGCAACCAAAATGATAAAGGGGATGGAACAGCTCCCCTATGAGGAAAGGCTGAAGAGGTTAGGGCTGTTCAGCTTGGAGAAGAGACGGCTGAGGGGGGATATGATAAGGGCCGGTGGAAGCACTAGGTGAACTAGGCCTGGGCCTAGGGCGCCGAATATTAGGGGGCACCGTGAGCAGTGGTATCCCGAGGGGAGCCTATGCCTCCAGGTGCAGGGAGGCTCATCCCACTGGCGGCTGAGCAGCGACACATAGCAGGCAGATCGGCAGGACCGTGGTGGAGCTCACGTCACCACGGCCTGAAATAAAAGGTCGCGTTCAAGCCTGCAGGTGCTCTCATCCTTCCTGCCTGCGTGGCCCCGGAAGAAAACATTGCTGGAAACACACAGGCAGGAAGGAGGAGGAGCATCAGCATGTGCAGAAGAGGAGCAGCAGCTGTGGGCCGCCGTGAATCCCAAGTCACAGTGGCCTGAGAAGAGGAGGCGGCTCCTTAGCAGGGCCGCCACCGTGGCCTGAGAAGATCAGGGCCTCTGCAGAGCCCATCCTGTGGCGACCCGTGAAGAGGAGGCCCAGAGGTGAGAGAGAGGCTGAGGGCGTGTATGAGATGTGTTGAGAGACTGTGTGTGGGAATGAGGACCTGAATGTTTGCAGAGACAGCATGTGAGAGCCTCTGTGTGTGTGAGAGAGACAGCACATGACAGTGAGAGCCTGTGCTTGAGCAAGACAGCATGTGGGAGTGAAAGAGAGTCTGTGTGTGTGAGAGTCAGAAAGCATGTGCCAGTGAGAGACTGTGTGTATGAGTGATTGTATGAGAGATACAGCATGTGACAGTGAGAGCCTGTGCTTGAGCAAGACAGCATGTAGGAGTGAGAGAAAGCATGTGTGTGTGAGTCAGACAGCATGTGCCACTGAGAGACTGTGGGCCAGATTTTAAAAGGGTTACGCGCATAAGTTATGCGCATAACTCTTAAAAAAGCTCCTTGCGCATGCAGAGCCTATTTTGCATAGGCTCGGTGGTGCGCACAAGCCCCGGGACGCACGTAAGTCCCGGGGCTTCGCAAAGGGGGCGTGTCGGGGGCATGTCGAGTGGGCGGCATGAATTTCGGGGCGGGACGGTAGATGTGTTGGGGGCATGACGCCGGCCCAGGGGTGTGGTCGAGGCCTCTGGACCAGCCCCCGGGTCGGGTGATGGCGCGCTAGCAGCCCGCTGGTGCGCGCAGAGTTACGCCAGCTTCAGGCAGGCGTAACTCTGCCGACAACGGTAGGGGGTCTGCAGCACTTTGCTGTCCTGGCGATAGTGGGAGAGCTGCAATGTGATGGTCCCAGCCAGTCCCTCTCTCCTTCACAGGTTTTTTTTTTTTTTTAACTTTACTGAATTCACTGAGGCCAAAAAATCTCAGTTGCTGGTCCCAGGGCAGTGCTGTTTTCAGTCCCAGTGCTGCCTGCCAGTGCTTGCCTGCACAGCCTCACTTTCCCTTCTTCCATCACTGAGGCTACATGCAGCCTGTTTCAACCAGATTTATTTATTTTATTTAACAGTTTTATATACCGCAGTTCAGGTAACAAAGTTACTAATCACTTCGGTTCACATTTCAACAAATATAATGACAATGTAAAGACTAGTTTATAATGTCTTTCATAGAACAGGGTGATTTAACTTGGATAAAAACTAATAATGAACAGGGAGAGTAAATTTATATACATATTTACAAATGTATATACACAGATGGAAAAAGAGCTCTGTTACCGCGGGACCGGGACCCGCGATAGACTGCTTTTATTTCTCCCTAGGAAGGGCCCTGGGGCTGATAGCTCATCCAGTTAGTAAAATAAATAAAGAAAGAAAGAAAGAAAGAAAGAAATAAAGACAGTGGGAGAGACAGGAAGGCAAACTGGGGCCAGGACAAAGAGGGAGGCAGGCCAAAGACAGGAAGTGCTCTGACTTGAAAAGAGAGCAGTTTTTAATTTTTTTTTCAAATATATGCAGCAGGCAGGGGTCATCAAGGTGTTGGTTTACCTGCAACAAGTATAGCCTGCCTTTGCTCCCTCCAAAACTGAAGCCCATCATGTCTGCACACAAAGACAAGGAGGTAATTGGTAGTGAAATTGAACGACAAGGAAAGCAGAGGATTCTGAGAGGAAATGACACTTGACCAACCTAACCTACCCACCTGATCCCCTGATAGGCCTATCTACCCTTGCCTTCTACACAAACATTCCTCTTCTTCAGAATGTGACCTTCCCTTCCTCATCCTTTATCTGTTAGGACTGAGGAGAGTACCACCTGAGCAGCTTCCTAAGGACTGCTTTAGACTTTGAAACTAAGGTGAATTCCCCATCAAAAGTAAAAGTGGATGAGAATGTCTCTCATTTAGGATTAGGCTGCATTTCATTTGCAATCTGAAGCTTGTTTCTCTTGATCAGATTTTCATTTAATAATTTTTCTGCTAGCTCTGTGCTGATAAGAATGATATCACCCACTCATTCCTTCCTCATTTGTACCAAGGCCAAGCATGTTTTTGTTGAACATTGCTTTCTAACTTGGCTTCCTAACTGTGTTGTTTTTCTCTGACTTGTTTCCCCAGAAGAAATCCCTATTCAAGGGATAAAATGTTGCTGCATCAGAGCACCATCAAATCTTGATGCCATATTTTGAGGATTTGTTAGAAACATACTGCATAAAGGGACAGCGAACCCCTGAAAATTACCATCTGTTCATCCACAATCAGATGTATCCCTGGCACATATCATTTTTAAGGTTCCTCCATATGCAGTGTCCATCTATCTCAGAAAGCAGAAAACTTGCTTTTACTCTCATGAAACTTTATTATCAAAATGCATGTGTACTACTATTTGTTGGAGTCTTTCCAGAATCATTGTGACACATAAAGAGGGATGCCCTGTGCAGACCACACTCTTTCAGGGTTTTGTAGCCTCCATGGAGCAAGCCTCTCAAGGACAATGTATTCTTGCAGTTCAGTATCAGTCTGCTACTTCCATGTTTTATGTTATCATGATAACTTTCATTCCACTTCCTGAAATTATACTCTGCTTCTTTACTTGTTTCCTTCATCACTATCGTTGGCAAAATATTGCCAGAGGGCAATGGATGGCCTGCACAATTTTTTAAGATGGCGCCAGCTGTCCATTGCTCCTACCATGTGACAGAGGCCGGCCAATGGCACCAATAGCCGCTGTCACATGGTAAGGGCAAAGGGCCTCTGGCGCCATTTTGTTTACTGGCAGCTGATGGCCCGAGAGTGGGAGATTGCTCCCGGGGCCCCCGCTGGACCACCAGGGACGTTAGGCAAGTTTTGGGTGGGTCGGGAGGATGGGGTATTCTAATTAATTAAATCTGAAGGGTTGGCGTGGGGGGGGGGGGGGTTCGGTTTGGGACAGCCGAAAAAAAAAAACACCTGAACCACGGGAAATAAAATTTCCCACGGCGGGCCGATAACAAGGTCGAACCGATAGGTTTGGCGGAATCACATCTCTACTATTGAGGAGGGCATTCAATTAGAAAAATTGGAGAAGAATAAAAATATCCCTCAGGTAAACTATTAGTCCTTAAAGGTGAATTTTAAAAGCCCAATGTGCTCATTAATTAGGGGATGTGTGATGAAGTGGGGCTTGCGTGTGCCAAGCAGACTTTAAAAGCCACTGAGATATGTGTGTATCACTAGCAACACGCACATCTTGAAAGTTTACAAAAAGGGGCAGGGCAAAGGCATGGTCTGGGCAAGTCATGGGCATTTCAGGGCATGAACCTAAGATGTGAGCGTAAATACTGTGAGGCCCCCTGCCACATAACTTTACTTCTGCAATGATTAAAAAAGAAAGAAAATAAGGCAGATCTGTGGAGTTTTAAGGTTGGGACTACCTGGAGAGTAGGGAAGGCTATTAAATTATGTGGATTTGGAGGACCTATCTCTTAACTGGATGAACTGGGGATGAAGTGGTAAAACTGGGAACAGCATCGGTGTGCACCACTTTTAAAATCCCCCGATTTACATGGTAGAAGCGGCAGTACCCACTTAAAATTTCATGCAGATATGTGTGCGGCCAGCCTATTTTGTAACATGCATGCATATTAGAGTTGCCAACTGGCTCCAGATTTTCAGGACAGGTTGATCCAGTCCTGTTTTTACTCACCTGCATGCAGGTAATTATAATCTTGCTTTTCTTAGGTAATGCACTAGGGAAAGCAGAATAAAGCCCAGCATGCAATGGGGTAAAACCAGGACTGGATCACTCTGTCTTGAAAATCTGGAGTCAGTTGGCAACACTAATGCATATGAGCATGTATGTTATAAAATGGCTACATCCCTGGGCACGGGCTGATGCATAAATGCAAATGTGGCATGTGTGCCGGTTTGAAACGTACTGTCCTGTGTAGAAAAGAGAGAAAAGTGCAACCTCTGGAGAACTATGTATACTAATGCCTATAGTATGAAAAATAGAGTTCCAGATTTTTAGAAGCAGTCATGGAAGAGGTTAATGACTATTAGGGAGCCATGCTGCATGGAAAACTAAAATTAGAATATAGTTATTCCAGGCTACATTCAGGAAATAATACAGAGTAGGAAGAAAGGGAAGAGAAGTGTCATTATATATTACAAATAATGTTAAAACAACAAAAATGCAGATCTTACATGGTAAGGAGATGGCTCTGTGGCTTAATCTGGAAAGTGGGAATGGAACATCCATCTATATCAGTGTGATATACAGACCTTCTTTTCAGACACAAGAAATGGAAAGAGATTTAATGGAATATGTTCACTGTGAAAGGGGAGGTGCTGTTGCTAGGTGACTTCAATCTGCCAGATGGGGCATTCCAGCTGTGGTGTTTTCTAGAAGCAGGGAGATCCCAGATTCTCTGCAGGCAGAGCTATTTTGTCAACTGGCAATAGTGTTACGAGCGCGCGCGGGCGCGGTCGTCGTAAGCGGGTGGTGGTGAGCCCTTGGGCCACGGCAGGACTCAAGGAGGAGCCCCAAGCCACACCGTGGGAGGTGAGCTGAGCAGGCATGGTGAGCCAGGCAGGCAGGAACAGAAGCAGGGAGTCCGACCCTCAGCCAGACCTGCATGCCCATGGTAGCCAACACGGGGAAGTTGACTAATGAACGGTCCTCCGACTGTTCCCGGCCCTTTCGGACCTGCCGCAGGGAACGGCAATGGGCAGCAGGCCGGACAGAGGCGAGGGCAGACAGAGTCCTTAAACAGAAGACATCAGACGGGGCAGAAGCAGGCTGAAGCAAGACGGAGACATCAGGACAAGGGCTGAAGCGAGACACAGGAAAGATCCAGGCGAGCAGGAACTCCGATGCTGGGATACTCACATCCGAAGCCCCCTCGGCTGGCAGAAGCTCAAGAGCCCGTGGGACGAATCCCTCCTGTTGGCCACTCCAGGGCCCAACAGGACAGAAGGCTCAGGAACCAGACGAGGACAAAGGTCAAGGCAGAGACAGGAAGACATCCAGACAAGGGCTGAAGCAGACACTGTAGACAAGGCTGGACGGAAACATGGCACTGTCCATCAGGGCACCCTACTCAGCCCACCCGTGGGACTGAGTCGCGGACCACCCTGTCCCAGACACGCCCTACACAGCCCAGGAAGGCTGGTCGCGGACCACGCTGAGAAGGAGGGTGCAGGGAAACTCCAGGCGAACAGGAACTCCGATGCTGGGATACTCACATCCAAAGTCCTTACGGCTGGCAGGCACAGGAACAAACATCTAGGCAGAGACACAGGACAGGAACCCATCAAGGCATAGGCGAAACCGGGGTACCTGGATCGGCAAAGTTACAGACGACTGTAGAGCCCGATCCGGAGGCCCTTTGCAAGTGAACAGAAAGTCCTTAAGTACTGGAGGTAGAAGGCAACTCCCTGGGAGGAGCTTGCCAGGACCGCCCACCGCTGGTCCTATAAGTCAGGTGGAGAGCTGCGGGCCAGCCCCTAGGAGAAGGGCGTCGCCAAACAGGAAGTCCAAACGCTGGCATGCAAGCCACAGGCACAGCTAGGCCTCTCAGGCCCTGGAGCAAGTCCCGGATGGAACACAGGCGAGGCCCAGGCTTCAGAGCGGCCTCTGGAGGAAGGTAAGAGACCTCCTGTAGCGCAGCAGCAGGGGGGATCGCAACAAATAGAACCCAAACTGGAGAGGACAATACTGGACCTGAGGCTTACCAATGGGGAGAGAGTTTCTGACACTGTAGTGGGCAATTATCTTGGATCCAGAGAAGACCAGATGGTATGGTTCAGTAGCAGAGTGCCGGAGATGAAGGTTCATTCAAAGGCAATGGTCCTAGACTTCAGGAAAACAAACCTTGTTAAAATCTGGAATACTTCACAGAGTTGTTAGCTGGATGTGAAAGTCTAGGGGAAGTAGAAAAGCAGTAGGCAAAACTAAAGTAATCTACCTTTTTCTAGAAAAGTAAATAAAGATAAAAGGGAAAAGAGTCCAATATGGTTTTTAAAAGATGTAGCTAAAAAGGTAAAGAGTTCAAAAGGTTAGCGCACATAAACTACAAGAAATTGCAGGAAGAGGAAGAAAGTAATCATATCTAAAAAAGCTACGATAAACTGGGAAAGTACTCAGACAAAAATTCAAATAGAAGAAAAAATTATAAAATCTGGTAAAATGGGAGGACAAGATTTTTTTTTACAAATATTTTAGTGATAAGTGGAAGTTCAAAAGTAGTATTGTGAGACTCAGAAGAGTAAAGTAGGAATATAAAGAAGCTGATGAGGAAAAAAGCAGAAATGCTTAACACATTTTTCTGTTCAGTGTTCACCGAGGAAGGGCCAGGAAAAGGACAACAAAAAACTGATTCCACTAATTTTGGAAGTGTGGAAAAACCAACAATTTTCAGAAAAGTCTGTTTAATGGAAGATAGCTAAACTTAATATAAATACAACAATGGGGCCAAATGGGATACATCTGAAGGTATTAAAGGAACTTAGAGAAATTCTGGCAGCTCCACTGGTTGAGATTTTCAATGCTTCTTTAGAATTGGGATTAGTTCTAGAAGACTAAAAACAGGCATATATGATTTCTCTTCACAACACTGGAAGTGAGGAAGAGGCTGAAAACTACAGGCCATTTATTCTGACCTTGGTGGTAAGTAAATTAATAGAATTCCTGCTAAAAAAGAGGTTAATTCAGTTTCTGGAATCCAGTTGATTACAACATCTAATGCAAATGGTTTTGCCAGAGGTAGGCCTTTTCAGATGAATCTGATTAATTTCTTTGTCTGGATGACCAAAGTGATGGATCAGGAGAGAGCATTTGATTTAGGGTACTTGGATTTCAGTAAAACCATTAATACTGTTCAGTATAGATGAGTTATAAATGTCCTGAGCACCATTAGCATGTACCTTAAATTTACTGACTAGCGGGCCGATACAGTAAGGACGCGTAAGAAAGAGTGCAGCAGTGCCGGGCGCACCCTCGTTTGCTGCACGCATATTTTGGTTCACATACCACTCGATTCAGTATTCAAATTAGATGCAAATCCAAGTGGCGTCCAAAGCGCGTCAATGAAGCAGTAGGCATGCGCAATCCATCTTACTGTATACAGCGGTATACAGTGCCTCTATAGTATCCAGGGTGCGCTAGTATTGTCATTTGAAATGTCATTTGAAATATCATTTGAAATGTCATTCCACCAGGTAAGCGGATGGTTCTTTCCTACAGACCCCGCTGCCTTGAGCGCCCAGCTGGACGTCCAAGCCGGACCTCCGAGGTCGCGGCTTGGACGTCCAGCTGGGCGCTCAAGGCAGGGGGAAGGCCCATGAATGTCTGTCCGCACTGAAGCAAGTACCACACACTAGTTACTCATCAAAATACTCTTTCTTCTTGTGCAGCTCCAGCTCCTTCTCCAGTTCCAGGGACTGGCCGCACAGGCTGGAGTATGGACTGGCCCACGGCGGGCTGGCGCCATCAGCCTCAGGGTTGCCCAGGTCCCCGTAGCACGAGTCCGAGTAGCTGGATCGGGGCAATTTCTGAGTTGTTTCACAGAAATGTTTCATAAGTGATTGTTAGCTAATAATAGAATTAAAAACAATGATCAAACGTATCTCTGAGCAGCGCTCAGGTCCATGAATGCCCGCTGTGACCTCGGACATCCAGCCGGGTGCTCAGGTCATGGCGTGCATTCATGGACCTTCCCGCTTACTTGAGCGCCCGGCTGGACGTCCAAGCCGTGACCTCGGATGTCCGGCTTGGACGTCCAACCGGGTGCTCAAGGCAGCGGGAAGGTCCATGAACACATGCCGCGACCTGAGCGCCTGGTTGGACATCCGAGGTCATGGCTTGGACATCCAGCCGGGCACTCAGAACTCAGAAATTGCCAAGTAAACTGATTGTCAGGGGAAGTTCTTCAGTACGTTTCCTGTTCCCAGGCTCACTTTCTGCAAACTCCTACCTGAGCAGAAGCCCCTGCAGACATGTCTTGCGCTGTTTTCCCCTGAGCGCCCGGCTGGACATCCGAGGTCGCGGCATGCGTTCATGGACCTTCCCGCTGCCTTGAGCACCTGGTTGGACGTCCGAGGTCGTGGCATGCGTTCATGGACCTTCCCGCTGCCTTGAGCGCTCGGCTGGACATTCGAGGTTGCGGCATGCATTCATGGACCTTCCCGCTGCCTTGAGCGCTCGGCTGAATGTCCGAGGTCGCGGCATGCGTTCATGGACCTTCCCGCTGCCTTGAGTGCCCGGCTGGACGTCCGAGGTCGCGCTCAAGGCAGCGGGAAGCTGACTGAACACCATACTAACACCACAGTCAGGGTAGGCGGTAAATATGCAGGTTAAAGATGCGGCAAATAAGCTGGTTAAAAAGACGATAATCTGGGCGCACGTTACTGTATTGGAGGGAATAGCTAAATCGATCATTAACATATCATATACATGCGGCGGGCGGAGATGGATACGCGTCCATTTCGGCAAGCGGTAAGGACGCGTAAAACCGGACACTGAATCGCGAGTTTGCCTTACGCGTCCAAATTGTGCAGCTGTACTTTACTGTATCGGCCCAATGGTTAGAAACTGGTTGACTGGGAGGTGACAAAGGGTAGTGGAACTCACTCTATGGAAAGTGGTATTACTATTGATATGTCGCAAGGATCCGTTCTTGGACCAGATCTTGGACTGGTTGTTTCAGCAGTTTAATAAGAAATATTGAGGAATGACTTTCATGAAAGATCTGTCTTTTTATGGATGATACCAAAATCTGCAACCCGGTAAACAGTGGGAAAGGTGTGGAAAACATGAGAAAGGATCTAGCAAAGCTTGAGGAATGAGGAGGATATAATTCTAAAAAATACAACATCATTGTTATGACTCCTAGGAGTGAAGCAGGACTGCAGGGCAACCTTGGGCTGGTCTTCTGTCTATCTAGCCCCATTCCCTGCAGGTTGGGCCCTTGGGTTCTGGGGACCAGTAGGTTCTTAGTGTTTCTAGGCTGGGTAGACTGGGTGCAGAGACTGGAACCTGAACAGGAACTGAGGTCAGTTAAGGGCTGAACTGGAACTGGAATTTAGTGCAGAAAAGGATTGGAACTAGAACTGGAAGTGAGTGCAGGTATAGACTGAAACTGGAACTGGAGCTGAGTGCAGGTAAAGACTGGAACTTGAACAGGAACTAAATGCAGGTATGGAGTTCTATACAGACCGGGGCAAGACCATCAGAGACAGAACTAGACAAGATAAGGCAGAACAGGACCAGACAAGGACAAGGCAAGATAACACAGAGCAAGGAACGAAGATGCCCGAAGGCAGCAAGGCTAAATATCTTTAGGCCACTAGGGTTCAGAAAGAGGCCTGAATAGGCCACAAGGCAATATAAAAGGAGACAGCAGGCCTGAAGGCCACAAGACAAGGGTAGGCTTAGAGTAGGTTACAGAGCAAGAGGAGGGAAGACCAGAATAGGCCACAGAACAAAGTATCAGGAGCAAGAAGGTCCATATGCTGCAAGGCAAGGTAAGGGACAAGAAGGCCCAAAAGCCATGGGCAAGGCAAGGAGCAAGAAGGCTCATAGGCTGCAAGGCAAAGAGCAAACAAGCCCATAGCCACAAGGCAAGGAACAACAGCCAGGTCAAGGAGCCAAAGGTAACTCCGTGAAAAGCACCAGTATATTGGTGATGCAAGATTATATAGGGCTGGAGTCTGGGTGTGGTACAGGTAGGGAGGAAGAGTTTGGCAAGGCAGGTGGCTAAGCTCACTGAGGACTCCTGGAGGATAGGAGGCTATACCATAGTCACAGTCAAGCCAGCAGCGAGGAGATATCTTGGGTCACCTGGAACAGCGCTCACTGGAGGCTTTTGTAGGTGGAGAGGTATCATAGTCTTTAGTGAAGGTGCGATAAGTCTGTACAGCAGACAAAATTATAACAGTCATGTTTTTGAGTTGCAAAAACTGAAGTGAGTGGTACAGTCTATGGAATGAAATTATATGCATAAAATATGGGGGTAATCATAATCTGACAATCTCTAGGTGGCCAGACAGGTGGATAAGGCAACGGCAAAAGCCAGTAAGATGCCTAGAAACATAAGGAAAGGAATAATCAGCAGAAAAAATAAGTATATAAGTCCCTGGTAATACTTCATTTGCAATACTGTGCACAGTTCTAGAGGCTGTATCTGCAAGAGGATACAAACAGGATGCAGTTGGTACAGATGGTAGCTAGTAAAATGATAAGTGGTCATTGTTGTAAGGTGTATGGGGACAGACTTAAAAATCTAAACATATATACCGTAGTGAAAAATCAAGATGGGGAAACATTTAAATATCTCAGAGGTATCAATGCAATGAAAGTTGACTTATTTAATGTAAATGAGACTCTAGAACAGGGGGTCACAGGATGAGTGTGAATGCTGGTAGACTTTGGAGCAATTTAAGAAAGTATTTATTTACACAAACAAATATTTCAAAATGATATACACGTATACTTTACAAATTATCTGCTTCCACCTATAAATCCATATTTTTACACATACATATAATGGGGCGGATTTTCAGAGCCCTGCTCGCCTAAATCCGCCCAAAACCGGGCGGATTTAAGCGAGCAGGGCCCTGCGCGCCGGTGAGCCTATTTTACATAGGCCTACCGGCGCGCGCAGAGCCCCGGGACTCGCGTAAGTCCCGGGGTTCTCCGAGGGGGGCGTGTTGGGGGCGGGCCCGGTCGTCGCAGCGTTTAGGGGGCGTGTCGGCAGCGTTTTGGGGGCGGGTACGGGGGCATGGCTACGGCCCGGGGCGGTCCGGGGGTGTGGCCGCGCCCTCCGTACCTGCCCCCAGGTCGCGTCCCGGCGCGCAACAGGCCCGCTGGCGCGCGGGGATTTACTTCTCCCTCCGGGAGGCGTAAATCCCCGGAGAAAGGTAAGGGGGGGGTGTAGACAGGGCCGGGCGGGTGGGTTAGGTAGAGGAAGGGAGGGGACGGTGAGGGGAGGGCGTTAGAGGATTCCCTCCAAGGCCGCTCCGATTTCGGAGCGGCCTTGGAGGGAACGGGGGTAGGCTGCGCGGCTCGGCGCGCGCCGGCTATACAGAATTCATAGCCTTGCGCGCGCCGATCCAGGATTTTAGTGGATACGCGCGGCTCCACGCGTATCTACTAAAATCCAGCGTACTTTTGCTGGCGCCTGATGCGCCAGCAAAAGTACGCCTATTCGCGTTTTTTGAAAATCTACCCCAATATTATTTTATGCACCTAGAATATATGTGCATATATTTATAAAATAGAGAACTTATGCACTTTTTTCCATTAGAAATATTTTCATGTACTGAAACATACATGCATATACTTTCAGAACAGCACTACATAGTACTTTATAAAAACTGTGCATCTCCTACTACACAATTTATAAAATAATAGCATAAAAAATGATTTACCGTGGATAAGTTTGAAAGTTCAGCTCAGTCTGACCATGTGTGCATGTAGAGAGCACATAGAAAAATCTCTGTAAATATATATTTATTAACTTTAAACGTGCCTCTGTATCAATATATAGCATATTCATTATTGGGCTCATTTTCAGAAGCCCATGCGCATAATAAAGGGGGGTTATGTGCGTGGCTGAGCCTTGCATGCACTGCATGCATTTTCGGAAGGGCCCAGCCACGCACATAACCCCCATTACGTGCCGAAGTGCCAGGCCTCTCAAAAGGGGTGGGCTGGGGAGCGGGCTGGGCCAGCACCATTTGATGCTGTCCCGGGGAAGCACACGCCAGCAGCCAGCCGGCGTGTGGTGATTACTTCCTGCTCCCAAGGAGCAGTAAGTAATCTAACAAAAAAAAGTAAGTAGCTAGGAAGGGATTAGGGGTCGGGGAAGAGAGGAGAGGAGAGGAGAGGAGAGGAGAAAAGATAGAAAGGTTAGGTAGGGGTATGGGGAAGTTACCACCCAGGCCTCTCCTTAATTGGAGTGAACTGGGAGGGAACTGGTGAAGCCCTGCTTGTGCCATTTTTTAAGATAGCGTGGCCCATCCATTGCTCCTACCATGTGACAGGGGCTGACCAATGGCATCGGTAGCCCCTGTCACATGGTAAGGGCAAAGGGCCACCGGCATCATTTTGATTACTGGCAGCCAATGGCCCGAGAGGGGGAGATTGCTCTTGGGACCCCCGCTGGACCACCAGGGACTTTCGGTAAGTCTTGGGGGGTCGAGAGGGTGGGGGTTTGTAATTAATTAAATTTGAATGGTTGGGGTGGGTTTGGGGTTTGTTTTTTTAAATGTGCCATTTCTCCCCCCCCCCAAAAAAAACCCGATAGTAAAATCACATGAAATTTTGTGGGTTTTCCTTTCATTTTGTCAGCCCCCGAAATGCAACGAAATAGGAAATATCGTCTTTATTTCCTATTTCGTTGCAAATGAATGCACATCCCTACTGTATATCCTCTCCATGGTATATCTTACTGTATTCCATTGTCTCTCCCTTCACTGATGCAGATTCCACAAAATTCACACATTTACAACATACATTGCAGAACTTTAACCCACAAGCAGTACACCTTCTCCCACCTCCAGAGAATCCTTGCTCATGCTCACCACCTGTACACTTGCAGCCACCACCCACACAATAGGCACATTCTCTCAAACACCAGCCTCACACCCTGAGGTACACAGATACACAGAGAAAACTGAAACACCTTCAGGCACACCGACTAGCAAACAAAAATGAAAGGCAAACTGACAAACAGAAGAAATTACAGGAGTAGCACAGAAACTGAACAAAAACAGCTAATCACAAAAATACAATTATTGTAAAACCACCTGCAAACACTCAAAAACAGTTCCCACTATTCTCTGGATTCTAGCACTTCCCACCACTCCAAGCCCCAGGTCCCAAAAGGCAAGTGAGGTTTAAATTCTGTGAGTTAAATATCACGTATAAAATATGTGCATGTATCTGATGATGTATGCACATACTCTGCTTATAAAATATGTGAATGAGTAAGCCCTTGAAATGCTCACCCTGAAATGCCATCAATCTACTCTGTTTCTACAGGTGCATGTACGCATGCTATTGCAAGTGTGGTATTATTCCTACCATTATGAAAATTCACCTGGCTCGCACAAAGACCACTTGTGTGCTTCAACCCCAAATTAATGTGCACAAACTCTATGCAAGTGTTTTAAAGTTACCCCAAAATACTGGATCTGAAACCTCATTAAGAACTCAGGCAATGACAGCGAAGTGTGACTGGATTGAGGTGGCCATCACTTTTCTCTGTAGGGGGTCAGGTTTCATATTTTTGGAACATAAACCTCGTTATAAACTTCCACTCAATAACAAAGAACTGGGTGCTAGTGCGTTGCTCTCCCCATATTTGTGACAGCTTACTTCACCATAAAACATCATTCAACTTTTTCTAGCAATCAAAGCCAAGATGTGCAGCTGTATTTTGGAATCAAAAATAGTTTGAATAATTTCCTAGATTGTAATCTTAGTCAAGAAGGGATATAGAACCACATAAATTATTGCATGCTGTTTATATTAGTGGCACTATATAATAAATATTATT